>NC_134588.1:108631985-109240735 GCF_037038515.1 Microtus pennsylvanicus | reverse complement strand
ATGCTGGACACCTGTAATTCCAACACTGCTGAGGCAGGGGCAGGCAGATCTCTGAGTTCGAGGCCAACCTGGTCTACATAGCGAGTTATAGGAGAGCTAGAGCTACATGGTGAGACCCTGCCTCAAAAAAATAAATTAGCATAAAGAGTCAGAGGACTTGAATTCTGTCCCCAGCACCCATGTCAGGTAGCTTAAAACCAACTGTAACTCAGCTTCAGATAAACTGAGACCCTCTTCTGTGTACACACACACACAAGCTCTGTCTCTTCCCCCTATACACACAGAAATAAAATCAATCTTTTAAAAAAAGAATCAAGACCTAAATGTAAGAGCCAGTATTTTTGTTATTGTTCTTGTTCTTGTTTTTCAAGACAAGGTTCTCTGTGTAACAGCCCTGGTTGTCCTGGAATTTGCTTTGTAAATCAGGCTGGTCTCAAACTCACAGAGATCCGCCCGCCTCTGCCTCCCTAGTGCTGGGATTAAAGGCGTGCACCACCACTGCCCAGCAAGAGCCAATGTTTTTAAACTCTGGACTTTTTGATCCTGAATTAAACAGTGGTTTCCTAGAGATAACACCAAAACCACAAGTGATCAAAGAAAAAATGGTGAAATTAGGCATCATTAAAATACTAAATTTCTACAGAAAAAGAAAATAAGACTATTATATTTCAAAATATACTATCAATAAAATGAAAAAGAGAACCCACAGGAGGAAAAACTACTTCCAAATTGTGTCCAGTGAGGCCGTGGTGTCCAGGACATGTAAGTGCTGCTACATTTCAGTGGTAAGAACTGGGCCTGATCACAAAGCCGGAAAGGATGCTGTGTAGCCTTGGCCGTCCTGGAATTTCATCTGCAGACCAGGCTAGCCTCAAAGAGATCTGCCTGCCTCTGCCTCCTGAGTGCTGGGATTAAAGGTGTCCATCACCGCCTGGTACATGAAAGGGGTTAAGTAGGTACTTCTCTAAAGAAAACTTTGAATAATTTTTGTAATTTTATGCAATATTTTTTTTGAGACATGGTTTCTCTGCCCTGGAACTCTCTCTGTAGACCAGGATGGCCACTTCCAGCTTACCAAAGATCCACCTGCCCCTGCACCCACCCCACATGCTGGTATCAATGCACCACCACTGCCAGACTGACTATTCTTATCTGAAGTAGAACGCTGAGAGCATGGTAGCTGTCCGGATAGCATGGTGACTTAGCAGTAACAGTGGGTGTTAGAGCCCTGCAGGCCAAGACTTGTCCACATGTAAGTTAATGCTGTCCCATCCCCCGTTTAAAGCTCACTCTCTCTTCTCTCTAAGAAGCAGAAGCTTGTGAAACAGCTGCCTTTAAGCTCTATCTGCTTAGAGACAGACTCCCCTGCACTGGGACCAGAAAAACTGGTAAGTGGACCTCTGGTTTATGGGTACAGATGCTTCCTATGGGTACAGGGCCGTGCTGGCTTAGCTGGGACTCGCTCTGATACGCGGATACTAATTTGAGACCATGTGAGGGCTGTGCTGGCTTAGCTGGGGCTCTCTGTGATACGCGGATGCTAAGGCCAGGACTCGCTGTGATACGCGGATGCTAAGTGGAGACCATGAAGAGTCTTTTTTGGTTTGGTTTGGTTTTGGTTTTTCAAGACAGGGTTTCTCTGTGTAACAGTCCTGGCTGTCCTGGAAATCACTTTGTAGACCAGGCTGGCCTCGAACTCACTGAAATCTGCCTGCCTCTGCTTCCTGGGCACTGGGGGTAAAGGTGTGCACCACCGCCCGGCTGGAGAGTCCCTTCTGAATACTGCTCTGGTTCAGAGAATATCATTTGACAAGAAGCTTGCTTTCAGTTGTGTAATAGTGAGTGTCTAGACATGTCTGGAGCTATCGAGACTTCCATTCAGCTCCTTCTTGACAGTTCAGGACGTGATTGCCTGACTGGAAAAGCTACTTCATTTCTCCAAAGCTATATTTACCTGTTTGTTTATCCATCCGTTCATCCATTCTTTCATTGAAACTGAGACATATGTAATACAGGCTGGCCTCAGACTCACACTATATAGCTGAGCCTGGCCTCCAGCTCCTTTATGTTTGATTCCTGAGAACTGGATTATTGGTATGTACCACTATGTCTGCCTGACTTTTCAGTTATAAAACATGGGTAAAAAAGTAAAATATTTTATAAGGTTTGCATGAAGAAATTTATATGAAAGTACCTGGCAGTAAATGAACAGTCTTTGTTATATTGTCCAGGCTGTCCTGGAACTCACTCTATAGACCAGACTGTCCTGGAACTCACTGTGTAGACCAGGTTGGCCTCAAGCTCACAGAAATCTGCCCACCTCTGCCTCTTAAGTACTGGTTTGTTTTTTGCTTTGTTTAGTTTTGTTTTTCCAAGACAGGATTTATGTAGCCTGAGATGTTAAATGAGACATTCCAGGAAGGGAATGAAGCCTTATTTGTGAAAAAAATCTCTAGGTTTAAGGTCTCTTGTCCTTCCAGATCCTTCTATTCATATGTAGGTGTATGTGTGTGTATATATATATATATATATTCCTCTAGTTATTATCCCAAGTATTCACGTATTAATAATTATAGGAATGTTTTTCACTAAGTCTAGATGCGATTGCTTGCAGAAATACTGTTTTTTCTGGAGAGGGTCACTAAGCAAAATGCCTATTTATTTCACGGGTATTAAGAGTCAGTCAGTCAGATGGCGGAACCTAATCGAGCAGTCTTTCCAGTCCTTGGGCATTTTAAATCATACTGGGCAGGTAGCCTGTGAAGGGAGAGGCCAAGGAGAGTGCAGTGACATTGCCCAGCACTTGTGTTTGCAAAAGCACAAAGGCCAGCTAATCTTGAGACAAGCTGCCCTCCCCGTGTGCTTTACACACTGGGGGCTCAGGGCTGCACTGCGGATATCGCTAGGATCTCTCCTGAACAGCATAGGTAGAGTCAGCATGTAGCACACCCTGCCAAACTCATTCCCCCATTTAAAAAGCATTAATAAAGAAATGTTGGTTCCTTCGGAGTAGCAAAGGTGTCACCAGGTGTTTGACCTGCTCATTCTCGTGTGTGTGTGTCCTGCTACAGTCTCCAGGATCTGTAGACACTGAGTGTCCCACTTTGTTCTCTCGCAGACACGGAATGAGCCCTGCAACATTTCCATCTCAGCAGAATTCATTGCCCAGGTGAAAGGGATCTCAGTGGAAGAAGTTCAAGAAGTGACGACACAGAATGCCTTAAAACTGTTTCCCAAGCTTCAGGACCTACTCCAGAAATAGCTTCGAAACCTCCCGCCCACGGCCAGGTCAGCTCAGGACAGCACTGGGGGACAAGTGTTTGCTTGAATGGTCTCAAGTGAAGAAGCCACTTTATGTGGGCAGCAGTCGTAGTTTTACAGAAATGTTTCTCTTAAAAACAAACTCTGGGCTGGAGAGATGGCTCAACCATTAGGTGCGCTCTGGAAGAGAGGACTCCTGCAGTTCCCTGCACCCACACTTGGTGGCTTACAACTGCCTGCAACTCCATCCAACTCCAGAAAATGCAACCCCCTCTTCTGGCCTCCTCTGCCACTAGCACATATGTGGCATACCCCTAAACAGGCACACATAAACATAAATAAAATAATAATAATAATTTCTGAAAACTGTTTTTTTAAAAAATAGAGGAGTTGGGCGTGGCTACTGCAACTCTGGGTTCCAACTTTCAATCAGCTGATCCTGGAGTAGACTGGGAAAACCCCACAGACACACTAACTTCTGGACTGAGTGCCCACTTAACGGGAGAAAGCCTCAAGGAGCCCCAACCCACTTTCCCCCGCTTAACAATAAGCTTATAGAGAATCCATGGATTTTTTACTTTGAATATGTAATAACTAGCGTGTGCATGGAGAATTCGATACATTTCAGATGTGGCCAGTGTGCCTCTGGCGTGATTCCTAGCCGAGGCGCCCACGCAGGAGGGAACCAGGTCTGAGTTGTGCAGGGAAAGGGGCCTTTTCCAGAAGAAAGAGCAGCTGTGAGAACCCTGAGATACCCACCCCTTTAAAGAGACAAGCTTCACTGTGTGGCCTAGGCTGACCCAGCTTCCCAAGCAGCTGCACCTGAGCCCCACACCGCAGCACCTGGCTAGTAGGAAAAGCTTACCTTCGAGGACGTGAGCAGGCCTCTGTGATGCAGGCTGTTGGTGGAGAAGATTACAGGAGAAAAGAGACTGGCCCAGCCTGTGCATACACCTGTTAATTGATCCTGGAATCGGGAAGCCTGTCATCTGTGCTTAAGCACTGAAGTTAGGGCACCATGATTCGGCCCAGGATGATGGGCTGGAATGGGGTGATGGTAGCCATTGTGATATGGTACTAATCTGGCGTCTGGATGAAGATATTTTTAAGACTGTAACGTTTACTTCATCTGCTGCTTGGTCACAGTGCCTGTGGCAGTCGTTCTCACAGATGCTGACAGGCATCCCGCAGAGAACACCGTGAACCTCTAGGTAACACGCTTCCAAGTTCCAGGACTTCTCATCTGGGGGAGTGAGTTTACATCAAAGGGTATTGGTAGCCACTCATTCCACTCCCCACCCTCCCCTGCCTCCTGCCTGTGAATCAGAGCCTGACTACGGGCTTGTACTGTGAAACCTCCACTTCTGCGGGTCCCAGTTCCTCCTTCAGAGCCCCCACCATGTTATCTGAACTTTCCTCAGAATCCCTGCCATGTTGTAGTCTGTCCTGACATTAACACCCCTTTTATTAACAGCACCGGTCTGTCGCAGTGTCCCCGGGAACCCCCATTCAAGACCTTTCGTTATTCTAACATTAATACCCTTTTATTAACAGCACCGGTCTGTCCCAGTGTCCCCGGGAACCCCCATTCAAGACCTTTCGTTATTCTAACATTAATACCCCTTTATTAACAGCACCGGTCTGTCCCAGTGTCCCTGGGAACCCCCATTCAAGACCTTTCGTTATTCTAGAGACACTTGTGCTTTCTCCTTTTGGTTGGCTGTCAGAAATTAAAACAAGGAACTAGAATTTCCCCAGAAATCACAAGCTTATAGAGAAGAGACTTTAATCTGGTGCCAGCTGAAGGAGGAACTTGTCTGGCAAGAAGAGATTATACAGGTCTGACAACTTAGCAGTTCGCCTTCCGGGACAGATCAGAACCTGGACACTGATGTGCCAACCGTGGCTGACAGTACCTCTTGACCAGGATGACTTAGACATACACACCCCCTCTGTTTAAATCTAAACCCCATGCACGTATCCTGATGATGGCCTCTTGACTTCCTCCCAATGTGGCCACAGCAAATTGTTTTTCATTTCTGTCCCCCACCCCCAACCCCCTGAAAGCCTAGCAAGCCTGAAACTCACTACGTACACCACTCAGGCTGGCCTTGAACTAACAGACATTCGTCTGCCCCTGCCTGCTGAGTGCTGAGATTAAAGGTGTCCTGTGTCCTGGAACAACGGTTGAAGTCCAGACTGCTCTGTAACTGGTCTCACAGGCTCCTGGAGAAGGAAGAGCCTACAAAGGGGGTTATAATTCCAAAATTCAGCAACATCTCTAAGAGAAATGTGCATATTCTCTGGTCTCTGCTCCTGAGTGGAGTCTCTTCTACTCAAGGAAAAGTACAAACAAGTAAGGGCTTTTATGTCTGAGTATCCTCACACAGCCCCTTCATGCTGAGGAATCAACCCAGGCCTTGGATTGACCCAGGCCCTTCTTGTCCAGGGGCCTCCTTAGCTGGTCACTGTCTAGTTGGTTTTGTTTGGCCTCTGGCTCTGCCATCCCGTCTCTCTGAGCACACTGCGGTGCTGAGAAAGGACATGTAAGTCTGTCGGAGCTTAGAGAGGAAGTTCCCGCTGTCCATGGCTCTAGTTACAGAGAACTGGGGAAGCAGCAGGGATCCTGCGTGCACGTTAGTAGGCTGAACTGAGGGTCCGCAGGAAGCCAGGGCAGAAAAGAAACGCCTGTTCCCACATGCTGACTGAGGGAACACTGACCTAAAGGGAGCACTCCTGGGAGGTGAGAATGTCTGCTGTTTCAGGTAGGGTCAGAGTTCAAATACAACTGTACTTCTGAGTTTCTGGCTTTACCTCAAGACTGCTATAGGGTACACAGGGCAAAGTAGAAGTATGTAATGGGAAGGGCTGAAGGAAGGCATTAGGAAGGAGGTAGGATTTAAACCACAGGAAGGCGAGGGAGCCAGAGAATTGCAGCCAGTTCTAAGAAAGCAGAGCCACACCTACAGGAGAGGCGGGATGGGGCCAGGGAAGGGAGGCTGTGTGTAACCTGGCATTCGTGGCTCTATGCTGGCGCCTAAAGAATATTGAGCCTTGTCATCTCTAATGGGGCTGCTTAGGGTACAAACTGTAGATCTGGCCTCTCGTTCCTGTCCAGGCAGGGAACAGAGGCTCTGATAGTCTTGGTACCAGGTGATCACCTCAGAAGACAGAGATAAGGTCTCCCTCTGGACCTGAGGTAGGCCTCGTTACCTGGTACAATAAAGATAAAGTCTCCTTATCGGCAAAGGCTGGGCTGTTTGTGCTCAGCGGGATCCTCTACTGTGCAACCCAAACCTGTGTGTCTCTACCTGGAGCTTTGCCTAGCCCTGAGGGTCCTGAGGCAGTGGGCTGGGGGCCAGAGAATTAGCTAGAGCCAGAGTTGTCTTGCTGTGAACCAAGAGTTTCATCTCTTCTGTCAGTACCCAGGCTCATCAAAGTAGAAGGCCAGCCTTCAGGGTTCTTGAAACTAGCCATTTACTGTTGGGAAGGGAAAGGTTAGCTTTAGTCTTATTTTGTTACACGTCTCCAGCCCTTTTAGGGACAAGGACCTGAGATATGACCCCGGCTGGCCTGAAATTCAATGTCCTCCTGATGTTGAGGTTACAGGCGTTCACCATGACACCAGGTCAGTTTCTTTTATAGTTAGTATTTCTAAGTAATTCACAGACATTGAAGATTGATGGAAGAGAATTTATTTGTGTGTCTCTGGACATGTACTTTATCCAAATATGGCATTATCTGAAAGATAAAAAAATACATTTATTGGGCTAGTGAGATGGCTCAACCACTAAAGGCTAGCCTAGCAAAACATCAAAAAGATACATTTCAGTAATCTAATCTATTGCAGTTTTTAGAATAACCTGAAGGACAGAGTTTTCACTTCTTTATTCTCATGCTGGGATTAACAGTGGACACACACATACACAGAGAGACAGACAGACACACATGTACACACACAGAGGGACAGACAAACACACAGAAAGAGAGAGACACACACACACATGCACACATAGAGAGAGATAGAGACAGAAAGGCAGGAAGAGGAGCTTGTGCCAAGTCCCTGAGGCGGGAGCCAGCTCGGCATGTCCCAGAAGAGGAAAAAAGCAAAGCGAAGATACCAGGTGAGCACGGAGATGTGCACCTGGGACTGTTCGGGAGAGTCAGGCGGCATGGGAGGCGGAGGGGGGGGGTTATCCTCAGCGTGGTAGGGAACACAGGAGTTGCGTGCACTAGGTGGCCCGTTCTAAACAGTTCGCTCGCGCTGTCCTGGGAAGTCAATGTGGGAGCAGAAAGGGTGCAGGCTGGGTAGCCAGAGGGCCAGTGTGTTGGCAGGGTTCCGATTCAGCATTGATTCTGGAGAGGGGACAGACAGTACTCGCTCACACTCTGAGCGTGAGGGCAGAGCTCCACTCTGGCAGCTTTCCCAGATGAGACGGTAAGGCTGGTGATCACAGGAGTTTGCCTCAGCAATACTAACCTGCAGTTTAGTATTAAACTGACCTCACGTAGAGCAGCAGTGTGAGGACGGGCAGCATCCATAGCTGAAGGTCAGAGAGGTCAGAAATGAAGATGCGGGTTATCAGAAAAGAGACCTAACGGAGGGCCTCTGGCAGTGGTTTGAATGGGAATGTGCCCACAGGCTCATGCATTGGAACGTGTTCATGGTGCTGTCTGGGGACGTTTAGGGGATGGGGTCTTGCCGGAAGAAGTGTGTCGCTGGGATTGAGCTTTGAGAGGTTAAGGCTTCACTCTCCCTTCAGATAGTGCTCAGCGTTGTGGTCCAGGTTCAAGATGTAAGCTCTCAGCATCCTGCTCCTTGACTGCTGCCTCCACCTGACATATGGACTCTCACCCTCTGGAGCTGTAACCCACAGTGAGCACTTCCTTCTATAGGCTGTCCTATCACAGTGACAGAAAGTAACTCACACAGTCTGCCAGCTGCTTGCATGAGGCTCCCTGAGAGGACCACAGGGCCAGCCTTGTCCCTCCTCACCCTTCAACACTCATGATGGAGAGCACTGTCTTCCAAAGAGAGGCTCTCACTATGTAGCAAGTGATGTGTATAACTTAGTATTTGCTGAAATCTACCAAATTAATACCTTTAGCAAACCATAGTCCCAGGTCCTGATTTAGCAAATGATTTTCTCTGCACCTGCTGCCCCCCAGGCTCGCGCTCTCTCTCTCTCAACCGAGAGCAGCAGACCTCAAGTTCCGCTCTGGGAATGGCCACTTGACTTTTTAGTGAGCTTCTTCAGTAAAGGTCTGTTTTCTCAATAAGCCAACATTTTATCTCCATCCCATTTCTCAGTTGATCAAAACTCAAAGCAATTTCTAAATATGAAAGAGTTAATGTTTGGCGGTTATTAGTTTATGGTTCTCACATGAAAGTTGCGGGATGAGATGTGTGACTCTGTGTTGTATGAAATCACGCGTGGTGGGACCAGATGTGTCAGACTCTGTTGTATGAAATCACGCGTGGTGGGACCAGATGTGTCAGACTCTGTTGTATGAAATCACGCGTGGTGGGACCAGATGTGTCAGACTCTGTTGTATGAAATCACGCGTGGTGGGACCAGATGTGTCAGACTCTGTTGTATGAAATCACGCGTGGTGGGACCAGATGTGTCAGACTCTGTTGTATGAAATCACGCGTGGTGGGACCAGATGTGTCAGACTCTGTTGTATGAAATCACGCGTGGTGGGACCAGATGTGTCAGACTCTGTTGTATGAAATCACGCGTGGTGGGACGAGATGTGTCAGGCTCTGTTGTATGAAATCATGTATGTTCCTCTAAGAGGTGGATTTTCTCTCCACCACCAAAGTGAGAACCACACACTGTTGTTCTGGGCAATTCCAGCAGAATGAAGAACTGCACTTTTATCATTAGGAATGCCAACGCATTCTTTTGTAAAGATGATTGAGTTTTGTTTGTTTGAGATTAGCCTCGAATCACAGCACAGTGTTTGGGCTTTCCGTGTCACACTGTCCCTAAGGACACTGGTAAAATGCAAAGTCGTGGTCACAAATGGCTAATGGGGACCATTCTTTGTGACCAAATTAATAATGTATTGGCTATATTGAATATATATGTATGCACACTTTCTCCAAATAAATGAGAAAACATTGCCAGTTGCCTGCCTTGACTATACAACAGAATCACAATTTCCATTTGTAACAATACTAAAATAGTCCCCCACCCAGCTTCCCTCCATAGGTTTATGACCGCTTCTTATGGCATTGTATGTCACATTTGTTAATAAAACTCCATTTTACTTCAATTTTGAACGTAAAATTCTATAGACAACAGAAATTGGTGGCACAGGAGGTCTCTGAAGGGACTGCAACTTTTCTCAAAATGTGGCTGTTACGCCAGACATCCGTAGTTAAGAGCCACGTGGGTCTGCTGGGAATGCAGACTGCAAGGCCCAAACACCAAACCACAGAGCGAACTGGCCGTGGTGGGGTCTGGGGTCCTACAGACACAAGAAAGTGACTCTCTGGTCTGTGGTGGGTCTTACACCTGATAATCTGTTTTGCCTTCAGACCCATCACCTTCAGAGACTCCCAGGGCCATCCCTGGAACCTCTTTTAAGCAGAAGTTCTGCAGAGTCTCAGTATTGATCCCTCCAGCAGGTTGGGCAGAGTCCCACCAGACTCTTACTTTTGGGTGTGAAGTGCTTTTTCTCCTTGTGAACAAAGAGAGGCGCTTTGACCCAGGAGGTCCTGCCGCTTTCAGGGACAGACTCTTTGACGTGCGCACTCGCTAAGGACTGGTAGGCCTGGCTGAAGTGTCGCTTCTGGACTCGCAGTAAGCTGACTCGATTGCTCCTTTCCACCAGACAGTAGGACTCACGCTTCTCGTTGATCTCTTTCAGGAGCTTTTTGCTCACTCTGGTTTTTTTCACATCGATGGTCTTGTTCACAGATGCCATTTTGTTAAGACACCGGTGGTCAGCTGACTCTTGCCGTCCTGCAAACACGTTGAGAATGCACACTTGTTTTCTGTCCAACCCAGAAGCCAGATTCACTGTCATATCCACATTTACCAGTACTTTCTTCTTCTGCAAGACCATGTTTTGAAACATGCTACAGAGTGTAACTACAATTACTCTCCATTCTGCTGGTCCCCCTGGACCAATTTCTCTCCACCCAGTGGGTCCACTCACTGGCTGCTGCATCCACTTATGCAATAACCATTCTGATGCTTAATATTAATTGCATAATCTTTGGTCTATTAGCTCAAGCTTTTTATTAACTAAGTCTTACATATTAAATTCACCCATTTCTATTATTTTATATTTTACCACAAGGCTCTGGTTTGTTACCTCTTGCTTCTTGGGTGGCTACATGGTATCTGCCTGACTCCGCCTTCTTTCTTCCTCTATCTCTGCTTGGATGTCCTGCCTTGCTATATTCTGCCTGGTCATAGGCCAAAGCAGCTTCTTTATTAACCAATGGTAATAAAACATATTCACAGCATACAGATGGAAATCCCACATCAACAGAACCAACTCAGGTCATTATTGCCCCTCGAATACTGCCAAGTCCAGCAATGCCCAGCAATTCAGGTTATTTTCCTGCCACTGCAGCCTGTGAACGGGTCTCAGATGGGCTCATCTCTGACCTATGCACTTTTCCATTTTATCTCCCTGCTTTGGGAAATCTGCGAGCTTAGAGCCGTATCTTTTACAATATCAGCCACAGTTTGGAACAGTAAAATTATAATGGAGAAGCCCACTAAGAAGCAGTTGAACCTGGGTGTGGTGCTCATATCTGTAACCTCAGCATTTAGGAGGCTAAGGTAAAAGGATTGCACTGAGTTCATAGCCAGGCAGCGTTGAAAATAAGTTCTGGGTCAGCCTGGCCTGGAGTGAGTCCCTGCTTCAGAAAAACAAAACAGCAATAAAAACACATATAAATGATAATGTATAAACTACCTAAAATAGTCTGCTGGTATTCAAGTGATTTAAATGGATCTCTTTAGACATCTATGGAAGAAGTAAGAAAAAAAAAAACTCTCAAAAATTGCCAAGCCAATCCTCTCAAAAAAAATCTAAACCTTAGGCTGTTGGGAATGCAGACTGCAGGGCCTGGCATTTGGAACTGGCAATTTTTAATTAAATGCATTTAAAATGCTCTATAGAACAATTAACATCAAATTATTTGAGTTGCTTTAGTAAAACCGATCATTCTAAGTACCAATTAATATTATGACAAAATTATTAAAAATAATTTGCTTGGGTGTAATGGCACAGACCTTTAATCCCAGCACTTGGGAGACAGAGGCAGGTGCATCTCTGTAAATTCAAGGCCAGCCTGGTCTACAGATCGAGTTCGAGGATAGGCAGGGTTATGATAGAGACCTTAATCAAAAACAAAACAAACCAACAAAAAAAACCCACAAAACTAAACAAACAAGATTACAGATAAAACTAGTTAGCTCAAATACCTCATTTAATCATTAAATAGTCTCTTACTAAAGATACAAATTTATCAGAAATTGCCGGGCGTTGGTGCCGCACGCCTTTAATCCCAGTACTCGGGAGGCAGAGGCAGGCGGATCTCTCTGAGTTCGAGACCATCCTGGTCTACAAGAGCTAGTTCCAGGACAGGCTCCAAAGCCACAGAGAAACATTGTCTCGAAAAAAAAAAAACACAAATTTATCAGAAATTAAACTCTAAGTTCTATCTCTTTTGATACTTTTGGGGGATACTGAAAATTGCATATTTGAGACAAAAACCCTACCACTGACACCTCAGCCTAACCTCTAGTAGTATCATTATCCTCTGGCTGCTGTACACATGAAGAACAAATGGGGATCGGCTCCCCGAGATTACAGAATTAACCCTTTATATTACTTACAGATTTGAGCCAACACTCAGCTGTAGAGTCTAGTGGTAGAACCATGGACTTCTGGTTGTGTGGGTTCAGGTGCTAGCTGTGCTGCCTGCCACACACACACTTTCTCTGGGCCTCCGTTTCCTGACAAGTCAGTGCGGATAACCAGCTCCGAGTACCACATACACTAAATGAGCTAACACCAAGAATCTACTGCCCATCAACAAAGGGTCATGTAATTTATCACATAATTTAGCTCTTTGAGAAAAAGGTTATTTTATCTGATAAGTAAACAATATATCTTGGTCTCCCTGATTACTTATCTGTTCACATGTGTTGTGAAAAAAATTGGTGGGATCCATTGAAGCTGAAACTACCGGGTCCTTATTTAAAAATAAGTTGAGATGTTCAGGAAGTCAAAAGCAGAACTTCTGCCTAGTCTGAGGCTCTGATGAACACCAGCCTGCCGAGGCTGCGAGCCTAGAAACTTGGCCCTTCCTGTGACTGGCACAGGAACAGGTCAGTCTCCACCGCTTGTTCTCCTTCTAGATGGAGATAAGCTGTGTGTGTGACCTATGGCATTGAAGATAGTTGAAAATATGAAGCATAAGCACTGCAGACTTCATTTATATAGATTGTATAAAGCTTTCCTATCACAAAAATCTGTAGCCTCGGTCAGTACTTTTGGCTCCCACCATCCATGGAAGGCAGCTCAGAGCAGCAAGAAGTTTCCTGCCGCCATGATCCCTCGGTGAGGAGTGTGGCCATTCTGCCTTCTTTCCTCAGCTCTCAGACTTGACTTTCTGTGGTCTACTTAGCATCCTATTCTTCACATTTGTGAGGTTTTGATTCTCTCAGCGTTTAAGATGACCCGAGTGCTGCGATCCGATATTCTTACACACGCAAAGGTGTGACATACCATGTAGAAGAGTATGTTAGAGTAGCTTTGTATAGACCTGAGATGTTAGCTGGGAATACAGGGAATCAAATTGGAGTTCTCAATATAGATCAAGTAAGGTGTCTCGAAACAGAAACAGGCTTCACTGGTACATACTGATAGTCCCAGTTACCCAGGAGGCTGAGGCAGAAGGATCATTCGAGCCCAGCAGTTCAAGAATAGAAAGGCAATATAGTAAGATCCCATATCAAAATAACAACACTCTACAAACATACACGAAGTAAGGGTATATACTGACTGGTTTACCAAAGCTTATAGGAACTTAATAATAGGAGACTGGTATTTGCTAGCTCAGAGTTTGCGGTGATTTTGTGGAGACAACTACCAGAACAAAGAGAACAGATGATATGCAGAGAAGTAGTGTGACTATTTCTACAGGACGTCAACTGTAAATTACCTTTAACAACACCAAGCCTTTGACGCCCGAAGCCTTGGAGGTCCACGGTGGGAATCAGCCCACTGGGCTATCCCCTGGTGATAGAACATTCTGAGCTTTGCCACCTCAGCTCTCTTCTGTTCTCGGAACCCTGCTTAACAGAGGAAGTCTCCTCAGAGACCACGTCCTTCCTAACCACGTGCCCTTGGATGAGTGACCTGACCTGTGTTTGCTGTCAGTGAGATAGTAAATCACCTGTCAAATGGGAACAAAGACACTCATTGAGTTGTATAGCAGACGACAGGGAAGAGGCTGGGATGACGTAAGAAACACATGGAAACTGTGCTGTGTGTGCTTCTGTCTGCTGTGTACTGAATTTCTTGAGCGCCCATTCTGTGCCTGGTGGCAAACGAAAGTGTCCGTCCATGAGAAGTGCTAGGAGCTCGCTGAAATCTTGAGCCCAAGGAGTTGGCATGATCCTCAGCTACACAGAGATTGAGGAACAAAGAGACCAGGAATTTGGGGCCCACCTGACTAATGTCACATGATCTCATCTCCAAAAGAAAAGAAATACCTTCATATTTTGCACAAAGGACTATTCAGATTCTTTTGTTTGTTTGTTTTTTGTAGACAGAGTCTCGCTGCGTAGCTCTGGCTGTCCTGGAACTCACTATGTAGACCAGGCTGCTTCAAACTCACTGAGATCTGCCTGCCTCTGCCTCTGAGTCCTAGGACTAAAGGCATGTGTGTCATGACACTAGATCAGATATCTTTCTTCAGAAGAGATCTGCTTTTTTTGTTTATGTTTTGTTGTTTTTGTTTTTCGAGACAGGGTTTCTTTATGTAACAGCATTGGCTGTCCTGGAACTTGCTTCATAGACCAGGTTGGCCTTGAACTCACAGAGATCTGTCTTCTTCTGCTTCCCATGAGCCGGGATTAAAGACGTGCACCGCCACTGCCAGGCCTCCTCCTGTTTTTAAAGAAAATCTTAAGAAGTAAACTTTTAAAATATACAAGTCAGAATTTCTTTTATCTCCTTGCAGGAATTAGTGATAGGGCAAGACTGGTGGTTTACACACATCCGTCCACTGAGGAGGTGTGTGACCGTCAGCAAACACACGTTAGATCATGCAAGTCTAGCCATAAATGTGGATAAATGTGGTAACTAAGGAGACCATTGCAGAATGGTTGGGGGGATGGGAACAGCTTTGTTTTGTTTAGGATGCCACAGATAATGCAAAGGGTTATCAAGAGAACACACATCCATTAGGCATGATCTTGGCATTTTTAAACCCAGGGCTATATCTGGATTCTCTTGCTTCCAGGGCAACTGGAGGAAGGGTTTTACCCTGTCAGCTTCAGCTTACCTAGCATGGAGCTAACCACTACAGGTCTTTGGAATTTGATAACAAATTAAAGTGCCCAATGGAATTAGGTCAGAAAGCTGAAAAATATGTTCAACATCAATTTTTCTAAAATATATTTGAGATTAGGTTATTAATTCAAACAGTTATGCATGCTGTGCCCAAATACCATTATTTTACAATGTGATAATTTGTCATATATGTAACCTACCCTGGATTTTTCTCAAGCAACAAATTTTCCTTTCTCAGAGACTATTTTCCATGCAGGTTGCATTTTAAAGCTGCGTTGATCCCCATCCTCCAATACGTTGGTTTACTAACCACCTACACATCACTCTCCATTCTAGTCCAATGTGAGCACTGAGCCACACCAGATCTGCATAAGCCAGAAAAGGACTTCAGATCCCATGGAACTGTAGCGGCGTAAATGAATGCAGACAGATTGTAATAATATATACAGCTTTAATGGGGAAATAGACTTACAGAACCACAGGTTCCCACGGAGAACAGGAAAGCAGAAGGGGCTGTTGGGAGCACGCCCGCAATCTTTATAAGTAAAAAATATCCTCGGGGGACCCTGCACCCTGCTAGCAAGGTGATTGGCTGGGTCTCTCCTACATGGAACCAGAATTACAGATGGTTGTGAAAAACAATGTTTGTCAAACCCAGGTCCTCTTCAAGAGCAAGTAGCTGTTGAGTCATCTCTCCAGCCCCATGATGGACAATTTCAATCTACCAACAGTGATCTCACTAGAGGCAAAACCAGTTAGCTCTCCTATGCCTGTGCAAGCAGATTACAGTATAACACTGCTAAAGTTCATCTCTTTTTAAGTCAGACATTATATTTAAGAATCTCTAGGGGAGGGGCTGGAGAGATGGCTCAGTGGTTAAGAGTACTGACTGCTCTTCCAGAGGACCCGGGTTCAATTCCCAGCACCCACATGGCAGCTCACAACTGTCTGAAGATCCAGTTGCAGGGGATCTGACACCTTCACACCAATATACAATAAAAAAATATTTAAAAAAAAAGAATCTCTAGGGGAATACAGATCCCATATTTAACCTTAAATAGAATTTAAATGTTTAAAGGAATTTGAAGTTGATAATCACAGAGCTTGAACAATTCCTGTCACCTTCACAGTGAGGTTAAGGTGGAATGGCTGGCCCTAGATTTGACACACAGTTCTAAGATCTAGAAGAATGGTGTGTTCTCACCCACCAATTGGGTTTCATTTCACTGACAACTTCAACTTCACTTCAATTGCTGTAAAGGACAAAGAGGAAGAAAACCAAAAACACAGGAGGGAAAATCCTAAAATTTTCATTCTACGCATTCAATATGTGCACAGCTAAAATGTCTCAGTGAGGTGGGGAGTGTACACACAGCAGGATTTTAATCTCTGGACTTCCCCACCTGGGCAAAGGTGCTGCTCAGGCAGATGGAACATGGTCACAGCTGTAAAAGTCAATCTGTCCATTCCCCATAAAGCACAACGAACCATATTAGCATTGGTCCCCATCCTCTGGGTTTCTTGGACTGTAGGAAACCTTTGCTCAAGAACAGCCACATCATTTCTGATGGTGTCTTGGACCTTGACTCCCAGGTGCTGGTCAGGTTCCATATTACCGAACTGTTACTATTCAAACCTCTACGGGTTGGTATTTAACACTAATGATACAGCTCCATCTGATCTTGACTTCTGGCCAAATGATGCTTGTGGTGGTGTCCTTTCCAACAGAGTAAGGTTCATGTCATAGTCTACACCCTAACACATGGTACAGAGCATGACTCATGCCTACACTGGTTACTAAGTACCTACCTCAAGACAGAAAAGTCAGGTACAAAGAGACATTGCTGAATTTTCTTTTTCTATATCCCATTTTTCATGGAGCTTTGTTGAAAGAGGCATATGAATTTCATCTAATTATTCCATGAGACGTATCTTCCTTTACTTCACGTACAGCAATAATGTTGGAAGAAATCTCAGACATCATACAGATCAGTTTTCTGAGAATTCTGTGGAATTCAGGAATTGTATCCCTAACATACCTGTTCAGACAAGTTTTTAATGCTCGTGGGGATGATGTCGGTAGTCACGTGGTCACCCAAGGAAAATGGTGATTCATCTGACTGTTGACTGCCTCTGGTCAAAGAAGGGTGTCCTTGTCAGGCAGTGAGCTTGTGAGATGAACCGCCCAATGCTTTGCTTCAGGAGAACCAGGAGCACCCTGAGAGCACCCACTGGGAACGGACCCTACCACTTATATATTCAAGTTGAAAGTGCTTGGCGTGAACAATTGCACGACAATCTGTTGGGGAATATTATTTTAAGGTGTGTTGTTTTTGTTTCTGCTGCACTTGTTTAATGCCGTGAAGTTGCAAATCCTTGTCTATTTGAAACACCTGATGGTCTAATAGAGCTGAACGACCAATCGTGAGGCAGGAGTGAGGATAGGTAGGGCTGGCAGGCAAGGAGTATAAATAGGAGAAAAAGAGGAAGAGGAGGAGCAAGAGAACAAGGGTTGAAGGACATCAGGGGTCAGCCACCCAGCCAGCCGTGGAGTAAGAGTGAAAATGAGATATAGTCGAGATAATTTAAGCAAAGAAAACCTGACAAGAAACAAGCCAAACTAAGACCGGGCATTCCTAACTAAGAATAAGCCTTCTGTGTGATGTATCTGGGAGCTGGGTGGTGGGCCCCTTACCGCCCGCCTGTACTAAGTGACAGTACGACACTACTCCTGCATTGCAGCACCTGCTCTACAGGACCATTCGCAAGCCAGGCAAGGGCCTGGAGACTTAAACACACAAAGACACACAGACAGAGACACTGCTCATCCTTGAAACAGGAATGCCTCAAGAATGCCACCTTAATTGTGTTCAGGGGCCGCTTATATAGGGATAGCCACGCCCCAGCCAAACCCACCAGAAATCACTCCCCTGCCATCAGAAACTCCTGAGGGTCTCGTGCTGAGAGCAGCTGCAAGCATAACACATTGTTTACAAGAAATTCAGGATCTGGGGGTTCACAGCTCCCAACAGGCCCCTCCAAAACCCAAAAGAGTAAAACATCACATAACAACAATCCAAGCAGGTTTAGACCAATTGGAGTATAACCTAAATTAATGAAAAACAATAAGATATGAGAAACACAAAGATATGAGCAGATAATAATGGTGGTAGTAGTGACTGAATATTAAATAGGAAAAATCAGTGTCTCCTAGAAGGTGAAAAATAACTAATCATTTATTTTTCACAACAGTGCCATCAACAGTGACCTCATTTTACAGCTGCACATACAGACACGTGTACACACGGGGGAGGGGAGACTATTCCCAGGCCACATAGTCAAACAGTGAAGGAGCAAGGATCGGAACCCTCGCCTCTGAAGCCTGACATCCTCCCCCATCACCACACTGGATCACTCACCCGCTAACCTGAGAAAGCCTGGCACATATCAAGTCTTGTTCAATCTCTTACTCATCATAGTCGCCCACAGAGGATTCTGTCACCCTATTACAGAGCAGCTGTGTAAAGTGCCCCAGGTCACACACCCAGTGAAAACTAAAGGTGGGGTTTACATCTACATAGCCAGCTGTGGTGTCCTATACCTTTAATCCCAGCACTCAGGAGGCAGAGTCCGGAGGATCTCTGTGAGTTCAAGGCCAGCTTGATTTATGTAGTGGGTGTTACGACAGTCAGTACTATGCAGAGAGACCCTGCCTCAAAAGTGTATGTATAGATAACCCTAACCATACACATGTGTGTATTCTGTGCGTATGTTTTGTGTGTGTGCGTTGTGTGTGTATTCTGTGTGTGTACCTATGTAGCCTGTCCTTAATTATGATATGCTTTCCCATTTCTACAGACTCCCCTAGGTAGTAGAGTCCATGTACAGTTATAGTGTTAGAAACACAACTTTTTCATGTGCAGGGAAGGCACGTGAGAAAGAACAAGAGTGACAAACATCTGTGGAGGAAAATTATTCTTATTGCCTATGCCAGAAACCTAGGCAGTTGTCAACCAGTCCTCGTCAGCAATGGAGAAGACAAATGACCTTGAAGCGCAGCATCCAGTCCCTGGATCCCCTTCCGGAACACTTTTGTTTTGGGCTGGGATGAAACTCAACTGGTAGAGTGACTGCCTGCTATGCACAAAGCCCGGGGGTAGCTCCTCAGCACTGCATAAAACTGACCACGGTGGCACACGGCTGCAATCTCAGTCCTTGGGAGGCCGAGGCAGCGAATTCAAGGCCTGCCTAGGCTACATGAGACTCCGTATAAAAAACAAAACAAAAAATTCAAGTAGAATTTTCACATGTGGTCCCTGCTGTGTTGTCTAGGCTGCCATGCTAGCTTTAAATCTGTGGGGTTGAGTGATTCTTCTGCCTTAGCCTCCAGGTAACTGGGACAACAGGCCTGTGCCACTGTGCCCAACTCAAACGGGTTTCTTCTGAGCCTTCACAGAACATTCCATGGTACCTGAGAACATTAGCAAGACACTGATGAATACTTAACATAAATTATGTTGAGTATTAAAAGCACAACCAACTCGTGTTTTGTTTTGTTTTGAGACAGGGTTTCTCTGTGTAATAGTCCTGGCTGTCCTGGAACTTGCTTTGTAGACCAGGCTGACCTCTAACTAAGAGACCTGCCTTCCTGCCTCTGTCTCCCTAGTGCTGGGATTAAAGGTGTGCGCCACCACCCAGCTAACTCACGTTTTTATATATTCACAAAATATTTTTTATGTAAAGATGAATTAGATCCTACATTTATTTATATTTTTTCAGTCAAGAGACCATTACTCTGTAATGTAAAATGTCCAAATCAACATTTACAAAATCATATTGTGAAAAAATGTATGTTTTCTCTCTCTTTTTTTAATCATAGACTCTGTGTGTGCTTGTCTGTGTGTGTGTGTGTGTGTGTGTGTATGTGCATGCACCCGCGTGGGCTGCTCCTGTGTGTGTGTGTGTGTGTGTATGTATGTGCATGCACCCGCGTGGGCTGCTCCTGTGTGTGTGTGTGTGTGTGTGTATGTGTGTGCATGCACCCGCGTGGGCTGCTCCTGTGTGGAGGTCAGAGGACTATAACTCACAGGAGCCTGTTCTCTCCCTCATCGTGTGGGTGCTGAGGAATCAACTCAGGTTGGTAGACTTGGCAAAAGGAGACTTTACCCACTGAGCAGTCTCGCTTTATCACGCTTTTTCTTAAAATGAATTCATTTACAAAGTGCTTTGTGGAGCTATTCCCTAGAGCATGGGCAATTCCCAGCAGCTGCATCACCATCTACAAAGACTCACTATTAATTCCCCTCCTATCTCCCAAAGACCGAAGGTGAAAGCTCAGTCTGGCTCAGGCCTTGTGCAGGCACCTTCAGCCATTGGGAGTTCATTAGTGCCACAGCCATGCCTTGCCCATTAGACAGAGTTCATCCAGGCATGGGGGCGCCCATCTTTAATCCCAACACCCAGGAAGCAGAGACAGGTGGATCTCTATGAATTGTGGGTTGACCTGTCTCCACAGAGTCCCAAGCCAACCAGGGCAACAAAGTGAGACCCGGTCTAAAAAAATAGCGGAAAGGAAAGGGAGGGGGAGTCTGTCAAAGTCTGGCACCCCGTGTTTCCACACACAGCTTCCCAAAGGGATGTAGGCTGACTTTGTCGGTGGTCCAGAAAGCCCCTGAGACTTCTGGAGCTCTGTCCTCATCCGGTCCTGGTCACAGGGTGGGAACAAGAGGCAGGCAGGGGCTGCGCCTTGTCCCATCGCCTTCGGTCCTCTGGGTAGATGGAGGCGGGTGGTTTCTGGCCGCACGAGCCTGCTCCTGACCTCTTCCCTGGCTGGACTGCAGCGCTCCCCGAGCTCCCCTTCCAAGGTAACCCGAAGTTACCCCGGAGCGAGCTCTGGAAGAGGCCTAGAGCATCCAAGAGGGGCAGAACGCCTCCCTTCACCGCCTCACCCGTTTGATCCCGCCTCTCTTCCAGGCAACTCCCTGATTGGCTTCCCGGCCTGCGAGTGCGTCCAATGATTGGCCGGAGCGCCGTCACCCTGTGATACGCGGCGCCCCGGGGGCGGAGCCTGCCGGCGAGAGCCCGACTGCCCCGTGCGGCGCGCGCAGCTCCACTTTGTCAGCGGGCGGCGCGGTCGAGCGCTCGGCCCCGGGCTTGGAGCGTGGAGCCGGCGGGGAGCTGGGAGGCATGGCGCGGCCCGACGACGACGAGGAGGGGCCGGCCGTGGCGCCCGGGCACCCGCTGGCGAACGGATACCTTCCGGTGCTGAGAGGCGCCCCGGACGGGGAGGCGCACGCGGAGCTGCAGGAAGGGCCTGTGGCGGAGATCGGAGGCCCGGAACACGGCCCTGTGATCGCGGGAGCCCCAGACGGACCCCAAGCCCTGCTGGCAGCGGAGGAGGAGACCCAGGCCCGGCTGCTGCCCGCAGGCGGTGGAGAGGACGACCCGGTCTCCACGCGCTCCCCGCGCACGGCGCTGTCGCCGCGGCGCTTCGTGGTGCTGCTCATCTTCAGCTCGTACTCGCTGGTGAACGCCTTCCATTGGATCCAGTACAGCATCATCAGCAACGTGTTCGAGGGCTTCTACGGCGTGTCGGCGCTGCACATCAACTGGCTGTCCATGGTGTACATGCTGGCCTACGTGCCCCTCATCTTCCCTGCCACCTGGCTGCTGGACACGCGAGGCCTGCGGCTCACGGCGCTGCTGGGCTCCGGCCTCAACTGCCTGGGCGCCTGGGTCAAGTGCGGCAGCGTGCAGCGGCACCTCTTCTGGGTCACCATGCTGGGGCAGAGCCTGTGCTCCGTGGCGCAGGTCTTCATCCTGGGCTTGCCCTCCCGCATCGCCTCCGTGTGGTTTGGACCCAAGGAGGTGTCAACGGCTTGTGCCACCGCGGTGCTGGGCAATCAGGTAAAGACTGGAACGACTTGCTACTGGGATCCTCTTAAGGACGGTAGGAAGCCGTAGGCGGGGCTAGGGCGACGGTCGGTGGGTAAAGAGCATACGGTAAAAGCGTGAAGACTGAGCGTCAGCACCACGAGAAAAGCCGGGCTTGGTGGCCCCAGGTTGTATTCCCAGCCAGCACTGACAGGTGAGGAGGACAGCTCCTGTGAAAGAACATCCGAGATTGCACTGTTGTTTACACACAGGCACGCACGGAAGCTTTGGCAGTGAAGGAGATCTCCTAGGTAATTTTGTCACCATTGCAGAAGGATGGTGTTGAATTCTGTGAAGTTTGTTTCCATACTGAATGCCCTTGGAACAGCCCCGATTTAATTGTACTTGTAATGAAGCCAGCTCGGTAGGTGCTGAGCAGGTCTAAGTGAAAGCTCAGTAAATGGTCATAAAGACTTGGCAATATTACTGAGTTCAGTTGTTAGCTCTTAGCAGCCAGGCAGTGGAAGGCAAATCGCTGATCATGGAATGGTTAGTGGTTAGTTAGCCAAGGCTCGCTTAAGAAATGACCTTGTTTTCCCCTCCGTCATAAATTCAAATGCCACTAGAATTCCAGAAGCAACACTAGGCAAAAGGCTTGTTTGGGGGCGTGTGTGCGCTTTGTTATTTATTTATTTATTTTGAAACAGGGTTTCCTTCACTCCAGGCTGGCCTGGAATTCTCTGTGTACCCCTGGCAGACTCCTAGCTCTGGTGAATCCTGCCAGCCTCCCAAACACCTGACTGAGCCAACCCGCTGTTCCGTTTGCATTTGTTAATTTCAGCCTAGTTCTCTTATTGTGATTTAAATTCTTAATAGAGGGCACTTGTAACACCAGATGTTTTTGTCACTACTGTAAATGTCACTGTTGTAAAGGATATTTAGTATTCATTCAGTTGAAGGAAATCTAGTTGCCCCTCCCTTGTTATACATATATTGCTACATGCAGTTGTGTAACCAGAAAATGTTACTTTCCTACTTCAAATCCCACTTGGATCAAGATAGTGGTTTAAAAGACCCTAAAAGACTAAACGTGTGTGTTTAATTTGTTAGATTTACTTACTTTCTCTAAAAACGCAGAAGAGTCACCTAAACTATAATTGCCATGTAGTCAAAATAATTTATATTGATACCTTGACTGGTTGTTTGTTTATATTTGGATAGCAGATGTTTTCTCAAGATATTTTTGTTTCTAAATTCTATTCAAGATTAATGCTTCATTGACCATAACAAAAATATTATCAACTCCCTATCTATGAAGCATCAATTTTATGGTTAATAAATGGAAACATTTACTTATGGGTGGACTTCCCTCTGTCGGCACATTCTGGGTCTTCCTGTATTCTCCTAAGGTGTTCTGTTCCTTCCTCAGCTCCTGTAAACTGGACAGTTGCTCATCACGACCCAGTGTGCATTTTCAGCCTCATTTATGGAATGACCATGCATAATAATATTCAGTGGTATCATACAGTTACTGAGTGGCATTGAAGTGATTTATGGTCATTCAGCTTCCTATTATAAGGTTAGGACCTATTAGTTTCCACACATGATAGACAGGGAAATTGAAACTTTAAGGAATGGAATCATTTTCCAAAGGTAATAATATAACTTGTTCACACAGAAGTGTGTCCGGCTCCTGAATGGTAGCTTTTATCTTTTCAGGTCTCTAGAGGGAACCTTTGCAAATACAAGTGCTTTAAGTTCGCCAGTGGTTTCCCAGAGTCCTTAAATGTGAAGTCTTCGCTGTGAATTACAAAACCTCTTTACTGTGTGTTTGGTTTCTTAAGCAGTGCCCAGCTTGCACTTGCACAAGGACCTTTGCAGAAACCTTCCTTCCGATGCTTAGCATATTCTTCCTGTTCAGACTGCATGATTGCATACGCAGAGCTGCTCAGCTCTCTGCGAGTTCAGTTTGTCTTCTTTTTTTCTTCTTTCTTGGTTTTTCAAGGCAGGGTTTCTCTGCAGCTTTGGAGCCTGTTCTGCAACTAGCTCTTGTAGACCAGGCTGGCCTTGAACTCACAGAGATCCACCTGCCTCTGCCTCCCAAGTGCTGGGATTAAAGGTGTGCCTCCACCACCAGGCTCAAGTTCATTTTAAAAAGCCAGTAGCATTCTTGATTCCAAGAAGAGCTCCCCAGTCACTTTCTTACTGCACCATTAAATGTTATCTCTCCATGTAGCATTTATCACCGTCCCATGTTTATTATTCATATATTTTAAAATACGCATGTTTAATGCTCATTACTGTCTGTTATTCATTTTTCCCCCTGAGTAACTTTCCACATATCTTGTAATTGTTCATTTACTTTCTTTCCTTGAATTTCTTTTTGTGTGTGTGTGTCTCCGTGTGTGTGTACAGGTGTACATGTAGGAGGAAGGTGGCTGGGTGAGTACACACTTGAAAACCAGAGGGGATTTTGGATGCCCGCAAACACCCTATACCTTATTCTTTAGAAGAAGAGTCTCATAAATCTGGAGTTGAGGGGTTTTAGCTAAGCTGTCAGCCATCAGGCCCTGGAAGTCACCGTCGCCTGTCCTCACACCCAGAGCTGTGGGTACAGGTGTGCACAGGACCATGCTCAGCTTATTGTGTGGGTGCTGGGATTAGAACTCTTGTCCTCATGCTTGCTCAGCAAGTGCTCTTACCCACTGAGCCAGCTTGCCAGCCCCTAATTGCTTTCTGTATGAATTTGTCTATGCTGACTATTTTGTACAGATGGAATTATATAATGTATGTCTTTTTATGTCTGACTTAGTTCTCTCTCGTGTTTTCAAAGTCCATGGTATACATGAGTACTTCATTCTTTCTTACAGATGAATATGCTTCTTTGTGTGAACATGCCAGATAAAAGTCTAGGTTATTACCATGTTTTGGGTCTGTGAATGGGGTTGCCGTATTTGAGTGTAGTTGATTTGACTATCTATTTTTAGTTTGGGGGCATGTACCTACAAGTGGAATTGAAACATCGTATTTCAGTTCTGTGTTAAATTTCTGAAGAAATTGCCAAACTGTGTCCATAGTGGCTGTACCATTTACATTTGGACAGCAGTCTACAGGGTTCAAGTTTCTCCCACCCTTGTGAACACTTTTCCTTTGTTTGCTTGTTTGTTTGTTTGGTTTGAGACAAGGTTTCTCTGTGTAGCCACCCTGGCTGTCCCGAACTCACTTTGTAGACCAGACTGGCCTTGAACTCCCAGAGATCAGCCTGCCTCTGCCTCTGCCTCTGCCTCCCAAGTGCTGGGGTTAAAGGCATGTGCCACCACTGTCTGGTGTGAATACTTATTTTCTGTTTCTATAATCACACTCATCCCAGTGGATGTAAGATAGAGTATTATTGTCATTTTGATTTGTATTTCCATTAACAACATGATATTGACTTTTTTTTTCTATATTCTTCTCAGCTGCTTGCGTATCTTCTTTGGAAGAACGTCTTTTCAAGTATTTGGCCCACTTAACATTGGGATTCTTATCTTTTTGTTGTTGGTTTGTTAAAAAAAAAAACTTTTTATTCTGCATGCTAGTTCCTTATCAGATAGGATTTGGAAATATTTCCCCACGTTGTAGGAGTTTTTTTAATCCCTCATCAGATATAAGGGAGAAGTTTGGCAGCAGTTTTTCTTCATCAGTATAGTAGAACAGAGACATTAGAACAGACTTTTTAGGATTTACAGTGCGTCTTTGTACGTACTGCCGTTCTTCATCATTTGCTCTGTTTGCTATTGATAGTCATTAACAGGACTGTTTATTTTACAGCTTGGAGCTGCAGTTGGCTTTTTGTTGCCACCTGTTTTAGTGCCCAACGTGCAGAATAACACAGACCTTCTGGCTTATAACATCAACACCATGTTTTACGGAACAGCATTTATCTCCACACTTTTATTTTTTTTAACAGTAATTGGTAAGTGAACTGTTTGTCCTGAGACCTAGATAAATGCATGACAAATAGATGGGAATGACCAACCCGGGGAGTTCTGCTGATGGTGTGTCCAGTACTCTTTGTTCGTGCCGTGCAACGTCTTGCCCAGGTACTGAGTGGGGCAGCTCTAGGGCTATGTTATGGTTCACACCATGTTTGCTTGTCTTTTTAACGTTCTAAAGGGTTTGAAGACTAATCAGTCCCATTTATCTTTCTACTAACAGCTTGGTAAGTGTTCATTTCAAACATGCTGCCTGGCTTCCCTTTCCATGTCCATCCGTGTGGTGTGCATCCTGTACTTACCTAGCCTGCAGCTAGTGCCCGACATGCTTAAAATGACACTCACAGGCTACACCTTCCCTTTCCTAGGAACCCCCCAGGGATCCCCAGTTTAACATTAACTGGGTTTAGAATGTTGACCTGTGAATCACCCTGGGCAGCATCGAGCTGTTCAGAATTTCAAACTGTGGCAACTGTCTGCTTGCTAGGCCACCTCAGCAAAGCCCGGCTGCCACCCTTCGTCCCCGAGTCCTCTCGTCTGGGCCTGTCTTTTGAAGGAGTCAGTCAGAGTCAGCTGCAAGCAGCCATCACCAGCTTGGAAGAAGCTTTGGGAAGGTCTGCTTTTTTTTTTTTTTAAAGTTTATTTTTAAGGGGAGGCAGTTTTGATTTTAGGGGAGAAGCTAGGCGTGTCTAAGATACATCGCTGCCGTGACTGGGGCAGCGCCTGTGAGACTCTCAGTCTCTCCTAGATGGGTTTTATCAGAAAAGGAGCTATGCAGTTCTCAGACCAGCTCTTAATTAACGTTTATAGTTAAAGCCTGTTTAGTTGGAGGTTTTAGACTTACATATTGAACTTTTTACCTTGCTATGATATTAATGAAAACTTCATATTTTGTGATCTCCAAATATAGAGTTTTCAGAGAAATACCTGCTGACTACCTGGGTGGATGAGCGGCAGGGTCAGGTATAGGAAGCTCAGCCCACGTCTGCAGTTTCCCTTGAGATAATGAACGGAATGTTCTCTTCGTGGCATCTGAAGTATGCCAGGACGTGCGGTTGGCGTCTTGTTTTTTATCGTTGCCATTAGTCAGGGAGTGGCGTGTTTGTGCTGTACACACTGCTGAAAAGGGCAAGTTTTCCTTTACTCTTTTAGTATTTTAACAAAATGCACACTGTGAGGGAACCTCGAATCTGCCTTTCCGGTTGGTGCATTTGGCTTGCTTGACAAAATAGGAAATGTCGCTGCTGTGCACTTTAGAGAAGCGGATCTTGCCCTTCAGTAGGGTTAAGTATAAAATGTCTTCCAGTCACTTATGTGTAATCACATACATCTCAGGCTCTCGCCTTGTTGAGTCTTCAGTTGAGCTCCTCACAAGAAATGAATAATTAATTATAAAAGATGTCGTTATGAAAAGAAAGGACTGGAGAGATGGCTCAGCAGCTAAGAGCACTTTCTGCTCTTGCAGAGGACCCAAGTTGTGTTCCCAGCACCCATGTCATTGGGTAACCCATAACCTGTGATTCCAGCTACAGGGGACCTTGTGTACTGCATTCACGTGAATAAAACCCCCAAAACCAACACACAACTTGTACAGGGAACTAAAAGCTGAGATATTTTTAATGAATTAATTATTGGAAAGATAGCTCAGTGGTTAAGAGCACTTGTGTACTTGGCTGCAGAGGACCTGGTTCCGTTCCCAGCATGCACATGTAGCTAGCGCACAACCAGAGTTCCAGAGATGCCCTCTCCGTGGACACCAGACACTAATGCTATACATGAAGACATGCAGGCAAGTCATGCATACACATGAAATAAATCTAAAATAAAAATGAAACCTTAAAAATAATATCTATAGTTGAAGTTTTTCATGACATGTATATATGTGTAAACTATTAGAACAGGAGTAAGAACAATAGAATAGGTAGGACTGTGGGGTTATTATCTTTAGTAGTTTGAGGAATTAAGGAGTGAGGTGTTTACATATCTAACTAGTTACTGATGTACTTGTAGCTTGTGGGTTGAGAGTGGAAACAGAAGTGGAGGTCTGGAAACAGTGGAATAAAAAAGGGCTTGTTTTCAAGTTTGTTTTAGTATCCTACTTTTTTATAAAATATTTATTAATTTTGTATACAGCACTCTGTATGCGTGTATCCCTGTAGGCCAGAAGAAGGCACCAGATCTTGTTACAGGTGGTTGTGAGCCACCATGTAGTCACTGGGAATTGAACTCAGGACCTCTGGAAGGACAGTCTGTGCTCTTAACCTCTGAGCCATCTCTCCAGCCCTAGTGCCCTACATTTTTATTTAATCTTATGACTCTAGACATAGTATAAAAGCAAAGTAAGAATTAGTCAAGGGGGCATATACTATAAGCCCAGTACTTGGGAGGTAGGTACCAGAGGATTGGGAATCCAAGGTTATCCTTGGCTACGCGAGGCCCTGTCTCAAAAAACCAAACCATTATTGTGTGAAGATTGTGACATTAATTAGAAAGGCAACTGTGTCGTACTCAGATATATTTGCTAAGGTAGAAAACTGAATTTGGAAATTCTTACTTGAAGTGCCTTATTCGCTAGAAGAGATGCGCTTACATCCCTCTAAATTCTACTGATAATTACTTAAAAATTCAGCCAGATCCATATAATTTATGAGCATAAATTACAGTTTTTAGTGACATGACATATGTTGAACTAGGACTTCCTGAAAGGTTCACTTTGTGTGACTTCCTTGTCCTCGTGGGGTGTGGATGGAAGCTGGCTGGGACTCCGAGGAACTAACCCTAGCCTTCTACTGAATCCATGCTAGTTCCTCATTCTTGGAGAATCTGGCCTCTCACATTTGGATCGTAGGTGTGCACCAAAGCCTGAGTAAGCACACACCACACGATTTTGGCCTCAAGATTCTTTACCAGCACCTGGGAGGCAGAGGCAGGCGATCTCTGAGTTTAAGGCCAACCTGGTCTATACAGTGAGTTCCAGTATAGCCAAGGCTAGAGAAACGATGTCTCAAACTCCCCCACCCCCTAAAAAAGAAAAAACATTTAATTCAATATTAGTCTACATAAACACAAGAGTGTATAGCATAGCTGTGTCATTGTACTTTTGATTCTTCTATTCAAGATGTCTACATTGGCTATAAAACTTTTAGTAGAGATGCATTTTACTTACTTAATCTATAAGTATTTTAAGCTCTTGAGGCAAAGTCTGTTTTTTAAGTGAATATTGTATTTATTTATTTTTTATTTTTGGTCTCTCTGTGTAGCTCTGGGTGTTCCGGAACTCACTCTGCAGACCAGGCTGGCCTCAAAGTCACAGAGATCCACCCGTCTCTGCCTCCCGAGTTCTGGGATTAAGGACGTGCCCCACTGAGTTCCACTTTAAGTGAATATATTTCAAACGAGACAATTCATTTTATGTAGCACTGATAATTATAAAATTTTACATAGTTTTGTGATCTTTATAGCAGCTCGTTATTGTCGTTTCCATTTACCTAATGAGACTCTGACACTGAGACGCACATAAGACGGGGCAGGGGCTGATCGTGTATTTATTTGCCTTCTGATGGACAGTGTGTAGATCTGCCTGAGGCTCACGCACTCACAGAAGGGCTCTGGACGTCCCCGTTTCTTTACCGTAGCTCGAGGGGCTCCTCAAACTCTTGGCAACTTCATGTGCCCAGTGCCGGGTGGAGATCAGCGGCTACTTGGAGCTAATAATCAACTCTTTTATTGGCACAGGTTTTTAGTGGGAAAAAAAGAGGTCCCCATTTCAAAAAAAAAAAAGAAAAACAAAAGGACCTATTTCCTACTTTGAGATAGCTGCACAACATAGAAAGGTCATAGACAGATGACCTTTTGGTCCTTGTTTTCCTGAGGTAGCACTGAGTCTGACCTGACGGTGTGTAGTTGGTGGGTACGGGAGTCTGACTTCCCACGGTGTGTAGTTGGTGGGTACGGGAGTCTGACTTCCCACGGTGTGTAGTTGGTAGGTACGGGAGTCTGACTTCCCACAATGTGTGGTTGGTGGGTACGGGAGTCTGACTTCCCACAGTGTGTAGTTGGTGGGTACGGGAGTCTGACTTCCCACAATGTGTGATTGGTGGGTACGGGAGTCTGACTTCCCACAGTGTGTAGTTGGTGGGTACGGGAGTCTGACTTCCCACAGTGTGTAGTTGGTGGGTACGGGAGTCTGACTTCCCACGGTGTGTAGTTGGTGGGTACAGGAGTCTGTCTTCCCACGGTGTGTAGTTGGTAGGTACAGGTTACATTTGCCAAGAGATACTTCATCTCTCTGAAACTGGAGGTTGATTCTTGTGTTCAGAAAGTAAACCTGAATGGAGCTAAAGACTGGAGAGGGCTATTTTTAATTTATGTGAGTTTTTAAATCCATTTTTGGTTTATTTTGATTTGTTTTTTATAGTAAATTTAAATCTAGGAAAGATATTTAAGACTTATTGGAAACTCATGGCTACAATTATTTATAGTCTGAAATCTTGATTTACTACTGTGAAAGTTTTGTATTACCTATGCTAATAAAAAGAAATATCTCCTGTCCAACTAGAGCACAGAGAGACTTGCAGGACAGACACGAGCCTCCTAACAGTGCAAGGATCAGATAGGGAGAAAGGAAGAGGAAGGAAGAGCTGCGGCAGCTAAAGGTTCTGTGTCTACCGGGCTCCAATGTAAGAGCTACAAATAAGTACCTATGCGTTCTGTCCCTCTTGAACTAGTTCTGAGCTCCAAAGTAGTTTGGTTTTAGCTACATCATTATTAATTTTAATTATTAATTTTTCTTTAAAACATTTTAAATTTCCATTATTAAAATTTTTTTCCAACAAAAACTTTAATTTTTTTATTCTTACCAGCCAATAGAATGATGACTCATAACATTTTGTGGGAGTTACAGGATTGTTTCTTCCCCAGTAACTCTCAAATATGTCTGTGCACTGGGAACATCCAAGAATTTTTCTCTTTAGCATAGTCTCATGTTCCGCCCTGGAGATTCTGCTCATTAAACTTTACATAGAGCCTCAAAATCAGTATTAATTTTAAATTTCCAGATGATTCCACTTGACAGCCAGAGACATCAGACCTAACCCACTTCAAATTGAACATAAAGTAGGCCTCTTCCAACCAAGAAGAAGAAATTGTTAGGAAAGGGAAAAGGGATGAGAAAAGGGGGAAATGATGAGAGGGAGGGGGAGGGGCTCCACTGTGCACAGGGTAGCTCTGAGAGAAGAGCAGGGGAGGTGGGCGGAGGGAAAGCAGAAATTACAGTCTTAGAGAACGTGGCTTCTCCCCGTGTGCTCCCCTTCTGAATTTACCTGTTAGTTCTAAAGTGCATTTTCCATGAAATCTCTAAGGATCAGGGACATGTACATCTGGGATCTGTGGCGATGGAGACATGGTGGGTGGCTGCTACCTGGGAAGGCCACTGAATCCAAGCATTCATCTCTCCCGAGGGACTGAGCTTAACAGTCAAGTCCTTGACGTAGTAAACATCGATCGGGATTGTAAAAATGCAGTTGGTGTCATTGGGCAATGAATTGGCCAGATCTCTGAGTTTTAGTTCAGAGAGCTAAAGGGAAAAAACCAAAAAAACAGTAACTTGGCCATAGAAGACTTTGACTGCCTCTTTAATCCTGAACCAAAGTCGCTCCTCTCACTAAGAAAGATGCATAGACTTAATCACGTGCGATGTGGGTGTCGCAGAGGAAGGTTAGTCATATGTGTTCCTTTTCACACGTTCCCAGCATTCAAGGAAAAGCCTTTGTTACCGCCAAGTCAGGCTCAGGCAGCCCTGCAGGACAGCCCCCCTGCGAAGTACTCCTACAAGAGCTCCATCTGGAACCTGTTCAGAAACGTCCCCTTTGTTCTCCTGCTGGTTAGTTACGGTAAGTGGCGTGGTGCTCGTCGGTGACCACACACCTTAGAGCGCCACGGATTCTTTTTATTGCCACTAGTGGCTGGAACATTGATGAGGTTGGTTCAAAAACACCATAGCCTAATTATGAACGTAAGTGTTAAGCAAAAGTTCCTAAAAGGATTTTTCTAATGTTTTTAAAATAGAAAAAAAAATGAGCAGATCTCAGAAGTACTGTATGAATTTTGAGTCCTGGTGGGGTATTCCATCTAGAATGTAGAAGTTCCACTTACAGTTATATTTAGAGAAACACACCATTGTGTTTAGGAGTAAAATCTTAATATCAACTACAGCCTTGTTTTAAATTCTGAAAACCTGGGGGGAGGGATGTTAAATGTCTGTTGATAAGACAATAGATAACTCACACTGTGGACTATTACACAGTAGAAAAAACCAGGGAACTAGAGTGGAACCTGTCTCCCGAACCACACAACTGAGTGGGAAGACCAAGTTATAGATACATACTACTTATAAAGCTTATTATATGCAGAATAATTCTAATTATTCATGAATACACATATGAAATTTAAAATTCCGAGATCAAGATGTTTTATCAAGAAAAGAGGTGCATTTATTTCATATCTCTGGAAAGTTCGAGACCGGGTAGCCCCACCTGCTTGGTCTCTGGTGAGAAACCCTGGAAGCATCATGACAGCATGTGCCAAGTAGGCCGAGCTGTCTGGTGGCCTTATTTTACAACAGCCTCCTCAGCTCATAACTGACTCACTCCAAAGAGCCCCTGTGCCTCATCTCCTTGTTCTAGGTCCCACCCCTTGAAGGTTCCATCACCTTTGCCCCTCCCCTTCGGGGAGACCAAGATTCCAGCACAGATCTCTAGGAAACCTAGTGTTCGGTCCTTCTGTCCAGCTTCCAAAAGGTGGCAGTGGTGCTATTAGTCTTCCTGACTGTCTGATTATTATGTATTTTACATATCGCATAGCGTTCCTTGTTATTTCAGAGAATGATGAACTTATATTTTTTCTTTGTAGGTATCATGACTGGAGCATTTTATTCTGTTTCGACATTATTAAATCAAATGATACTGACATATTATGTGGTAAGCTTTTGTGCCTGGCGAGCTTCTGCTTTTATAGTGTATGCTTGACCAAGACTTTTTCTTTAACAGTATAATTTACATTAGCATGGTCCTAAAATGAAGGATCAACCTTGTGGATGCAAAAGATTGACTTCTGTTTTTTAAAAGACAGCATTCACTCTACAACTAAGAGGTGGGAAAAGCTGAAGAAAGCAGATTCAGGACTCAAAGTCAGATGGGTCTCACAGTTAAAGTGGAGGGCCACATTCTTGAGTTATCCGTGTGATGCCTGGTGTCCCACCGGTCGGGTTTGCTCTGGTCCCCTGGACTCAGTGTGTAAACTCAGTTCAAAATCACTATCTCCCATACTTGTTATTATGCGTATTTAACCTAATTTGCAAAACACACATTGAAAGTAAAGATGATTAGCATTGTGGTAAAACCGTAATTTGGTTATAAGGAAAGACACAAACCTTGTAAGCTTAAACATAGGTCAGACTGGCCTCTCTCTTAAAAAGGAGCTGGCACTTTTACTGTGTAAAAGCGGTGCCCTTAGCTCTCTCTTTGCACATATCTAAGTGATTTCAGAGTCCTAAGAAAAAGTAAGTACAACCATGGACTACCCCTGAAATGGTGCCTTTTTTATTTCTTTCATTATTTTATCATCGTTTTTGTCATTGCTGTTGTTTCACAATAGAATGTTTTCTTCAATAAACCACCCTCTCCAAAAACACAACTCTAGCCCGTGTGGCGAATCTTCCTATTGTGTGCTTGCTTGCTTTTATATGATTATTTCCGTTAACTGTGAATGTATGGGAATATGAACCGTCAGCTTGAATTAGAGAGATCTGATTATCACATTGTTTTAGGGAGAAGAGGTGAATGCTGGAAGGATTGGGCTAACGCTGGTGGTAGCTGGAATGGTGGGCTCCATTCTTTGTGGCTTATGGCTGGATTACACCAAAACCTACAAGTAAGTTACAGTAGATACACGCATGGTGCATACGAAAAGATACATTGATTTTAAGGGACGGGGCTACAGCAGATACACGCATGGTGCATACGTAAAGATACATTGATTTTAAGGGACGGGGCTACAGTAGATACACGCATGGTGCATACGTAAAGATACATTGATTTTAAGGGACGGGGCTACAGTAGATACACGCATGGTGCATACGTAAAGATACATTGATTTTAAGGGACGGGGCTACAGTAGATACACGCATGGTGCATACGTAAAGATACATTGATTTTAAGGGACGGGGCTACAGCAGATACACGCATGGTGCATACATAAAGATACATTGATTTTAAAGGACGGGGCTACAGTAGATACACGCATGGTGCATACGTAAAGATACATTGATTTTAAGGGACGGGGCTACAGTAGATACACGCATGGTGCCTACGTAAAGATACATTGATTTTAAAGGACGGGGCTACAGCAGATACACGCATGGTGCATACATAAAGATACATTGATTTTAAAGGACGGGGCTACAGTAGATACACGCATGGTGCCTACGTAAAGATACATTGATTTTAAAGGACGGGGCTACAGTAGATACACGCATGGTGCATATGTAAAGATACATTGATTTTAAGGGATGGGGCTACAGCAGATACACGCATGGTACATATGTAAAGATACATTGATTTTAAGGGATGGGGCTACAGCAGATACACGCATGGTACATATGTAAAGATACATTGATTTTAAGGGATGGGGCTACAGCAGATACACGCATGGTGCATACGTAAAGATACATTGATTTTAAGGGACGGGGTTACAGTAGATACACGCATGGTGCATACGTAAAGATACATTGATTTTAAAGGACGGGGTTTCACTAGGTAGCTCAGGCTGTCTTGGAGCTCTGTCGTCCTGCTCAGCTGCCTGACTGCAGGACAGCAGCATGAACCACCATATCTGACTAAGACTTGGCGGGAGTGTTTCAGCGATCTACCTACATGAATGCTTTACAAACCTTCCTGCCCCTTCAGTAGGCTGTTTCTGTCTAAAAAGAGCCCTCCTAGGGAAGCACCAGATTTTTTTTATCTTGTCTTTTTTTTATGTTGTAAACTTTGAAAAAAAAATGTTCTTTTCTATGGCAAGATTGTTGTTGAGCTAGCCACATTATCCGCAGATGAGAAGGGTAGTTTGTGGTAGCCAGCCACGTTTTTCTGTGTGCCTTAGGAGAATCAGGAGGGAACCATTGATGATGTTGTCTTTGTTCTAGGCAGACGACTCTGATCGTGTACGTGTTGTCGTTCGTTGGGATGCTTGTGTTTACGTTCACACTGGACCTTGGGTACATCATTGTGGTGTTCGTTACTGGTGGGATCCTTGGGTAAGTGTCAGGTGTGCGAAGGAGTGTGTAAAAGGCCCCCCAAAGGTCCTTTTGATAGCTTAAACTCTGAAGGTCCATTATGTACATATAAATATACAGTTCCTCAGAAGTATAGCAGAAAAGTTTAAGCTATTTTGGTGTGCTGTTGGTAAAAATAGATGAGCCTCGGCAGTCCAAGTGCCCGCCCTTCTCACGGCCCACCTGTCTCATGGTCTTGTTCTCCTAGCTTCTTCATGACTGGTTACCTCCCTCTGGGCTTTGAATTTGCTGTTGAGATCACTTACCCTGAATCTGAAGGCACGTCCTCTGGACTTCTCAATGCTGCTGCTCAGGTAATCCTCTTTTCTGCGGCTGCTGCTTTTTAAAAAGATTTATTTATTATGTATCCAGTGTTCTGCCTGCATGTCTGCCTGCAGGCCAGAAGAGGGCACCAGATCTCATTACGGATGGTTGTGAGCCACCAGGTGGTTGCTAGGAAATGAACTCAGATCTATAGATGAGCAGGCAGTGCTCTTAACTGCTGAGCCATCTCTCCAGTCCCCTCTGCTTCTTCTTAACCCAAGACAGCTAACCAGGTGTGGTGATAGCAGTCCCCAGCACTTGATAGGTAGAGACAGGAGGACCAGGAGTTCAAGGTCAGTGTTAGCTATATCATGAGTTTGAGGCCAGCCTGGGTGTATGAAACTCTGCCTCAAAAGATGGAACAAACAAAACCAGCAAAAGCCAGGTGATTCCTATGGTCAGTGAGCAGTGAACTTGGCCTGACTTTGTGGGTTAATGATCCTGATTTTTAGTGGTTGTTTCTAGAAGTCAAATCATAAAGGTCAGTTAAGGAGGGCTCTGTGGGTGTGTGTACTTGTTATAAAACAGTAGAGGGGTGGCCGTGCAGTGGCGGCGCACACCTTTAATCCCAGTACCGGGAAGCAGAGGCAGGTGTGGGTTTGAGGCCAGTCTGGTCTACAAAGCGAATTCCAGAACAGCTAGGGCTGTTACATGGAGAAACCCTATCTCAGAATACAAACAAATAAATAAAACAGAAAATTAATAAAAATTATTTCATGAATTTTATTTTAGATATTTGGAATTTTGTTCACCTTGGCTCAGGGAAAGCTCATGTCAGACTATGATCCTGTGGCAGGAAACCTTTTCCTCTGTGCCTGGATGTTCTTGGGCATCATTCTGACAGGTGAGTGCTGAGTATGTGCACCGTCTCATCTGTCTTCAGTTGTGTGCGTTGCTGCCTCATGGCTTTGCACAATTCTGGGGTGAAAAATAAAATAAGAAGCACAACACAGTTTTTCCTCTCAGGATGTGAGTCTGTCCTTTCATTTTGGTGGTTCCAAATTTAATGCCACTACTCTGTGTAAAAGACAATACTGGACAATACAGGAGAAATGACTCACTGGACCCGGGTTTAATTCCCAGCACCCAAATGGTCGCTCACAACATCTAACGCTGGTCCCAGAGGATCCCATGCCTTCTTCTGGCCTCCTCTGGCACTGCACAGACATACATGCAAGCCACACACCATATAGGTAAAATAAAAATAATCCTAAAAAACTTACAAGAATTATATGAATTATTTATCTCATGTGTCTTATCACCTTCCACTTGGACCTATGGGCACCTTAGGGCTCCCTGTTCAGAACCCAGTTCACTGTGTTCCCGCAGTGCAGGCCTGTTTCTCTCGTATTTCCCTTAGCTCGCACTGTCCTCCACTCATCCGGCCAAACAAGGAATTCTGAACTCACCACTTTTCCTCCATTTCTACACCCCACTGTCACACCTGTGTCTGTAGCTGACGGATGCTGGTGGTTAAAGCCCAACACCTAGGTGTCTTCCCAGCTCAGAGGGCAGCTGGCGCTCACAGCACTCCACGCCGTGTGTCACGTGTTAGAATACAGTTGCTATCAGCACCGTGTGTCACGTGTTAGAATACAGTTGCTATCAGCACCGTGTGTCACGTGTTAGAATACAGTTGCTATCAGCACCGTGTGTCACGTGTTAGAATACAGTTGCTGTCAGCACTGTGTACCGTGTGTCACGTGTTAGAATACAGTTGCTGTCAGCACTGTGTACCGAGTGTCACGTGTTAGAATACAGTTGCTATCAGCACTGTGTACCGTGTGTCACGTGTTAGAATACAGTTGCTATCAGCACTGTGTACCGAGTGTCACGTGTTAGAATACAGTTGCTATCAGCACTGTGTACCGAGTGTCACGTGTTAGAATACAGTTGCTATCAGCACTGTGTACTGTGTGTCACGTGTTAGAATACAGCTGCTATCAGCACTGTGTACCGAGTGTCACGTGTTAGAATACAGTTGCTATCAGCACTGTGTACCGTGTGTCACGTGTTAGAATACAGTTGCTATCAGCACTGTGTACTGTGTGTCACGTGTTAGAATACAGTTGCTATCAGCACTGTGTACTGTGTGTCACGTGTTAGAATACAGCTGCTATCAGCACTGTGTACCGAGTGTCACGTGTTAGAATACAGCTGCTATCAGCACTGTGTACTGTGTGTCACGTGTTAGAATACAGCTGCTATCAGCACTGTGTACTGTGTGTCACGTGTTAGAATACAGTTGCTATCAGCACTGTGTACCGAGTGTCACGTGTTAGAATACAGTTGCTATAAGACATGGTGGTGTGTCACGTGTTAGAATACAGTTGCTATCAGCACTGTGTACCGAGTGTCACGTGTTAGAATACAGTTGCTATCAGCACTCCACACCGTGTGTTCCATGTATAACACAGAAGGAGATGGCGACCCTTTTGTGGTAACTCTTGGTGTTTCTGTTTTAGCCTTGATCAAGACTGATCTGAGGAGGCACAGCGTAAACATGGGGATGGCGAATGGAGCCGTTAAAGCTGTAAGTAGCGTTTCTGTGGCTGTGCTCTAAGCACACAGGGGGCAAATGGGGATCAACTCTTATTTTTTATTCTTTATTTTTTGAGTCAATTCACTGATTGTCTGTTGAATAACATGTTGGTGTGGTCCATCCCTTCAATGTCAATTACTTTTGCAGGTGCCTGTTGATAGTCTGGCAGATCAGAAACCAAAGGTGATGTCTCTGCAGTCAGAATCTTCACTCTGAGGAGGGGACAGCGCCTGCCCCTCAGCATGGGCGTGCCATCATCCCTGGGAAGCTGTGTGAGCGAGCAGTGAGGACACTTACTTGAAAATTACTGTGTGAACACTGAATATTATTTTTACTGTTAATTTAGGCAACATTTGGTTAAAATGCCCTCACCTGCGCCTTGTTAACACTACCGTTCATCTAATATTGTCCGTTTTCAATTGTGTAGCGTGTCCATGAAGTAGCAATCTTGACACTTTTTCAGAACATATGTTTTTTATGGGGCTCTAGTTCCCGTAAGACATGCAAGAGTGTGTGCAGTTCACATACAGACCCGTCCAGTGCGTTTCCAGTTAACTGTCGTCTCGCTGGGCTGAGCAGTGTGAGCACCGAACACACCAGGAAGCTGGCTCGCTGGAGGTCAGGGCTGGGATCGGATTCCAGAGAAGCCCTCGGACTTTTCCCATCTTTCATGCTCTTGTTGTACAGTGTGTGACACATTCCGTCCCACAAACAAACAAACAAACAAACAAAAAACAGTTGTATAAAGCATATCACAGAATCCATTATACTCTGGTTAGCTAAGGAGCCGAGGCACACCCAGACTGTCTGGAGTTCCTCTCCGTGCTGACTTCATACAAATAAATAAATGCTAACACTGTATTTTCAGTGCAACTCTAAAAATAGAATAGTTTCACGCCCATTGTCTATTTTTTACTCTCTTTCAAGAAAATTTCATCTGTGTTACGTGCTAGCTCATGATTTCTTATGTCACATCAATATTTGCCTTGGAGATACCTAAGATAAGGAGTCTGTGCTAACTTCAGAGAGCCCTTGAAATACTAGCTGCTGGGTTTCCAGGATCATTTTTCTGACCTTTGCCCTCTGAAGGTTGCCCAGCCTCTGCACATGCTCTGTGAGTGCTGGGGACAGGTTCTCCTCCACCTCAGAGTGTACGTGGTCACCACTCTGTGGGCGTCGATGCTCAGGGCAAGGGGAATGGGACCAAGTGAGTTTTCACAGTGCCTACCACTGTCTTGTTCACAGTGAGACATTGGCACTCCGACTCTAGGCATAGCGCCATGACGTTTTATCAACAGTAACATTTAAATAGTGTAATTTTTTAAATTTTACCAAAAAATTACATCAAAAAGCACGCAGAAAAGCCAATCTTGTAATGAATATGTTTGAAACACATGCAACTTTGATTTAGGCAATATATACATTGATTTATTTTGATATTATTCATTTTCATCAAATGCTATAATCTGTGTAGAATCTGACACTGGAAAATGTACTGGAAGAGTTACTATCGCTCAGGATCAGGACCTGGTTTTGTGTCCTTGGTATGTTCTGTCATGGTAACTCTGGACACATCATTTAGCCTCTCTGGCAGCATTTTCGTGATTCAGGAAATAAATTCTTTAACTTTGATCTAAAACAACCTATGGGTTGCGACCCCTCTGGGAGTTGAATGACCCTTTCACAGGGATTACATATCAGATATTTATATTATGATTTGTAATAGTAGCAAAATTACAGTTATGAAGGAGCAATGAAATAATTTTATGGTTGGGGGTCATCACAACATGAAGAACTGTGTTAAAGGGACATTGCATTATGAAGGTTGAGAACCACTGATCTTAAAGACCTCTTAAAAATATTGTTGTTTGCTGGGCAGTGATGGCACACACCTTTAATTCCTATACTTGGGATATAGAGGCAGGCAGGTCTCTGAGTTTGAGGCCAGCCTGGTCTACATAGTGAGTTCCAGGACAGCCAAGGCTCCACAGAGAAACCCTGTCTTCATCCATCATGGAGTAGAGCAGATCACTGCACCACGGGAAATCTAGTTCAAGTAAAACTCCTCGGACAATTGAATGACCAGTTGTATTGCTCCTGTGTAAAGACAGGGTCTTTCAGTAGCTTTTTAACCTTTTTAGCCCGTCTGTAGTTCAGGCAAATCAATCTGTATAATCAGTAACTTCTTTTGATATTTATGCCACAGGTTAAAGATGACCAAAAACACAGTTTCCCCCAACTGTTTCTATCTTTAAATGGACAGTACTGTTTACAACAATCATGTGCTTGTTGAGTTCCCGAAACTCTGAACAAATCACAGTCGGAAGCTGGAATATTTAATGTCTGAAAAGCATATGTGTGCTTTGCCATTGTTTGGAAAGGTATAACGTACGATGTAACAATGCAAAGTAAATTCCTGATGTCGTCAGTATTTTAAGTGAATGTTGTAGATAACATAGAAGGTGAGGATTTGATATAATTTTGTGTCATAGCTTTAGAAGTAGTAATTATCACCTGTGTCAGTTTAGCAGACGATTTAGGAGCACAGTTGTGTTCTCAGACGCCGTTGCACTCAGAAGCACTGTGAACATGGCTGTTGTCTTTGGGAATGTTGGAGAAATGTTTCGTGTGAAATGTTTGTGTTAGTAACTAGAACAGCACCTGTGTCTGATGTCTTCATTTCTAATCTTATTTTTGCTATTTTTATAATTTCCTTATGTGTTTTTTCTTCATTATTTCATACTTGAAATAAATTTATTTTTTTAATGCTACACTTGTGTATTTTAAAAACAAGTTTTGGTGCCCGGTATGTGTGGAAGCTACAAAATGGTCATGTGATCTTAGAGAGACCATGGAGGTAAATAAACCCACTGGGACCAGCCCTTGACAGAGAATAAAATGTTTACTTAAAAATTACGTAAGAGGGGGCTGGAGAGATGGCTCAGAGGTTAAGAGCATTGCCTGCTCTTCTAAAGGTCCTGAGTTCAATTCCCAGCAACCACATGGTGGCTCACAACCATCTGTAATGAGGTCTGGTGCCCTCTTCTGGCCTGCAGGCATACACACAGACAGAATATTGTATACATAATAAATAAATAAATAAATAAATAAATAAATAAATAAATAAATAAATATTTTTTTAAAGAAATCACGTAAGAGTAAACTGGGAAAGCGCTCAGCACTGAGGCTGCGTGCGGCCATTGCCGAGGACCCAAGTGCTGTTTCTAACACCCGCATCAGGCCGCTCCCAACCGTCCCAGGGATCCAACACCCTCTTGTGCCCTCCATGGCAACTGCACACATGTATATGCCCCACACATGCACAGAATTTAAGATAATAAAAACAAGTCTAAAAAAAACTTAAGAGAGGGTGATATCAGCAAGACAGCAGAGCATTTTTCTCAAAAGTGTCATTTCTCACACTCTTCATGGACGGCACTTTTGTTGGGGACCCGGAAGTCCAGCGGGGAGGTTTCAGTCAGCTCGAGCAGAAAGACACACTGAGAAGGTAAGACGAGTTCACTTTAACCACATCACCCGCAGCCATAGCGGTGCATCACAGTGCAGAACAGCTCCATCCGAGGGCACAGAGCCAACTCTCACTTCATCAGCTGTGCAGAAAGCTGTGCTTCCTGGCTGGCCCAGCCAGAATAATGAGGCGGTTGGGAGAGCTGAATGTTGGAAAGGCTAGCAGCAGAGAAGGATGACCCAGAGCCACTTGGGATGCCTCGCCTGTGGACATTCCTATGTATGCCATACCCTTGATCAGTGAGGCTGGCTTCCCAGGCATGTCCACATGGACAGAGCCTCAAGTATCTCAGGCAGAGAGTCACTCAACTTGACAGCGTTAGAAGGCACCCAGACTAGGGAGAGCAAACAGGAAGCTCCGTACACCTAGCCTGGCTTTTCAGGACAGAAGACAAGAGGGAGCAGATGCGTGGAGCAGGTAAGTCCATGGCAAATGTCTGTGTCTCAGAGTCCATGGCCAGGCTAATCGGTAAATTCTCTCCCAAAGGTAGTCAGTACAGCCTGGAGGAGGGGCCAGAGACATGGCCCAGTCAGTAAGGTGGCCCTGCCTCCAAGCCTGACACCCTGAGACCGATCCCCAGGATCCATGGTCAGAGGAGAGAACTGACTCACCCAAGCTGTCTTTTTACTGCCACACGTGATCTGTAGCATGTATGATCCAGCATGTCTGTGTATATACACATGGATGCTCAAACACAAAATTAAAAAATTAATCTGGAAGAGGTGTGGTTTCTTATACATATGCAGCAAAGACTTGAAAGTAAAGACTGAGCTGTGTGTGTGTGTGTGTGTGTGTGTGTGTGTGTGTGTGTGTGTGAGACAGGTCATGCCTGCCTGCCCAGCATTTGAGAGGCAGGAAGATCAAGTTTCCTGGTCATCTTCAGCTTTGTGGTAAGTTTGAGGCCAGCCCGGGCTACATGAGACCCTATCTCAGAAACTTAATGTTTATTTAAAATAAAAACTAAAAACAAATCAAGGAAACATGATACCATAAAAGAATAATAATCCAGTAACAAACTCCAAAGAAACTGAGATCTGTAAATTTCCCAACAAGGAATTCATAATAGTTTATTTTACGGTGCTGGGATCAAATCCAAAGAAAACCATTGTTCTAAGTAAACTCAGTGTGGTGGTTTGAATGACCACCATAGGCTAAATCAAGATATAATGAATTAATTTTTGGCAGAGGAAATTTCCAGATAGGACAGTTAGACTCTAGAATGACTCCTGCTTATTGCTCTTATCCAGACTTTCAGTGGAGTGAAGCCAAATACTGGGCAAAACATAAATGTAAAAAAAAATGCATTTTTTTGTGAGGAAGAAAGAAAGTTTAAAGTTGCAACCAATAGGGGTGCTAAGAAAGACTGCTGTTGTTAAAAATAAACCTGCCCTGCACTGGGGTAAACAGGCCTCGAGGGAAACACCTCATCTACGGCTCCAACTTGTCAATATACAAATTCATTTTAGAAGAGCTAAGCTTCAAGTGTAGGAAGGGTTCCCTACTTCTGGAAAGCAACGGTCTAGGAAAGGGTCTCCTCCAGAGGAAGCACACACAGAGACTTCAAGAAGTCCCAAGTGAACCAGGCTCCATCCCAAGATGGCAATAGAACTTGGCTACATCGTCCCCTTGTTACCATTGTCCCCTCCCCACAGCACGAAAGACTCAAGATTAAGAGGATCACAAATGTTGCCCCATGGTTCCAGAGAGCTGCAAAGGCCAGGCAATGTGCGGCAGAGTTGTAATCCCTGCAAGAAGGTCATGAGAGACCATTTGTGAAATTAGGGTGAAACCCAAGTAGCAAAGGAAATCGTAGAATGTTGGAGGTGCCAAAATCATGGCATATACCCTAAGGAAAGATATGTGTAGGAAGGGGAGCCATCTCAAGAGAGAGACTTTGTGTGCTGAAGGTAGCCAAACTGGAATTGAAGGGCCTACATCAATCCTCTAGAGACCAGATGATTCCCTCACAAGCCTCAGATGCTGGACGTGGAGCCCCAGGATTAATCTCTAGCATCTTGTGTTGTGAAGCGGACCCTACACAGGAGTGTACCACTCGATGCTGGGAGTTACAGAGCAGCGTCATGACGTTGTACGTTTGTTATCTTACTGCTTCAGCTGCTCCTTAAGCATGCCCAGGCATTCCATAAGATGTATAAAGAACACAGCCTCTGGAAGCCTAAAGTCTTAAAACCTGATTCTTTGGGGAGATTAATCTGGAAAAATCTTGGAATTTAAACCCTCTCAGTTTTCACCTTTTTTATTAATAGTCACTAACTTGTGAGGATTAGTTTTGAGCAGAAGGCATACAATTGCCTCTCATTGACTCTGACCCACTATGGTTCTTGTGGCAAATCAGCCCTAATAAGAACTTGCCAATAACCACACGTGAGAAGCAAACTGGCTGATCTGGGAGAATGTGGTGCTGTGGTATCTGAATCTGATCTTGTGTTCAGCAGCTGCTAATAAACTGACCAGGTATCTAGCCATTTCCACATGCCTGTGCATGCAGGACCAGGGGTTACCAGAGCACACAGAACAGATTCAGAAGACTCGGTGGCCAGGGGACCTGGGCAGAAGAAGCACAATTGCTCTTGAGGTCAGGAGAAATGCTTGCACTATGAAACCTCCCCATAGTCCAAAAGGTAGAAGAGACACTCCCCACTCGTCTGCCTCGAGGGCCCTGGTTCTCCACGGAGCCCCTGACATGACACTAATAACATTTCTAATAAGCGCTTTACTCCCAACAATTCATCTCAGTGTCCCTCAGTGAACTTGCATCTGAGACATTTCTTAAAGTCAAACAAAACACAGTAAAGACCTTTTCTCACCCTTCCATCTCAGTGAGATGGGAAAAGCAGAACACAGCTTCAGATGTGATCTGGGTTGTCAGTGTTGACCACAGCAATAAACCTCAGATAGAAAGCCCAGCCATCCAGTAGGAGATGGCAAGTCAGACTCATTGGTCTGAAGTCTGTCAGGCCTGCTACTGGGTACCACTTCTCCAAGGCAGAAAAGCTCTGTCGGAGGAGCCTGGGGAGCCATTGTCACTTCAGCAATGTGAAAACCCGGCCTCTACTGGGCGTTTTTATGAACTGTTTGAGGAGAGAGAAGTATATTGAGATAAAGAGAGAAAGGAGAGGCTACAGGACCATACATTGAGGCAAGTCACAGCTAAAACTTTGGAGTCCCGCTGTAGGAATTAGCCTGCCTCTTGTAGAGTGTCTTGAACCACCCAGGAGGTTGGATAACAGTCTGGGAAGCAGTTGTGGGGTCTTGTGGGTTCCTTTACCTCCTCAGGTTCAGATATGCTCCTGACGTAGAGCTGGGAGTGACCTGAGGAACCAAATCTTGACAGGGTTTCTCTTCACTGCTTCTCAGTTCCCAAGCCTAACAAACCAACTGAACACTGGTGTGTAGATCTAGAGCGGTTTCTGGTATCGCCGTGCCCTTCGTTAAGGAACATGTAATTCCCTGATGCCTCTTATAAAAGGAAAGGGAAAACCTTTGGAAGGTTGGCGATGTAGCTCAGCTGGTAGCGTGCTTGCTGAGCATGTGGGAAACCCTGGGTCTGATCTGCAGCATCACGTAAACGGGGCGGAGCTGTGATCTTACCTATCATTTAGTAGGTGCAGGCAGAAAGGTCAGAGTTCAAGGTTATCCTTGACTGGAGTTGTGAGTTGGAGGCTGGGGTACATGAGACCCTATCTCAATTTTTTTCTTTTGGATCTTCACTGATTGTAACCACTGGACAGAATGAGTGACCTGGGGCCCCACTTTGCCACAGACATAAAGTCAGAAAGGCATGGCATCAGACACAGTTTTGAGAGTTCCTGAGGGAGGGCAAGTTAGGTCACTCTCGTGCAGCTAGTGGCTGACAGTAATCCCAACTTCAGGCCAGTAGCGACAGCATCAGGCACCAATCTATCCTAGTGACCCACAGGGACAGCTTCAAGTAGGAGCTGGACTGACGCCAGGTCCCTCTGGATCTGGGCCCGTTCTCAGACACTTGGCTGTGATCTGCCACTGGCTTTCCTGTCTCCCGGGATCCAGAAGATGCCTGCTCAGATTGTTCCGCAGGGCTGGGCCTGTGCAGACCCTCAAGAAGGAAGGTGACCTGAGCTGTCGTTTTGGACAGCTGTCCAAGTTGCCCTGAAGGCTGTCCCTCTTCTGCAGCCACCCTGTCCTCTAGCCTTGCAGCAGGGGTCTGAGTCAGTGAGTAACCAAGCGGAAAGAGGTGGACTCTGTGACCTTCCAGTTACCATGATGACGACAGCAAGTCACACTAATGAGTCTCTAATTTAGCCCTTGGGATCTTTGGAAAGGAAAAGCCCAGCGAACCATGTCTACCTACTCCTAACTCAGATTCCTGAAAATTATGTTTCTTTCACCTTTGAAGACAGATCCGTATTGAATCTCTTCTTGTGCTTGTTCCCATGCCCACTGTAAAGAGTGTGTTTAGAACGCCCTTAGTCTTTCGCGATTTGTCCACGTGATGGACTCAGAATACCATGGGATATCTGTAGCCTAGTCTCCCAGGCTCAGCTGGACTGGAAAGCAAAGCTGAGCTGAGCTGCTCCGTGCTGCTTTGGGGACCCCATCTATCCCATAACCATCCAGACAAGGAACAGTCTAAGAGACACTGGTATCCTCTCCCTTCAGCTGTCAGACTACTGAAACAGCGGACCCACCCCACTCCCCAAATTAAAATTTCCGCAGGAAATTCATGCTGGGAGAAAGGAAAGGCTGAAACCCTGGTGATAGTGAGGGGTGGGAGAGGGGTGCCTTCTCTAGGAAGAGATCTCACACAGTTCTGGCAACTCATGAGGCCACTGAGAGACCCCTGGAGCTGAGGCAACAGTGGCTTAGCCATGAGTGTGGCCACATCTGAACCCTGACCGCGTAGTCCCACACACCTCTTCTCTAAACCTCGCGTCAGCTCCCTGAAGACTGGCTTAGAAAGGTGACGCGGTACCCTTCAGCGGGTCCTGCAGAGGAATGTCACTAGGAAAACGCCGTGTGCAGCAGAGTAGAGCAAGAGGTTTGGGGGGCAGGGAGTGAAAGAGTGAAAGGCCATGTCAGGGTGAGGACATGAGAGAGGCAGACGGACAGACAGACACGGGAGAAACAAGAGGAAGAAGAGAGACAGAGGTAAGAAGAGGCAAGAGAGTGAGCTGTGCCTGGTGCGCCCTTAGAGGATGCACATGTCACATAGCCAACCATGGAAAGGCACCTGGTGACAGGCGATGATGTCACTGCTGCTGAGGTAGGAAATAAAGGGCATCACCATGGCATGTGGGTCCTGAGCACAGAGGGCAGAAGATGAGGGAGCAGGCTTTCCCTCTGTCTCTGGGTCCTCCCCTCTTCTTGAGCCCAGAGTGTCTGACTAGGAGGTGGGACGGGACTGTGCCCTGAGGGGCCATCTCACTTTCCCTCCTTCCACACCAATCCTACCTATTCCCTGCCCCAGGGGCCCCACGTCCCGGCAGAGGCCAGGGGGTTCCCAGAGAGGACAGAGGCAGCATTTTAGAGCCTGACTGTGTGGGAGCGTCACGGGGGCCTCTTCCAGCCAGCCGTACCTGGCTCCTGAGATAGAAACACAGGTTGTTCTGTCCTTCTGGAAACAGCTTTGGGATTTGGTTGGACTCTAGTTCAAGTCTTAAAAACGACGCTCTTGGCGGACCCGTGAGCCTAAGCTGGCGGCTGTGGATTTCCCTTGCAGAACCTAATCCTTGTCTTGCCCCTTACTCACATCCCAGCAGTCAGAGGTGGAACTGCCCTTCCTTCTTGGACACTAGGTGGCAGTAAGAAATACTTTTCTATCTGCACCCGGGGTGAGGTCTGTCTTTGAGGTGGGTGCTGGGTGCACCCAACACTTTTGCTTTGTGTCTTTGGTCAGCTGACTAACTTTCTGGGCTGAGGTCTGCACCAGGACTGACCATCTGCATTTCTAGGCAGTTCCTAAGCAATGTGGCTACTGCTGCTCAGGTAGGGGCTGGGAGCCCTGCAGTCTCTCTTAGTCTGGAGTCTCACAAGAAGAGGTACCCCCTTCTTTCCTTCAGGAATGCTCTCTGCCCACATCCCCTTTCTCTGACAGCTCTCATCTCAGGATCCCAAGGGCATCCTCCATCTAAGGCCTCAGAGACCAAACAATCAACCTTTCTCCAACACAGGAGGTCTCAATAGCAGGCAGACGCCATGGAGAGAGAACAGAAAGAGGAGAGAAGTAACCAGAGAAGGTCATGGAGCAGGGGTGGTGTCCCGGACAGGATGGCCGGATAACTGCCTCTAGCACCGAGTTCCTGAAATAGGGAGGCGGAAGCCCAGCAGACCAAGGGGCCCCTCTACCCTCCTGGGCACCTTTCCCTGGCTCTGCACTGCAAACTGACCTCAAGAGCCACCTGCCTGGAGGAGGAACTGTTAGGCCGATATGGGCTGTGGGGGAACCCGCCTGTGCTGTGCTCAAGGTCCTGCCCTGGAGCTCCCCAGCAGAAGAAGACGTTTGATCTTCACACCGTTAGTTCCCCAAACACGCCAGTAACTGGGTAGCAGCTACCCTTGCACTGGGAAGACACACTGTGGGTTTGGTTAGAATCAGGAGGCAGAATTCTTCTGGTCCTAGGATTATTTACTAAATCCAACATTAGAGGACCACAGTGTGGATTCAGGAAGAACAGATCCTTCACCACTTTAGGAGGTTGGACATATCAGTGTGGGGGTCTCGGGGTGAGCGGGTCCTTACTCATCTCTTTTCCTGACTGCAGCCCCTTCCTCCCTCCTCTTTAGCCTCTTGGTTCTAGGTTTGTCCCAGCAATTGAGTGCTGGTGACTCATCTATGTGCTGCTGGATCCTTAGTACCTAGTACAGAACCAGGCACATAGTAAGTGCTCAGGAAACATCCATGGAATCAGTAAACCAGGAAAACAGCTGGCTGGGATTGGCAGCAAACTGGTGGCCACTTGAGAGTTCTAATGCGTTTAATGTTATTACCCTAAGGATGTTGTCTGGTCCCTGCCTTGTCTATCCCGAGAACAGTCTCTAGTAACCCCTATTATTTCCCTAAAACTCTATGGGCCACTATGTTAGTATCCAGGCACACCTTGGTCCTGCTGCTTGGGAACTTGGCACCTCTCTGCATATGACAAGTAGTGTTCCCAGACTGTATGCAAGTGCAAAGGTCCCTTTAAGAGACAGCCTCTGCCCACTCCAGATCTCTCCCCCCCCCCAATAGAGAGACCAAGGCAAACAGGTCTCAGCCCCCTCTTCCTCTACTCCCTCCCTCTCTCCTTCTGTCTTCTCTCCCTTCCCTCCCCCTCTCTCTGTGTCTCCCTTCCTTCCTTCCCCTCTCTCCTTCCAGTACCTTCTTCTCAATAAACTCCACACTCAAGCTCTCTCTGCAGCCTTTGCGTTTCTCACCTGGCCTGCCAAGGTCCCAACTTGTACCTTAACACACAGGGCTGATTGAGTCCTCTAGACCTCGGAGTCCCCAATTTAACTTTAAGGAGTGTGTAACTCCAGCCTGGATGTTGGTGGGACTTTTTATTCCCCACTACGTCAGATGGTTCTGTTGTAAATCCCAAGTCTAGGGACCTGATCCATTTCATAGTCCAAACCCCTGAGAGGGGAGAGGGCAAGACCAAGATTGGGCAACTCCTTAGTGACAGAGCTGAGCACCCTACCCGCCCAGGAAACCCTGTTTTCATGCTCAGGGCATCTTCATTACCTGCTCAGAAAATGCCGTTGAAGACAACTGGCTTCAAGTCACATCCAACGCCTCCGTGATCTGCGCAGAGGTTTTAGTTTTAATTCGGCTCAGAATGCAGCCTCCCTTGGGTCTTGGGCCTTCAGCTCCACACAGCCCTGATTTTACAGACACAGCTCTTGATTTGCTCAGTTTCCTGAGCTGCTCCTGCCTCAATGTCTCCTGCTACTGCCCTTCCTCTGCCTTGCTAGGTTGCTCCTAGCCTGCCTTGCTCCACCACAACTGACCCTCTACCCATTTACTTTCCTCCTGTCCAGTCCTAGGTACCTCATCCCTACTCCCCCAAGCTGCTCTCAGACAAGATGTGGACATTCCTGACTTGCCCCCACCTTTTCTGTCATAGCTGGTGAGCTCCCTCTGGCTCTGCCAAGAGAGTGCCAACCCCAGGAGACCTCTCACTCACAACTGGCAAGCAGCATACTTGACTCATGGTTCTGGAACACAAACATGCTGTTTTAGTTTACGAAAGAAAGAAAGAAAGAAAGAAAGAAAGAAAGAAAGAAAGAAAGAAAGAGAAAACACTAGCAACCAAAAACAAAATAAAAAACTAAACCAAAAAGCCCACACTGGCCGGGCGGTGGTGGCGCACGCCTTTAATCCCAGCACTAGGGAGGCAGAGGCAGGCGGATCTCTGTGAGTTTGAGGCCAGCCTGGTCTACAAGAGCTAGTTCCAGGACAAGAACTAAAAGCTACGGAGAAACCCTGTCTCGGAAAAAAAAAAAAAAGCCCACACTGATACACTGATGAAGGCTCCAGGAGAAAAAGGATCCAGGGAAGATAAGAGGATGAGGAGTGTTCAGTGAACAACCCCCCCCCCCCCCCCGCCCACTCCAACCCCAGACTGTGGTGAAGGCTGTTTGGACCCTTGTTAGACCCAGTAGAAACGGAACCACTGGAGTTTTTACACACGATGTGTCATGGAATGTCAGCACATAGGTGCAAGCGCACTAGGTGCACCTCCCGTCCCTGTGGGTAGCGGCTGTTTGGTTCCCATCTTACAGGGTGAGGCCACTGTTGTCACTTAATGCCTGGTCTTTCTCCACCCTCCAGCCCTGGCTGCACACATGCCTTTCAGAACTTGTCCTCCCCTTACCTGTAGGACCTAAAGTCAGCCACAGAGCACTGCATCCTTTTTACTACAGCAGTACAGCCAAGACATGGAGCCAGGTGAGGCGCCTGCCGACGGAAGAATGGGTAAAGGGAATCCGGGGGATGCACACACGGAGGTTTAGTCTGCTATACAGAAGACTGAAATTATGTCACTTGCGGGAAAATGGGTGCACTGGAGACCATCCTCGTTCACAGAGTAGCTCAGAATCAGAATGGCCAATGTCTTTCTCTCGCTTGTGGATCCTGGATTTCATATAGATACATAAAAGCCGTCTTCTATGTGATGAAAGGAGTGGAAGCGGATTAGTCTGGGGGAGAATAGGGAGCCTGGGGAAGGTGGCAGGAAAGAGGGTGGGATATGGTGGGGGAGAAGGGGAACCACTAGGAAGGTAGCAGGAAAGAAGGGGGATGTGGTGGGCTTGGTCACGGTATGCAACACACTGAGAAAGTCTTTAGAGAACCCATAGTGTGTACAATAACTAGACACCAAAAACATTTTTAACATTTTTTATGTGTGTGAGTGTTTTGCCTACACGTAAGCCTGTGTACCACTTTTGTGCCTGGTCCCATGGAGGCCAGATAAGGGTGTCAGAACCCCTGGAACTGGAATTATAGACCACTGTGAGCTGTAAGGGCTGAGGATGAAGCGTAGGTCCTCTGGAAGAACAGCCAATACTCGTAACCACTTGTCCATTAAGAACATCTTTAAAATCCTCTCTCAAGCACACGACAGTAAAACTGATGGTCAAGGACATGGACGGCATGAAGTCTTAACGATGAGACAGATGGACATGAGAAGGGTGTGCCCTCAGCATCTTGGAGCTAAGGCTGAGCGTGAGACAATTCCTCACACACCAACTGCTCCCTGGTGCAGCATCTAGTTGGGCTTTTTTTGTTTTTTTCGAGACAGGGTTTCTCCGTAGCTTTTTGGTTCCTGTCCTGGAACTAGCTCTCGTAGACCAGGCTGGCTTCGATCCACCTGCCTCTGCCTCCCTAGTGCTGGGATTAAAGGCGTGCGCCACCGTCGCCCGGCTACTTGGGACGTTTGAGAACTTGTGTGAGGTGGGTGCTGCTGGACCAGTTTTCAAAAGAGGAAACATTCATAGTCGCCTGAGCTTACTCTGAACAGACTTTGTGGAGGATGATTCTATCTGCCTTCAGGCTGGGGAAGCGTTCTGAGCTCGTCTGAGGTGAACTGGGGCAGGTGAATGTTTAAGAGGCTAGTGGTGTTCTGTGAATTTTTTCTTTTTGATGCTGGTTCTTTCTACATAGCCCAGAGTGGCTCAGAATTCTCTGTCTTCCTGCAAGTGGGCACGGAGCCTACTAGCACAGAGTCGGGAGAGGCCAGCGGGCTCCTCACAGACGGCCATTGTAAGAGAAGGCTGTCCTCTAACAGTGGGTGACCCTCTTCCCTGCACAAACAGGAACTGTCATCCAAGAAAGTCTTACGTGTATGCTCTTTCTAGCCAAATGTCCTCAAAGAACCTTATGATGCTGGACCCTAGGAAGGACCAGTGCCAGGGCCCCAGGTACCTGTCCTTATTCTGGTTTCAGGTTTTAGTTGCTGACTCTTCAATGCTCCCCCTCCTCCGGTAGCCCCCACATGAGGGAAAAGTTAGAGAAGTACACAGTGGGTTAGTTTTGAGTTTGTTTTTCACTGCTGAGCCTTGAACACAAGGCCTCATGTGTGCTGAGCAACACAGCTCTTTGACAGATAGCCTGGAGTTACCTGTGATTATTCTTTAAATCCATTTTTTTCTCTTGATGATAAAAAGAAAAAAGGGGCGAACACTGGGTGGTGGCAAGTGCTCACTTTTAAGCCCAGCACTTGAGAGGCAGAGGAAGGCAGATCTCTGGGTTTGAGGTCTGCAAAGCAAGTTCCGGGACAGCCAGGGGCTAAACCTTGTCTCAAAGAGAGAGAGAGAGAGAGAGAGAGAGAGAGAGAGAGAGAGAGAGAGAGAGAGAGAGATGGGCAGGGTGCCATGGAGATCATAGAGGTGGTCTTGTTGGTAAAGTGGATAAAATGCTTGCTGTGGAAGCAGAGGACCAGGGTCAGATGTCCAGGAGCTGTGTGAAAACATTGTGAGCCAGATATGGTGGCACCTGCCTTCAATCCCAGGGAGGCCAAGGCATGCAGTCTAATCTACGCAACAGAGCCCTTCTTCAAAAAAATAAGACAAAGTAATGAAATCTTGTGGCTGTGCAGGCCTGTAGCCCCAGTGCTAGGCTAGTGGGGGCGGAGACAAGGGGGTTGCAGGGGCTCATCAGCCTAGGTGAAACAGTGGGTTCCAAGTTTGGTGAGAGACCCTCAAAAAATAAGTTGGGGGCTAGAGAAATGGCTCAGGTTAAGGTGCTTGTAGCTAAGCCCAATGGTCTGAGTTTGAGCCCTGGGATCCTGTGGTGGGAGCAGAGAAACCTTGTGAAAATTCTTCTTTGGCCTTTGCACGGGGTCCACAGGCAAACACACCCTCACACACATGTACCACACACCAAGACAGAGGAGGAGGGTCTGGGATGCAGCCCCTCTGGATTCAAAGCCTGTGCTGAAAACAACAGAAAGGCTACTTCACAGACTGAGGCAGGAAAATCAATATCACGATTAGTTTTGATCCCACAAATTAGAATGATGGGAGGGTGGAGAGGGAGCCTCTCCTGGAGAACTGCTCTGACGGCCTTGACAGCCGAGGGAAGACCCAACGTGTCGGTGGGCAGCACCTTCTGGTAGCAGCCAACTAGAAAGGGCAGGTTGCGGGGAAAATGGCACCTTTTTCTCTTTGGCTTTTCCTCTTCCTAGGAGTTGATTTACCCTGTGCCATTGCTGTGAAGAGACACCATGACCATGGCAACTCTTATAAAGGAAACATTTAATTGGGGGCTTGCTTACTGTTTCAGAGGTTCAGTCCGTTATCATCATGACAGGGAGTGTGACGGCGTGCGGGCAGATGTGGTGCTGGAGCTGAGAGTCCTACATCTTTTGACCCAGAGGCAACAGGAAGTCAGCTGACAGTCACACTGAGGGAAGCTTGAGCAAAAGAGACCCTAAAACCCGCCCCACAGTGACACACTTCCTCCACTGAGGCCACACCTCCTAATAGTGCCCTTTGGGGGACCATTTTCTTTCAGGCCTCCACAGTCTGTTGATGTCACTTCCTTCATTGACATCAGAACCAATGTTTCCAGACTTTTGTAGCAGACTGAGGACCAGTGGCTCTCCAGATGGGGACTGCCAAGGGTCCCAGCCTAAAGAACCAGGAAACTTCCAAACTCTCAGCCTCTCAGGTGTCATTCAGCTGCTGTTGCTATTTTAACACAGGTTCACTCTGTGCGTGAGTGTGTGTGTGTGCGCGCGCACACGTACAAGTCCATGGTGTGTGTGTGCATGCACGTGTTTGTGTGTATACATGTCTGTGGTGTGTGTACACGCATGTGCATGTGTGCGTGTATGTGAGTGTGTGTGCGTGCGCGCGCACGCGTGTGTACATACATCCTATTGATTCCGTTTCTTTAGAGAAGCACCGTATGAATCCGTGGTCATTTGTGTGGCTCAAACCACGGCTTAGCTTTTAAAGAGGGTGGGACTACTTTGCCTCACAGCTTCTGAGATGTCAATCCACCATCTCTTGCTCTACTGTTTCTGAGCCTTGCAAAACAGTACTTCACGGCCTAAGGAGGGACTCGCAGAGGGGACAGCCAGGAAGGAGAGAGGGCTGGACCAGGGCACAGCATGTCCCCGAGGGCACACCTCCAGTGGACTACTTCTCTTTTTGAGTTTCTAGTTTGTCCCTATGTAGTACTACACCGTCCAGGGGATGGTGCCTTAACATGAGCCTGACAGGGACAGTTCACATTCAAGCCAGAAAGTCACAAAATACAGGTAACACCCAGAGGAAGGCGAGTTTGAAAGGTCAAAGGAAAACACAGAAATACGGGTGGACCTCTCAGCCTGGTGTTTCCTCCTATTGTCTTAGACCAGTCTTGCCGAATCTCATGATTTACACAATATTAGTGTTGATATTGTATGGAAAAGTTGTCTCTCTAGTTCAGCACAGCGATTACCTCTCTCATCAGCCAGTGCCCAGAGCATAGCTGAGTTCCAGCAGCCCAGAGCCCTGTAGCTTGTCAGAGCAGCAGTGAACTCAGTGTGGTCTACACAGGTGGACCAGCAGTGAATTCAGCGTGGTCTACACCGGGTGACCAGCAGTGAACTCGGCGTGGTCTACGCAGGTTGACCAGCAGTGAACTCAGCGTGGTCTACACCTGGTGACCAGCAGTGAACTCAGCGTGGTCTATACCACTTGACCAGCAGTGAACTCAGCGTGGTCTACACCACTTGACCAGCAGTGAACTCGGTGTGGTCTACACCGGGTGACCAGCAGTGAACTCGGCATGGTCTACACAGGTGGACCAGCAGTGAACTCAGCGTGGTCTACACCTGGTGACCAGCAGTGAATTCAGCGTGGTCTACACCACTTGACCAGCAGTGAACTCAGCGTGGTCTACACCTGGTGACCAGCAGTGAATTCAGCGTGGTCTACACCACTTGACCAGCAGTGAACTCAGCGTGGTCTACACCTGGTGACCAGCAGTGAACTCAGCGTGGTCTACACCACTTGACCAGCAGTGAACTCAGCGTGGTCTACACCACTTGACCAGCAGTGAACTCGGCATGGTCTACACAGGTGGACCAGCAGTGAACTCAGCGTGGTCTACACCACTTGGCCAGCAGTGAACTCAGCGTGGTCTACACTGGGTGACCAGCAGTGAACTCGGTGTGGTCTACACTGGGTGACCAGCAGTGAACTCAGCGTGGTCTACACTGGGTGACCAGCAGTGAACTCGGCGTGGTCTACACCGGGTGACCAGCAGTGAACTCGGTGTGGTCTACACTGGGTGACCAGCAGTGAATTCAGCGTGGGCTACATAGGTTGACCACCTGCCCTGTTGGAGGCTGGAAAGAGTCAGGGATCCAGGTCTAAGCGAGGCCCGCTCCTTCTTAAGGCGCTGAGGCCAGTCTGCACCACACTGTTCTCCTGGCTTCAATTCCTGGGTATGTAGCTCCAATCCTCACACCATGCTTTCCTCATGTACCCACCTGCCTCTGCATCTAAATTTTCTCTTCACAAGTCTATCATCCATATTTGAGTAGGATCCCAACCTCTTTGGTATGAGTTCATCATAACTAATTACATCTCAGTGACAGTATTTCCAGAGCTCACATTCTGAGGTTCTGAAGGTTAGAACATCAGCACACAGATTCATTGCAAAGGCACACACACTTCAGCCCACAACTGTGTGCAATTCCCTCCATGCGACCAGGGGGAGAACTCCTCCAGTTCTTCCTGTGTGCCAGGCACCTCCTCCCACTCCTCTAAGCTGCGCCCGTGACTTATCCCAAATGTTTATTCTTTTTGCTGGGTAACTGCAGTCATTTCTCAGTCGCGACTAACAGACAATGAGACATGCTAGGCACAGATGTCTCCAAATCTGTGCGTCTAGTGTCTCGGACTCAGAATGAGGCCCAGCTCACACATACTAGGTTCTTTGGATGGGTTTTCTCATACTTTATGGCTGTGTTGTGGAATATTACTTCAACTGTGTAAAGGTGTGTTACATTCGCTTCTGCTGCTTTTGTTAATGATACAAAGACGTGTTACCTTTGAGGCTTGAGTCAGCAACTAGCTGACAGGAAGTGGTGGGGAGGAACTAAGTGGAGAGGGTTCTGTAGTAGGGGCTGAGCACAAGGACGGCTCCTTGTTCCGGGAGACACAAGCAAGGAGAGGAGGTTAGCTGTTTGCTACTCAGCCTCTCTGAGCTAGGAGGATTTCACCTCAACCTTTGAATACTGAGTTCTATAGAAGGGTAGAGATTCAGATAGTTTCCTTTAGCATCTGTGAAAGAGGCGGTGCCTGAGGGAACAGAATTCCCACCTGGCTGGGAACAGTGTGGCCAAAACACTGCTGTAGCCACAGAGTTGAAATTGCAGTTGGGACAGCAGTTGCTTAAGGGGCAGCCACTGTATTGAATGAAAAACAACAGACTTGGGTCCCTAGATGTAATTTGCTGGTCCTAATTGCTGAGCCATAGTGCTGTCTTCAGGAGAAAGGCGTCTGTATTAGGTGCTCTTCTCATGGCTGCGACTTAAGAGAGAAAGCGTTTATTTTTCTCACAGTTTGAGGGGACACAGTCCATCATGGTGATGGGTGGCTCCATGGTGGCAGGAGTGTGCACCTGGGACCCTCACCTCAGATCTAGGACGAACAAGAAACGAGAGCAGATCAGAAGTGGGCACAGGCTATAAAACCTCAGTTTCTAATTTCAATAACCCACTTCAAGCAAGGCTCCAGCTCCTAAAGGTTTGAAGTGCCATCAGCTGGAAATCAAGCATTCAAACACAGGAGCCTATGGCGGGACATTTCCCATCCAAACCCACAGCAGGTCTAACGAAAGGAAGCTGGGTCATTGAGGACGTCCTTTAAGTGGGATATTGGGACTCTGGCTCTTGCCCACTCTCTCACTGCTCAGCACAGCTCTCAGTGAAGAGGTCTTGGGCCCCTGGGACAGCAAGTTCACTCAGGAGCCTGCATCGACCTCATTAGAAAAGTTGCTAAATCTTGTGCCTGTCTTCTCAGGCCACGCTGCTCCTTCCATCTGTGGGAAGAAGCAATCAGCAACCGGAATCCTGGGGACTGTCAGCAAATGCTCTCCCCTCCACTGTCCAGGAGCTGTGGGGCATCTCAGAGCAGGAAGGGAAAGCACACACCTCTTCTGGTGTCTGGGGTTAAATCAGGATTCTGGCTCCGGCTGCACAAGATGGGTGCTGGTTGGACTTGGCCTGTGTGTGGACAGCAGAAGTAGCCATAATGGCGGCACATCTGGTCTTTGCCATTCTTTTGTTGGTCAACCAGCTTGTTCGCCTTGGGAGTCAGTTGTTTTCTCTAAGGGGCTGGCAGGCCAAATCCTGATCCACACACGTGCTTGTCCTGAAGGTCTCTTCTGCACTGGGAGCCAGGGCAGTGGCAGGGGAGAAAGGGACTAATGTTGAGATGAGAAGACAGATCACTCTCCGAGGTGGGCATCCTCTTCATTAGGAATGAGACTCTCTGACCTCCCTTTGTCCTTCTGTGTCCCATTCTTTCCCCGGTGTGCTTGCTGCCCATGGCTGGATGACATAGTTCCAGTATGACCCGCTGCCTTTGTCCACATAGACTGGCATTGCTGCGCTCGGTGCTGACTGCATAATCCCATGCCAGGGCTCTGTCCTGGCAGGTCTGGAACCCAGGTACCCTCTTGTACCATCCGTGCTACTATGTGTACTACAGTACTCTGTAGTGTGGGGCCTGACTAGAAGATGGTTTGTGTTCGTGAGCCGGGCAAGGGCCTGGAGATCTAAACATACAAAGACACACAGACACAGACAGAGACACGGGCCATGCTTGAAACAAGAATGCCCCCTTTATTGTCAGCAGTCCCCAACATATCCCCCTTTTCTATATAATTAGGACTGGCATAGGTGTGGCACCAATATAATCTGCCACTGGACCACAGTGGTGACAATAGCAGCCACTACAGGCCACGGTGATCCCAACGTGGCTCCACCAGGCCGGTCACCCACTGGTCTGGGGTTATGCTCCTCCCATCGCCTCTGGGAGAAAGCCCGCCATTTGTGCCACAAACTCTTGGGTGCACAGAGCCGGAACTGTCATGGCTCCTGGTACCACCTTCTGGGCCTCTCTGCGAGCACTCACAGCCATCCGCAGCCTCCCTAGCAGAGCTCGGCTCCAGCCACCTTCTGGCCAGAGCCACTTCAGGTTGGAAACAGTTTGGGGGAGTGGAGCAGGACTCTGAACCAAGCCGCTGCCTTCCTCTGCTGCCCCAGTGGTCACCTCAGTGCTTGTCACAGCCACAGCCCACAGCGTCCCCCTCAGCCCCACAACCTCCAGTAGGGAATTTGGGTGTAGTTCTGTTCCAGCTACTTCCTGTTGTTTATTGGACAAAGTATCTTTGGGGGCCCTTCATGGTGACCTTCAGGGGGTCTGCACTCATCTCCAGTCAAAAAAGAAAACACAATAATTCAAAAAACCAAAAATAAACCCCACAATAACATACATCTGTGCACATTCCATCTTTCCAGGACCTCCAATTCACCCTCCCGCCTTCTCTTTATTACTTTTATTAATTTCCTGCCTTCTGGAAGGCGTCCCTCAGAGAACCTCTAGTTCCCAGTCTCTGCAGTACCTCCTGCTATGGCACCTGCACCACCAGCAGCCACTACCAGGCAAGAGCCTGGGGGTCAAAACGCATATGCCCATTTTCAATTCACCCTCACCATTCTGTTCCCAAGGGCAATCTCTCAGGGATCCCCAGTCCCCCCCATCTCGCTGGGGCCTCCACATATATCACCCATCTGTACTGCGTGTACTACAGTACTAAGCCTGTAGTGAGGTGCCTGTACTATGAGGTGGTTAGCGAGTCTTGGGCAAGGGCCTGGAGATTTAAACACACAAAGACACACAGACAGAGACATAGGTCATCCTTGAAACAAGAATGCCCCCTTTATTGTCAGCTTGTATAGGGCTAGCCATGCTCCAGCTCTTGGGATCTTTCAGCTGCAAGCCACCAGAAACCACTCCCCCACCATCAGGGTCTCATGCTCAGAGCAGCTGCAGGCTGCTCGGAGCAGAGGAAAACAAATCATTTACAGGAAATTCAGGGTCTGGTGGTCTGCAGTCCCCAACACCCTCTCTGGTCCTCTGCTTATCCTGGCTCCCACCCTGCCTGCCTCTTGAGGTTTCCATTCCAAGCCCCGTCAGAAATGGACCCCTGCGCAGGGCCCTTCCCGATAGTGTCCAGCAGGAGGTTTGTTTCTTTCCATGGTTGGCACAGCTGACTCACCTGTTTGAAGCTAGGCTGTTGTCCTCCAATTCAGAGCCAGACTATGACAGCCAGGCTCCTACGTGTTCAGGAGACAGCAGTTTGCAGTCACAAAACCTGACAGCCGGAACTTAGGGAGGAAGGCTCAGGTTTTCTTCCCTTCAGAAAGAGACGTGAAGGTCCAGAGCAGACAAACTGTATCCAGGGTTACACAGCTCAGCAAGGGGCAAACTAGACTTGCTGAGCCTCAGGGTCAGTGGTCTGTGGCTTTTCCCACTTCCCTTTATTGGTCTTTCTCAAAAAGGAAGAAGATCCGGAATGGGGGGGGGGGGTGGGAACGAAGAAGGGAAGAAGGAATAAGACACTATCATTAAGGAAAAGGTATTTTGGCTGATGAAATGATTCAATGGGTGCTGGCTTCCACCAAGTCTGAGGACCTGAGTTCGATTCCTGAAAGCTATATGGTGTAAGGCGAGTAATGGACACCAGCACATTGTCCTCTGATCTCCACACATGTGCACACACGTGCACGCACACACACACACACACGCACACACACACAGAGAGAGAGAGAGAGAGAGAGAGAGAGAGAGAGAGAGAGAGAGAGAAAGAGAGAGGTAGTTCATTTGGTAAAGTACTTACTTGCCTAGCATAACCTTGGGTACAATTCCCAGCATACGTGAACGGGACGTGTAAGGCCCTTGTAATTCTTCTATTGAAAGGTGGAGACAGGACCAGGAGTTCAAGGTCATCCTTCTCAACCTAGCAAGTTTGAGGCCAGGTTGGGGGCTGTGGAACCTTGTCTCGGGGAAAAATGGGGGCGGGGGGGAGAGGAGGAGGAAAAGAAAAAGGTAATGTTTTAGTGGGGAATGTGGGAGGGCCACTCCTTGGCTTCAAGCATTCCTCCACAAACCAATAGCTGTGTCAGAGGGACCTGACTAGCCTCGTGTGTCTCACGGCAGCTTGGATTGAGGGCCCTTGTTATCCATGACTGCTTAACAGAAGATGGAAGGCTGTAAGCACTTGTTAATCTGGAGAAAAACTTGCAATGGAGGATTGCGACAAGTATTGATGTGGAGCATTTCCTGAGCCACTTTGTAGGGCCGGGTCACTAGAACACGGCTCTAACGCAAAGACCCGCTCTACCTCCTAGTTCCATCTAGGGGCCATCGCTGCTGCACCTCCGCCCCAGCGAAACTGGACCTCAGTTCCTGGAGAGTCACTCAAGCTCCGCGGGAACACGCAGCATCGGATTTCGCGTGGCAGCCCACCTTCCCTTACTCCGATCCCCTCCCGTCTGGGGACCTGGAGCCAATCACAGAGTTGCACAGCTCCGGGTTGTAAAGTCCCGAGTCCGGGACCCGCCCCTCTTTGTTGCGGTGTCCAATGGAAGCCTCCAGAACATCGGCGGCTGCCCGGGTGACTCGGTTATATGTCACAGAATAACATTCGAGAATGGGCGATGGAATGAGCCAACATTCTCCACAGCTTCAGCAGCCCTCTGCAGCAATGAGGCCGGCTGGCTCGAGGTGGGTCCCAGTGCCCCGCGCGCGCCCTGACCACCCGCAGCTGCCACTCACGGTGCCCGCGCGGAACCCGAGGGAAGGGGGCGGCGCTGCGCTTGCCCGGGAACCCCGGCTGGAGCCGCCCCTCGCGCGCCAGGGTTTGGGGGTCTTCCGGGAAGACGCCAGGCCTCCTTAGCAAGCAGAAGCTGCTGCGGCGCCCTCGCGCCAGCCCTGGGTGCTCACGTGCCTGCAGGCTGTGGGTCGGTGGTGATCCATCACATCTGGGGACCCGGGAATGAGTGGAGCCTGGAGGGTACCCCCGTGTCTTCTTGCTACACAGCTGTCTTGCTTCTTCCCACCCTGTCCTCTCTGCACCCTGTGCTCCTTGCATGCCTCCCCATCCCCGGGTGCAGCTGGGTGTGAGTCTTCGTGGCGCCCTTCCAGCCGCCTTGCTAGGTAATCCGCCGGGCTAGAGGCTCGCGTTAGTCCTAAGGGGGTGGGTCTGGGGCAGAGAGGCTGGGGATGGGCGGGAGCCTGTCTGAGTCGCAGTGTGTGCTGTTTCCACTGCTTTCAGGCCCGGCCAGTGAGTGGGAAGCCCGGCAGTTTCCCTAGCGCTGTCCTGCAGCCGTGAGAGATGAAGGCCAACCCCACGGGGCTCTGATCTCCGGCGCGCCCAAGTCCCCCGCCGCGTGCCCCTCACCATGACCGGCTCCGCCGCGGACACTCATCGCTGCCCCCACCCCAAAAGCGCCAAAGGCACCCGGTCCCGGAGCAGCCACGCGCGGCCAGTAAGCCTCGCCACCAGCGGGGGCTCGGAGGAGGAGGACAAAGACGGTGGGGTGCTGTTCCACGTGAACAAGAGTGGCTTTCCGATCGACAGCCACACCTGGGAGCGAATGTGGCTGCATGTCGCCAAGGTCCACCCCAAAGGGGGAGAGATGGTGGGCGCTATCAGAAATGCTGCCTTCCTGGCAAAGGTCAGTGGCGCGGCTGGAAGAAGGTGGGATGGTCCGGATGGGTGGGATGGGACCAACTCAGTCAGGACATAGCTGGAAAAAGCAACCTCAAGTCCAGCGACTGAGTCCAGAAGGGGCAGGCAGCAGACTTGCTGACTTGACCATGTAAGGTTAGGCTAAGCCAAAATCCACTATGTACCTAGCCCCTGTAACATCTTCTTCATCAAAAGCTAGTGTCACCAAGTCAACTCCAAGCCACTCCAAGAAAGCATAGAACCCCAAGTCCACTCCGCCTGTCCTCCGTGGTGTCTTTTGCTCTTCCCCTGTCCCCCTAGCAAATGGTTTATGGAGCCGTGAGTGAACGTGTAACCAACCAGCCAGACTCAGACTCCTCAGCGTGAATCATTTCTAGACTTTTACCGATTCTTTTCTTTTCCTCTCCTCTCCTTCTTTTCCTCTCTCTCTCTCTCTTTCTCTCTATTAATGACAGTGACTTTACCTCTGGAGCTTGCAGAAACAGTGAACTGTCTCTTCCCAGTTTATCTGGCACCAAGGGGAGAAACGGGAACCGTTTGGCTGTGGCTTAAAAGGGACTTTCCAGTACACAGGATGAATTAGTCTCCCCGGGTAAAGGAAGAGGCAGAGTGAAGCTCTCTTTTTACTCTGGAGAGCAGCCAGCCAGCCAGCAATTGAACTCGGTGACCAAGGATATGGTTACAGAGGGAGGATGTCCCCTGGTGGGAGTGTCCTGTTATATAAAATAGCAAAATGCAAGCTAGGTGAAAGCCCGGTGTGCCACTATGGAGATGGCTGCCCAGACCCTAGGGACCCTGTTTGCTGAGAAGGATCCTGAGAAGATGCAGGAATCACTGCCTGAGACCCAGAGCCATGCGGTAGTCAGGTCCTAGACTGCGCAGAGCTGAGCATGCAAGTCTGCAGACCAGAAGGCTGTGTGCACCCTTGGGGAAGTGGAGGAGGCTCTCTGCTTCCCGCTCCCTGCTCCACTGTGTTTTATTACTCTGCTAGGCAGGGAATTTATTCTGTCCAAATCGCAGCTTGTCTGGTGAGAAACTGATACCCAAGCATCAGCAGGAACTATTCCTGCTCTTGAACACAGACAGCCCAGGCTCTTGAGTTCGTCTTTCTCTCCTCGTCATGATCCACCAGAGTCCTTAAACATGGAAGAGTTGGCCAGAGGGAGAGGGCTGAATGGCACTGTCTGGGCTGGCTTTCTGATTCCCTCACCTCCCTCATTGTGCCTTCATCGTCCCCCCAGTTCCACGTGTGGGAGCCCCTCTCTGTGAACAAGCATTGGATCTTTGTGTTGCTGAAGATGTCTCATTCAAGTCCTCCTGACGGGGGATTAGTACAAGACAGCGACCCCCTGCCTCTGTTCTCCGTGGCTTCCTCTTCCTTCCCTTTCTCCTCCTCCCTCCTCCTCCTCCTCCCTCATCTTCCTCTTCATCCTCTTCTTGCCAGCGCCAGTCTGCTCTTTCTGGAACCTTGGCTCATTATCCACCAGGCGGTCCTCGGCATGAACACATACGAGATGCAGTATGCTAAGTGTTGCTGAGGTCATGCTTCCAGTATTATAGCGGAGTGCTTTCTTTTCATAAAAGAATGTTCCAGTTAGGCATGGTGGTGAATTCCTTCCTGTAGTCTCAGTACCTAGAGGGGAGATGCAAGAGAATTATAAGTTCTAGGTCATCTTGGGCCCCACAATAGGTTCAAGGCCAGGCTGGAATGTGTATTGGGACCCTGTTTCAAGAAAGAAAAGAAGAATAATCTTGTATTTTATATGAGAGCCTGGTGACAGTTGCTGCTAAGTCAGGACACGCCTTGCCCAGTGTAGGCTGTGGGCTGCGTTAGATTTGTTGTTGTTGCTATTTATTTGTTTGCTTTTCATTTTTTTTTGAGACAAGGTCTCACTCTGAACCCTTGGTTGGCCTGGAACTTGCTCTGTAGACCAGACTGGCCTTTAACTCAGAGATCCTCCTGCCCTTTTTTTTTTGGAGACAGGGTTTCTCTGTGTAGCCCTGGCTGTCCTGGCACTCGCTCTGTAGTCCAGGCTGGCCTCAAACTTACAGAGATCTGCCTGCCTCTACCTCCTAAGTGCTGGGATTAAAGGCATGCACCACCACCACCTGGCTATTGTTTTAACTTTTAAAGTTTGATTTTCTGTGTATGGGTGTTTCGCCTGCACGTATGTCTGTGCACCATGTACATGAGTGCCCTCACAGGTCAGAAGAAGAGATTTGATCCCCTAGAACTGGAGTTAGAGTTGTGAGCTGACATATGGGTGCTGGCAACTGAGCCCAGTGTTCTTCACCCCAGCCGTCTCATCAGCCTCCTCCCTGTTCTTTGACAGGGTCTTGGTTGTATCTGGGCTTATAGGCATGTCCCACCACCCCTGGTGACAAATGGGTCTTTAAACTTGAATAAGAACGTAAGATTTCACTTTACTACATTGCCTATTTGTTTTTTTGAGAGTCTTACATAGCCTAAATTAGTCTCAGATTCACTATTTGAGGCTGGCCCTTGGCTCCTGGAACTCTAGTCTAATAGCTGGTTCTCCATCCTCAGCCCTGGTTCCTGCCTTCAATGTCCTCCAAACCCTAGTTCTTACCCAGGCACAGCCATGGAAATCTCAAGCTGCTCTATCAGAAGCCATTCCTCTCCAACGCCAGAGCTTGGCAGTCCTTCCCGGGGCCAACTTTTCCTCCTTAGCCAAGCAATGCTGTACTGTAGGGCATTTGCACCAGAGGTGGGTGGTGGGATGGTGCTGAAGTTGGGCAAGACTGACTACTTTATCCATAGACTGTGAACTGAGGCAAGATAGTATCTCGCCCTTCAGCTACAGGACGTTCTGTTAGGGACTGTAACGTCCACCTGAAGGCCCGGGTATCTCCCCATGGAGCGGGGGTGGGAGAGGATGGGGCGGGCAGTTTTCACTTGAGAGCCTCTCTCCACTGTGACTCCCTCCTTCTCCACCTGTGGCTGCTGAGCCCAAGTGAACACCTGACTAGGTCCAATCCAGGCTTTTGCTGAGGTAATTTAAGAAAAGATGGAGTCATTGGAGTTACACAGAATGGACAGAGAGTGACAGAGAGTGACAGGTACCACGGAGCAACTGGCCCTTCTCCGTCTGGCTCTCATGCGTCCTGGTACCCAGAGCCCACTGCTGAGACCAGACCCCAGGGCGGCTCAGTCAGAAAAGCGACTTGGTTTCTTGCGGCCTCTGTGTGTGTGTGTCATTTTCGTGGTGATTCTAAATTTGGAAAGAATTCACATTAGAGGGTGAGCTCTAAAGTGTGAGCAGGCACTGGAGACTCCTGCAGGCTCTGCCCCTGCACCCTGTGTTCTCAGGGTGTGCCCTCCGTTCTATGGCCTAGATTCAGAACCGTCTGGATCTTCCCTAGGCGTGACCCAGGACCTCTGCCCAGATCCCAGACTGTACCCTTTGATGCAGGAGCTCGGGGCCATCCTGGCATTCTGTCTCCTTCATGCTACTCGTCCCTGGCTCCAGGCCTGGCTTCCCCTTCCCTTCTTCACGGTCCTGCCAGTTACACACCTGTGCCCACCTGCCGTTCTCCCTCTTGCCGTCTGTCAGTGTTCTTGTTTGGCGAGAAGGAAGAGGAGAGGCAGACCGCCAGAGTCTTCTCTGTCGCTCTCCTTATTCTTCCCTGCTTACCCCACAGCCTCTTTCTCCACATCCTTCAAACTTCCCTGGGCTTCCTCACCAGCCCTGGGCTGCCTTTCAGAGTGAGGTGACCAGCAGGGAAAGATGGAGGATGACATTTCACAGGGCTTTAGTTTATGTCATTAGCAAACTTAGCCTTTCCGGGGGGGGGCACTGTTTGCATTTCTCCCTTAGTAGACCACTTTTTGTGACCTTATTTGTTTATTGTGGTGAAATCCATGATACATTACCTACCTTGAAGTTTGGATTCTGACTGTCCCAAAGGGCCACCTGTCGAAGGCTTAGCCCCCAGCCTGGGCTGCTGTTACCAGGTGAGGCCTCATAGAAAGGATTTAGGTCATTAGGGAGTGTGCCCTAGAATTGGGACAATGACCCCCTACTGTTGAATATTAGTTTAAGGTGGGTTACTTTTGTTTACGCTCTGGAATATTTGTTTAATGATGCAAAGATGTGTTAGATTAAGTGAAATTCCCCTGTGGTCAGGAGGTTGGGTCAGCAGCTAGCTGACAGGAGGTGGTAGGAAGGGGCCAGGCGGAGAAGGGTTTTAAGGAGGGTCGAGGAGAAGCAGGAGGGCTTCTGGAGAGGAGGTACACTTCCTGCTGTCCGGACTCTGAGGAGCAGAAGTCCACCTCAACTCTTCGAGTCTTGAGTTCTTTAAAGGGACAGAGGTTTAGTTATGTTCCCTTCGTGGCTTTGAAAGAGGAGGTTCCTGAGGGGACAGAATTCCCTCAGCGGCGGCTCTGGCAGCATAGCCACTGCTGGGACAGCCATGAAGACAACAACCCCTGAGCCTTCCCCAGGTGACCGGACCTTCTCCACCACATGCTCCCTCTGAGGGTGTGCTATAGGTCCAAAAGCTATAGGTACAAGTGACTGTGACCTGAAACCTCTGAAACCTTTGTTCTCTATACGCTGGTCATCTCAGGTACTTTGTCCGGATGATAGAAAGTTCTGTGACATAAAGAACACGCACGTGGTCATGGTTCCATCACCGCCTGCATCTCCAAAGCCTTTCACTTCCCTTTCGAACTTAGCCACACCCAATAACGCCCGCCCAATGCTTACTCCCAACTTCATCTATGAAGCCGACCACTCTAGGAACTTCACGCATGAAGAATTACATAAAATTTACCTTTAGAGCTGTCAGACAGGTATGGGTCGTTTCCCACTGTGTGGTTTTGGGGACAAGACTCAGGGTTGGTGGCAAAGGCAGACGTCCTGCTGAGCTGTCACCGTGGCCTAGTGTTGGCTGTTCTGAGGTTGGCTTGCTTCAAGGGTCCACCTGCATTTTGGTGTGTCCCCAACACATGCCTACCTTTGAAAGCCGATTAGCATCTCCCTGTGTCAGGATGGAGCTTTGTTTATCCGTTCTACCCATCCACAGGCACTGAGCTGGGCCCCACTTTTTCTTAGAGCCTAGTGTTCTCTGTCACTTTATGAAGTCTCCATGAGTTAAGGGCATCACCTCCTCGTCAGCATGTGGAACCTGACAATGGAGGTGATGTTCTTATCACCTATTGAGTAGAAAGACATCCTCAGGAAGCAAAACCTCAGGGCTGTATGCCTAGGAACTAGGATCCGTGCTCATTCTGAGCCTCTTTAATCCAGTTCCAGAGAACATGTTCCTGATGGATAATGGCACAGCTCCCCCTGTGTGTACCATGTATAGCCTGGTCCCTGCTGCCTTTGTATAAACTCCCAGGGTAGATGAGGCAGTGTTGTTATTTTACCTGCCTGCAAGCGGAGGCTGTAGGGGTCCTGTCCTGGACCAAGGCCTCCAGCTGGCAGGAGAGAGAGCGTTGTGTGCATTCATCGTTATACCTCAGGGGCCCTTCTGGTTTATACTCAATCCAGCGGAGCACTGACTGCCTAAGGTGCTGCTCCAAGTTGCCCCAGGCTGAGCCCCAGGCAACTCACCTGACTTCAGGGTGTGAGTAGCCGCTGAAGGTATTCTCCACAGAGTATCTTGGCTCTCCTGACCACAGCCCTGCTCCAGCCCACGTGGGGGACGCTTGCATTTGTCCTCCTTGGGAGCAAATGTGGCCGCAGCCCGCTGAGGTGACTGCAGCTGTTTTCCTAAATCCCTTGGGCGCCGTTGGCTGCTATTCTGAGGCCCAGCTGCCTTTGGAGTCCTGCTTCACACCCTGATCTATGGACTCCATGGGGTGGGGGAAAGGTGGAAATAACTCTGTGGTCAGCTCCCAAAATGGACCCTGAGCCAAGTCACAGGCTACCCGTGTGGGGACTTGATCTCTCACGTCCCTCACATCCTGACGTGTCTGGACGGGGATCTGTCTCCCTTCCTGCGCTGGACCTGGCCTAGCACTTCCAACATGGAGTTGCTGGGTGGGGGTGGGGTCTGTTCATCAGCCTCCCTTCTCTTCCCACCTCTTTGAAACCTCTGGTTTGTTGTTATGTAGGCTTGGTAGACGTGTGGGAGTCACTGTGAAAAAACAAGGAACTCTCAACACTTGCTAATGTTGGTTGGACAGAGAATTCACGTGTGAGTTTGTGTGTGAAAAACTGTTTATGTGTGAGTGTGTTTGATGTGGGGGGTGTCAAATCGAGTCATGGGAACAAATGTTCAAATTGGAACCTTTTCTCTCCAAAGTGACTCTCCCAGACAGGGAGTTTGAGTTGAAGTTGGAGAGAAAATGTGGCTTGTAGAACAGTCGGGCCTGTGTGTGTGCGTGTCCACAGGGCCGGGCTCATGTTCACAGTTGGCCTGTGTGTGTGCGTGTGTGTCCACAGGGCCGGGCTCATGTTCACAGTTGGTCTGTGTGCGTGTGTGTCCACAGGGCCGGGATCATGTTCACAGTTGGTCTGTGTGTGTGCGTGTCCACAGGGCCGGGCTCATGCTCACAGTTGGTCGGTGTGCGTGTGTGTCCACAGGGCCGGGCTCATGTTCACAGTTGGTCTGTGCGTGTGTGTTCACAGGGCCGGGCTCATGCTCACAGTTGGTCTGTGTGTGTGTGTGTCCACAGGGCCGGGATCATGTTCACAGTTGGTCTGTGTGTGTGCGTGTCCACAGGGCCGGGCTCATGCTCACAGTTGGTCGGTGTGTGTGCGTGTCCACAGGGCCGGGCTCATGTTCACAGTTGGTCTGTGTGTGTGCGTGTCCACAGGGCCGGGCTCATGTTCACAGTTGGTCTGTGTGTGTGTGCGTGTCCACAGGGCCGGGCTCATGTTCACAGTTGGTCTGTGTGTGTGTGTGTCCACAGGGCCGGGCTCATGTTCACAGTTGGTCTGTGTGTGTGTGCGTGTCCACAGGGCCGGGCTCATGCTCACACACAGTCCCTTGGCTGAGATATACCAAGTGTGGCTGCTTCCCTTCCAGCTGAGGGGACAGTTTCTGTGGATTTAGGATGCCTCAGAGCCAAGGTTGAGTAGAGGCACAGAGAGGTAATGATCAACAGGGAATGTCTGCGGAAACGGCGCACAAGTGGGGGAAGAGTGGGCTACCCCATGCTCGGCGTGGGCCACCCCATGCTCAGGGTGGGCTATTGGGTTACCCCATGCTCAGGGTGGGCCATCCCATGCTCAGGGTGGGCCATCCCATGCTCGGCGTGGGCCACCCCACGCTCAGGGTAGGCTATCCCATGCTCAGGGTGGGCCACCCCATGCTCAGCGTGAGCTATCCCATGCTCAGCGTGGGCTATCCCATGCTCAGGGTGGGCTACCCCATGCTCAGGGTGGGCTATCCCATGCTCGGCGTGGGCCACTCCATGCTCAGGGTGGGCTATCCCATGCTCGGCGTGGGCTACCCCATGCATGCCTAACGCTCTGTGCCCATCTCTCACTGTGCCCGGCTCTGCGGCCCAGCTAGGCTGGCCCCATTCTATCAGCTGTTTCACTAGCAGCTTCCCCTTCCACTTGCAAAGCTGGCCCTGTTTTCTCCGAGGATGAGACTAATCTTTCCTTTCACCAGTTCTACATCTTTGAAGAAGCTAATGCCTAGAGGAGACTCCTCCCTTAATCCTGCATTCATAGGGACCAAGTTCCTTAGTCACCAATGACAAAGCCCACCACAGACGTGGAGACGACGAGGAGTCAGTGGAGATAAACAAGCGTAATGTGTTCCTGTCTGGCTGGTGTCCTGGTGTCGGGAGTGGTTGGGTTTAGTGCTGACTGTAGACACTTGGGGGAGGAGAGTCGACTGGGCTGCCATGAGGGTGCCTCATGAGGCAGGGGCACAGCACTTACCTGGGGAGAGTCGGCAAGCCGAGGACCTTCCTTAATCTTGTCCTTGGGGTAAAGGCTCAGGGAGGGAAGCAGTGGGCATGGGAGGTGTGTAGTGTGGAGAAATGGTACACATGGCTGGTACCCATTCTTCTGCAGTTATTTATCGTGGGAGCCATTTGTCTCATGTCCTGTGTCCACGATGCTTAAGAGGGGAGCACGTATAATGGGGTCACTGTTAGCCAGGCTGCAGAAGGGACCACGTGCTAAAAATCTAAGAATGAGTTTCCTAGGTCAGTCTCTGGGATATTCCACAGGACGTGGTCCCTGGCCTCGAGAAGGCAATGTCCCCATAGAGAAGGCAACTCTGTTCACTGTGGCGTATGTTTGGAGGGGGCCTAGAGGGCCCTTCAATGGTGGACAGGTATCTTAGGAGGGAGATGCCGTGGAGGACGGGCCATGGCTGCTGGTGACGACACCAGATCTGTGCTCACAGGGGCAGCTCTCCCTTGAGTCCAGCCCCATACCCTGCTCTAGGAGCTGTGCCCCAAGCGACTCAATAACAGGAGCTCCCCTCTCTTTCTCTCTGTAGCCTTCAATTCCCCAGGTCCCAAACTACAGGCTGTCCATGACGATCCCAGACTGGCTCCAGGCCATCCAGAATTACATGAAGACACTACAGTATCCTTTCAGCCAGGGGCTGAGCACCCCAGACAAGGGATGGGCATGGTGATCACAAGCTTAGTGGCATGTCTGTCACCAGCTGCTTTGCCAGAGCTCTGGTAGGCTGGAAGACGTTGGAAGGGCACCCTTGGGAGAGAGCTTGCAGCACTCAGGCCAGCAGAGTACATCATGCAGCGATCAGAATGATCAGGGCTTGTCCCTCCAACGGCGGTAAGGTTGATCCACGGTGAGCTCGTGACTTCTCCTTTTCTGCTTCCCTGTCTTTTCCTCTGCCTTCCCTGGCATCCCCTCTTCTTTCCATTCCTTCTGTTTTTTCCACTTCTTGTCTTTGTTCCCTTCTTTTCCTACCTTTCCTTCTCCTTTTCCCCCCAGAAATGACAGGATAAAAAGGGTAAGATCATTGAATCTACTTTTAAACTAAAAAGCAACTACTAGTCTTAAGTATTTTACATTGATACGGATTTTTGTATGTCGATACAAATTTAAGGATCACTTCTGGTATTTTATTAGGCACAGGAGTTAGATGGGGAGCCGGCTTCAGTGTGCTTTCTGGTTGACTCTGCGGAGAGGTCCCTGGCATGTCAGCTTGCTTTCTGCTTGCTCCTCCCTAACCCTGAGGCTGAGAGGACTTGAGGAAGCAGGAAGCCTCTGCCACAGACGAGAATGATTGTGCCTCTCCTGAAGGGCTCAGACACGATACCTTCCAGGGCTGCAGTGCACCCCAGTAGATTACTTGATTAGCATCCCTGTTTCTGCTTCATAGGTCATCACCTTCCTATGCGGCACCTTTCTCATGGAGTCCTGACTCCTCCTCAGGAGAGAGAGACTGGCAGCCCCAGACCCTACCAAGGTTATTGGGTGTTGCTGCTGACCTCCAAACTAAGACCCTACATGGATTGCCAGTGGTGGTTGAGGGGCATGGACTCAGGCCTTTTTCAGTGGTCACTTACTTCATCACCGAACGCTCCAGGTGACCTGCAGTTAGAGCAGCTCTCACTTCTATCTAGGACGAGGCCTTCCCAAGGAGGATGAGCCTGGCTGAGCTGCATCACGAGGGACAAATTTGCATGTGTTTTGCATATCATTTTCTCCCACTGATAGAAAAGTTGTCACACATATCCTGGCTTTGTCCTCATCATTGCTCTCGAAGGGTCGTCTTTTTGCTTTTCCTCTGACCCATTAATGATGGCCATTACCCAAGATTACTGACCACAGAGTAGACAGTGGAAAGTACAAGGGAGAACAGGAGACCAGGTCATCAGGCCTTTGGGGCCATGATCAAGGGAGGAAGAAGAGAAACCCTTCTATTTCTGACCTGGCGTCTAGTTCCTTGGGTGCCTGACTGTGTAGCTGGAGTCTTTTCTGCCCCACCTGCCAGTCCCACAGCCACTTAGAAAATACTCATTCAGAGGCTTAATATTAATTATAATTGTTTGGCCGATGGCTCAGCTTATTACTGGTTAGCTCTTACATTTAAATTAACCCATTTCTGTTAATATATATATCACCAGGTGACCCGTGGCTTACCAGTAATGCATCTCACTCCTCCAGTGTCTCTCTCCTTCTGGTGTCTCTCTCCTTCTTTCTCCCTGTATCTCTCGTTGGATTTCCTGCCCAGCTACATTCTGCTCTGCCATAGGCTAAAGCACCTTTGTTCTTCAACCAATAAAAGCAACACTTATTCACAGCATACAGAAGGACATCCCACACCATGACTGCTTGACCTTGACATAGGTGGCAGGATCTGGGGACTGCCTAGGGCCATAGCTGTAGGTGGATTTTTCTGTCCTGCCAGCCAGCTCCCAAATAATGATAAGGAGACTTCTTATTCATGATGAAAGCTTGGCCAAGAGTTTAAGTTTGTTTCTAACTAGCTCTTATAACTTAAATTAACTGATTTTTATTTACTTTCTGCCTCATGGCTATACTAACTATACTCTCTCCTGCCCATCCTGCTTCCTCTGAGTCCTGGTGTCTACTTGCCACTCCACCCTTCTTCCCTATGCTCTCTCTGCCCCCCAAATTCTGCCTAACTATTGGCCATTTGGCTTTTTATTAAACCAATCACAGTGAAATATCTTCACACAGTGTAAAGGAATATTCCACAACACATACCTAACTATACATGTGCTCGGATGTCAGTGGTGTTTTGACGAACCCAGCCCTGCCTTCTCCTGGAACAGTGAGTGGCTGTGCTGGCCTTTGTGTGTGTTTGGAAAGGGAGCCCGTGGCTTTGCGAGACATGGGAAGCCTGCCCAGGAGCTCTATGCAAAGGCACAGGAAAGGCTAGAGAGAAACTTCCAGAAGCTCAGCTACCAACCACAAGGAACTTAGAGAAGATGACCAGACAATTTTCTATTACTTAATTATGGATTAATCTTACTTTTTAGAAACTGAATTCTACTTTAAATGTACTGGGAACATTTGTTTGAGCACTGTTGGAGCAAAATCTTTGATAGAGTAAAAAAGTACCACTTCACAATAAGAGCCCCTTGTTTTTTCTTTTACCCTAAGAATTTTTAATATCCTATTTTAGAAATGCCAGGCCAGCCTATACTGTTATGAACATGGCCCAGGTCAGCCGCTCCTAAGGTGTACTAGTTCATATCACCCCTGGTCCTGACAGTGTTGTTTCCAATCCTGTAGACAGAAGTTTCTGTCCTGCTCAGTCCCACAGCCATTCAGTCACAAATAAACACACGGGGCTTATATTAATTATAAACTGTTTTGCCTGTTGCTCAGGCTTATTAATAACTAGCTGTGATAACTTAAATTAACCCATAATTCGTATCTGTGTTTAGCCATGTGACTTGGTGCCTTTCCTCAGTAAGGCATTCTTATCTTGCTCCTTTGCATCTGGCTAACGAATGCATCTCTGCCTTTCCTCTTCCCAGAATTCTCCTAGTGTGGTCACCCTGCCTGTACTTCCTGCCTGCCTATTGAGCCACAGGCAGTGTGAGGTGTGACCACCCTCCAAGCCGCTTGTGTCACTGGGACACATAGTGAGTGAGTCCTACACAGCCCACTGGTTACAGCAGCTCTGGGAGAGCAAAGTCGCTCTTCGTCCGCATCCCCCCAGCACACAGTTTACACACAGGTTTTTGTTTGAAGCAAATGAGTAAAACATATAAATTAAGTTAAACTCAAAAAAAAAAATTCAAAATTATGTCTCAGAAAGCAAGACATGAGGGGGTACTTGGTGGTGTAGCTCTGGAGAACTGGGCAGTCGGTCAGAATCGGGATGTGGAAAGCAGTTGCCATCTGTTTAGATTAGTGGTGTCAAGTGTTGGTTCCTGAGTTATTTGTGCTGCCATTCATCCACTCTTCCGTCTTTTCTTCCATACACTGATACATCAGTCATCCCATACATACATACGTATACCATATATACATCCTTTTGTCCACCTATCCACCTATCCATCCACCCATATATCCATCCATCCATCCATCCACCACCCACCCACCTATCCATCCACTCACCCATCCAGCCAGCCAGCCTTTCATCCATATATCTATCCAGCCTTCCATCCATGTATCCATCCAGCCTTCCATCCATATATCCATCCAGCCTTCCATCCATATATCCACCCAACTTTCCATCCATCCATCCATCATCCATCCATCCATCCACCTACCCATCTGTCCATCCACTCACCCATCCATCCATCTCTCCATCCACTCACCCATCCATCCATCCACCTACCCATCTCTCCATCCACGCATCCATCCATCTATCCTTCCATCCATCCACCCATCCATCCACCCATCATCCATTCATCTTTCCACTCATTCTCCCATCTGTCTCCCTATTCACCCGTTTACCTTTCTTCCATCATCCACCTATCCTTCTGTCCATCCATTGTCCTCCTCTTCTATCCATCTCACCTTTCATTTGTCCTTCTGTGCGTCTACTTTCTCTTTCCTTTCTATCCTTCACTTGTTTATCCGCTGAGCTGCCCACTCATCAATCAGTTCATTTACTTATTCCCATTTAATAACGTTTGCTAAACCTGTGTATGTTGAGCTTCTTCTAGGCGTTATGGGTGATCCAAAGATGATAAAAGAATGATCCCAACTCTCAAGGGCTTCTAGTCTAGCTTATGACTTAGACATGTGTCAAGTAACTGGGACGCAGGGCAGACTAAAATGAGGTACTATCAAAAGTGCATCTAGGCTCAGTTAGAAATTAGATTTTTGGCTGGAGACATGGTCAGCAGAAAGAGCACTGGCTTCTCTTCCAGAGGGTCCTGAGTCCAATTCCCAACAACCACATGGTGGCTCACAACCATCTGTAGTAGGATCTGATGCCCTCTTCTGGCATAAAGATATGCAGATAGAGCACTCATATACATAAAATAAATAAATAAATCTTTAAAATAAAAAGGGGAAGAAGAAAAGGAGAAGAAATTAGGTTTCCAGGGCTACATGGTGAGAAGTAACAGGCTTGTTGGTCCCCTGGCCACTGGCTAGAAAAGCGACTACTCCCTTATCCCCTTGAGAAATGGGAGTCAGTGTGGCTCTCCGCTGGGTGACCAGGGCTTTGGAACGTTCGTCACTTTGCCTTTACATGTTTCACACAGATACAATCACACAGGGACCCAGTTCTTTGAAATCAGGAAAATGAGACCTCTGAGCGGGTAAGTGCTGCGTTCCCTCCTGTGGGAGAGCCACCAGAGGTCTCCCAACCTCCGTCCTGTCTCCTAGGGCTCAGGATTCTGGTCTGCAGAGGGTGAAGGTGGAGGTGTCCCGGGGCCAGACTGTGGGTGGAGCTGAGGACTAGCTGCTCTTGGCAGCTAATTTGGGTGATCAGGACTGACTCTCAGGCTAGGTATGCTACCCACATCTTTAATCCCAGCACGTGGGAGGCAAGTGGATCTCTGGGTTTGAGACTGGCCTGGGCATACCAAGTTCTGGGCCAGCAGGGCTACATAGTGAGACCCTAACTCAAAACACACAGACCAGACTGACTTTCAGGATGGCAGAGGCCTGAAAACTCACTCATGAGGCCTGTCTTACTTGTCCTTTAAGGCCTGGCCTCCAGACTGGGAGGATGTTGTGAGGTATAACACGGCCCTCTCTGAGGTAACTGGGAGGAGCCTGTGGACTTGAGGATCTTAGTTCTGTCAAGTGCACGTGTGTTTAGGGGTCTTCCCGGGGAATTGAGTTGTTCCTTTTCTATTTAGATTTCTGCATGGTGCCTAGAGTGAGGAGACAGGCATACCGACAGACTGATGAACTGACGGACCATCACTGCATAAATGCCTAAGTCCTGAGATCATCTGTTGTGTTCTGTCCCACAGGTTAATGGAAACGGCGAAAGAGATGACCCGAGAATCCTTGCCTATCAAATGCCTTGAGGCAGTCATTCTGGGCATGTATCCTTTAAGCTTTGTGTGGTCACTCTGTGACCCTGTTCTGGGGCTAGTTGTGTCTTTGGTGTCCTTATAGAAAAAGGTCAGACACCCGTGGTACTTCCCTCAGTTGACCTGGCTGGAGTTGAATAAAATTGATGCTTGGCTCCTTGGGCCGGCGTTTATCCTACCTGTTCTCTGTGGAGCAGTCGGGCCAGTGACTGTAGATTCAGTGGTCACAAGGAGAATTCAGGTTCAGATTGTACGTGTGCGGCTCTCTCCTGCTCTCTCCTGACACTGTCGTAAGAGTTAAACACCGAAGTGGAGTTAAAGCAAGGCCTAGAGGGCCAATATCCAAACCCATCACCACGGGAAGTGTGAGAGCGGACTGCAGAAAAGAGCAGGTGCTGGCGGTGTGTCGCGGGAACCCAGTGGGCGCAGGGTCTCGTGCTGGTCTCTTGTGCATCATCATTTGCACCACAGTCTTGGCTCTTTTCCCGTGGGTGGAATTTCATCCAGAAACTCTGTGATGACCCTGACTGATGGTGGTGGTAACTGAACAGAACCAGATGAGAGCCAGGGAACTGCTGGAGCCCGTGGGGTAGTTGGCCGAGAGGACCGTGGCCAGGTGTCGGGTTAATATTCGCCCCCAGGTGAAGGCTGTTGGCTTCTTGAGTGCAGCGCTAAGTGGCTTTCAATCTTCTGAAGCTGAAGACTGATGTGGTCTCATGCCTGGGTGTTCCATTTAGAGTAGCTTCCAGAAAGACGGGACAGTGGAGGCAGCTGGACTGGACCGACAGAGCTCTTTTTGGTCTTGCAGGAGGGAATGGTGAGACTTGGACCATGACCTTGGCTGCAGGACCGGGTTGGGCGAGGTAGTTTCCAGAGCTGCCAGGAGATAGAGTGTACAGGACGGGAAACCAGCCAGACATAGGAGCTGACAGGGAATCAGCTAATACAGGCTTCCCATGAGGCCACAGACGGAGAAGACGCGTGTGAAGCATCGAGTGACGGGAGTGTACTGTATCTGTGCAGGCCTGCACTAGGACAGAAGCAGGGGAGGCTGGAGGGAGGGGCCTGCAGGTGTCTAGGCCATAGCTCTGTGGATCCCTCCATTTCTGTCCTGCATGACGATGCCACGGCCCAGGGGAAGGACTTAAAAGGAAGGCCCCAACTGTAGGACATGAGGTCAAATGTGGACTGATTGGATTTGAAACATGGAATCTGGGCTGTTGGGGATGGAATATTTGGAGGGTTGGGTTTTTGAGGGGGTGGAGGGATGCTCGAAACACAGTTTGGGTGGTGTGAATGTTGGGGAGACGGGAGGAGGAAAAAGTGATCGAGGATGAAGCTCAAAATTCTTTTATCTAGATGGACACAAGGACCAACGAAGGAGGCTGTGTTCAATGCCGTGACCAAAGCAACTTAGGAAAGAAAGGATTTATTTCTGTTAATGCTTCCTGATCCGAGTCCATCATTGAGGGAGGTCAGGGCAGAAACCATGGAGGAATGCTACTTCCTTAAGCAGCCGAGACCTACCTGCCTAGAGATGATACAGACCAGAGTGGGCTGGGCCCTCCGCGTCAATCATCAATCAAAACAGTTCCTCACAGACATGGCCACAGGCTAGTCTGATGGAGGCAACTCGTGTTGAGGCTCCCTCATTCTGGGTGATTCTAAATTGTGTCAGGTTGACAATAATATGCTGGGGTATATAGGTCACCTTGTCCTTTGCACATTGTTAACCTGACACAATTTAGAGACTTCAGGAAACTCAGAGGTTGGCTGGGAACCGGAAAGGAGACAGCGGCCAGTGAAGGCATGCTTCAGAATTAGATGGGGACAGGAGGATGGGCTAGTTTGTTTGGACTCAGACGTGTGGTGTATGCATGTTTGTGCGCTGGTATTCAGTGCACACACTATGTATGTTTGGATTCAGAGCTTAGCATTGGACACCTTTTTATCACTTTCCACCTGTGTGTGTGCATGCGTGTGTGTGTGTGTGCGTGTGTAAGGTGTGTAAGTGTGGGTATGCAGATGCCACAGCTTGAGTGTGGCAGTCAGAGGACAGCCTCGGGTATCCGTCCTCACCTTCCACTTCATTTGAGACAGAGTCTCTTCTAGGTCCATTGCAGTGTACAGCAAGTTATCTGGCCCTTAGGCTCCCAGGGATTTTCCTACCCACCACCCCACCTCATAGTGGGACTGATGGGGTTCCAGATGCGATGGGCCCTGCCTGCTCTGTGTATGTTCTTAGGATTTGAACTCAGGTCCTCTGTTTTAACCCACTGAGACACCCCCCACCCCCACCAACAATCTACCTGACTTTCTGAGACAGGGTCTCCCGCAAACCTGGAGTGCTCTGTTTGGCTAGATTGGCTGAGCAAGCCCCTGGGACCCTCTGGCCTTGTGTCCCAGTTCTGGGGTTATAGCCTGACACACACCACCACACCTGACTCTTACACAGAGTGGAGATCTGAACTCGGGTCCTCGCACTTACACGTTGACAAGATAGGATTTCTCTGTCTACTCTCCTAGAACTTGCTCTGTAGACCAGGCTGGCCTTGAACTCACAGAGACCGCCTGCCTCTATCTCCCAAGTGCTGGGATTAAAGGCGTGCGCCACCACCACCGGACTGTACAGCAAGTACTTTAACAACTAAACCATCTCTTCGACTCCTTGTGCCTTTTTGTTTTGTTTTTGCTCTTTGCTGGAGACCAAACTCAGAGCCTTGCACAGACTAGCCCGGCACTTTACCCGAGCTAGACCTCTGTCCCCAGGTTCTCACAGGGTCTTGTGTTGTCATGTGTATGTCTTTTGTGTGTATATTGCTGGGTATGAAAGCATGGGCTCCGCACCCGCCACTGCATGTTTCTACGGGACAGGGAGCTTCTGTGCCTCTCGACCACTTGCAGGGCACACAGGGGTCTGACCTGACGTACGGCTGTCCATCTGTGCCTTAGTTAGCATTTGGAAAATGAGAAGTTGGGTCTTTCAGAAGCCTCTCCCAGATCTCCCTGCTCGTCATGTAAAGGGAAGGCACAGAGAGTCTAGCAGGATGTCAGGCTTAGGGGGCAACAGGACTAGCAGGACTGGGCCACGGTTGTAAGCGGAACACCTTGCTGGTGGAGGCCGGCAGAGGACACAGGCCAGACGCTGAGGAGCATAGCTCAGCTGCTCTGACACCTGCTGAGTGTGCTGGGTATGTAGGCCACCTTGTCCTTTGCACACATCTGAGCATCATTGTCCCTGGAATTACCCAGAAGCCCCGGGGCTTGCAGAGAATAGATCTAGGACCCCGCCAGGCAGTGCTCTTGGTTTTGCTTTGTTCTTACCTTTGTGGCATTTCAGAGCCGAGCAAGGCAGGTGGCGAGTGTGGGAGGCTGCCTGTCACGCTATCCTCGGGGAAACTGGACTCTTGGCACAGACCTCCATCCGCAGTTAAAACAGTTCTGTCTTTGCTCTGTGTCAGCATTCCACTGTCCCGCTTTCCCCTCGGGACGGGAAGAGTGATTCAGGTCATGGTCAGTGTCTCCCAGAGTTCCCCACTGTCCTGGGAAAAAAGGTCTCCTTGACAACCGGGAAGCTGGTAGGTTTGGTGACTTGAGGCCACTTGTCCTTCCTTTCTCTCCAGTGTGTGGGGTGAATGTGCATGTGGAGGCCAGGGGACAGCTTCGGCTGTGGTGGCTCAGGCACCACCCACCTCTTTATATTAGTTATTTATCTATGGAGGCAGGGTCTCCCGGTGGCCCTGAACTCATCAAGTTAGCTACGCTGGCTGGCCAGTAAGCCCCACAGATCTACCTGTTTCTACTTCCCCGCCAGGGGTTACAAACCTGGGTTCTGGGTTTTGAACAAGTGCTTTACAAGCTAAGCTCTCTCAGCATGTGTGTTAAGTCTTTTCACTTCAGCCTGAAGTTCAGGATCCCTTCCTGGACGGCCACTTTGTACCTTGCTAACTAACGTGTGTCCTCACTTTCCGATGTGTGCCAGACACATGGATCTTAGGTTCCAGGTTCTTTTTGAATTTGGCAGATGTTTGGAGAAATGGCTCCTGTGCCGAGCCTCGCTGGGGGGATTGTGCTGCTCGCTGGTCAGGTCTCACACCCCCTAGTCCTTCCCAAACAGCTTCACCAACTGGGGATCAACCAAATACATGAGCCTGGGGTCCATTCTCTTTCAAACCACCATGCTGTCTAAATACTCGGCTTCTTAAGGAAGAATATATGCGCTAGGGACTGGTTTCCACTGTGTTTTCTGGACAGGGTTTTACTAAGTAGCCCTAGATGGCCTCTAGCTCAGAGCTGTCTGTCTCTACCTCTCAAACCTGGGATTAAAGGTGTGTGTCACCGTACCTGGCTCCTGTGTACCTCCGTTATGGCTTCAAGATGTATCCTTCAGAAATGTCCAGGGCCTCCTGATGGCCATACAAGGACACTGAGATGACACAGAGGGTCGGTGATCAAGGGCCAAGTGACATTAGGACTTTGCTCAGGGACCAAAACAGTCCTAAGAATTGAGACGTGGACATCTCTGCAGTAGAAGACAGGTTTACCCAGTTGGGCTGAGATATGACATCACGTCAGGGAACATGTGATTAAGACAGATTCTTTTAAAAATATTTATCTGGAGGGGAGGCGCTGCATGCAGTACATGCGACGTGCACGTGTGTGGAGGTCATGCACGTGTGTGGAGGTCATGCACGTGTGTGGAGGTCATGCACGTGTGTGGAGGTCATGCACATGTGTGGAGGTCATGCACGTGTGTGGAGGTCATGCACGTGTGTGGAGGTCAGAGGACAACTTGTAGGGTCAGTTCTTTCTTTTCATCGTATTGCACTCTGGAGATGAATCTCGGGTCGTCTGGCTTGGTGGCAGGTGCCTTTTCCTGCGGAGGCATGTCAGCTGTCTGCAGAATGAGGACAGAGAACTGTGCCTACACCTGACCTCACCATCACGCAGTACCATGTCATTCACCTTAGAAGCATTCCGGTCCCCTGGGCATTCTACCAAGAAGAATGACCAAAAGAGTTTCTAGGAGAGTTGGATCGAGGGCTGTGAGATCTAACCAGGAATGGTGTGGAATTTCTAGAGGGGCTTGGAAGTGGGACACCTCTTGCTTAGCCATCCAGGGCCAGGAGTAGGGTGTTAATTCAAGCTACTCCTCTGCAATTATTGGTCAAAGCCAACACTGTAGTGGCTGGAGAAGACAGCTCTGCTGGTAAGTGCTCGCTGAGTTTGCTCGCCCAGGACCAGTGTTAAAACAAACCCCAGGTGTTGAGGCCTGCACTTGTGATCCCAGTTCTGGGGAGGCAGAGGCAGGAGGATCCCCAGGTCTCACTGGCCAAGCAGTTTACCTTAGTGATTGAGTTCCAGGACAGGATATCCTGTCTCGAAAAGTAAGGACAGCAGAGGAACACCAAAGGGGACTTCTGACACACACACACACACACACCTAAAGTCATGGTAAGAGGCTGTCACTAAGTCACTACAGGCCAGTGAGCTGGGAGAGCCAAGATGTGCCATGTGAGTTGGGACTAAGATGGGACTTGGGACCGCGGGTAACAGTTTTCTACATGGTAGCACAGGCTGCTGGCACAGGTATGCCAGGTGTGATGGGAGTGGCTAAGTGTCACAAATGTGACTCCTTCCAACTCCTTTCTGTCCCCCACTCTCCAGTTACCAGCCAGCCTTGGCTTTCCATTGCTGTCTCTGGGATCCCGGTTTTCCTTTCTTGCCTGGCCCACCACAGAGGCCCTCAGATCCTGCCTACTTCACACAATCTTACTGTGTTTGTTTGGCTTTTCACACAGGGTTTCTCTGTGTAGCCCTGGCTGTCCTGGAGCTCCCTCTGTAGACCAGGCTGGCCTCGAGCTCATGGAAGTTGGCCCGCCTTTGCTTCCCAGGTCATGGGATTATCTGTGTGCGTCACTACCACTGCCCGGCCTGATTTGTTTAAAAACACACTTGGCTGGGGAAACCTGCTCAGGAAATGGCTACATAAGCATGAAGACCCGAGTTCAGATCTCCTGAATCACATGAGAACGAACGGTGGTAATGCGTGCCTTGATCCCCAACACTAGAAGGCTGAGACAGGAGAATCTTGGGATTTGCTGGCCAGCCTGACAAGTGAAATGGTGAGCTTCAGGTTTAGTGAGCGATCTGCCTCCAAAAATAAGGTGGAGACCAACTGAGGAAAGACATCCCGTGTGCAGCTCTGGCCTCAGCATGTACTCTCATGGTTAAGTATGCCTGTATTCACATGCACACACGCATGTGTACACACCTACAAACAAGTAAATAGAAACATCTTGAATAGCTCCACGGGCCTGTGGGAAGCCAGGCAAGGAAAAGGGGGCCTGGTTAGTTTGTTTTGCATGTAACTACTGAGGACGGCAACTTTTCTCTATTCCATATTCATTGAGTACCCAGAGAATCCCTCGCAGAGAATTCTGGAAAGGTTAGTTAGAGACTGAGATGGGAAGGACTCACTGGCCCCAGGAATAAGTGTCTCATCCTGGGAAGCCATGCTCTCTAAAAATCATCGTCTATAGAACTCGCTCTGTAGACGATGCTGGCCTTGAACTCACAGAGAGCCACTGTCTCTGCCTCCCGAGTACTGAGATTAAAGGCGTGCGCCACCACCACCTGGCACTCTCTGAAATCTTCAGGCCCCTGCCTCTTCCTTGACTCCACTTGTCTAGATATTTAACCAACGGGCAGCCTTCCATCGAGCGCTTCCCCATCAGCTTTAAAACCTATTTCTCAGGGAACTACTTTCACCATGTCGTGCTGGGGATTTATTGCAACGGTTACTACGGCTCACTGGGCATGAGCCGAAGGGCTGAGCTGATGGACAAGCCCCTGACCTTTCGGACTCTGAGCGACCTTGTCTTCGACTTTGAAGACTCCTACAAGAAATACCTACACACGGTCAAGAAAGTCAAGATTGGGCTGTATGTCCCCCATGAGCCTCACAGCTTCCAGCCCATTGAGTGGAAGCAGCTGGTCCTCAATGTCTCAAAGATGCTGAGGGCCGACATACGGAAGGAGCTGGAGAAGTACGCCAGGGACATGCGGATGAAGGTGAGCACCGGGACCAGTGTGTGGTGTGTGTGAGCGTTCTTCCCGTCTGTACCCATGTACACATGGGACAAAATGCCTGACCCCGAAATACGGGAAAGGGGGAAGGAGCGTTTATTTCCGTTCACGGTTCGAGGGTACTCTCCATCATGGGAGACACTAGAGCCGTAGGAACCTGAAGCAACTGCGGCCACAGCTGGGGCTCAGGTCACATCTTCCGTTTTATTCACTTTGGTGTCAGCCCATGGAATGGCGCTATCTGCAGTGTGTGGTTCCCACCTCAATTCATCCAGCCTAGAAACGTCCTCACAGACATGGTCAGAGAGTGGCTTCCCCTGGGAGATTCCTAAATCCCATCAAGCTGAGACTCGGGATTTAACAAGCACAGTATCTCTTGCTTTTGCTAAATGGCAGGAAGGTTTTCTTGCTGAGTGGCCACTCTGTAAAAACAAGCCCTCTGCATCCTCTTTTGATCGGACAGTTAGACTGTGTGCCTGTGACGCGTCCTGCTCCTGTGCCTGTGAATTCTACACCCTCAGTTTCAACCAACTCTGGGTTGAGGATAATATGAAAAAAAGTTGCAGCTGTGCTGAATATATATAGTTTATTATTATTATTATTCCCTAAATAGCACATAGTTGAACAACTATTATGTCTTAGGCATTACAGGTCATTCAAATTGAGATCAACGTTCACAGGAGGAAGCAAACATAAGGGACTTGAATACTTATGGATTTTGGTGTCCCTTTGCGGCCCTATAACCAATTCCCAAAAATATCCCTAAGGGGCAAATTTGTTTCATAAGTGAGAGCTGAAACCACCTTAGACGTTACAAACTAAGTGGTGTCTCTCCCCTTAATTCCTTCTGTGAACTAACATCCAAAAATAAGAGGCCAGCTGTTGCTCAGGTGCTGTGCCTGGAACAGAGGGACTTCTCAGGCTGAGATGGTCACCCTGCTTATGGTCTGTTTCAGAGTCACGCTGGGTCTGTTTGGCCTGCGTTGCTGGGTCTTGGACATCAGGTTCTAAGCTGGTGTCAGAGTGGTCAAGAGGGGCATTCACTGTGCTGAGCTTGGGTCCCTGACACTCAGTATCACTCCTAGTGACAGTACACCCGCTTGTCCCTGTCCCTCCAGGGCCTGTGGGTCACTAGGAGAAAGTGGCTATTCTGAGTCAGGTGTGTTTACCTTCAGTCTTGAGGAGCTGGAATGGTGATACTGGTAAATTAAAGACCATTCTGTGCCTGAACGTGGGAAGGGGGAGTCAGCAGAAGCTGGTTTCCGGGTGCCATGGAGGAGACTTTGCCTTCCAGGGTGAGAGTCTTCTAAGCAGACAGCTCCAGGAGGCTGAGGGGCTGGGCTTGGTTCCCTCCCTCCACAGAGAACGGAATGAAGTGGCGGTCCTTGTTGCTCTCCAGTCCCCTTTTCTTTTTCCAGGGTAGAATGTGAGGAACGTCCATCCTGGATAGGCTGGGGTCAGGGTGTTGTGCTGTTGGAAGGTGAGAGGTGGGGGTCCTTAGGATCCAGTGTGGCCAACTAACACTAACTCCTATCTTCTTCAGATCCTGAAACCTGCCAGTGCCCACTCTCCAACTCAAGTGAGAAGCCGGGGAAAATCCCTGTCTCCCCGAAGGAGGCAAGCAAGTCCCCCAAGGAGGCTCGGCAGGCGAGACAAGTCGTGAGTGCTTTTCCCTTCCCTGGCACACACATTTGCAGGGGTCTCTAGACCTGTGGGGATAAGCCGAGTCCCCTCGGAGAGGACTGTCCCAGTTCAGAGGTCATGCTGGGCAAGGTGCTATGGTGCATGCCAGCTCCAGGGCGGCAATCAGCTGAGAATGAGCTGAAAATACAGCCAGAGGGGAAGGACCCTGGAAACAGAACCAGGGAGCGTAGATCTGGCATAAGCTTAGCTACGTAGAAGCTTACCACCGTGGCATTTCTTGTGACCATCCTGGCTGTTTGAGTCTGTCAGTACAGACCTGCATTCCTCTGTGCCCAGCAGGGTGTGGGCACTGTGAACCTTGTGGTGCAGGAGAGCTTCCAGGCTCCTCTTCCCTGGCTGACTCTACGCTAGGCTGGTAATGCTGCAGCTCCTTCTGAGGTCAAATGACTCACCTAAAACATGCCAGTTGAGCTGCTCAGAGTCCCCAGAGTCCCCGGTGCTGACCTGCTAGCAAGCCCTCAGGCCACGGCACACTAAAAATTCGCTATTTGCTGAAATAATGGCAGCGGGTTGTCACTGCAGCCACTTGCACGCTGGGGTCAGGGGTTAGGAGTCTTGGTTGAGTCCCTGCTTAGTCACACAGTAGCCATTTAGCCAAGCAGACCCTGGTCCTGAGGGAGTTACGGTTTGCACACGTAAGAGGCTAAGACGGTTTCCTCACCGGTCTCCCGGCATCGCTGAAGGGTTCTGGCTAGATCACGTGGTGGGTGTGGCCTGTTAGTGGTAAACTGCTTTCCCAGAAGGACATTCTGGCCAGCAGGTCCATTTCACAGGCTCTGCGGGGAATGCTGGAGTTTGCTATCTTAGTCCTAAGTCCTGTGGCTGGTCAGTAGGAAGCCAACACAACCCCCTGGGCTAAGGAGGTGGCAGGAGCAAGGGATGGTTGTGTTTGAGTGACGAGACAGAGCAGGGTTTCCAGTTCCAAAGAAGGCTCCTGTGCTTCGTCCCGCTGTCCGCCCCAGATTTCGCATGGATGGCTAGCAGAGGCTTGCTTAAGTGACAGGTGGCCTGGGAACGGGGAGTCCAGGGCCTCTAGAGTGAGGGAGGCTGACATTGGGGTGCTCCAGAGAGAGAGGCTAACATCAGGGTGCTCCAGCATAGGCCCATTCTTACAGAGAGCCAAATGGCTTCTCACCTTTCAGCTGTGGTCTCCTGATGACCCTAGTCTTTCCCTTGCCAGCCTCTGACCTTGACACCATGCTCACCATGCCGACCTCTGACCTTGACACCATCCTCTCACCATGCCGACCTCTGACCTTGACACCATGCTCACCATGCCGGCCTCTGACCTTGACACCAACCTCTCACCATGCTGACCTCTGACCTTGACACCATGCTCACCATGCCGGCCTCTGACCTTGACACCAACCTCTCACCATGCTGACCTCTGACCTTGACACCATCCTCACCATGCTGACCTCTGACCTTGACACCATCCTCACCATGCTGACCTCTGACCTTGACACCATCCTCACTGACCTAAGCTCTTTCTCTCTGACTCAGTCATCCATTTCTGCTACACTGCACTCTCGGAACTGTGAGCAGAGAAACCCTCCTGAGGGGTCAGTGATGGGTCCAGCAGCAGAAGGGAAAGTCCTGCCATCTGATCTATTGCTCTCTCTGTCCATAAGGAAACAGCCATTAATTCCTTTGGAGCTCCCCATGAGCAGCAGGGGTTGAGCTGCCCACAGGGGGCGCTCTTCCCTCCAGAGCCTGAACCAGTACACAGGAAAAGCACCTCCTGCTGGTCAATGGGTCTCTGCACAGAAGGGCAGCCATTGGCACCTCAGCACTTGTGGGTCAATGGTTCTGGTTGGGTTGTTGCACCTAGATCTACAGGAACTTAGTGAGGTCAGGGGTGTGGGACATTAACTGCCTAGGGACAGATCAGGGTGGCAATCAGGATGAGGTCAAAGGTCTGATGGTGACCGTTTGATGTGGAAGACAGAGGCAACTGTTGAGACTGTGGGTTCTGAAGTGCTTCTCAGGCTTCTGGAGTGAGTGTTTTAAAAAAAAATACTGATAATAGGGCATGAGGACAGATTTAAAATTGGAGGCGTCTAGCCAGGCAGTAGCACACGCGACCTTTAATCCCAGTACTTGGGAGACAGAGGTAGAAGAAGAGGGGATCTCTGACGTCAGCCTGGTCTACAGAACTAGTTCCAGGACAGCCGGAGCTACAGGAAGAAACCCAGCTTGAAAAAAACAAAAACAAACTTGGGAGACATCTACGCAGAAGTGACCTGGAGCAGGAAAGCAAAATGAGAGAAAAGGGAATGAGTAGCTCTGGGAAGGACGGGAAAGGAGAGTTGGACAGGAGATGAGGAAGGGGTGGATACGGGGGAAGGACGGGGAAGGAGAGTTGGACAGGAGATGAGGAAGGATGGATACGGGGGGAAGGACGGGGAAGGAGAGTTGGACAGGAGATGAGGAAGGGTGGATACGGGGGAAGGACAGGAAAGGAGAGTTGGACAGGAGATGAGGAAGGATGGATACGGGGGAAGGACGGGGAAGGAGAGTTGGACAGGAGATGAGGAAGGATGGATACGGGGGAAGGACGGGGAAGGAGAGTTGGACAGGAGATGAGGAAGGGTGGATACGGGGGAAGGACAGGAAAGGAGAGTTGGACAGGAGATGAGGAAGGATGGATACGGGGGAAGGATGGGGAAGGAGAGTTGGACAGGAGATGAGGAAGGGGTGGATACGGGGGAAGGATGGGGAAGGAGAGTTGGACAGGAGATGTGGAAGGGGTGGATATGGGGGAAGGACGGGGAAGGAGAGTTGGACAGGAGATGAGGAAGGGTGGATACGGGGGAAGGACAGGAAAGGAGAGTTGGACAGGAGATGAGGAAGGGGTGGATACGGGGGAAGGACAGGAAAGGAGAGTTGGACAGGAGATGAGGAAGGGTGGATACGGGGACAGTCTTGCTCAGGGGTGTGCGCTGTAGCTCTTTTCACTGGTGACAGGGTGGGGTGACCACCTCTTCCCTGCCCTATTCTGGGAACAAATCCACTGACCTCCTCCTGGTGCATCAGAATGGGCCTGGGAGTGAGGATAAAAAGGAACAGGGAGTGGTCCCCCAGGTCAGGAAGTGGGGTTCTCTTTTGCTAGTCTCCTCCCTTCATACCCCACAGCTTGATTTAGTCCTAGTATTGAGAGCTTCGGGGAAACCGAGGTCCAGCGGCAAAAATGTAAACTCAAAAACAGGGTGGACAGTGAGGTCCAGGGAAGAGCAGATCCTGAGGAGGTTGGGGGCTGGGGAGGGGACTGGAAACACTGTGGACTCAGGGTCTTTGGAGAACAGTGTGATTGGGGGTACGCAGAATGAACCCTGAGCTGAGATCCAGGGACCAGATTCCTAGCCCAGTGAAGGAGCTTTCCTTCCTGTGAGAGGAGAGGGGAATTAGCAAGGATTCTTTGAATATCGTATTCCCTCTGGGTTTTTTCCTTGCAGAATTGAAGAGAACCACACTATCTTTGGAGACAAGGTGGAAATAACCAGAAGGAAGAGGTGAAGGTTCAAAATAAAGTGATGAACTCAGGAAGCAGGGTTTTGGGGGAGCCAGGGTCAGAGTGATGGGATGCATCAGTGAGGGCTCAGAGGTAGGGAGGATATGGATTCGGTTTGTGCCTCTGGTGGCCTTGTGCTGGGCAAAGGAAGCTGTGCTGTCGGGTGACAGTGAGAGAGAAAGCCATGGGCACAGACTGGACAGGGTCTAGGCTGAAGACATCACTGACAGGCAGGTCGTGGTTCTCAGAGGGATCTTGTCCCAAAGCGGAATGGGGGAGCCACCCTCTCCTGGAGCTTCTGAACCAGCAGCTTTGGGACAGGCATCTAAATTTTTCCTCTGACAAGTACTCAATTCTGTTGCTGGAGGCCGGGGTGCAGGGAGCACCCCAGAGCCATTCAGCAGCGACCCACCTCCTGTACTTGATGAACCCAGGCAAAGGGTTCACATTAACAATCAACCCACCACGATAAAAGGGTTGAAGTCTAGTCACTGGTACACACCGCAGACTTGTCCAGTTCTGGGGGGCCACTGGTGTACACCCCAGGCTTATCAAGTCCTGGGAGGCCACTGGTATACACCCCAGACTTGTCCAGTTCTGGTGAGTCATTTGTGTACACCCCAGACTTGTCCAGTTCTGAGGGGCCACTGGTGTATACCCCAGACTTGTCTAGTCCTGGGAGCCTACCTTAGCTGGCCTCAAGCTCAGGCCTCATTTAATTGGGCCTTGGGGTGCCCACTGATTCACTCCGACTTTCCTTGCTCCAGACCCAAATCTCTACTACTTTGTCATGCAGCCAAGGCAAGCAGCCACGCCGGCGCCTTCACCTGCACCCGAGGAAGACAGCAGTTAGACAGCTACGGCTGTGAGTGTGAAGCCACTGGGTGCCAGGGCCCCGCTTGACCTTACCCCTCCTGTCACACTACAGTGGCCTGAGAATGGAACGACCATGAGGGAACGAGTCCCCAGGTGTTTTCCATTATCATCCTACCAATGCCCCCCCCATCAGCCCTCGGGAGGCAGTCGCAGGCCAATATATTATAAACGTATCAAAGAAAAGGTGGGGTGGCTGTACCCAGCTCCCAAGGCCCCTATATCACACCCATAGCCATGACCTTGCCTCCCAGGCTGAGCAGGTTCCCAGGAGCCCTTCATTAATGCTTCCCAGTGGGGTACGATTGGGAGGGATCCACAGCTAGGCCAGGTGGCCTTGGAGCAGCACGGTCATGGAGAGCCCTGCACCTGTGGGTGCCTGAGGACAGTTTCACAGGCATAGGTCTCATAAGGTCATGGCTCTTCTCGGCATCAGAGATCCTGGCCACTTGGCTCTTGTCTGCATTTGGAGGCTGGAAGGAGCCTTGACAGGGCAGCTCTGGATGGAGGTGAGTGAGGAGGGAGAGCCTTTCCCCAGGTCCTCTCAGACCTGACTTCTGAGGGGCAGGATTGGGGAAGGGCTGGTGCTGCCATGCAGGAGAAGGGTGGGGGAGGACAGAAGCCAAAGACTGGAGAGGAAGGGAACCGTGGAAACTCTGAGCCCACCCTCCTGGTGCTCACTTGTGCGTCTGCTATAGCCACAGGCTAGACCAGCACCCCTGGCTTCCAGACATATGTCCAAAGAGGAACTTTTCTCCTGCCCATAGCTTTCTCCATGCAGGCTTGGTCCAGCTAGCTATTTTTGAAGGGACAGGTTTGACTATACCCCAGTGACTTCACAGACCCTGGGCTCTCACTGAACTGGTGGGCATCAGGAAGGCTCCTGACTGACTGCAGTGCTATTATTTCAGCTTTACCTAAGGCCAGCGAGTCATTTCTACATACACTGCATGCTCACAGGGGAAAGTAACCACAACGGGCAAGAGGCCCGTCAGCTGGGGTCAGCTGGGGCCCGTAGATAGTTTTGGTGGCTCACGCCACTCCTCTCACAGCTGGAGCCACTTCTAGCTCTGCATTCCTTTTTGTCTTTGCACTTGCCTAAATAATCCCTGGAGGAGTGTCTGTGTCGCTGGGTTGAGCTGGGAGGATAACAGTGACTTCACCAACCTCAATTAAGATCAAGTTTCTACGGGGAGACAGCAGTCCCCTCCCCCAGCGGGTTCTTCCTCTCTGCTCCCCTCTGAGTGTTTCGGTCTTCTTCTCATTACATTTATTTGTCAGACATATATACATGTGAAGGGCAGAGAACAACTTTTGGGTTCGTACCTTCCACCGTGTGGGTCCTATGTGTAGAATTTAGGTTGTCATGTGTAGTGCCTTTTCCTCCTGAGCCATCTTGCTGGTATTTCCCCTCCAAATGTTGGAAGCACCTTCTACACAGAAAGGTCAAGTTTCCCTCTCAACTCCACCCCTCCAGGGGTTCTTAAAGAGAACTGGGGGTGGAAATTGGGCTCTGTTTCAAAGCCCCTGTCATCTCAAACCAACCTGTTCCCAACTCTGGGGGCTCAGTCCCTTCAGGCTCCATTCTGAGGTGTCCACAGTGACTTGTGAGTGGGCCAGCTCTAGAAGAGCAAGGTAGAAGTCAGGGGAGCCTGATGTGATTCACCAGTTGTCCCAGGCTCTTGAGTGATGGGAGCCAAGAAGATCACTTGTGTCCTCAAGTTCAAGACCAGCCTAGACTATATATCGCGGAAATCTCTAGAAAAGAAAAAGGGCTATAGATATGGCTGAGTGTCTGCCGCACAAGCGTGAGTCCTGAGTTCAGATTCCTAATAAGGGGAGAAGTAATCGAGGAGCACACCAGGTCGGCAGCTGGCCTCCACATCCAGCGCACACTGTACACAAACACCTCCAGGGGAAAAAAAAGACCAATCTTGTCTTCACTAAAGATCAGCTTCCCCAAAGACCAGAGCAAACCTTTCTGTCCCCGTGATTCCTTTTTACCTGGTCGTCCTCCTTTTTTTTTTCTGCCATGTTTCTTTTTTTCCCTTTCTCTTTCTTGAGCAACATTGTTCCTTTTAGTTAGGAGCCCACGAAGGGTCCTAAGGTAGATCCTGGAAGCCACTCCTGGAGGCTCGTAGGCAGTGGTTCTGTTTAAAGTTAGTTGATCTCTAGGGCGTGACTGGACCCTGAAGGCCAGGAGCTCGTCACAGTTGGGTGAAATCTGCACATGTGTTTCCATTTCTTCTGTGTTTATCATTGTGGGTGTCTCTGGAACCATGAGAAGAGACATAAAGAAATGTGTGGACACTTGTGACACAGGTGATTTAGTCGGGTCAGGTAGAAAGTCAGGAGGGTTCTTGACCGCCCACCGTGAAGTTGTTTCAGAGAGAATGATCATCGGTCAAGATGTTGGAATCTCTTAGTGGCTACTTGAGAGGCAAAAGCAGGAGGATTCCACATTCAGGGACTGCCTGGTAACTCATGGAAACTTCATCTCAAATACGAAGTGAAAGGGGAGTAGGGGCGGGTTTGGTGGCGTTCACCTGACAGAGATGAATGACTTAGGATAGTCAAGCCCTTCTCAGAGAGAGTCTGACTGATGGAGTCCACTGCTCAGTTTTAGTTGGGTGAGCTGGACTACTTTCTTGTCAAGAGGAAACGACTTGCTAGAAGAAGATCTTTCAAAGGCTTAAGGACTTTCTTATCCTTGAATTTTCACGTTTTAGCACTTCAGGTCAAGGTCCACTGTGCCCTTTGTCAGCCTCTTTGATGCTCTTAGGGAAGCGGAAGAAACCTGAAGTAACATCCTAAATCCCCACTTATAGTCTAGGACCCATCAACCCAAGGTGACAAGGGGCTCATCAGAAAATGGAAGCTGTCAGAATGCTTGCATACAGTGTCACCCTGGAAAGCCGCCAGTCCCCTGAATGATTTCCCTGACACTCAGTGTGTCGAGGGGTTTTACTGCCGGGTGCTTTAGGGGTTTCCTGGCAAAGATGCTTTGTCACTGAGTGATTTTCTGCCATGGCGGGTGGTTTCAGGTGAATTCTGAAAGATACACCTTTGAATCCTTTATTTTTACCCTGGCTGTTCTGAAACTTACTCTGTAGACTAGACTGGCCTCAAACTCAGAGATCCATCTGTCTGCTTCCCAAGTGCTGAGATTAAAGGCGTGGGCCACCACGGTGGCGATGCACTTTGATTTTCCACATTCAAGCCCAGAGTAGAAGCATCTCTCAAGGACTGGGAATGTCCATCAAAACCCAAGTCCCCTTGCGACCCAGGCTCACTACTGCCAAAGAACTTTGACTTAGTCATGTATGTGGCTCTACGCTCCAGGCATGGCACTGGGCACCTACCATCCCAGACACAGCAGACCCAGACAGCGGGAGGGAAAGGTCAAGGCTACCCTGGGAAACAGAGTGAAAAAAAAGTAGAGCCTGGTTAATTTTGCCATGTGTATTGGCAAGTTGTATATATATATATAAATTTTAAGAAGCTAGTGTGATTAAATTCAAGCTTAAAAAGCTCATTTGATACCAGATTTTTAAAATTTCTCACTCCTCAAAACCTCTCAGAATCCACCAAGTACAAGAACTAGGGGCCAAGGCTGGAGGAGTGTGGGTGTGGGGAACAGGCGAATATCAGGCCCTTGAAAAGTTTCAATCCTCTCTGTCGGTCCTGCCCCATCGTCCTTCTGCCTTTATCCTTAGGCCTGCTCTACCTGAGAAGAAGGTGGCTGACCTTGGTACCCTGAATGAAGTGGGCTATCAGATCCGGATCTAGCCAGGCCAGGCTGGCAAGGCTTCTATGGTGCTCTTTTCTGCACTTTCCGCAGCAGCTTTGGGACCTGCTTATCCATGAGGAACCAGTGCAGCTTTCATCTTGAACGACTTCCCTGGGAACAGAATCTGAGTGGGTGGACATGGTGAGCCTTGAAAAATAATGTGGGCAACAGGCATGACTGGCTAAGTGATGGACAGGCCCTTTGGTTGACTGTCTCCCTCAGGATCTCAAGGACAACATTGGAGTTTTCTATTTTTCCATTTGCCGACTGTTCCGCTTGCTTTGGACATTATGCCTCAGCTGTGGTCAACTTTGGAGTTCTCTCCACTCTCTGTAACCCAGCCAGTGTTACCGTCTTCTCAGCAATAACAAGCAAAGATGGTGGGTTTTTTAAACAGTTGATATTACCTCAACATTTTGGCACCAGATATGCAATCTTAATGAGTTTTTTATATTCTATTTGTATTGTTTTCCTAGTGTTTCTTATAGGGATCTGGATGGTTTGGAGGGTTTGTTGTTTTTTTTGTTTTTGTTTTTTCTGGTACACACACGAGATGAGATTTAAGGTGTCATATGCAAATGCTTTAGCAAAAAGCACTGCAATTCTGGCAATAAGGGACAACACATAAGGATCTTGGAGTCACTTAGAGCATCTGCTGACAGCAGGCTTCCCTCTTTCAAAACAAGAAAGCCAGTCCATGTCTGTTGCTAACATTTAAGCTTTCCCAAATCCAGCAAAAAGCACAAGAGGACATGCACTCACCAAAATCCAGCAGTGCCGAGATGTCCTCAGGCAGAAAGGTGCTCAAGACAGACCCTGGTCAGCCTTGGTTCTGAGGGTCTCGCCACTGTTGATATGCTCTCTGCTGTCTTACATTAAGGCAAATGTGATGACGGACTATTTCCATCATCCACTTCATGGCATAAGGAGGTGCTGGGGAAAACCATGAACTCAAGAAGCAGGCCTGTCTTAAAAGAAAAGGTCCAGCCCAGCACTGAGCTCAGGTCCTGAAGCAGAGCAAGCCTGCCTGTGGCCACTGCAGTGCGACTTCTGAAGGCGTCTGGAAGCCAGCTTTAGGTCACGTGTGCAGCCACCATGCAGAAAGCCCAGCTCATTCCGAGAGCTCTCAGCATACGCTCCTCTGGCTGTGACTGACAGACCTGCTAACCGACCATTCGCTGAGTCTTCAGCAGGAAAACCTAGAGCTACAAGGGAGGCAAGAGCCCTGGGCATAAAAACTCGCTGCACCCTCAAGCCAGTATTGTTTTCTTGGAAAAGTTCAGTGTCCTCTAGAGACCAGAACCAGGAAACTAAAACAGTGTAAGCTTCAAATTCTGAACTTAATCGCTTTCTTCAAGAATCCTGTTAGCAGAGTTCAAGATAAGTTACTGGGCCTGGGAGAGCACTGGGAGGCCCTGCTCTGACCTTGGGGCCCAAGGAAGCACCACTTACTGTCCTCCATAGTCCCTCACACCTGTCGAGTCTCAGACTCAAGGCCGCCTGTATCTGAGTGTCCTGAGGAGCCCGAGAGTGCTTTCACTTTTTGCTCAGCTGTTTATCCCCCCAAAACTGCTCCATATGATACCCGGACTGATCAGAATTCAGCGACGAGGCCAAGTGCCTGCAGCTGCCTTGTTCAAGGATCGCTCACAAGAACGCCAGACAGTGGGACAACCTTAATCCTTGGCAAGACAAAGAACAGCACCCAGCTGTCCCTGGGTGCGACACTCTGCCATCTCATCTTTTCCACAACCACTTTGATTTTTAGATTCATTTTCCAAAGCAAGATTAGTCACAGAAACGTTTTAAGTGCTCTTTGCCATTCAATTTTACTGACTGTAGTTACATCAACTTCTAAAAACAGAAGACATGAAACACCTAAATTTTAATGCAACAGTTTAATAAAAACGAACCCAGCGTGTTTCAGAAGGCAGAGAGGAACAGTGCGAGGTGACTGGAGCAAGTTTATCCTGTGGCAAGATGCGCAGAGCTGAGCGACAAGCCTCAGGCTGCCCCGCTGCTGACTGTGAAAGGTGACCCCGGGTGTTTTCCGTACACTGGCATCTTGTGCATATCCCTTTCCTTGAGTCACCTATTTCATGGGGTATCCTCAGCAGACATGGGTAAGGGCTTTTGCAACCTTCAGCTTACTCTACAAGGTTTTTGTATGCTGGACTTTAATGTACAACCTTGTATAGTTTTTTTGACACACAATTGAGATTCTTGTTTATTCTTAGACCTTGTTATATTGCAGAAGAGCCGTGGCTGTCTGGGTATTTTTCTAAGTGCACGGAGACTGACGGTATCTAAGGAGCGCCAGGAGAGCATGCTTCAGGCTTGCGTTTCTCTCATCACGTGTGCGACACAGCATGGAACTGTAGTAAAAACCATTCTGGAAACAGGTCTTTGGGTGTTTTGTTGCTGTTTTGTCCTACTGAATTAATTTACATTTCTCAAGCTCCTCTTTCGGGGGCTCTGTTGAACATTACTCTGTCTGGGTGTTTTCAATCACTTGCCTCTTACCTTCATCCTGACTGACACAGGCTGCGATGGGTACAGGGACAGTTCAGGGTGACGTTTACCACAAAGCCCAACAGAGATGTGCAAATATAATAATTTATTACAGTTTATAGATACAAAGTAGAAAGGACTTGACCATTCCTATTGTCTTGATGGCAAAGGTACAGCAGAACCAGACTACCATCACTTTACAGTTTCCCTTTGCATTTAAACCTTGGCCAGCAGGAGGCTGGGGAGATGGCTCAGTTAGAGGAAGACCTGAGTGTGAGCCCAGGACCACATGAGAAGCCAGGTAGGTATCCACATGTAATCCCACACGAGGGAGGCAGAGACAGGGGGATCTTGGCCTTGCTGGTCAGTCAGCTTACCCTACTTTGGCATGTTCCAGGTCAGTGAGAGACCCTGTCTTAAAAATAGAAGGTGGACAGCTCCCGAGGAATAACACCCAAGACTCACCTCTGGTCTCTAGACGAGCGCGCACACGCACACACACACGTGCACACACACACACACACACACACACACACACACACACACACACACACTAGTACACACTTGAAACTGAGTTCTGACTTCTGCAGCCAGCCAGATCAGACTGTGCGCATACACACACATGCGTACACAAACATGCATTTTAGACTGAGATATGATCAGATTGTGCACACACACATCAATAGTACATACTTTAGACTGAGATCTGACTTCTGCAGTCAGCCAGATCAGATTGTGCTTGGCAGGTAAACATAAGGCCCACCAGAGGAGCTGCCAGCTTTTCTGTCAGAAGAGTAGAGAAAATAGATAATTTTTATTGGAGCTCAAAAAGCTTGTGAAAAGTGTCTGGGCCACAGACGAACACTGATACGCTAACAGCAGTTTATGGGTTAATTGTATCAAAGTGAAGTACATGAAATGGGCCTAAACTCATAACATATTCATCAGGATATAAAAACGTTTTGCAGAGGTTTTCAGGAATGTCAGTTTGCCAACAATGATGTTTACACTAATTCACTCAACCCCCGTATTAAAAAGGGACAATTACCACTACAATCTGATAATGAATAGATCTTCTAACCAGACCCTTGGCATTATGTTATCCAGGTGAGACCCTTTGTCACTACAGTTCTCAGTGGACATGTCTTTACAGTCTCTATACCTCTGAGGCAGCCATCTAGTAGACGAAAATAATTGTAATAAATAACTTAAAAATTTAAATTGCAAAGACTTACTGTCTAATTTAAAACATTCTATTAATAAAAATTGCTGTAGAAAACACTTGTAATTTACTGCACTATAAGGACTTAGTAAAAATGCCTGTAATCTAATTCTACTATCTTAGAAAGCAGAGGGAATTTCTGCTTACATTGAAAGGTTTAACCGACACTTGCACAGGGAGAGCTAACAGGCCTTGTCAGACCGGCTGTGAGGCTTCACCCAGGGTAAGCACCGTGGCACACCGCTGCACCACTGCACCAGAAGGCTCAACACTGCGGAAGCGTGGAGTGTGCAACTCCCGGCCTAAGCCGTGCTTCCCTACGCTCTGGCTTCTGCACACTAGAGATGAACAATAGGAGTAGAGCTGCCGCTTCCTTCCAAAGACTGATTTTCTAAAATTTATATAAAATGGGTCGACAAAATGTCACTCCTGACCCAAGGGTCTTCTACTGTCACCAAACAGAAAGGGAAGTACAGGAGGACACAGTTACAAGCCAGGGTTTGCCGCCTTCTTGTCTATCTTTGAGCCAGGGTCTTGCTGTGTAGCCCAGCTGACTCTGAACATGCAGTGCTCCTGCCTGTCTCCTGGATGCTAGCACTACACACGTGCATGGCTGCTCCTGGCTCATCTGCTCTTCTTGGGGCAACCCCTGTACAGGACAGGAGTGGGCTTAGATAAAGCACTTGGACCTCTTTTTTTTTTTTTTGATACTGGTTTTTCTGTGTGGTCCTGGCTGTCCTGGAACGCAGTCTGTAGACCAGGCTGGGCTTGAACTAGATTTGCCTGCCTCTGCCTCCTGAGTGCTGGGATTAAAAGCGTGGGACACCACGAATCCAGCTTTTGTTTTTTTAAGACAGGGTTTCATGTAGCCCAGGTCTCAAATTTGCTATGTTGCTAAAGTTGGTTTTAAATGCTAATCCTGCCTCCACCTCCCAAATGCTAAGATGTAAGGTACGTACCACCATGCTGGCTAAGAGCTTTGCCCTCTTATGAGAATGACCTATATTCCTCAAGTATTTCCCCTACAAAGTGTAGGTATGTCCCACACACAGCTCAGGATGGAGTGAAGTGGGTCAGCATTTGTTCAACTCAAGAGCACATCAAGCCCTGGAGGAGCTACTGTGGTTGGACACCTGTGACTGAATGACCAGTGACTCCTAAGAACTGATTAGCTCTCAGCAAGCATAGACTTCTCCCAGTGAAACCAGACCTCCATGAGAGGCAACGCCTGAGCTCTGCTAGTCCCAGAGGTCCACCGGATGTACTAAGTTCATAGCTGGAGGGCCAAGGAGAGGAACATTTTAAAAATGCTGTTAACTTCACAAGGACTTAAAAGTTATTTCTATCTTTTACAATAAAGTGTTTAGACATCAGTTGTCAGAAAAATATTCCATTAAAAAGCTGTTGTAAACGTGTTCCTTCCAATCTGCTCAAGCAAGTTCAGAACTCCACAGCACAAAAATGAGTATCATGCAAACAGTATCTTCATAGTCTTTGAGAAGACAGGAAGCTGTGTGAGTGAGCACTGAGTCAGAGCTCCAGCCTGAACTTAGCCAGCAGAGGCAGGTGGTCTGAGGAGTTGTGTTCATTGGGAAGCCCATTCACGGTCCACAGGTCTTGCTCTGTAAGAAGCGACAGTCTAGCTAGAAGTTTCAAGCCACCAACCAAAGCAACGTCAGCTCCTAGTTGAAGAAGCACATATTTAGTGAAGCTGTCATTAAGCAGGCAAGGTTGTTTGTTTTAAACAGTGAGAAAGAACCTGAAGTTTAGCAGAAAACATATGGAAGATTTTAGAGTATAAAGTTTTGTGAAGTTATAACTAATAATCCTAAATCCGCAGACTCATGCTATTTATGCCAGGTAATTTTTCTATTCCAATTTATGAAATTTACACCTTTGAAAGATTAATACAATAAAATGTTAAGAATGTGCACTGGGTGGTGGTGGTGCACTCCTTTAGTCCCAGAACTCAGGGGGCAGAGGCAGGCAGGAGTTTACGCCGGCCTGGTCTACAGAGAGTTCTAGGAGAGCCAGGGCTATACAGAGAAGCTGTGTCTTGAAAAACAAAGGCATTTGATATTGAGAACCACTTAAGAATGATCCACCAAACCACTTAAACTGCCTAGAGCCAAGCTGCCAAGGTGACTGCAGGATAAAGTGACATACATGCTTTGAGCCCACTCATTCTCCCCTCAAGTGGAAAATAACCTGCTGCTGATCCTGGCACTCTCCTGCCACCTAGTGAGCTCTGTAGGCATGGCAGCTTCCAGACCGTACTGAGAGCAGCAACACTGGGTAGTTGGTTCAGTTAGGACTGAGGTCACTGAGAAGGAATGCCCAGGAGGAACTAACCAGGGAGAAGCAGCATCAGAAAAGGGGGTGGGGAGTCTGCCTTGTCTAGGACTCCAGATGTTTCCCTGAGTGTTTTCAGATTTTCAATTATCTTCATGTCTGCTCTGTTTTAAGTCCCTCAGTTGGCGTATTCAGCCTGACTTCCTGCTGAGCTGCACTGGACATGGACTGAAAACAGTGACCAGCACAGCCTGGCCTTGCAGGGAAGGCAGCATGACTATTGACTCAGTGCTGCCACAGGAAGGCAGGATTTATTGTGAAGAGCAGATGGCTTGGATTTAGAACTGACTCTGACTGGCACCGAAGGACCCCCTGAGGATGCACTCTGTAAGAATCTGCCGTGGGGTGCTTTATTGCCTTGTGCTCTGTAGGCGGTCAGGACATGTACCGCCGCATCAGTGGTTTTCCCATCTCCCTCTACATCCAGACCTTCACCTCTGTGCCGAGGAGAACTAAGATTCTCCCCGACTGCATTCTAGGAGTTGGGGCTCCATTATTCCTCACCTGGACCCCGAGCAGCGTCCTCCTTTTCTGCAGAGTAGAAAATATAGTCAACAGTTATGGCGCTCTGGGAATGGCAGGTGGTCACCTCTGGAAGCCCGCTGTCAGGAAGGTAGTGAGAGTAAACAGATGACAAGCTGAAGTGGTGCTGGAGATGTGAAGACACGCTACAGAGAAGAGAAAAGGGCTCAGTAGCCATCAGAATTTTCATAGGAAAAATTCTCACCTAAATTACTTTTCTACTCCATTCCTGGACTAAACCTGGATACTTTTTATTACTATTTAGTCTTTTTATTTTGTTTTTCAGACAAGGCTACGTTATAGCCCAGGCTTGAGTGGAACTTGCTTTATACCTTAGGCTGGCCTCAAATTTGTGGCAATCCTGTCTCAGTTGCTAAAGTACTGGTCTAATATGTGTAAGCCATGTGCCTGGCTCTTCTGCAGCTCAGGCTGGCCTCACTCTTACTCCACAGCCAGGCTGGTCATCTCACGACACTTCCTCCTCAGCCTCCTGAGTGCTATGACAGGTGTGAGGCGGGCATCACTCAACAAACCAGATCCTACGCCAGGCTCCTTTGCTGACACAGGAATGTAAGCCAATGGCAACTAAAACCCAGCAAATGACGCCAAATGGGGTAAGAGGTAAAGAATCAATGTGTTAATTAGATCTTAGAATTATACATGTTTGAGAACCTCCATTTAAATAATGAGCATACACTCCTAAACAGCATGCACGTTTTGGTTGTGGTTTTAAGGACGCTCTAAGTGGGCTGTGGTATGCAGGGCTATTCAGGACCTTCTGGATCTCTGCTGGCAAAGAAGCCACAGGCCTGACATGCTTCTGCTGCCCTCAGGACACTGCCAGAGTGGCTCACATTTACTGCTGCAAAGACATGTCATGTCTCAGACAAAAGAGCTAAAGATCATTTTCTAATGTCATGAATTTTAAGAGCTATTTATGCTATAAAGGCAAAGTAAAAAAAAATTTAGAACGTTCTTAAGTTCACTCAACAAACATTTACCAAACATCTATTAAATTCTACACATCATTGTAGGTGCTAAGGGACATATAAAAATGTAGCTCAGCAGTTAAAAGCACTGCCTGCTCTTCCAAAGGACCTGGGTTCAATTCCCAGCACCCACATAACAGCTCACAACTGTCTGTAACTCTGGTCCCAGGGGACCTAACAGCCTCTCACAGCACAAATGCAGGCCAAATACCAATGTACATGAATATTTAAAAAAAAAATGTGGCCACACTGGAGCACTGGACTGAGCTCCCAAGGTCCCAATGAGGAGCAGAAGGAGGGAGAACATGAGCAAAGAAGTCGGGACCACGAGGGGTGCGCCCACCCACTGAGACAGTGGAGCTGATCTACTGGGAGCTCACCAAGGCCAGCTGGACTATTACCAAAAAAAGCATGGGATAAAACTGAACTCTCTGATCATGACGAACAATGAGGGCTGATGAGACGCCAAGGACAATGGCACGCAGTTTTGATCCTACGCAATCTGCTGGCTTGGTGGGAGCCTAGCCAGTTTGGATGTTCACCTTCCTAGATATGGACGGAGGGGGGAGGACCTAGGACTTACCACAGGGCAGGGAACCCTGACTGCTCTTTGGACTGGAGAGGGAAGGGGAGAGGAGTGGGGGGAAGGGGAGAGGGGTGGGAGGAGGGGGAGAAGAGTGGGAGGAGGGGGAGAAGAGTGGGAGGAGGGGGAGGGAAAGGGGAGGCTGGGAGGAGGTGGAAATTTGTTTTTTTTTCTTTATTCTTCTTTTATCAATAAAAAAAAAAATGTGGCCCTTGATTTTAGTAAGCTTCTAAATCAATAAACACAGGTTAACTCCTTAAAAGTACCCTACCTGGCTGGGCGGTGGTGGTGCACACCTTTAATACCAGCACTCAAGAGGCAGAAGCAGAAGAGGCAGATCTCTATGAGTTCAAAGCCAGCATGGTCTACAAAAGCTAGTTCCAGGACAGGCTTCAAAACTATAGGGAAACTGTGTCTCAAAAAACAATAACAAAAAAACAAAACAAAACAAAAAAATCCCTACTTAGCCGGGCAGTGGTGGCTCATGCCTTTAATCCCAGTAGGCAGGAGGATCTCTGAGTCTGACACCAATATGGCTTACAGAGCAAGTGTGAGGGCTACACAAGAGAAACTCTATTTCAAAAAACAAAACAAAAAGAGCAAATAAAACCCCAAGCCCCTAACTTCCAACTTTTAATGTCTAAGGACTGACAGTCACAAGCACTAATGTGAAAGGTGAGGCATGTCTATTATCCCACACGTGGGAAGCTGGAGCTAGCCTGAGCTACACGATGAGACACAAAAGCATGTTAAGAAGTCCTTCAAGCTCCGACCTTGCAGTGTTCAGGTTAGAGACGAATGCTGTGTGTAAGCACACTGACCCCACAGAATGCCAGAGTTCGGGGATGGACATAGCAGCACTGAGCATAACTGTAGTTCCCTGGAGGCTAAGGAGGGCAAAAGCTCAAGGCTAGCCTAGGCTACACAGCAAAACCTTGTAAGAGATCTAATTACTCAAAACCATAAATTGTTATGCCACTTAGTTTTTGATATATTTAAAATGTTGAAGTCATTTTTTAAAAACTGCTTCTTTCCTTACTAGGTTATTTCTTATAAGAAAATGTTTTCTCAGAGCTGGAGAGATAGCTCAGCGATTAAGAACACTGGCTGCTCTTCCAGAGGACCTGGGTTCAAATCCCAGAGGACCCAAAGGGCAGTTCACAGCTGTCTGTAACTCCTGTTCCTGGGGATCTGATTCTTGCATACAGACATACATGCAGGCAAAACATCTACCTATGTATATAAAATAAAAAATAAATACATAAGAAGAGACATGTTTCCCCTCTAACAACACATACAAAGTAAAAGTGAAAAGAATGAGAATAAACTGAAGGAGATATGCTAATGTGGTCCCTACATTTACATGCTGAAAGTATCTTGGTTACAATCTAAGATAAACATCTTAAGAATCTTGGAGAGACAAGATGTAAGTCTGTCTTGATATATTAACATAGACCCACTTCTCAATCAGCCCAAACATTCATGGCTCTTTTTAAAATGATACAGGCTTCTTCTCTCTTCTGATGTTTTCCACCAGTCCAAGAGAAAATGACAATGACCTCCACAGCATGCTGTTTGGGTCGTTTTGTCTGTGAACTGAGATCTAGTTAGTAAGATAAGACTAATGACCCACTGAAATCAGGAAGACACTTTACTGGAAACTTCAGAGGTCCTGGGCCAGCCCATGCCAGTCCAGGCGCATGTGCTGTGTCCAGACACTGCCCAAGCATGCCAAGCATGAGATCCACTTTCCAAGCTTTGGCTCCCTGAATCCTTACAACCCATGGAGGGAAATGGAACTGGGATGCCTGGTTCTCGGTTACAAAACAGCAGTCAGATCTGGAATTCATGAGTATCTGTCTTAAACACAGAAGCCTTTGCAGCACGAACAGCATCAACTTCATTTTGTACCCAAGTGTTTCCTGAGGTAATTTTTTTGCGTGACTCACTTTTCAGCTGACACTCCAACCTCTGCCTTCTCCAGCGGGGCCTCCATCAGACCGCTGTCTGAAAGAGCAGGGGGAAGCATGTCAATTAAGTGTGCACACTGGTTTGTTCTAGTTTGTCCTATCACTGCCTTCTCTAGATCCAGATTCACGGTATGTCTAGTTTAAATGTCTGGTTCCATGTTTGATCCCATGGTCTACAGAATCGGGGGTGGGGTGGGGGTGGAAATGAAGAAAATTCTAAGGCAACACACAAGTTATTCATGAACAAATAACACTGGAATTTAACTCTTAAAAAGGAAATCTATAGTGCACTAATCAAAAGACAAGCAAATAGCTATTTATATTTATATATATGAGCATTCATGCCTAAGATTCTGAAACTTTGAAATTTGAGCCTCTGTCTTCACAGGGAAGATGGTCACCCGGAAGCCGGCCCGAATGTACTGTAAACACTCACCTGTCTTTCCTGCTCTGGGAACCTGCTGGGTCTCATACACACAGCTCTGGGAGATGCCCAGGTCTGGGGGCCAAATTGGAATAGATAAGATTCTCTGTCCCCGAGATGACTGTTCCTGGCCAGATACCTGCACAGAATTTCAGCAGGCATCTTACATGAATAGACTTTAACTAATTAATGTATTAAAGCTTTATATCTTAATAAAAGTAATCAGAAATGATAAGCATATCCTTCATTTTATATAAATGATGACCTGTGATTACAAACGCCATCCAAATACAGTTCAGAGCACCCGTCATTTACATGGAAATGACAGGCTTCTCACCTGCAGGTGCTCCTCATTTGAACATGTACCTATCTACAGCGTTCCCATAACACTCCCTTACCCTTTCTGCTACCTGTAATATAGTTTCTATTGTGTCAAATGCTATGATCAAACCAAATTTAAAACTATCCTTGAAAATTCTGCTGGTGGAAGATTTACTTTGGTTAAAATACTGAAAACCAAATGATCTAAAACAAGCAGAATGAAGCATGGAAATATCATCCATCGCCAAGTAAAAATAACTCAAAGTTGAATAAAAATATATTTCCACATTATGTAAGAAAAGGCATTCGTATGTAAAGGAAAGCTCACACAATGACTACTGAATAACTATATTGCTCATGTCCAGCATGCAGAACTCCTCTTATCCCCGTGAAAGGGGTTTTCAAGTTATCTTTGCCTGTCTACCAGCTAATTCCTTCAAACAGAATGCTTCCAGAAGTGGAAAGACAAAACCAAACCAAGTGAACAGAGCCACATGTTCGTAACTGTAGGAAACCATACTATCTTAGCACAGTCATCTACTGGATTGCCCGGTGGTTTTCACACAGCCACATAATGACCGTCTTTACTCCAACAATGACCCTTCCCCTCATTCTGATAGGCAGAAGCCTACTTCCTACCAGATGAAGCAAGCACTTGCCTTTCCAATTGCAAGTCCTTCATAATTCAATTTTCCTTCCTTTATGAAACTATAGAGTGGAGAACCAGGAACAGAGTTAAAGTCACCACACATGATGATGGGACAGAAGCTGCCGTCTTTCCGATGGGCCACACTGGAAATCTCTGCGAGCAGCATTGCCAATTGAGTCAGCTTAATATCACCTCGCCGTGGGTTATACAGCAGATGAGTGTTAGCTACACAGATGGAGGGAGAGGCAGCACGTGGCATCTTGGGCTGCAGGAGTAACACTAATCCAATGTTGTCTCTGTCCAACAGAGGAATGTCACGACGGCAGAATTCCACTGGGTTCACGGATAGGAGTGAAAATTTGGCATGTTTGAAGCAAATGGCACAGCCATCAGGTTTCCTTCCTGTCTTCATCTTATATTCACAGTGATAACCTAGAAGGAATGAATTTAGAAAAGAGAGACTGTATATCAAAACACATTCCTCTTAATATTTTAAAGCAATGTTTGACAAAGCATATTCTATAAGACAGGATGCTAGTACACATTAAAACCAAAGTTTAGGAGCCAAGTAGTAGTGGCGCACGCCTTTAATCCCAGCACTTGGGAGGCAGAGGCAGGCGGATCTCTGTGAGTTCAAGGTCAGCCTGGTCTACAGAGCAAGTGCCAGGACAGGCTTCAAAGTGACACCCATAAACCCTGTCTCGAAAAATAACAACAAAACAAACAAACTTAAAAAACAGGGGCTGGAGAGATGGCTCAGTAGTTAAGAGCATTGCCTGTTCTTCCAAAGGTCCTGAGTTCAATTCCCAACAACCACATGGTGGCTCACAACCATCTGTGAATAAGATCTGGTGCCCTCTTCTGGCCTTCAGGCATACACGCAGAAAGAATATTGTATAATATTAACTGCACCACTTAAGAAAATAAATTCTGTAATATCTTATTTCTTTTCTTCTTTCTCTTTTGGTGGTATTAGAGGTGTTGGGCCCCACACATGCTAGGCAGGCACTCTACCGTGGATCTAAGTTCTCAGCCCACGGGTCTGCAGAGACAGGGACCCACTATGGATCTCAGGTTATCCTGGAATTTACCATATAGCTCCAAATGGCCTTGAACTCCTCATCTTAATGCCTCAGCATCCTTAGTGCTGGAATTACAACGAGGCCACCACACCACACACCTTATGTCTAACTCCAAGCAGGGAGCAGGCTCCCACACTTGTAATGCAAGCATGTGGAAGCAGGCAGGTGAATTATGAGTCTGAACCACCCTGAGTCATATAGCAAGGCCTTGTCTCAAAACCAGCACGCCTAGGTTTCTTTATTAGCAGACGTAACCCTCCAACTCAGTCATAACAAGTACAGTAAAGCCTTACAGTAATTTATTCTGATCCTTTTGTCCCTTTTCCCCATCCACTCTCTGTGGACCATATTGCCCGAATCCGTGTCAACATCGGAGCCTTTCCTGTGCTAGCTCTGCTGGCTAGGATGCTCTAGGTACAGCTTGACTCTCACCCACTCCAAATCTTTGTTCAGACTTCACATTGTCCAGTCATTCTGCATTCCTTGTTTGCTGTTCACTTACACACATCCCACTAAGGAGGAGGCCGGCTGCTGAGACCAGCCTTGTGTCCACTTGCTAGAACAGCCTGAAGTATAGGCAGGCACTCAGAAAGTGCCTGCTAAATGAATGCCATGTGGGCACATTTTTCATATTTCTTATCTATAAATCAAATTCTAGAAGCTTCTTCATGAGACAAGACTTTATCTTTTATCTGCTAGGCCATAATAAAGTCTTCTATTGGTGAAGTAGGAGGCCTGGTCCCTGACAGTGCCCTCCTGGGAACATTTCCCTTCTAAGATCAGATCAATGTGAAATTTCCAGCAGAAATGCCGCAATATTTGCTTGACATTTGGGAATAGCTATCACATTTTCAAAACTAAGTTATCCCAAAGGGACTGGAGATGGCTCAACAGTTAAGAACACTGGCTGTTCTTAAAGAGAACCTGTGTTTAGCTCTAGAACCCACATGGTGGCTCACGACTGCTTGTAATTCCATCGGACACAATGCCCTTTTCTGGTCTCCACAGGCTTGGGTCTCACACATGGTACAAAGACATACATGCAGGCAAAATTTCCACATACATAAAATAATAAATTTAAAAGTTATCCCTAGAGCTAGGGAGATGGCTCAGTGGTTAAGAGCCCTTACTGCTTTTCCAAAGGTCCCAGGTTTGGTTTACCGTACCCATATGGTAGCTTACAACCACCTGCAACTACAGTTCTAGGACATCTGACACCCCTTTCTAATCTCCATGGATCAAGAATGTAGGCAAAACTTACATACATAAAAATAAATAAATCTTAAAAAGTTAAAAAAAAAAAAAGAAAAAAAGCTGGTCAGTGGAGGCACACACCTTTAATGCGAGCATTCAGGAGGTAGAGGTAGGTGGATCTCAGAGTTGGAGGTCAGCCTGGTCTACAAAGTGAGTTCCTGGATAACAAGAGCTGTTACATAAAGAAACCCTGTCTCGAAAGACAAATACACATAAATAAACATATGAATGAATAAAAGCTATAACCAAATATAGCATCTTCTGTTTAAAATTACATTTTAATAATATGAAACTCTGAAAGAATAAGACTGGAAAAGTAAATAAAGGTCCATTGTACCCAGTGATTCCAGACTTGGCCTGATTTCTGTTCCATAATGATCTTCTTGAACTTCCTGCAGACAAAGCACCTTGAAGAAAACAGTGGTTTAAATTAAAACACACAGATGCAAATATAAATTCTATTTAAATCTGACAGCGTAGAAATCAAAGTGACATATGTACCTTTTCTTATTTTTAGGATAAATTAACGTTCTTCCTTATTTTAATTTTGTTTGTTTTTTCAAGAAAAGGTTTCTTTGTATAGCCCGGGCTGTCCTGGAACTCACCCTGTAGACCAGGCTGGCCTTGAACTATGATATCTGCTTGCCTCTGCCACCCACATGCTTTGAATAAAAGGTATACGTCACCACTGCCCCGGTTTTTTTATTTAATTTTTTGAAAAAAAATTATTGCTGGGTGCATGCCTTTAATCCCAAAACTCAGGAGGCAGAGGCAGGCCTCTATGACTTGGAGGCCAGGCTGGTCTACAAGCACTAGTTCCAGGACAGGTTCCAAAGATACTAGAAACCCTGCCTTAAAAAAAACAGGGGAAAAAAAGAAAGAAAAAAAAAGCATTGCTCTCAAATACTCTATATCACAAGAAATATGTTTCTAAACATCTAATTATCTCAAAACCATGGCCTACACTCATATGGGATAGCATTCTTATCATTCAAAACGGTCTATTTCCTGAAAGAACTGTTTTGTATTGTATATATGTGAGGCTATTTTTCCTGACTTTCCATGTTCATCATGACTAAGCTCTTGGGTGTCACTATCTAACCCAGAGCAGCCTTGAACTCAGAGTGGTCCTTCTGTCTCAGCCATGTGCTAGGTTACAGACATATGATACCATATCTGGCTGACATACTTTTTTTAAAAAAAATTTTTTTTGTTGAGATTTTGTTTTTACTTTAGCTATAAATGCTTTGCCTGAATTTCTTTTTTTTTTTTTTTTTTTTTTTTTTTTTTTTTTTTTTTGGTTTTTCGAGATAGGGTTTCTCTGTAGCTTTGGAGCCTGTCCTGGAACTCCCTTGGTAGACCAGGCTGGCCTCGAACTCACAGAGATCCGCCTGTCTCTGCCTCCCAAGTGCTGGGATTACAGGCGTGCGCCACCACCGCCCGGCACTTTGCCTGAATTTCTGAGCACCATGTTTCTGCGGTGCCCACAGAGGCCAGAAGAGGATGTCAGATTCCCTCGAACTTGAGATACAGATGGCTGTATGTTGCCATGTAGGTGCTGGGAGTTGAAACCAGGTCCTCTGGAAGAAGAGCCAGTGTTCTTAACCACTAAGCCATCTCTCCAGCCCTGTGGGTCCTTTCCTAAGGTTGGTTTCATTCCAGCAACCCTCCTGCCCAAAACAAAACAAAATAACCCTGCCTCTTTAGCTGCACTTGGCACTTGATAGGTGGACAGGAAAACCAGTTCAAGGTCATCCTAGGCTACTAGAAAATTTTTTATCATGTAGATGAATTTTTGCACAAATTATTGAAATTTCAAGACCAATATTTTTTCTGAAAATGCTTTATCTGGTTCTCCAAGTTGACCATACTTAAAAACTTTCAGCTCTTTTGAAAAGCTAGGTGAAGCTTTCATTTTGATGAAAAGTTAGGTGAAGCCTTATTTTGATGAAGTTAAATTCAATTAAAATTTCTTCTGAAGTTGACTGAGATCGTAGTGAAAAGCTTTTTAGGCATGGGAAAATGAGAAGTGGACCCAAACCAGTTTCAAAGGTGCATATGGTTGCATGTTGACATGGCCTTAGTTAATGAAACATCAGCATCCTCAAGAACCCTGCAGCACCAGGTCAGCATCAACCACAGGAGCTTCGAGTTCATCTTCTGCTTGAAAAGCGTGCAGCCTCGAGGTGCCACCTGGGTGTTAATCCTCCCTAAAGTTTTAAGAGAAGCTTTCTTGGACCATTTTTAATTTTTATGTCACAACTTAAACTCAGCTATCCTAAACTACTGTGTTACTGTCAAACTTCTCTAATATAAATGTGTACTTCAGATGTATTCATTTACTCATTTTCAAACTTCACTGTGTTTAAGAACTATGTGGGGATTCCATGAAAATGTAAATTCTTCAACGTATATTTTATACACATATGTAAATGTCATAATGAAACCTCTTACCCTGTCCAACTTAAGAAAATTAAAGATTTTAGCATGGTACTGTTTTAAGTAATATGGGAAGTGTTCCATAGTTTTCACTTTCAAACGTTACAATAAGTAGACATAGATAAAGATTTTTTTAAGACATAAAAATTTGTACAAAGTACATTATTATTTTGAAAAGATCAACACAGGGGGCTGGAAAGATAGCTCAGTGGTTAAGAGCATTGCCTGCTCTTCCAAAGGTCCTGAGTTCAATTCCCAGCAACCACATGGTGGCTCATAACCATCTGAAATGTGATCTGTATGCCCTCTTCTGGCCTGCAGGTAGACACACAGACAGAATATTGTACACATAATAAATAAATAATTAAAAAAAAGATCAACACAGAAAATTTGATAGAATTATAAAAATCAAAGACAGGAAAATAAAATGATCTTATATTTTATAATAATAATAATAAAAAGCTAGGTGAGGGGCTGGAGAGACAGCTCAGCGGTTAAGAGTACTGGCTGCTCTTCTAGAGGTCCCGAGTTCAATTCCCAACACCCACATGGCGGCTCACAAACATCTGTAATGAGATCTGGTGCCTTCTTCTGGCCTGCAGGCAGACATGCAGACATCAAGAAAAAAGAGCTAGATGACTAATTCTATCAGTGACCGCTAACAAGGGCTCCCCCTCACTAAGACTCTGCTCAGGAATGCACAATCGACCACTGTCCTCGGAACAGAAGCTCTGACACGGCTTCACACTTACATCGGCATCAAAATGTTTGATTTCTTTCAGGATATTGGGGAACCGGAAGCTCCAGTGTAACACTGGACGCCGGCAGTGTCTGTAGAGGTGCGAGTTATCCTCCAGTAAGTCTTGGGAGAGGATATTGTAAGACATCACTGAAAAGTCGAACTTTCCTTCACTGTCCTCACACGTGGAGTCGGCATTCTTGTCTCCTCCGTCCTTCATTTTTTCTTTATTATGGCTACATAAATACTCCCAATTCCTTTTTATTGTTCCTGTTAAAATATATCGGACAAAATATAAAAGAATCAATCAAAAGGAGACCAGACAGTTTCATGTACACAAAAACTCTCTCACAGCTAATGAGTACGCTTCCCCTTGGAGAGAGCAACACGACAGTCCCCACGGGGGCTGTGCTCAGGTGGGCTGTGCTCAGGTGGGCTGCCCAGGCATCAAACCCATGTGCTGGCTGAGGCTAGCATATCTTCCTGGAGGCTGCACTTCCTCATTTGTCTCTGGTTAAGAAGGCTTCCATCAGTCATGCTCAGCATTCTCTATTGCAATGAGAGATTCCTCCAGAGATGCTTTCCAGAGATGACCTCCCAGCACGTTTCATTCCATACCCAGATCATCAGTTCTTTAGTTCAGAATTCCGGTCTACTCATGAATGGAGGGTTGTATAGAGTGACAACTGTGGGAACGGCGTTTAGTGTCTAAAATGTGGAAGTGGGGCAGTGTGGACAGAATGAACAAAATGAGCTGTTACATACAGGGATCCTTGTCATCTAGGGATACCACAACAAAAGTCAGCATGGCATTACAGAATGTGCTAGACGAACGGCAGAGGCTGCTTAATCAGCCTTGCATACAACCACCAAAGACAGTATTCTCTGAAAAAGCAATCAAAGTGGAAAAGAAAATACAAGATTCTGCCAGGTGGTGGTGGCATAGGCCTTTAATCCCAGCACTCAGGAGTCAGAGGTAGGTGGATCTCTGTGAGTTAGAGGCCAGCCTGGGCTACAAGAGCTAGTTCCAGGACAGGCTCCAAAACTACAGAGAAACCCTGTCTCGAAGGAAAAAAAAAAAAGAAAAGATTCTGTAATTACAGATATTTCTCAACTGAGAAATTATCATTTTCTGAGGGTGCATATGAGTAAATGTATACACCCACAAGCTCCTATTCAGGCCCAGGGGCACACAGGGTACATGTGTGTGGAATGTATGTACTCATATCCAGACCTGCACTCAGTACCAGCACTTGAAAAGCTGAAATAGGAGGATCAAAAGTTCAGGGTTAGCCTGGCCAACATACTATGCTCAAGGAGATAAAACAAACAAACAAACAAACAAGGGCTGGGAATTACTTGGTGGTTGAGCACTTATCTGACAAGTGGGTTCACTGCCTAGTGCCAAAAAAAAAATGAGTAAGTACGTTTATCTTTGATCCCATGTCTATGTCACATCAGTGAGGACGTGTTTAGTGTCATGGAAGCCATGAGAAAAACAGGAACATTTAGTTAGCCTACAAACTCAACAACGAGGAGAAAACCTAACAGATGGAGGTGGCTGGCCAAGCATGCTGAGGGTAAAGGACAGCTTGACCACAGACCCACAGACTGGCTTCCTCTATCCTGCATGTGGGTTTTCATGTCATTGGATTACAAAGCCTAAAATTCTAACTGGAGCTGCCTGAGCATGAGGCTTTCCTCCTGTAATTCCAACACTCAGGAGGACAAAGCAAAAGGACTGTCAAGAGTTAAGGCCAACCTGAGCTACAGTGTGAGTCAATGTCTCCAAAACCAAACCAAAAAGGAAATACATGGGAACAGTTAACTTACACACAGAGTGAAAAGAAAATACTGTTTTAAAATAGTCTTCTACAATGACAAGGTGTTCACAGTCAGAATACCCATACTCTATCAGCTGCCAATACAGTACGTTATGGGAGTTCATTACAGCAGGTTACTCTCCTCGAATCTAGGTATCCACCTGCTGCATGGAGGGATTAGCATTTGACAGACAGAGGATAATAGGCATAATGAGTGAGAACTGGATGGGACGAGGAAGCTCATGGTATGAAGATGCTAAGGGAAGGGCTTAGAAAAAGGTGGAAAGAAACAAAATCAAAATAGAGAAAAATCTTTTGACAATTGAGAATTCTTCCCAAAGCAGCCTCATGCCTGGATGAGCAAAAGAAGTTAATTCTTCCCTATCCTGCACTGAACATGGAGAATCCCATCCCAAAGGCTTAAGATTAAGGGAAACCGTATTAGCTCCACAGATACACTGACAGTTACAGGACCCCAATCACAAACTGGGGGTGTCCCATGGCACAGACTTAAGTCTTCATAAGATGGAAGGGCTCCATCTCGCGATGTGTAAGCTTTCACCCCCACTACAGCACCATCCTCTGTCACTACTGTGATGAAATATAAAAAAAATGAATGTTTAGAACACTCATTCACTGTTTCTTATATGTACAGAGTGTACATAAAAATATATCATGATTATTAACGACTTTGTAATGGTTCTTAAATAACCAGGACCAGTGGATACTTGATTAATGTTGTGGCTTTTGAACTTCTATAGGTTAAGGAGCCCTTGGCATTGCTTTTCCTGTCCCAAGAAAACTAAATCTTTGCTGAGGGGGAAACACAGTTCATCCTGACCACATTTTGTTTTACTAAACAGCTGCAAGTGTGTTCAAATGCTAGGTTCCATGGAGGACTTCCTCCAAACCACTGACAGTCAACAGTCGCTGGCCATCACATAGTTACAACAAATTCACACTGCAAAAGCTTATATACCTTCCATGTCAGGAGGAACAAGGTGATCACAGCAGAGAAGAGAGATGAGTCAAAGAAAGTAAGTACTGGGCATGAGCAGGTAGTGGGGCGCCTAATTAAAAAGTCATAATTGTGTCTCACAAATCCTTCAAATACTTTAAAGTGATAGGCAAATTAGTAATGCTGTTCTCTTGATTGTAAAGTATTAGTGAAATATCGGAAGTCACATATATGGCTTAATGAAGAGCCTTTTCCTTATTCTCAACACCTAGGAAGAATGGACAGATAAAAAGTCAGATAGCAATCAGAGATTATCAGTTATAAATTTAACTCCCCATCCATTTCTGGGAAACACCACCACCACAAGTTTCTGAGTAGTCACTATGAAGCCAATAGTATGGTAGGCATGTCAACATACCTCATTTTGACCTGAGCGGACATTCAAAATAGGTGTCGTTTATTACACTAGAAAGCCAAGGAGTTTTAGGTGACAGGGCGCACTTCCTGACTTTACCACGCTTACGCTGCATGTCAGGATGCCATCTGGGAGCGCACGGAATTACCAAAGGTTGCAGTTGGCCTGATGAGCAGCAAACACACAGATGTACAAGTGGGTCCTTCTGAGGACCTGGTTCCAACGTCTACATAGGACCACTTACAGTGACCTATTACACACACAGATTTCCATGGCCAAGGACTTAGCGTCTACTTATATGTGTGTTTATTTGAACTAGCTCTTTGTAACTGTAGCAATTAATCATTTCTGCCTTGGGACTAGGTGAATTCCCCAGAGAACTTTCTGGTAACGAAGAACAAGGAGCCTGAACCCTAAGGGCTCAGGAGCTCCCTTTCAGTTCTTCCACCTCGCTTCAGCTCCCTACACCAGGCTCCCACGCAGCCTCCTCTAAAGTTCAATAAGAAAGGCAATCCGAGCTCTTATACACCTCACTACACACTGGGGTGAGAGTGGGGTGGGAGTACACGAGCTGTCTAGGAGTAAAACAGCACGAGAAAAAGAAGAGTTCCACAAAGTTGACTAAGATATGGCTCAATTTCTCAAAGGTAATAATTCTGACTCTCTCTTGAGTCTCTCTAGGACTGGGCATTCAGCTCAGTGGCAGATCAAGTACAAGGTGCTGGGTTCAATCCCTAGCACTGAAAAAAAAAGAAAGAAAATATGTATGTAACTTATTTAGAGACTCTAAATAGGGAAATACAGATTTAACAAGCTAAAATCTTATCCTGTAACATTCTACTTACAATTATTTCTAATAAAAAATCTTTTACATTATATAGTTACTATTAAAATGAAAACACAAAATTAAATATTTTTAGATCAGCGACTTCCACTGCCAATTTAATCTCTAAGTCATCCAAGACTTTAAAAACTGCTGGACGTGAAAACTGTTCTTAGATTTTGTGTCTTTATCTACTTCTGTTTTCTACTGTTATTCAATCAGTAGAGTCATTTTCTACTTTTATATTCTTATATAGCCTACTTACTTGAGTACCGACATAAACTATACAAATCTACTCCTATATATACTGATACAGTCAGAGTCCTTTTCTACATGCACAGAAAGAGACACAGCTGAAGATAAAGACACTGTCCCTAACACAGTCACTTCTGGCTAAAAATAAGCACATCTCTAAGATATGGAAGACGGCTTCAGGGTTAGATATGATGGCTCCAACTTAGCCTATCATTCTGTCTGTCCCTTTACCAAGATAAACATCTCCTTTACCATGGCATTTTCTTCGTTTGGATGAGGGCTCATCTCTGTCAGAGCTCATGACGTAACTGGAGAGATGGAACAAGGATGTGTTGTGCAGATGGTCAGGTCTCCAATTATAGAACTGAAACTGAGTCCCAGAGTCAACCAGAAGAGGTGGTCTGCAGTTTAGTGCGAAATGCCTGCTGCTCAAGTATGGGTAAGGCGCACGGGAGTAGTGTCCAGGCCACCGCAGACAACTGGAAATGTGTCTGTTCCAGCAATACCTCTGCAGATCCTCCCACGGTGTGCTCCAGTCTCGACCCCAACTCTTCAGTGGATGGGGAAACATGGAGTACCTGGAAGAAATAAAGACACTCCTTGAGGTACCACTTTTTGTTCAGCTATAGTACATAAAATCCAAATCTATTTTCTACACGTAAGATGTCATCTCATATTTAAATTTACTTCTAAATCTGTGATGAATGGCCAATGAGTAATGACACACACCTTTAATCCCAGCACTGAGGAGGCAAAGACTTGTGGATTTCTGAGCTTGAGGCTAGCCTGGTCTACAGAGTGAGTTCCAGGACAGCCAGGGCTACACAGAGAAGCCCTGTCTCAAAACAAAACAAAACAAACAACTAAACAAAAAAAAAAAACCAAAACCCAAAAACCGAAAACAAAACTTAAAAAAACAACCAAACAAAACAAACCAAACTTTGGGCTAGAGAGATAGCTGCTCTTCCAGAAGACCTGGATTCAATTCCCAGCACCTACACGGCAGCTCACAACTATCCCTGCCGCCGTCACAGAGACAAAAGTGCATGTAAGAATGAAGAGGAAAGTACTCATGTTTAGAGTAAAAACATGTTTTGGAACAGCACTTTTATACCAAAGTTAAATTCTTCCCAAATACTGGTAAAGCTAAAATCTAAAATCCGTGAAAGGGTTCTGACTTGATAAAGCTACTTACTTCCCTTACTAACCAATGGGAGGAGAAAGCACTTTTCCGTTCCTTCCTCGTTCTTAATCACACAGCCCAGGGGAAAATTAAGGAGCATAAGGACTATCTATTTACCAGGAATGCATCTATACCCAAACTCGGTGGCAGCAGTTTCAGCAGAGTACAATAAGACTGTTTCCTGTGTGTGAAGTTGCAAGTGTGCACAGCCAGAGGTTCCCGGCAGGTGTCTTTATTGTTCTTGACCTTGGATTCTGAGACAAGATCTCTCCTTGAACTTGGGAGCTGGAACTGTTGAGTGGTCTAGAGTAGCAGATTAGCAAGCTCTGGGAGCCTCCTGCTCCTGCCTCCCCAACACTGGGGTTATGAACAGGTGACACCACTCCCAGTGTTTACATGGCTGCTAGGGGTTCCAACTCTGGTCCTTGTGCCGGACAGCAAGCACTTAACCAACTGAGCCATCTTCCCAGTTCACCAAGCTGCTGTTTAACAGACATGCTGCTCTCAAGTTCTCAAAAAGCACTGAACTTGACTTCTCGCTGCATCCTCTGGCTGGGGACTCAGAGGACTCCATTCCCTTGAGTTCCTGTGTCAACATCTACTATAGCTAGTGGGAGTCTGCAGAAGTTGCATTTCCTTATCAATGCTAGCTTTCATTTGAAACTATTTAGCTTTGATAAGTATATATTTGAAACATATCTCGAACTGCTCTCTAAACCAAACTGACTATAAATATTTAAAGGCACATCATGGGCACTATCTATCACAACATGGCCACTGACTATCAAAGTCATTCGTAGGGATCTCAGCACCTGGACCTTTTTATTTTTAAAATTCAAAAAGAACTTTTTTGAGCCAGGCATGGCAACACACACCTTCAATCCCAGCACTCAAGAGGCAGAGGCAGGTGGATCTCTGAGTTCAAGACCAACCTGGTCTACAGAAAGAGTTCCAGGGCAGCCAGGGTTACAGAGAAACCCTGTTGTCTCTTGCAAAAAAAAAAAAAAAACCCAAGAAGCAAAAACAATTTTTTTTTCTTCTGAGACAGGACAAGCTGGTCCTGAACTCTAATCCTTACTTCTGCTGCAACCTTCCCGGTGTTGGCACTGTTGTTTCCTGTCTTGGTATGAGAATACACTGCGCCCTGCACTTGACACTCTGGGTTGGCAGTTACTACACCACTATCCTTTCTGAAGGCCAGAACCGCTCCATTCACCTTAAGCCCCGTCTCTAGCCAACGGACTACCTAGCTCGATGCCTGGCACACAGCTGGCACTCACAACTGCCAGGAGGAACCAGGCATAACGGAGTTGGCGGATCCCAACGGCTTATGTAATGATGCCGTGCTATTTCCCACGCGTGGCACACCAGACGGTTTGAAAGGTTACACAAACCCCTGGAATCTTAACATCTAAGTCTTCAAAGTTTATTAGAGAAAAACACAACCAGGGCATCAAATCTAAGATTCGGCGGGCACTATTTGGGGTGATATTAATAGAAGCAGTATGTACTGTGGCGCTTTAAAATTCCAAGTTTTTTTGGGGGGGTGGGTGAGAGGCGGAGTTTCAGTCTAATCCCGGCCACCCTCAAATTCACAGCTATCCTCCTGCCTCAGCCTCCTGGGTGTTGAGATTACAGGAGTGAGCCATCGCGCCCGACTCTCAATGAATGAACTTCGAGAAAAATACTCAGGATGGAGTGAGAACTTGAGGGTGCCCAGCAAAGTTGGCCTCCGCCTGACCGAAGTTTGTGAGCAGAGGACGCTGGCCCAGCCACCCCGGGGAGCGCGGCCTCCCTCCAGGCCGAGCCTCGCGTGCGGGTGGCGGCGAGCGTGGGGGCCGCGCGAGGCCAGCCGGACCCCGGAGGCCGCCGCCAGCCCGGCCAGCCGCCCGCGCGTTACCTCTCCCTCGGCGCCGCCAGGCGCGTCCCCGCCGCGGACCCTCTTCCTCCGCCTTCCTCCCTCCCTCCCGCGCCCCGCCCCGGGCCGCCCGCCCCTTCCTCTTCCCTCCCGCCACGACTGACCGGCCTCGCCCCGCCACACAGCGGCCGTAGCCCCTCCGCACACAGCGCCACGTCTCCATTTCAGCTCTCGGCGAGCGTCCAACGCTCAGGCCCACGGCTGCGCCTCAGAACCGGCCACTCGCAGGGTCCCGCCGGATCTCCATCACTCCGCCTCGGCTCCGGCACGGCCGCTAGGCATGCTGGGAGGAGCGTCTCTCCGTAGGCTGGGTTGCCATCTTGCCTTCTGGGACAAGTCCTTTGACCGCGCGACTCCGTGCATGCGCAGAGTGTGCGCGGGAAGCCGTTTCCGCATAGGGCAAAACTCCGGACCGCCTCTTAAAGGAGCAGAACGCTAGTGCCGGGCGTCTCTATGAACACCTCTGAGCTGGCGCTGATGGAGACTTGGTGTATTTTTCACGTGCTCGGGCAGATCCAAAAGGCAGATAGATGTTGAGGAAATACTGTTCTGTGGGTTTCCATAGAACTTTGGACTTCAGATTTTTATAAATTAATTTTGTGGGAATACATCTAAATAGTGTTGATTCTGCGATTCGCAGGAATAAAACTTATCCCACCATTTTCGGGCCATATTTAAAAGACGTTTTTACTAAAGTTTAAATACTGTCCACGATGGACCTTGGTCAGGATCACTCCCTGAAACTTTCCAGCTGAGTTACCGGGGGGGGGGGGGGGTGCTTTTACTGTCAAAACTCATAGGCCACCGTACTTTCTCATGAGACTTTGTTTTTTTTTAAGAACTACAACTCCCAGAATCCCTGAAGTTCCCTGTCTTTGGGCAGGTGGGGCTTACAGTTTAATTTAGGATGTTACAAGGGAACTCACTTGTACTTACGTTGTGTTGATTATCCGTGTCTGTGAGATCTAGCGTAGGAGTCGGAGATTCTTGGAAAACATAGGAAGACACAGGAAGGAGAGCGATGCCAAAAGCAGAGGGCACCGGGAGCTAGGGTCGCTGCTTGCGGAGGTTGTTTTAGTAGAGCTGCTTAGTATTTTCTTGGGGAAGTTCGGGGTTTTTGTTTCTTTTTTCCCCCCTTCTGTTAATTTTGAGAACTACTTTACTTTCACAGTGTAGCTGATTCTCTTTCTCTGAAGTAGTTAAATTGTATAAACATGCCAGGAATGCTGAATTAGTGAATTACGATGAAAGTTGAGTGTCTGATTTCACACATGCGTGCGCGCACACGCATACATTCTGAAAAAAAAATCTTGCTAGGTGATAAATACTGGCCTCAAACTCACCTCACATCGATGTCAGTGCTGGGATTACAGGCATGTACTGCCACACTTGGCTTCTGATCACGTTTTCATCAGCTAATATGAAATCTTGTTTTTGCATGTTTCTTGTTACTTCACTAACTTTAAACCCAGGTCCAATCGCATTCCAATCCATGCCTAAACGAAGGTTATTTAGTATACATATTTTCTCTATATATCACATCATTTCCTTTGTCCCTTCAGAATCTTACAGCAGTGTGCTTGGGGACCGTTTTTAAAAAAACAGCAAAACCAGTCAAGTGTGGATTAAGTAGGCTGTAAAAACGTTGCTTTCTTACAACCTGGAAACTCGAGGGCAGCGTGTGCCTTACGCAGCCTCAGCTAGGAACACAGCACACTAGGCAACTAAAGTTGGTTACTGTGAAAACACTGGAAGGATCGGCTTGTGTATTAGAGATAGGTTTTAGGGCTAGGCAGTTCGCAAATGCAGAATCTGCACATGAGGGCTGATTGCTTCTGTTTTATACTACCCTATTTTCTAAGGTAGTCACAATTTTGTAGTTTGAAATTCATTTTTTAAAATGAAATCCAGTTTATTACATTTGACCTGTAGTTTCGCATATGCCTTGTTCCATAATGACATTGTAAGTAGCTTGTGAGAAGGGTTATGACTCATTATTTTCAAATTTATTCAACCTAGTACTCTGCTGACTATAGCAACACATGGCAGACAAAATATCATCAAATAGATTATTAACTGGACCAGACTTATGGGACACCTGCCATTCACCGGAGTCTCTCCTCCAGTACACCCCAGCTCCTCTGGCTTGTTGTGTAAAGAAACAAGTACTGGGGCTGGAGAGGTGACTCAGTGGTTGAGAGCCCCGGTTGCTCGTCCAAAGGATGGGGTTCAATTCCCAGCACCCATGTGGCAGCTCACAACTGTCTGTTCCAGGAATCCTGACACCTTCACACCAATGCACATAAAATAAAAGTTAAATAAATTTTAAAACAAAGAAAAAAAATGTATCACTTTGAAATACACAAATGACATTAAGATGCATTCTTTTGTTTTTGTTTTAGAGATGGGGTTTCTCTATATAGCCCTGGCTGTCTTGGAACTCACTCTATAGACCAGGCTGGCAGGAGGGAGCAGAAAGGTTGTGAGAGGCAGAGGTGGTGACGGCTACAAGGAAACTTTTTCAGATCCACAGGGCAGTTGTACTGTGTACAGTCTGTACTCGGCAGTGGTTGTGACAGCATGCACAAGCGCTGCGCAGAATCAGGGCAGACAAAATTCTAGCAGGGATTGGGAGAAGATGTCGTGAAGTCTCCCTCCTAGCTAGGGAGCCACTGGCCGCTGATGGCTGTTGGAGGAGGGAAAAGTGAGTTTTCTTCAGGGATGCATCCGTCATGCTGCAGTACATGGCCCTGCTCGCACGCATGCGGCACTAAGTGGACTCGGAGGGTTTGAAAGAAAAAGGCGCAGGAAATCAGAAGGGAATGTGGAGAAATTGGAGGGGAGGGAAGAGAGGGGATGCATCTGGTGAATATATTATATGCACATAGCACATCCTCAAACGCTTTTTTAAACAAATTCACAAACTTGACTTTACTGGACTTGGCACAGGAATGAACATGAATGAAATCCAGTTCATCTAGTCTTTTGCCTGAAAGGAAATGAAGTATTTCGGAGCCTGGATACTCTCTGAAACCTGAAAATCCAAGTGGCTAACATCAGTGTCTGTGGCCCTGGAGTTGTCAGGCTGATCTGGAGCAGAAAGTGGAACAGGAATGAATTCAGTGTCCCTCCCGAGGACCGCATCAGTAGTGGAGAACCTTTCAGAGTATGGCAGCAGTCCAGAGAACCCCTCGGAGGACTCTATGACTAGAGAAGAAGGGGCCAGGGATGCAGTCGAGTCAGCCAGCTGCTTGCCTAGCACACACAGTGCTCTGAATTTGATGCCCATTGCCACATGAATTGGATGTGGTAGTGCATGCCTGTAATCCAAGCATTCATGCAATGGACACAGGAGGATTGGGTGCCCAAAACTACATAGGGAGTTCAAGGCCAGCCTGGGATACACGAGATCCTATTTAAAACAACAAACAAACAAATAATTCAAGAAATAGCTATCAAAATATAGCAGAAAGGAAAGTAGTATTTAAAGTCTGAATTTTGAGCCATAGCAGAGAACTTAGAATTACCTGGAAAGTAGCTCTCAAGTTTCTGAGCAGGAGAGGGGCCAGGCCAAGTCAGGTGTGACAGGAAAGTCCATTGGGAAGGACCAATCTACTTTGCCCCAAGTGTATGAAGTCTTCCTTAGTTGTAGAGGGCAGGGCCACAGCTGGAACACAACACTTGTGGTTTGCTGACCAGCGCAGATCATCTTCTTGGATAGTGTGGCTCCATCCTGACAGAATCGAGTGGCTTCTAATTGCACTTGTAGTTAAGATCTATTCACTCATTTAATTAGCCCTACTCTCAAGAAAAAATGTCACAAATATTGTTGAAGCACCTGGCTTCCCCAGGGACAAGTTAGTTCTGCAATTTTAACCAGTGCCCTGTTGCTTTTCCCATCCATGTGTATCAGTGGATATTCTAGAGGTGTAAGTCTTTAAAGTATGATGACTTTATACATTTTAAAGCTATAAAAATGATGTGACATCCTGTATCTTCCTACAACTTCCTTTGCACTCTCGGCCACACTAGAATGAGGGATGTAGTTCAGTGGTAGGATACTTGGCTAGGACATTCAAGGTCCTGGGCTCAACCCCTAGCACCTCAAAAGATAACATAGAATAAATTAGGGGCTGGAGAGATGGTTCTGCAGTTAAGCATGCGATGTGAGATTCCCCTCTGTATGCTATGAATATGTTTTATTACCATTGGTTATTAAAGAAGCTGTTTCGGCCAATGGCATAGTAGAGTAAAGCCAGGCAGGAAACCCGAAGAGGAATATAGAGAGAAAGTAGGTGGAGTCAAAGAGATGTCATGTAGCTGCCGAAGAAGAAAGATGCCAACAGCCAGTCAGAACCTTACTGGTAGACCATAACCTCATGGTGATTCACAGATTAATAGAAATGGGTTGATTTAAGATGTAAGAGTTAGTTAGAAATATGCATAAGCTATTGGCCAAACAGTGTTGTAATTAACCTAGTTTCTGTGTGATTATCTGCTGTTGGGTGTCTGGGCGGTCGGGAAACAAACGAGCAGCCTCTGTTGAGAAGGATTCTCTTTGTTCTTACAGAGGACCTGAGTTCAGTTCCCAGCATTTATATCAGGCAGCTCACAACTGTCTGTAATTCCAGCGCCAGGGGATCCAATGCCCATGTTTCCAAGGGTATTCACAGCATACATGTGGGTAACCACACATAGACACACACACACATATAATTAAAGATAATAAAATTTTTTAGCTGGATGGTGGTGATGCATGCCTTTAATACTAGCACTCGGGAGGCAGACGCAGGCAGGCAGATGTCTGTGAGTCTGAGGTCAGCCTGGTCTATAGAGCAAGTTCTAGGATAGGCTCCAAAGATACACATAGAAAACCTGTCTGGAAAAACCAAAAATAAAATAAATAATGCAAGTTTTAGTGTTGCTTTTGCTGGCTTATTTTTAACATATAATATCCCCAACACAATAACTTATTAACCCTTGGCTTTGTTCTTATGTGTTTGTGCTCTTCCTGGCTTCTGTTTTGTTATTTCATCAATGCTTTTAGGAACATTGCCCATATTTTTGCTGTCTCTTTCTACATTCCCAAAGGTGCAGTTACTAAAGATACCGGATAAAAATGCATGTTCCTGATGCATTATCAGCTTGCTCTCCACATTAGTAGCTCACCCACTAGGTCGTAGGAGGGTATACACAGTGATTTCGTTTCTAGTTCCTACAGAATGTACTTCCTTCCTCTTTCCTGCCATCCTTTCTTCCCTTTGTTTCTTGAGCAAAGGCTTTGCCCCTCAGTTCAGAACTCACTCTGTAGTCTAGGCTGGCCTTGAACTTGCTATTTACATCTTGCCTCCTCCCTAATGTTAGGATTACAGTTTGTGTCTCCACACCTAACTCCTAACACACACACACTCCAGTCATAATTCATATGCATATATATGTATACACAGTCTAGGCTGGGCATGATTGTTATGGTTTTGGTCCCTTTAAGAGACAAGTCACACCCATTCCCCTCCCCATCCGCTGAGGCAGGCTGATCTTCAGCTTCTGGCCTGAGCTCGTCCTCTTTTCCATCTTCCTCTCGGAGAGGCAGCTTTGCTTCTCCCTCTCTCCCCACTTCTCTGCTTCCCCCTTCTCTGTCTCTTTTTCCTCTTCTTTCTCCCTCTCTCTCTGTCCCCCCCTTCACCCTTCCTCCTCCATAACCCCCTGAATAAACATTCAACCTCACCCTGCATGTCGTGTCTATCCATGTTTCTGTCTTCTGTCCGCCTGCCATGTGTCTCCCTGCCTGGAACCAGCCATTGCTCGGGGACCAGCAGCCGTCTCTGCCTGGGGCCCACTGCCTGCTGCCACATGGCCCGCCACCACTGCTCTGGGACCAGCAGCCTCTCTGCCTGGGACTGGCTGCTCCCAGGGCCCGCTGTCTGCTGCCACATGGCCTGCCGCTCTGGGACGAGCAGCCATTTCTGTCTGGAACTGGCTGCTCCCAGAGCCCACTGCCTGCCACCACATGGTCCGCTACCACCATTTGGGACCTACAGCATTTCTGCTGCCTACTGCCGCAGGGATCTTGCAACATTTTTTTTTAAAAAAGAATAACAATGATGGTGCATGTATTTGATCTCATCCCTTGGAAGGCAGAGGTGGGCAGATCACGGTGAATTCAAAGCCAGTCTGGTCTACATAGTAAGGCCCTGTCTCAAAAAAAAAAAAAAAGGAGATGTTTATAAAATGTGTGGTGAAAGAAGAACATTCCACCCCTGCTTTGGAGAAGGGCTATCTTAACAACATTCAGTCAACTGAAGATGGATTCCTACAAGTGTCTGTACATAAATTTCAAGTCATTTTTGCATGTGCAGACTCATTCAGATCTTCCCAGACTGAAGGGGCAGTCCTGTGGCTTCCTTCCTTTTCCATATTCCTAACAAGGCTTCATGAACTTTAATTGTTGATGAGCTGCTTACAACAGCAGTTCCTTAGGAGTGACAGATGACCCAGGATTTCCCTATGAGAAACAATCCGGCCATCTACAGAAGCATCACAATGAACACATCTTTCTTTCTGCCTTCCAGTTCTGTACAGTGTCTCCTTTCAAGACTATTGCCCTCATGAGACTTGTTCCTTGACAAGTCTAAGCCTTGAGGTGATATGAAGACCAACATTGAGAAGAGAATGAAATTGGAGGTATCAATACACCCCAGAGCATCTCACCATCCCTGCGAGAGCACAGCCCATTGTACTGCTGCAGTCCATAGATCAACACCGGCAGCTTGAAAGAGGTTTTTTTTGGATTTTCGAGACATGGTTTCTCCGCCACAGCCCTAGCTGTCCTGGAACTAACTCTTGTAGTCCAGGGTGGCCTTGAACTCACAGAGATCCACCTGCCTCTGTCTCCTGAGTGCTGGGATTAAAGGTGTGCGCCACCCCTGCCCAGCCAAGAAGATTAATTTCTTATTCAGTATGGAAATACTGGCTTCTACATGCCCTTCTAAAGGCCTACCTGTAGGCACCGGTCCTGAAGCTCTTCAACCAGTCCTCCCTTTTCTTTGGGTTTTGTTTTTGTTTATGGAGCTGTTGTACACTACTATTCTCTGAGACAAACACCCACCGTCTTTGTTCAGCCTTGCAGGCTGGGCTTGTGACTGCTGACTTCCAGAGTAAGTGTGGTGAGAGGCAGCAATTCTGCTTCAGGGCAAGGCTAGAGAATGTCAGAGAGAGGGGGAGGGGAGCAGCACTTCTGTGGCCTTTGATTAGAAAGCTTTCATCCCTGCAGTAGCTGCTTTAGGGATCTCATGCAGTAGTCAGTAACCCCATAGTAAGTACTCTCAATGGGGTCATTGGTTCCCCGAGTGGGGGGCTTTGGTAGCATCAAAAGGAAGTCTATTTTTGGGACCTTAGGAGGGGTTAGACTTTGCCTAGGCCCTCACCTTCAGAGAATATTTTCCAGCCGGGCGATGGTGGCGCAGGCCTTTAATCCCAGCACTTGGGAGTCAGAGACAGGCGGATCTTTGTGAGTTCGAGACCAGCCTGGTCTACAAGAGCTAGTTCCAGGACAGGCTTCAAAACCACAGAGAAACCCTGTCTCGAAAAACCAAAAAAAAAAAAAAAAAAAAAAAAAAAAAAAAGAGAGAGAGAGAGAGAGAGAGAGAGAGAGAGAGAGAGAGAGAGAGAATATTTTCCAGAAGGCAGACTTCCTTAAACATGATTGATTTCATCATTGACCTTATCTGAGGTTCAAGGGTGGACTAAAATTGCTAACCCTCTAATCACGTGATTGTTTTCCCAGGCTACTTAGGCTTCCCACCCCAAGCCTCCAGACAAGCTGTCATCACAGAAAGAAGATATTTAGCATGTAAGAGATGCCATGTTTCAGCACCTGTGTACCAGAGAAAGGTACTAAAATCAACCGTGCTCAGCTTTCTTATCATAGATCATACTGTGTACTAGAAAACAAGAACAAGGGCCGAATATATACACTTCTTATTCTAAACCACATAGTGAATGGGAAGCTCTGAAGGGTCAAGTTTTTTTTTTAAATATTTATTTGTTATGTATACAATATTCTGTCTGTGTGTATGTCTGCAAGCCAGAAGAGGGCACCAGACCTCATTACAGATGGTTGTGAGCCACCATGTGGTTGCCGGAAATTGAACTCAGGACCTTTGGAAGAGCAGGCAATGCTCTTAACCTCTGAGCCATCTCTCCAGCCCCAAGGGTCAAGTTTTAAATGGGGTGTGTTTGCACACACCTGCAATTCCAGCGTCTGGGAGGTGGCAGTAGGAGGGTCAAGAGTTCAAGGTCATTTTCTGCTAGTGAATTTGAGGTCATAGTGGCACACACTTAGAGGCAGGAGGATTGCAAATCTGGGCCAGCCTGGGATTTATAGATAGTTGTGGTCAAACTAGCAATATAGTGAGACCTTACCTCTAACAGAGCTGGGCCAGACTGTAAAGTTGGGTGGGAGAACTACATCACCATGACAACATGGGCTATTTTTTACTAAGAGGTGTTAGGCTATCTGGAAATACTTCTCGGATTTGGAGGTGGAAAACGAAGTGCAGAACACGTGTCATTGGGTAGGCTGAGTTGAGCAACACCTTAAATTCTTTTTTGTAGTTAGCTTTCAGCTTTTCCTTACATTATGCATCTCCAGCTTTTTTATAAGAACAAAAAGACAAAAGAAATTTTATAGCCTGTAATTACATATTAATGCTGTAAATATATATCTATGATTCTGTAGCTGGAATATGGGAGATTTTTCCTTAAAGAACAGGAAAAAATTGTTTTAATCAATAATTCAAAATAATTATTGCATACTAGCACAACACCCATTATTTTTTACAACACCCATTTTTAGGTACAAAAGTGTGAACACCTCAGTGCTTTATACCTTGAAGCCATGTTACCTTTCATTATGGTTGAAACCAAAACCATGTTACTTTTGTTATCATTCAAACCAAGTTGCTTTTTGTTAACATTGAAACTATGTTACTTTTTATCTTTAACATGTGCTTCTATTTTTTTCTGTGGGGTTTTCTAAATATCTCTAGGAAGTTATTTTATTTTAAAATTACTTAAAATTTTAGATTCACCTGTGAGGTTTTGCTTGTATGTATGTGTATCATGTATGTCTTGTACATGCAGAGGTCAGAAGAGGATGTCAGATTTGTTGGAACTGGAGTTAAAGATGGCCATGAGCCACTATGTGGGTGCTGAGAAACAAACCCCACCTGATCACTGCGCTGTCTCTCCAACCTGTTTATCTATCTATCTATCTATCTATCTATCTATCTATCTATCTATCTATCTATCTATCTATCTATCTATCTATGAATGATATCCCTGGGATTGAACTGAGGTAATCAGGCTTGCTGGCAAGTGCCATTACGCAATGACCCACCTGCCCCTGCCTCCCTAGCACTGCTGGTAGCAAACACTTTTACTTATTGAGCCATCTTGTCATGGGACACATATTTTGTCCCACATAGGATACGTGACATTGAAGTTAGTCAGTTTTTGTCCTGCGCATCCTCAGTAATTAGCCTGAATTTTCTAAATGCAACGTTGCCATTCTTTACTCCAAACCCAGGACCCTGGAGACCATCGCTGCAGTTTTGCTTCCCTGAGTCCTCGTGACTAATATTTTCTAATGTTTTTAATGCTAGACACAGCTGGAGCTTCCACACCACACCAATCTCACTTTACAAATGGCTCAATTACCTTCTTTCTTGCTCCTTTCCTGCTGACCACCATGGTGCTAAAAGGGCAAGAAGAGACTTTTTAAAAACTTCATACCCAAGCCAAGTGTGGTGGCACATGCCTTTAATCTCAACACTAGGGAGGCAGAGCAGGCGGATGTCTCTTGCGGTCATGTATCCTCTTCACAATGTCTTCCTTAGGTTAAAAATGGTAACCAAACCTAGGTCCTCTATAAAAGTAGTGAGTGGGCCGGGCGGTGGTGGCGCACGCCTTTAATCCCAGCACTCGGGAGGCAGAGGCAGGCAGATCTCTGTGAGTTCGAGGCCAGCCTGGTCTACAAGAGCTAGTTCCAGGACAGGCTCCAAAACCAGAGAAACCCTGTCTCGAAAAACCAAAAAAAAAAAAAAAAGTAGTGAGTGGTCTTAACAGCTGAGTTACCTCCCCAATCCTGGCATATCTTTTTCTGTTCTACTTTGACTAGCAGCATTTGGTAAACCAAACAACCTTGGAGGCAATGAAGAAAATTCCTGAGGATGATTCCCAATAGCTGAGCAATATAAGACGTAGAAGGTAAAGCTACCTGGGAAACAGGAACAGGGTGTGAAGGAAAGCTTGGGCTTTGATCTGAAATGCTTTCAGGGTAGAGTCTGAGACCTACCAGAGACATGTGAACGAAAACGCAGATTCGTGAGTCTGCCAGAGCTGACAAAAGACCAGAGGCAAAAATCCCGACAAACAAAACATTAAAGGCTCCTGGAAGGAGACAACATCAAAAAAGACTGGAAGGGAGTCATCTCAGTATAAAAGAAAAAAAAAGGTAATGTGAACTCATATACTAGGTAAGAGCTATGAAAATGTAAAATTGGCAAAAACGTCTAAAGCTGAAAGTCCTGGGTATGATGGGGTTATTAGAAAGTTTATTTGGAGCATGTTCGAAGTATCGGCCAGACTGACCAGGAGAAAGGAAAAGATAGGTGACACAGCATTCATGCAATTGATGCGAAGAAAGGGGAAAGGCGAGGGGAAAAGGCAAAAGGATGCTCTTTGCTCCTTTCTTGCCAGCTGCCATCTGTCTTTCCTACATCAGCCAGTTTCCCTAGACAGAAAGCCTTAGGCAACCCCTCTGGATTCCAAAGCTGTGCTTCTGTACGATTCCAGGGTATGTGTCTGTTATATTCATCACGATGCAACGATGTATTTTGTTTACATATGACATGTTGTATAGAGAAGGATGATCCTTTGTAATTCCAAAGCTTAATTAGCATAACACCTGGCCCAGAGTAGGTGGTGAGTTCAGGGATAATGAATAAGTGACAAGCAGTTTTAAGAAGGTATAGAGATAACTCAGCAGTTACAAAAACTTGGTGTGGCAGAGTGGTGGCAGCACACACCTTTCATCCCAGCACTCAGGAGGCAGAGACAGGTGGATCTCTGTGAGTTCGAGGGCAGCCTGGTCTATAGAGGGAACTCCAGGACAGATAAGGCTACACAGAGAAACCCTGTCTTGAAAAGTCAACCAACCAGCCAAACTTTTGAGAGTCTTGCTACGTATATCAGACTACCCTGAAACCTGTGGCTGAGTGGATTTTTTTTTTTTTTTTTAGTTTTTCGAGACAGGGTTTCTCTGTGGCTTTGGAGCCTGTCCTGGAACTAGCTCTTGTAGACCAGGCTGGTCTCGAACTCACAGAGATCCGCCTGCCTCTGCTTCCCGGATTTTGTTGTTTTGAGACAGGGTCTCCTCATTTAGCTCAGGCTGACTCGAAACTCACTATTTTACTCATGTTCGTCTCAAACACGCAGGAGTCCTCCTGGTTCACAAGGGTGAACCTTTATGTGTGGTTGAGGCTCGCTGTGCATGCAGCCTGGTCTGGCAAAGACAGGCTGCAGACAAGAGGCTCCATCTGAAGAAACAGGGGACGTATCTGTCAGAGCGCTGAGATGTTGCTGTGGGTACGGGAAGGCAACTTGAGCAGGGGAGGAAAGGAGATGCGTGACTTGGGAGCTTCTGCTTCCATCACCCAGTACTCCACTGAAGCTTGAGCACAGGGCGGGAGGCTCCAACCTCTCTCACCAGCTCGCAAATTCTAGAAGACATCCAAGCTAGTGCACGAGGAGATTTAGTAGGGACGCCTTGGGCGTCCACAGAGACTGGGACCGGCGCTCGCAGGGCAACCGAGGTCACAGAGCTCGGAGAGAATCCTACCCGTCTACTTTCCCGAACGCGGAGGAGGCTGATCCGGAAGTGTATGTGGGAAACCGGAAGCAGATCCTCGCGGCAGGCCCCAGGAGCCACCGCCCCCTCGCCGCGGTGCTGTGTGCAAGTTTGGGTCCGCTGTGGCTGGGGCGTCCCGATGGTCCCCAGCTGGCGGAGTCAGGGGCGGAGGGAGGATGACCTCTCCTTGGGGTCACAGTGCCGACCTGGCCCGCTTCTACACTGTCACCGAGCCCCAGCGACACCCCCGGGGCTACACAGTCTATAAGGTTACCGCCCGGGTGAGTGCCTGGATAGGGACACCGGGGCGGGGCGCGGGCTTCGGACTGCGGCTGGGTGCGGCCGGTGGTAGTGAGGACTCGCGGGGATGGAGACTCAGACAGGAGGCGCTAGGTAGTAGACAGGAACTGCAGGCAGAGACGGGACCCTAGGATGGAGATACTAGGAACCCCAGACAGGAGACAGGGACTCCAGGCAGAAGAGACTCAAGGTTGGAGATGATGGGGATCCCAGGCAGGAGAATGGACTCGAAGATGGAGATTCCAGGATTGAGATGCTGAGAACTCTCGGCAGGAGTCAGGACTCCAGGATGGAGATGATGGGGACCCCAGGCAGAAGATAGTGACCCCAGGATGGAGATGATGGGGATCCCAGGCAGGAGAGTGGACTCCAGGTAGACAGGGGTGGTGGTGATGGGGGGCGGGTGGAGGGGTAGGAGGGTGGTGGGTAGATATGGGATGGCAGGCTCTGCTTTCCGTTCTGGGGTGGAATACTGGCGGATGACTTTAAATGGATGACCTAGTCTCTGTCCCACGTGGACTTTCTCTTAGAATGAAATTTGCAGGGGCGGGCTGGCTTGTTCCAGAGAGAAAACACACAGTTAAAAACGCTAGTGGGTGTTTTGTCTGGCTTATGTAACCGAAGCGCTGCCTGCTTTTCAGTTCTCATTTAGTGGCGGGTTTGCTGTGAGGCAGGTAGGCTGCTGGCGAAGGATTCACCATTAGTTCACCCGTCTCGGACCTCGCCTTTGTTGGAGTTTTTCTGAGCCTTTTCTGAAGGAGATGCATGTGTACTTAAGTGATCTTACCTGTGACTTGAGTGACATGAGGGCAGACTGGGCTGTCCTCAGTAGATAGAGGTGCTTGCTGTCAAGCCCGAAGACCTGTGTTCAGTTCCAGGGATCTACACGGTGGAAGGCGGGAACTGACCCCTGCAGACTGTCCTCTGACAGCCAAAGGTGTCCCCTCCCCACCTCCTGCAAATAAATAACTGTTAAAAATTTTGAGGTTGTTTACATCAGTTCACTGTTCCAAATTTAGCACTGATTTTCTTAAGTTTTGTTGCTTAGCTTGAATTTTGAAACCTGCTCATTTCCCTCAGCAGCGAGGGAGAGTACTAATGACACGAAATGAGCACTTATGTGTGCAATGCTGGTGTGTGCTGGGCATTGTGTACCCATCCCCCAGCGTAATGTTCAACTTCATGATGAGGAAACAGATTCAAGGAAGTTTAGAAGTTTGCTAAAGTTTCTGTGGCAAAGCAGTAGCGCTTTGGTCTGTGGAACCAGTTCTGCCTAACTCCAAGATGAAGACAGTGTCAGGAATTAGCTCAGTTGCTAGGGTTGATTCTTGAGGAAGACAGGTGTGGGTGAAGGAGTAACAAGAGAGCAGCATCGCAGTATCAGTTTAGAAGGCATACAGGAAGAGGTTCCCGAGAACCCGAGACTAGACTGGGCTAAGCTGAGCTTGGGACTTGCAAGTGGCTGGTGGCATTTGGAAATGGTGCAGAGTCAGACAGATGTAAGATGCTGGCTTGAGCAAGTCTGTCAAGATAGCAAGAAGACCAACTTCATGAAGAATAGGAAGAAGTTTGCCTTCCCTTTTTGTAGGTCAGATTGTTGTATGGGTGGGTGTGAGCTGTAGTTTTTCTGAGAAATATAACAACATGAGGGGCTTTTTCCTATGTCATTCTTTTTTTTTAAAAATATTTATTTATTTATTATGTATACAGTATTCTGTCTGCTTGTATGCCTACAGGCCAGAAGAGGGCACCATACCTCATTACAGATGGTTGTGAGCCACCATGTGGTTGCTGGGAATTGAACTATGGACCTTTGGAAGAGCAGGCAATGCTCTTAACCTCTGAGCCATCTCTCCAGCCCTTCCTATGTCATTCTTGAGGCCTTTTTAGTCACGGATACCTTTGATTTCCTGATACAAAGCTTATAGAATCAGAACACCAGCATTGCATCTGTTGGCCTACAGGCCTTTGCCTCTTACTAGACAGACCGTAGGTTTCTCACCCTGGAAGTGGTTTCATTTCAACAAAAGCACTGGTCATTGCATTGGCCCCAGGCTGTTTGCCCTCTTCTTTTTTCTTTTTATGTTTTATGTATTTTTATTTTATGCATATGAATGTTTTGCCTGCACATAAATATGTTGCTACATGTGTGTTGAGTGCAGACAGAGAGTCCGTAAGAAGTAATTGAATCTCCAGGAACTGGAGGTATAGATCATAGTGAGCCACCATGTTGGTGCTGGGACTTGCACCTTGGTCCTCTGCAGAAGCAGTGAGTGCTCTTACCACCGAGTCATCGTTCCAGCTCAGATTGCTTTCCTCTTTATCCTGGGCACCATGTGTATTGGGGTGTGCAGTTCCAGGCACTTGGCTCTAGAAGGTATGCAAGGGAGTGCTCGGGTTTCCCTTTTCTACTTACGGTAGAGTGGAGTTTGTTGTGCTTAACTAGATACAGTAGTACAGGAAGGTGTGTAGTGCCGCAGGCCCTAGGAAAGAGCTGTGGTGCTTAGAAGACAGAGTGCTATGACCCTGGTGGGGCAGGGTGGGAGGAGTCATGAAAGGAGAGGATGATGGAGATGGAAGAAAGGGACAGAGCCTATGAAGGCCTGGGAGTATGATGAAAGCCCTGAGTGTGATAATTGTATTATTACTTTCCAAAACAGAAGGCTGTCAAATGCAGATTTAAAGTATCTCAGTATATGGGCTGGGGAGATGGCTCAGAGGTTAAGAGCACTGACTGCTCTTCTAGAGGTCCTGAGTTCAATTCCCAGCAACTACATGGTGTCTCGCAGCCACCTGTAATGAGATCTGGTGCTCCCTGCTGGCCTGCAGGCAGACATAAAATATCCCATCATAAATTAGGTGATGTAGCACATGGCCTTAGAAACACTCACACGCCCGTGCTGCGCATACTGCCTGTTGCCGTGTTCACTGAACTTGAAGACTGTTGACATTGACTCTTTTCTCTCTATAAGTGTCCTCATTTACTGCTTACGTTCCAGACTGTGCTTTTTACAGTGTTAGCAGTTTTTTTTTTTGTGGTTGTTTTTAGAACTGGGGATCAAACCTGGGGTCTCACAGAAGTGAGAACCTGTGCCACTGAGCTATGCCCACAGCCCGAGGTTTTTGTTTTGTCTTTAACATTATTTGTTTGTGTGTGTGCATGTGTCTGTGTGAGTGTGGCCGCTGACATGCATGTGGAGGTCAGAGAGTAGCTTGTGGGACTTGCTTGTCCCATCACCACTTGGGCTCTGGAGGGTGAGCCTGGGCTTATTCTCTGAGCCTTCTCAGTGGTCCCACAGCCTGGGTTTTGTATGTGTTCGGATTTTGTTTTTTAAATTAAGGATCAACATGGAGGTGCATTTAAAAAACAATTATGCCTAACATTAGGAATCAAGTAAAATGTTTATTGGTTTTTTGGAACGTAAGAAGAAAAACAACTTTCCTCAGGAGAGCTAATCAGGTAATAGTGCTCCCCTGAGAAAGCCTCAGGATACAAGTTAGACGAGCTTCCGCCGGCTCGCTGCTCCCGATTCAGAGCTTGAGGAACAGTTTTTGATCATCAGGAGTGAATTAGAATCATTCCATTTTGGACAACAAAGGAACTCTTTCTTTTATATTCAATCTCTTTAGTACCTTTCTCTTTCTATTTTTAATTTTCTAGAACCTGGCAGGCTTACGATAACTTCGTAGTTATTTAGAGGCAAAGCAACAGATGCCCCTATTACTTCTTTTTAGTTTTTGTTTTCAGAGTAACTAGAAGTATTTTACTAGAACGTAAGAATTACAGAAGTTTCCAGAGCAGTCATACATAGTGGTCGGAAGCTTTTTTGACCTTATGTAGGCTCGTATCTGAAGGACCGCTTAGCTGGTTCTGATCAATGCCCACTGTGTGGTTGCTTAGCTGGTTCTGATCAATGCCCACTGTGTGGCTGCTTAGCTGGTTCCGAGCAGTGCCTACTGTGTTGTAGTGAGGAGGTGAGCAGGCCTGCTTTTAGTCCTGCCCGCGCTCCCAAACGGCTAGCTTAGCTCCGGAAATAATAACACGGAAACTGTATTCTTTTAAACACCGCGTGGCCCATTATTTCTAGCCTGTTATGGGCTAACTCTCACATCTTGATTAACCCATTTCTAATAATCTTTGTAGCACCACAAAGTGGTGGCTTACTGGGAAAGATTCAGCATGTCTGACCTGGCGGCTGGCTCCATGGTGTCTGTCCAACTATGCTTTCTTTCTCCCAGCATTCTGTTCTGTCTACTCCACCTATCTAAATCCTGCCCTATCAAAAAGCCAAGGCAGTTTCTTTATTAACCAATGAGAATAACACATAGACAGATGACCTTCCTCCATCACTGTGTGGTTGCAGTATTTTTATCTGTTTGCCTATTGACGGACATTTGGGTTCCTTCAGTTTGGGGCTGTTTGGGATGCAGATCCTGTGAACACTCGTGTGCACTGTTGGTATGTGTTTTTTTTTTTCTCTTGCTATCACATACATTTAAAATTTATTATTTTTTACTATGTCTTTGTACTAAATCTTGAAAACAGGTCATGTAAGTACTTTCTTTCAAAATTTGTATTTTTGTTATTTAGATTGCTTGCAGTTTTATATGAAATTGAAAAGCAGCTTGCCAAAATTCTTCAAAAATGCCTACTTAGATTTTTTTTTGGATTTTTAGTCTACTTAGATTTTTTGATATAGGATTAACGTTGAGAACAGAGATCAATTTTAGAAGAATTGATGAGTTAAAAATAACGAGTCTTCTGGAACATCCCCGTGTAAACATCCCCATGTGCGCATCCCCATGTAAACATCCCCATGTGAGCATCCCTGCTTGTTCAGCTCTTTAGTTTGGGCAGTGCTTTGAGGCTTTCAGTCTCTCTTTCTCTCTCTCTTTTTGGTTTTTCAAGACAGGGTTTCATTGTATAGCCTTGGTTGTCCTAGAATACTCTCTGTAGACCAGGCTGGCCTCGAACTCACGGAGATCTGCCTGCCTCTACCTTCTGAGTACTAATATTAAAGGCGTGTGCCAGTGCTGCCCAGCGAGGTTTTCAATCTCAGACATAATCTGGAATTTCAAGCTGAGCCTACGTCTATTCTCATTTCATGTGGCTAATGTTTATTGAATGATGACAGTAGATACTTGGATGATGCTTACTGTGAATTAGGCATTTGATATAAACAAACAAATAAAAAGTGCCCAGCAAGTGAGTACCTCTGTTTTCTTCACATTTCTGATGGGGGAGTTGAGGCTTAGAGAAGTTACTTGTTCAGTGTCCCTAGTAAACAGGGATGGAGTTTGCATTTGAATGCAGTTAGGCTGGTGACGAGCACTGCAGGCTGCTGCTGAAGCCCATATAGAATATTTCCTTAGCTGTTGGCGTGTCCCACATAGACCTTCCTGTGTGTTGTCAATGACGAACACTTAAATGTTTGAAAACTATGGCTCTCAAATTCTTCTGTTCAGTTCAGGGTCTGGTTTTATTCTACCCTTCCCTTTGCACTATTAATACTATTTGGTCTAAAACTCTTATATGTCAACATTTTAGTAAGTGGATCTTTAGAAATTTGTTTATTGATATCTCAGATACTCAGGTTTGTTTTAAGCTAGAAATTTTCTTAACGTTCAGAAGTTTTCTTTTCTTTCATGTACATTGGTGTTTTGCTTGCATTTATGTTTGTGTGAGGGGGTTGGATCTCCTGGAACTGGAGTTGCAGACAGTTGTGAGCTGCCATGTGGGTGCTGAGAATTGAACTTGGGTCCCCTGAAAGAGTAGCCAGTGCTCTTAACCTCTGAGCCATCTCCCCAGCTCCTGAATTTTTATTTTCTTTGAACCTTGACTGGGAACTAGTTTGCTGTAGTTGGTGCTGGAACTGGTAAAGTCTGATAGGAGAGAAACAACCTGGGTGAACATCTGAGTATTTACCGTTTGTGTGTTATTGTTAGGCTCTCGAGAGTTGGAATTATTTTTAATAGTGTAGAAGACCGCTATTCCTGTCTTTGGTTACACTTATTTATTGTGTGTGTTAGCGTGGAGGTCAGAAGGCAACTTGCAGGAGTTGGTTCTCTCCTTCTACCATGTGAGTCTCAGGATTTGAACTTAGGTTGTCAAGTTTGGCAACGCCTTTATCTACTGAGCAATCTCACGACCCTCCAATTCCTGTCTTAGTCAATTTGTATTCACCGGGTTTTGTAACAAGACACTATTGGCTGTGTGGCTTAAGCAACATTTAAATCATAGTTTTGGATGCTGGATAGCCCATGGTCAAGTTGCAGCGGTTCAGTGTCTTAGTTTGAGATGGCTGCCTTCTTCTTGGATTCATGACTGAGGATCATTTATATTCTTCTTGTGAGGATGCTAGTTCCTAATTACTTCCCAGAGGCCTTCTATCTAGATGTTGTGATCCGAGGATTAAAGTGTCAGCATAGGAGTTTTAGGGGGACAGAGACATCCAGTCCATAGTGCTTTGAACCTTTCCTGAAAACTCACCAGAAAGTGGGAAGCCTGGAATTTGTCCCCTTGATGTGTCTGTCTTATCTGGGAGCTCACTGGTCAGAGAACTAGACAATGTAAGTGTCTGGTGATGTTATGTGCAGCTGCTGCCTCTGGGGGCCAGACTACTGGGTTGGCAGGTGATAGCTGGTCCACATCTCCTTGCCAGCCTGTGCCACCTGCATGTCTGCAGGGTGCTAGGGATCGAGGAGCTGAGATGCAGGTGCTACGGCAAACTGGAGGTTGAATTTGGTAAGAAGACAATTATATATATGAGCCGAATGCTTTGAAGTGCTTAATCATCCTGCCAGAGTCACGGTTTTGTGTGTGCGAGGTGCAGTTTAAAGATGGCAATATATCTATATGAAATTATGGGTTTCCTGCAAGTTAATGTCTGAAGGCCAAGGTTGCATGTGTTATATTGATGAACGTGCCATTTGGTGTACTGGGTCACCGCAGGGAGTCACGCTCAGTCACACAGCATTCCTTTTGTGTAGCCTGCCATCCCTGCACCACTGTTCAAGATTTATGTCTGTGAAAAGTTGAAAAGGACATGGCCCTCTCTGTCATGTTTTATTATCTTTACTTTGCATTTCATGTTACATTTAACATAGTACTTTGTTCCTTTAGCTTCTTAGCTGAGTCCTAATGGTGCAGGAGCCGTGACAGGACTTGGGTACAGTGGGTTGCTCAGTGCCCAGCCAAGTCAGCTCTCTGGGCCCCTTTCCTGTGGAGCCTGCTGTGCAGTGTCTGCAGACAGCGGTGACCTTAGCAGTGTATGTATCCTCTTGCTCGTCTGAGTTGTCAAAGAGTCCTTGGAATCAGTCCCTTCACGTGGTCTTCCTGGTCTAGGCTTTAGGCTTTATGTGAAGGTTGCCTTTGGAAAGTCCCAGGGTTCTCATTGGCCAAGTTATTGTGTCTACCTATATCAAGCTGCAGAGCCGAGGCCACATGACTGAGGTCTAACAGGGCCATGGTCTCATTTCCTGGCTGCTGGATGACCTCGACCTCAAAGAAATGGGGTATTACCCAGTCCAGTTCTGCTGCCTTGGAGAGCTCAGGGCTACAGATTTTCTCTGCTCAGACTGCTGTGGGATCATACACACCCAGGACAGGGGATGGGCCCTGTGCTCAGGAGATCTTACACTGTGTTGTTGCCTCTCCTTTAGTCTTACACACACACACACACACACACACACACACACACACACACACAACACACACACACGTGTGTGTATGTGTGTGTGCACAGCAGAGTTAGATCTTAAGACTGATGATCCTTCTGTGACTGGTTTCTGATGGCTTAGGAAATACAGTAGTGAGAGTTGAATAATTTTTATAGTTTTACTTTATAGTAGCTGCTTAATCAAGAAAAGGGAACTCCTTCATATATGCCTGAGAGGTCATTTTAAATGTTAGGATGATAATTAGTTGAAACAGTGTGTGTGCACATGTACGTGTTTGTAGTGTGTACACATGGTGTTGAGGCTTTACCTCATCTCCGCTCCTCACTCACGCAGGGTGTGTTAGCTAGTTCTCTCATTGTCCTGACAAAACAGCTGACAGGAACAACCTAGGGGAAGAAAGCTTGCCTGGCTCACTGTGGCAAGGAAACTGTGCTCACTGTGGCAGGGAAGCCGTGCTCACTGGCAGGGAAGCCGTGGCAAGCCTGCTCTGGGGTGCTGTAGGAATGAGGTAGAGTTCCTTTGCAACTCTGTAGACAGGAACCAACTTGCCTAGAAGCAGGTGCAAGCATAATCTTGAAGGCCTGACCCTGCTGCCCTGACCCTGCTGCCCTGACCCTGCTGCTGTGCCTCCGCTAGCTTGTTTCGGGTTCCACAGCCTTCCCAAATCACAGCACCACCTAGGGGCCCAGTGCTCAAACATAGGAGTTTATGGGGACACCTCACACCCAAGCCAAGCATCCAGCCACCCTAAAAGTACTCGTGACTTGACTTTTAAGGAATGTTATAGTATTTATTAAGAAATAGGTAAGCCGGGCGGTGGTGGCGCACTCCTTTAATTCCAGCACTTGGGAGGCAGAGGCAGGCAGATCTCTGGGAGTTCGAGGCCAGCCTGGTCTCGAAAAAACAAAAAAAAAAAAAAGAAGTAGGTAAAATAGGGTTAGCACTCTGACTGGTGGTGTGCTCTGTTGACCATTATGGCCTGAGGTTGGCCACACTGTAGAGTATGGCCATTGTGTCAGGATAAGCCTGGACGAAGCAGGAAGGCGAAAGACTGTCTTACATGAGTCTGACTGAAATCTCTGGCCAGCTAAGAAGCCAGAATTCTAGGACAGTTGACAGAGGTTAAGTTCCGCATAACAGTGGTCCAGGCTTAAGGCTTGGGTGTGTATAACCCTGGCAGAGCCTCATTCCTTGACCTAAACTTTGCTCAAGAATCTCAAATGTTATCACGGTTTACGGTGAGATAACCCACCCTTTTGTGTCCCTGTAAGCTAGGTCTTTACTTAGCAGCTGTTTCACCAAGCAAGTTCTTTTGGTGTCAGGGCACCTGTAAAGATAGCAACTTCAGGTCCTGTCAAAATCCATGGGTGACTGTAGTGAAAACAAGGAACTGTGGTCTCCTCGAGGGGCCACACCTTTACTTTCTGTGACTCTCTGAGAAGCCCACGCGGTGCTCCTGGGTGTGCCGGTCTCTCCTTCTGAGGATTTCTCTTTCTTTTAGAGTCTATAATAAAATATGCCTATTAAACTCCAGCTCTACTCATAAACTGATTAGTTTCGAAGTTCTTTCTGCATCAAAGCCACACATCCTAGTTGCTTAGGTTAAGGTCCCTAGAAGTCTAGAGGAGTTCCTCAAGCTGACAGGCAATGGATAGGGAGTTATACTTCCAGTTTCTGTCCTCATAGACACTGGTAAGTGTCTTGGTGGACTTAGGATAATTTTAGATGGTCCTTTGTTTGGTTTAGTTTTGGCAGAAAACTCAGCCTCACCCTATCCCCAACTTTAACCAGTTTATGGTCAGGACTGGAGCCATTGTTCAATCCCTTTGTTTTTAGTTCAGAGCTCCTTCCTGCTCACTTCCTGCCCATCTTCCTGCTCACTTCCTGCTCATCTTCCTGCCCATCTTTCTGCTCACTTCCTGCCCATCTTCCTGCTCACTTCCTGCTCACTTCCTGCCCATCTTCCTGCTCACTTCCTGCCCATCTTCCTGCTCACTTCCTGCCCATCTTCCTGCTCACTCCTGCTCATCTTCCTGCTCACTTCCTGCCCATCTTCCTGCTCACTTCCTGCTCATCTTCCTGCTCACTCCTGCTCATCTTCCTGCTCATCTTCCTGCTCACTTCCTGCCCATCTTCCTGCTCACTTCCTGCCCATCTTCCTGCTCACTTTCTGCTCATCTTCTTGCCCATCTTCCTGCCCATCTTCCTGCTCACTTCCTGCTCATCTTCCTGCTCACTCCTGCTCATCTTCCTGCTCACTTCCTGCCCATCTTCCTGCTCACTTCCTGCCCATCTTCCTGCTCACTTCCTGCCCATCTTCCTGCTCACTTTCTGCTCATCTTCTTGCCCATCTTCCTGCTCACTTCCTGCCCATCTTCCTGCTCACTTCCTGCCCATCTTCCTGCTCACTTTCTGCTCATCTTCTTGCCCATCTTCCTGCTCACTTTCTGCCCATCTTCCTGCTCACTTCCTGCCCATCTTCCTGCTCACTTCCTGCCCATCTTCCTGCTCACTTCCTGCCCATCTTCCTGCTCACTTCCTGCCCATCTTCCTGCTCACTTTCCGCCCATCTTCCTGCTCACTTCCTGCCCATCTTCCTGCTCACTTTCTGCTCATCTTCCTGCTCACTTCCTGCTTCTCTTCCTGCCCATCTTCCTGCTCACTTCCTGCCCATCTTCCTGCCCATCTTCCTGCTCACTTCCTGCCCATCTTCCTGCTCACTTCCTGCCCATCTTCCTGCTCACTTCCTGCTCATCTTCCTGCTCACTTCCTGCTCCTTTTCCTGCTCTTCTTCTTGGAGGTCAGAAGAGGATGTCTCTCCTGGAGCTGGAGTTATAAGTGGTTATAATCACTTGATGTGTGTGCTGGGAACTGAAGTTGGTTGGGTCCTGTACAAACAAGAGAAGCAAGTGTTCTTAACTGTTGAGGTCTCTCCAGCTCCAGGGTACAGGAGGGTAATATAGGTACAGAATCCTTACGGGGATGGCAGTGATTGATCTTGGCCATGGACCTGGGAAGTGACAGCATTTTTATGCAGGTGGCATAGGAGATACACCATGTGTGCTCCCTCGTCCCCAGGGCTTGGCAGCACAGTAGGCACTAGGGTGTGATGGATGAATAAATGTAATAATAAAACCTGATGGTGACAGGGCTTTGTGGACAGAGGAGAGTTATTGCTGAGAATACCACAGAGAGGATCAGTCGAGCTTCTAAGTTCAAACCTGAAGGTGACTACCGTGAACTTATTTATTTTGTTGTCTGAAAAGCTGAGTGCGCAGTAACTCACTCTAGCCTCACTTGAAGACTGTGGAAGGAATCATAGATCATCTACAGAATGCTTTGCAAATACACACACAGTCAGGTGTCTTCCCTCCTTGGCAGAGGGCTCGAGCTGAGTCAGCACAGGTATAGCCTCTACCAACAATGAAGAGGGGCTCAAAGCTGGGTCCAGGACTGAGGCTCAGTGTTCACCTGCTGAGTGGGAGGAGGAAGAGGAGAGGGAAGCAAAAGCCCAGAAGAGGAAGGAGAATCAGGAAGGGGGCCCTGTGTACTTGCTCTGACCTCTCTGAGCTTTGTTAAGCTGTGGGGAACGAGACTAAGACTCCACAGTTGCCGCTTTTCTCCCCTGTGCACGGCCTCGGGACTCCTGCACGCCAGGCAAGTGCCCCACAAATAGCTTTCCATTTACTTTTCTGATTTCTGTCTATATGTCTTTCTCCCTTTATTGGGAACCGTTTGGAGGGTGAAACGTAGTTGTAGTGTCTTTTGTAATGGCGGGAGTGAAGTGAAGGCCTTCATTTGGTTATGAGTCCTTCAGCGTTGACTTTCTGTCTTTCCTGTAACAGCCACGAGCTGCTTCTGCTGGGAAGACTTGTAGACTTGAATCACTGGGCCGTGTTCCCGGCAGTCCCTAGGATGCTACTGTGTCCAGTGAGGGCCAGTTTCACTGGAAGGGTCCAGGACAAATACTGCCCAGCCTGCTGCTTGTCACATTGCGTTCTCTGAGACTTGGAAATAAGTTGGGAAATGTTCGCTTCTTCCCTCAAAGCCCTCCTCCGGCCACGAGCCACTGTGCCCACTGGGCCGTGGTTCTGAAGCGGCCTCACCATTGTAGCCCAGTGTGTAGCAGTCATATCGTATTGGCTTTTGATAAGATGCTTTGCATGCTCTGGATATCAGGGGGAGGTAGCTAATGTATTTGATTTCTTGATTTCTTTATTTATTTTTTTTGATTTTCGAGACAGGGTTTCTCCGTAGCTTTTTTGGTTCCTGTCCTGGAATGTATTTGATTTCTTTGAGCAGTACTCCTGAAAAGTCTAGAAGTTCCCAGATGTGACCGTGTAGTATAGACACCAGACTAAGAAACAACTTCTGTCACAAGCTATCATTTGCATGAGTTAGGAAAGATGATTTGAATAAGATGCTTCAGTATATGTACAAATTCAGGGAATATCTCAATTTTTTAGAAAGATGTAAGTTATCAAATGTAAGATATATTTGAAAAACTTTCCTGTGAGTAATTCTGTATTGACAATTTTTGGTGGGTTGATTATTCATGACTTTGACATATTGGCTAATTTAAAAAATATAAGAAAAACTAGTAGGGGAACCTATATCATTTAATCCCATGAAATATTAATCACATTTATGTGGAAAGATTATGTGTGGGAAGTACTGGGAGCTGGTGTTTGCCTGTTTAAGCCTTTCAGTCTAAGTCTGTCTTGTTGGATATGGCAATTATTACCTGCATGAAGCTACTTTCAGTTAAATTTAAGTCAGTTTAAATGAAATAAAGTTAAAATTTCTATGGTTGAAGTGCTTTTCAGCCACAGGCCTGTCAACATGTGCGTGTCGGCCACAGGCCTGTCAGCCACGTGCCTGTCAGCCACAGTCTGTGGCTGTCGTGTTGAGAGTGGGGTAGGTGTATGTCCTTGTATCATCACAGAAAGTTCAGCTGGAGCAGCCCCAAGTAAATGAAAATTGATACTGTTTGACCAAATTTCTGTTTTCTGAGAGTTGGAGAATTGAGTAGTAGAGTATGGGAAACTCTGCCCTGATTTTCCCAGAAGCAGCTGGCCAGGTGGTTAAATTCCCCGGTCAGGGAGAAAGGGAACCCACATTGTGAGTGCTGGTGTTCTTTTTAAAAGTTTTATTTGTATTATTATGTGGATGGGTGTTTGGTACCCTTGGAGGCCAGAAGAGGGCGTTGCATCCCCTGAAATGGATGTTTCAGGCAGTTGCAAGCCACCCTGTGGGTGCTGGGAGTCAAACCTGTGTTCTCTGGAAGAGCAGCCTGGGCTCTCAGCTACTGAGCCATCTGTCTCTGCAGCACTGAGGGAGTTCTTGCTGAGCTATTGGCATCGGTGGTGGCCAGACCAGGCCCGTGGGTTTTCTACCCAATTAATGTAAGAGATCAGATGGATAATTTGAGTTAAGGTTTAACTTTAAGTCCAAGATATTGTTTTGTTTTTCTTTTGGACTTAAGTCACAAGTGATGATTTTTGTTTTTTTTATACTGAATTTCACTATGTAGTCCTAGCTTGCCTGGAAGTTGACATCATGTGGACTAAGCCCTGAACTCACAGAGATCTTCCTGCCTCTGCCACTGCCTCCTGCCTGGTGTAATAAATTGATCTTCATTTCCAGTTTTTGATATGTTGTAATTGATTATTAAAACCTTTTTCTTTCTCCTACTCATAAGCAACCATTTTAATGTGCTTGTGTTTTTTTTCAAAATACACCATTGTAGCCTTAAGTTCATTAATTTGACATTTAAGTAGATAGATGATCTATAATCTAAATCAATACAAGAATTTTCCCTTCTTATAATGCTATTTTTTTTTCCTTTATGAAGTTTTGCTATTGTTTCAGGCTTTTTGACTTATGTAATCAGAGAAGCCTGAGGGATTGGCTGTTTCTTTTTGCTCAGTGTTTAAGGTGATTTCCTGCTGCTGGGAACTAGTAAACCTAGGCCCTCACATTCATGAAGCAGACACCGATGCTACATTCAGCCCTAGCCCTCGTCATGGGTTATTGAAAGAATAGTCACCCTTGCACTTAAATTTTGTTAATTTTGCTTCCTTCTTCATCATTAGGTGTCCATTGTCACCCCTCACATTAGGTGTCCAGTGTCACCCCCACGTTAGGTGTCCAGTGTCACCCCTCACATTAGGAGTCCAGTGTCACCCCTCACATTAGGAGTCCAGTGTCACCCCTCACATTAGGAGTCCAGTGTCACCCCCACGTTAGGTGTCCTGTGTCACCCCCACATTAGGTGTCCATTGTCACCCTCACATTAGGTGTCCAGTGTCACCCTCACATTAGGTGTCCATTGTCACCCTCACATAAGGTGTCCATTGTCACCCTCACATTAGGTGTCCAGTGTCACCCTCACATTAGGTGTCCAGTGTCACCCTCACATTAGGTGTCCAGTGTCACCCTCACATTAGGTGTCCATTGTCACCCCCACATTAGGTGTCCAGTGTCACCCTCACATTAGGTGTCCAGTGTCACCCTCACATTAGGTGTCCATTGTCACCCCCACATTAGGTGTCCAGTGTCACCCTCACATTAGGTGTCCAGTGTCACCCTCACATTAGGTGTCCAGTGTCACCCTCACATTAGGTGTCCAGTGTCACCCCCACATTAGGTGTCCATTGTCACCCTCACATTAGGTGTCCAGTGTCACCCCTCATTAGGCGTCCAGTTTCACCCCCACATTAGGTGTCCAGTGTCACCCCCACATTAGGTGTCCATTGTCACCCCTCACATTAGGTGTCCAGTGTCACCCCTCATTAGGTGTCCAGTGTCACCCCAACGTTAGGTGTCCTGGGTCACCCCCACATTAGGTGTCCATTGTCACCGTCACATTAGGTGTCCAGTGTCACCCTCACATTAGGTGTCCATTGTCACCCCTCACATTAGATGTTCATTGTCACCCCAACATTAGGTGTCCAGTGTCACCCTCACATTTGGTGTCCTTTGTCACCCCCACATTAGGCGTCCATTGTCACCCTCACATTAGGTGTCCAGTGTCACCCCCACATTAGGTGTCCAGTGTCACCCTCACATTAGGTGTCCATTGTCACCCTCACATTAGGTGTCCATTGTCACCCTCACATTAGGTGTCCAGTGTCACCCCCACATTAGGTGTCCAGTGTCACCCTCACATTAGGCGTCCAGTTTCACCCCCACGTTAGGTGTGCTGTGTCACCCCTCACATTAGGTGTCCAGTGTCACCCCCACATTAGGTGTCCAGTGTCACCCCACATTAGGTGTCCATTGTCACCCCACATTAGGTGTCCAGTGTCACCCCACATTAGGTGTCCATTGTCACCCTCACATTAGGTGTCCATTGTCACCCTCACATTAGGTGTCCATTGTCACCCTCACATTAGGTGTCCAGTGTCACCCCTACATTAGGTGTCCAGTGTCACCCTCACATTAGGTGTCCAGTGTCACCCCTCACATTAGGTGTCCATTGTCACCCCCACATTAGGTGTCCATTGTCACCCCCACATTAGGTGTCCAGTGTCACCCCCACATTAGGTGTCCATTGTCACCCTCACATTAGGTGTCCATTGTCACCCTCACATTAGGTGTCCATTGTCATCCCCACATTAGGTGTCCATTGTCACCCTCACATTAGGTGTCCATTGTCACCCTCACATTAGGTGTCCAGTGTCATCCCCACATTAGGTGTCCTGTGTCACCCCTCACATTAGGTGTCCATTGTCACCCCCACATTAGGTGTCCAGTGTCACCCCCACATTAGGTGTCCATTGTCACCCTCACATTAGGTGTCCATTGTCACCCTCACATTAGGTGTCCAGTATCACCCTCACATTAGGTGTCCAGTGTCACCCCCACATTAGGTGTCCAGTGTCACCCCCACATTAGGTGTCCATTGTCACCCTCACATTAGGTGTCCATTGTCACCCTCACATAAGGTGTCCATTGTCACCCTCACATTAGGTGTCCATTGTCACCGTCACATTAGGTGTCCATTGTCACCCCCACATTAGGTGTCCAGTGTCACCCTCACATTAGGTGTCCAGTGTCACCCTCACATTAGGTGTCCAGTGTCACCCTCACATTAGGTGTCCAGTGTCACCCCCACATTAGGTGTCCAGTGTCACCCCCACATTAGGTGTCCATTGTCACCCCCACATTAGGTGTCCATTGTCACCCTCACATTAGGTGTCCATTGTCACCCTCACATTAGGTGTCCAGTGTCACCCCCACATTAGGTGTCCATTGTCACCCTCACATTAGGTGTCCAGTGTCACCCCCACATTAGGTGTCCAGTGTCACCCCTCATTAGGCGTCCAGTGTCACCCCCACATTAGGTGTCCATTGTCACCCTCACATTAGGTGTCCAGTGTCACCCCCACATTAGGTGTCCAGTGTCACCTCACATTAGGTGTCCATTGTCACCCTCACATTAGGTGTCCATTGTCACCCTCACATTAGGTGTCCAGTGTCACCCTCACATTAGGTGTCCATTGTCACCCTCACATTAGGTGTCCATTGTCACCCCCACATTAGGTGTCCAGTGTCACCCTTACATTAGGTGTCCATTGTCATCCTACATTAGGTGTCCAGTGTCACCCCCACATTAGGTGTCCATTGTCACCCCCACATTAGGTGTCCAGTGTCACCCTCACATTAGGTGTCCAGTGTCACCCCCACATTAGGTGTCCAGTGTCACCCTCACATTAGGTGTCCAGTGTCACCCCTCATTAGGCGTCCAGTGTCACCCCCACATTAGGTGTCCAGTGTCACCCCCACATTAGGTGTCCATTGTCACCCTCACATTAGGTGTCCATTGTCACCCTCACATTAGGTGTCCATTGTCACCCTCACATTAGGTGTCCATTGTCACCCCCACATTAGGTGTCCAGTGTCACCGCTCACATTAGGTGTCCAGTGTCACCCCCACATTAGGTGTCCAGTGTCACCCTCACATTAGGTGTCCATTGTCACCCCCACATTAGGTGTCCAGTGTCACCGCTCATTAGGTGTCCAGTGTCACCCCCACATTAGGTGTCCAGTGTCACCCCCACATTAGGTGTCCATTGTCACCCCTCATTAGGTGTCCAGTGTCACCCCTCATTAGGCGTCCAGTGTCACCCCCACATTAGGCGTCCAGTGTCACCCCCACATTAGGTGTCCATTGTCACCCTCACATTAGGTGTCCAGTGTCACCCCCACATTAGGTGTCCATTGTCACCCTCACATTAGGTGTCCAGTGTCACCCCTCATTAGGCGTCCAGTGTCAGCCCCACATTAGGTGTCCATTGTCACCCACACATTAGGTGTCCAGTGTCACCCCTCATTAGGCGTCCAGTGTCACCCTCACATTAGGTGTTCATTGTCACCCTCACATTAGGTGTCCAGTGTCACCCCTCATTAGGAGTCCAGTGTCACCCTCACATTAGGTGTCCAGTGTCACCCTCACATTAGGTGTCCAGTGTCACCCCCACATTAGGTGTCCAGTGTCACCCCCACATTAGGTGTCCAGTGTCACCCCCACATTAGGTGTCCAGTGTCACCCCCACATTAGGTGTCCATTGTCACCCCCACATTAGGTGTCCATTGTCACCCCCACATTAGGCGTCCATTGTCACCCCCACATTAGGTGTCCATTGTCACCCCTCATTAGGCGTCCAGTTTCACCCCCACATTAGGCGTCCAGTGTCACCCCCACATTAGGTGTCCAGTGTCACCCTCACATTAGGTGTCCATTGTCACCGCTCACATTAGGTGTTCATTGTCACCCCCACATTAGGTGTCCAGTGTCATCCCTCATTAGGCGTCCAATGTCACCGCTCACATTAGGTGTCCATTGTCACCCCCACTTTAGGTGTCCATTGTCACCCCCACATTAGGTGTCCAGTGTCACCCCCACATTAGGTGTCCAGTGTCACCGCTCACATTAGGTGTCCAGTGTCACCCCTCATTAGGCGTCCAGTGTCTGTCTCTCTCTGTCTCTCTTTTTCTTTCTTTCTTACTTTGAGACATTATTGTGTTAACCAGATTCATATACAGTTTAAGAAATGCCACACAGAGGCTGAGGTGAGGGCTCACTGGTGTTGTTTGCCTGTTTGCACGAGTCTGGGTTCAGTCCCTTGTACCACAAGGAGAAAATGTGGAGAGATCAATGTACATGTGCCCAAGTCCGTTGTTCTTCATGCTTGAATTTTTCTGGGGTCTGAGTGGCCACAGATGGCCTGCTGGAATCTTAGCAGTCCACGACTGATGCATGGTGTTCTCCTGGGAATGCGATGCAATGTTCTCTGCTCTTCTCGTGAGCTTTTCATATCGCAGAGTGAAATTACCATATTGACTGAGTTTTTAGTAAGTGATATGGCATTCATTTTCTTCTCCACAGATGGGGTTTTATGCAAATACTGTTGAAAGTAATTACAGAGCTGTGAAATCTTTGATAACAAGCTATTTCTGTCTGTTTGGTTTCAGGTTGTTTCACGAAGAAATCCAGAAGACGTCCAGGAGGTAGCATGCTTTTCCTTGTGAACATTCCTCTTATCCTTGTTGAAGAAACTGCCAGGGTTACCTGTATGAGTGTTTGGATTTGTATGATGGTTTCTCTGGCTACATGACAGTAGCTGTGGTTACACTTCATCCTGCTGAGTAGGCAGGTGGGAGTGAGACTTGGAGGTGCTAGCGAGCTTTTTCTCCAGCCCTCAGCTGACTCCAGCCCTAGTCAAGGACTTTGCCGACCGTTTCAGTCATGATGCCTGTTCATTAAAGCGCAAGTGTTGGTGACTAGTGTCGATTTTAAAGCTTTAGTAATAGGTTAGGGGCTCCGCACACTTCCGTGTTGGCTTGGCATGCTGACTCCATGACTGCCACAGGTATCCCTGTCTATTTTTGACCATTTTGCGTAGTTTTTCATATAGGTTTTTCTTGAGTTCTGTCATCTCCCCAGGATGATGCTGGCCTGGCATGTTTTGTTTAGAAGGGTGGGGTTCTCACTAGCATTTCTCTGCGCTTGGGGCTTGGTTTAGGAACGCTGATCAAGTGGCTGCCTCCCTCAGTGCATGTTAATCTTCTTTATTCTGCTCAGTTTTGAACTAGAAGCCCTGTGTAGAAGGACTCCTACCCCAGCCACGTGTTTAAACAGATGCTGTAAACTTAGCAGTTTTTATTCTACGGCGGTGTTGGATTCGGGTGTCTCTAGATGGAGTGTGGACTTCTGCCTAGCTGCAGGCACTGCTGCTGCTCAGAGGCACCTGGCTTGATTCGTACATTTGAGTCGATTGTTTCACATTGGTTGGCCCAAGTTCATCAGACTCATGATTTATCTGAGTTGGTAGTTTTTGTCTCATGACTCAAAATCACAGTAAAAGGCACCTTAAAAGGATTTCACAGTGTTTCCCTCTTGAGCGTAGAGACATCTTCATTGTCTCCCTAGTAGGGAGACAACTAGAATACTATTATTTCAGATGAGAAGGACCTATGCATATCTCATGACTGTTCTTTTTGCATGCCAGTTGCTAGCACGGAGCATTCTTTAGAACTCGCCCTCTGAATAATTACTGCCGCTGCTTGTAGGTTTGGCTTTAGAGAGTTTACAGCTCTGTCAGCCTTGGGAATGGTTGTCACTTGTGACCATGACATCTGATTGCTGTGCTGTGGTTGTACCTTGATGTCCCCCTTTCCAGGGAGAATCCTGAACCAACTTGTCCATGAACGCACTCTCTGCCATTTCCTTAGTCCTTTTTGGGGGAAACTCCTAATACCAGCTGCTGGTGAGCACCCATCAGCAGGCTCTTGTAAGTGTCCTTCAGTTAGATAGCTGCATGCTCTTACATTAGAAATGATACAACAAACTTAGTCTTCTTTGTAGCTGACTTCTTCAGCCATAGAATAACCCAGAATTCTAACCGTGCCTCTAGGTTCTCATTTGTTGTGTTTAAATGTTGGTTCTCACTTAGAAGAGTTTATTGTTCAGGCTTCAGGTCCTTTCTGTCCATGTTCTTAAACCTGCGAGCTCACGGATTTAGTTTCTGCTTTAGAATATGCTCAGGCCTCCCCAAAGCTCTTGGGAGCTAATAAACACCTGCTTAGTTTAAGCAAGCTGCCTATAATGGAGAAATGTTTCTGTCCTTTTGTAGAGCTCATCCGACCCTCCAGAGCTGCTCTTTTCCTAAGAATGCTAAGAGAATGTGCACAGGGAGTGAGTCACTTGGTGTTATGGAGGCAGCTTTCCTTTTCAAATGCCCTCTACACGTCTAAGGAGAAGTTGAGCGGTTGGGGCAATGATTCAGTTCATGAGGCGCTTTCTGTGCAAGCAGGAGCACCTGAGTTTGATCTTAAGAGCTCACATCTTTTCCTGGGTACAGTGATGTGTGCTTGTAGTCTCCGTGCTGGGAGCAGAGATGGGCAGATCCTGGGGTGAACAGCGACTGAGTACAGATGACGCCTAATGTCGACCCTGGCTTCCACTTGTGTGTGTACAGACACGTGAATAAAAACACAAAAACTCAAAAAAAAAAAAAAAGGGAAAGAAGATGCATAGGCAAATAGTGTGACAGTCATATTTGTTGTAAGCAAAGGTGACCCAGCAAGTTTTAGTACTGAGTGAGAGCGGAAATGAGAAAGTTATTAGGTGATGTCATAAACACAGGAAACAAGTGTTTTGGCGTCACTGAGTTTAAGGATCTGAAAAGGAAATGATTGTCGTATGTTGAAATGCTAAAGGGAATGCTTTAATGAAAAATTGAGCTTTTAACAAATTTTAAATCTATATATGGTCATCAAATGCTTGACTCGTGAAGTTTCTTCAGAGTGACATGCACACACACGGAACCCACGCTTGCTTCCATTGTTTTGTGACCCGCCAGGCCTTAGCAGAGAAATCAGTTCCTGTCCTAGCACACGCCAGTCCCTCTGCTCTGTTGGAAGTGAGTTTGTTCCCACTTCCACTTGAGGGTTTCTGGGAACTTCAGATTTCAAGAAAGGAGTAAGGAGAGGAGAAGGTGGCTGGGGCATTCCGCTGTCAGCGCTTTGGCTCTGGAGCCTGGTGTAGAACACACCATGTGGTGATGAACGAAGCTCTGGCAAGATTTATATGGCTTTATATAATCTGGTTATTTAATTGTGAAAGTTTTCCCCAAGTTGCCACCCTTTATTTGAAAATGATCTTGACTAGATGTTTTATCTGCAAATGTGATTGCTTCATAATCTCTCGTTTTCTGAAACTCTCACGCTCATCTTGTAATGGTTCTTACGGGCCCCGGCCCTGCAGAAGACGCTGCGTGCAGAGGCTTATTACCCACTCCTCCCTGAGCTCTTGGCAGTGTGGCACCAGCATACTTTGAGTTACCTGTGTACTTATGGATCCATATTTAATTATGATTTTGGTTTTCTGAGATGGGACCTTGCAGATTGGCCTGAAACTCACTGTGTAGCCCAAGCTGGCCTGTTTAGCCTTCTGAGTGCTGGGATCTTAGGTGCAAACCATCATGTCCAGCTCAGTTTGGCACATTTTGAGATGTAAAACTAACACTTTTTCTCAGGAAGCTGCTGAGAGCACAAGCTGTGACCGTTGCGGCCGTGTGCTGTCTTCTCTGGTCCTGTCCCGAGTCCCTGACTCTGCAAGGATTGGTTGGAGGAGGTCGATGTTCTTGCCCTTACTTGTGCTAGAACTGTTGGTTCTGGGTGGCCAACGTTTCTCCTGTTCGCTGGCACTGCGGACTACCTCAGCATAGCCAGGCTTCTGTTTCACTCATCCTTGCTCCTACCTGGTCCTTTGGTGTCTGCTGTCCCTTGTTGGACTCTTTGTCCCATCATAGACACTGAGAAGCGGCTGCTGACTGGCTGCCCATTACCTGCTGATGGCTCTGGAGCAGTGTATTTTACTCTTAGACCTCAAATCTGTGTGTCCTGTTGAACAGCTCACAAGCATGTGAGCCAGATGTGCACAGCTGGCCTCTGACAGGCTTCAAGTACCAGCTCTTTCTTGCTCTCCTCTCAGGAGACTACCACCTCTACTCAGTCACTGACTCCAAGATTCTAGGGCTCTCTATCTTTGGCATTGCCCTCTCGTTAGAAACTTGGTCCACAGTCTCCCCTCTACCTCTCCATGCTTTTTGGCTCCGGTGACCTCTCCTCCAGATGCCACTCACTCTAGCCTTGCTCAGCATCCAGGCTGGGCAGGGAGCCCTTCTATACCACTTTCGTGCAGCTTCTCAGCATCCGACAAGCCCTTTGTGAAGTCATCCAGGCTGGCTTGTTTTTGGCTTGATTGTGAACCCTGGAGGTGGGACCTGGCTTCCCATCTCATACTCTAGGACAATATGGTGCTCAGCACAGGGTAGGGATGCTGGTTTCGGGGACCGCTTTTGTGGGGTAAATGAGTAAAAGTGAAGCATGGGGCCAAAGCCACTTGTCTGATTCATGTTGTGGTCTATAGAGCCACCAAGGCAATTAGAATCATGAACACCAAGGAGCACCCTCTTCAAGGCTAACTTCAAATAATAGGACAAAATTTGGCAAGACTTGAAAATCTGGTCTAATGGCTTTTGTGGCCTGGAGTTTGGCCATTGTCGTCTCTACTCTGCATGTACATGAGAACACATAGACTTCAACTCTATGGGAGAGAAGGAATTTACAACTTAGGTTTTCTTTACTCTGTGGGGCTCAGAGCTGACAGTGACAATCAAGGCTGTGCATCCAATATTTCCTTCTTATAAAGTGTGTTTTTCTAATTTAATTTAAGTAGAGCCAAATACTTTACGCTAATGACAGCAAATTGCTTCTCCATGCTGTCTAATCTAGAGGACTGTTACTTTATTTTGTGATATGTGAGTTTTAACTATATTATGGTTAATGTTGATTTTGTTTATGATTCATGAAGAATTACAGAATGTGAGAATGCATCTTCCCTCGCAGGCCTTTCCCCTTCACAGTTAGTCTTTTTTTTTTTTTTTTTTTTTTGTGGGGTGAGGGAAGGGAACAAGTGTTACATCCTTTTTGTTTAAAATTTTACTAAGTTGGGGGCTGCAAATGACTTGGAGGTTAAAAGGATTTCCTGCTCCTGTTGAGGACCTGGTTAGTTCCAGCACCTACATGTCTCACAGGCACCTGTAACTCCAGTTCCAAGGACTCCAGTCCACTTCTGGCCTCTGAGGTCTCCTGCATGCATGCAGCACACTTTAACTCATGCAGGCTCATATGCCTGCACATAAAATAAATGAGCAAATCTGAGAAAAGGATTAAAACATAAACCACCTAAGTCGTTTCCTGCCTTGTACACATGGTATTTGAGATAGTGTTGTCTACCTACTTCATTCCCAGGCCAATAGTAACTAGTTTTTGGAGAGAATATATTTTATGTAGCATGGACCATTTTTGTACCAGGTTGAATACTTTTCTAGAATGAATTAAAGGGTTTTTAGGAAACAGGACTTAGGAACCTGAAGTTAACGATATTGGGAAGAAGCACGGCTTTAGGTTTAAGCAGATGCTAGTTCACCTCAGACCTTAACCTTGTAGGCTGCCTTGTGCATGTTTGCTATGCATGGTGATTTAGAATATTTAAAGGAAATATTATTTGTGGCCCAGAGACAGAATGCTTATGCTTTAAAATATGCATTTAATTTGTTTTCTTTTCAGATAATTGTATGGAAGAGATACAGTGACTTTAAGAAACTGCACAAAGAATTATGGCAAATTCACAGAAACTTATTCCGACACTCAGAGCTGTTTCCTCCATTTGCTAAAGGGATAGTGTTTGGTAAGTGCTCTTCTAGTGCTCTTCTCCTTTGTGACCGCTGCTCCGTCATCCACCCTCACTCCACCCGTCAGACTGGGAGTTTGTCTTCTCCTTTGTGACCCCTGCCCTGTCCACTCATGTCCTCCACCCTCACCCCCACCTGTCGGACTGGGAGTTGGATCTAGAGCCTCATACTTGCTCGACACGTTTTCTGCCGCTGATGTACAGCTCAGCTAAAGCTGTGATTAATGTGATGATTAGCTAATGGTGGTCTGTGCCCAGCCCTCTCACCCGCGGTGATGATTCATCCGGTTCAGCAAGCCCTTGACGCTCTTCTCACATGCCCTAGTATAGTCCATATAACATACAGTTCCTCTTCCCAGACACGGGGTAGCTGCATCTCTGGCCAGGCAGAGACACTGGGAAGCTAAGAAAAGATGTATCATTCACATGTGTGGCCCTGGATGGTGTCTTAGTTAGGGTTCTCATTGCTGTGATGAAACACCTCGACCAAAGAGCAAGCTGGGGAGGAAGGGGTTTATGATGCTTACACTTCAGCCTTGCTGTTCACCACTGAAGGAGTCAGGACAGGAACTCAAACAGGGCAGGAACCTGGAGGCGGGAAATGATGCAGAGGCCGTGGAGGGGAGCTACTTATTGGCTTGCTTCCGATGACTTACTTGCTCAGCCTACCTTCTTATGGAACCCAGGGATGGCACCTCCCACCAAGGTCTGGGCCCTCCCACATTGATCACTAAATGAGAAAATGCCTTACAGCTGGATCTCAAGGAAGCATTTCCTTGGCTGTGGCTCCTTCTGATGATTCTAGCATGTGTCAAGTTGACACACAAAACCAGCCAGTACCATGACCTGACTCCTGCCCTCCGCGTGCCTTTGCCGTGTCCCAGCCCCAGAGTAAAGTCTCTGTGGTTGTAGAGTGTCTTGACTTGCAGTTATTGTACCATGTCAGCCCTGCTTGCAGCCGTAAGTGCATCGTTTTCACCTCTTTCTCCACCCTTCCCCACATAAACACGGCTAACTGCAGTCAAAGAGATCACGCCACAGCCTGGCTGCCGGGTTGCCTTGAGAGCTCTACCAAATACATTATTAGTTTTTGATTTTGCTTCATTTGGTTTTCAGGACATAGGCAGAAGCAGCCTGGGTCTTTTCCAGAGTAGAAGTTTCCAGGTGAATTCCTGATAGAATTCTTTCTCTTTCCTCTGTGTGCCTCCTGACCTGGCCTTCCGTGCCTGCATTTTTCTGAGCATTCTGGTCTTCTGAGCCCGGCTGGTAGCAATCACTAGGGTTTTAGACTCCTCTGGCTCACAACTCCATATCCCCCGGTTTTCTTGGCCTGTAAGTCACACAGAATACAGCTCCACTCCCAGTTTTAATTTTCTGAGTTACTTTCCTTTTTTCTATGATAAACACATGATGAAACAGGTTATGGGGAAGAATTTGTTTTAGCTCATAGTTCAGGGGACACAGTTCATCACGGTGTCTGCAGTGGGTCCGTGTTAGCAGGAGCTTACAGTGGTGATATCTCACACGGTACTGATGAGGACGTATAGAGGGAGGACTGTAAGGAACCTCAGCCATGACCCTCAAGGCTTGTCTCCAGTGACCCATGTCTGCCTACTAGGCCCCACTTTTTAAAGGTTCCACAGCCACCCATGGAAGTACTCCCAGCTGGAGAGCAGTGTCACATATAGAGCCCATGGGGACAGCTTACATCCGGTCAACAGTGTGCTTATGCCAGCCTGGCTGATACTGTGTCACGGTTGGTCATTGTGACCTGTAGCAGAGGTGCTCCTTGTTTCGGAGATTTGGCGATAGAGGTCTGTGGCTTCTCCCTTGATGCTGTTTCACTTCCCTCTCTCCTGCTTCTCCTCTCCTCCTCCTCCTTTTTCTCTCTTCCTCCCTCCCCTCTCCCCTTCCTATCTTTTCTGTTTCTCCCCACTTTCCTCTTTCTATCTTCCTCTCTCTCTGCTTTTTTCTGCTCCCCTCCTTTTTCCTAACTTTCTCTTTCTCCTCCCTTCATCCCCCATCCCCATTCTCTTCCCTTGCTCTGAGAGATACCAACTTTCTGATAAAGATACTGGGAACCTCTCATGAGGCCTACATATGAGCAATGGGACCTCCAGCATCAGGCACATATGAAATGGACCCAGACTGTGGGTGAACGTGGAACAGATTCTCCACTGAGAGTTTAACCTTGCGGTGACTGCAGCCCTGGTTGACAGGGTGGGACCCTGCGCTAGAGCCACCCAGCTGCACCTGCGTACAGGTCCTGACCCTCAGAGTCCCCTGAGATGGGAACTGCCTGCCACTGTAGTTTGTCATGTAGTAAGAACTACTTAGTGGATTTTGTTGCCTGGAGTGGGGTTGCTGCCAACCAAAGACACAAATATGTCCCTGAAGAGGTGATCAATGGACGTGACATGGTTGAACCTTTCCAGTGCTCTTCCTGTCCTGGGGAACATTCGGAATGGCTGTTGCTTATGGCCCCTGCTCTGTGCAGAATTTCACAGATGAATTTCTTCAGGCTGTTGTAGGACCGCCCATCACCATCTCCACACTTCCTTGAGACATTTGCACGCTTTCCAGCTGGAGATTGGGAGCAGATGCCGAGTTCCAGTCCCTGTTCCAGGGACTCAACATTTATTCATCAATTGATGATGCTGTACTGTGGGGCCTTTGGAGATGGGGCCTGGACGGAGGACGTGGGTCTGTGTAGGGTAGGCCTTGAGGTTTAGAGCCCTGCCCTGCTTCCAGATCCTTCCTGGATGATGAGACTCTCACCACCACACCGTCTCTGCCATGATGGATTGTGTCTCTTCAAACCATGAGCCAGATAAACCTGCCCTTGGATTGCTTCCTTTAGGTGTTTCATGACAGCAATGAGAGAAGTAACAGATGAGGGCCGCACCTGGAGAGGAAGCCCTGCTCTGAGCCAGGCCTCTCTGGAGCTCGGGTTTAGTCCTTAGGCTGTTCGCTGTTCCCTTTTAGCTGTTTGCTGGCCCGGGGGCCCAGCCCAACATTCCTAGTTCATTTGTTTCTTTGACTCCTTTCTGTTTACAATGTGGGCTGCTCTTTGCTGCTATTGCTGCTGCTGCTGCTACTTTGTGGTCTCTCTTGTGCTGTCACTGTGTCCAGAGCATGGGCAGGTGCCCCAGATCCGTTAGTCAAAGTGTCTTCTTGGATGGATTTTATTCCAATGGTAGCTCCTCTGAAAATGGTGTGGCACCTTTAATTCGAGAAACATTAAAAAACAAAACAAAACAGGCATTGGGAATGGGTATCCAAACAAGCTCTGTCCTTGAAGAAGCTCAGTGTCCTGCTGTGGAGGAAGTGAGTGGCAGCCTCTCTTCACGTTGCTTTGTCCTGCATGGGAAACGCAAGACAATACACCTCTGGCCCACTCCTGAGTGTAGCTGAAGGTGCAAATAAGTTTATGAAGCCACCAGGCTGGATATGGTGGTGCACATCTATAACCCAGTACCCAGGATGCCGAGGCAGGAGGATCATGGGTGTAAAGTCACCCTGAGCTACAAGTCAAGGCTTGTCTCAGAAACAAGGAAAAAACAAAGCAAGAGTGAAGTCAGCAGAGGGAGGACCCTTAACTGTCCTCCTCTAAAGCCACCCCAGAACTTATTCTAGAACCAGAGCCGCCCCCCACCCTCTGCTCTTTGTAAACGGTGATGTCCCCGAGAATGGGATCGGGGTTTGCCGGTGGAGGAACTGGATAGCCACAGGAGGGGTAAACTGCTGTGCTTGCCAGGGTGGAAGCATGCTTTTTCCTAGCCATCTCTTCAGTGAATTTTCATGTTAACTCATTTCCCCGTCTGCATGGGAAGTGCACACAAAGGGGCCCCAGAAATTCTCTTTGTCTTCTTAAAGATTATTGAAGGCCAGAAATGACTGTTGTTGATGTTGATTATAGCTATTACTATTTACCACAGTAGCAATAAAAAAAGAAAGAGAAGAAAAGGGAATAAAAGGAAAAAGAAGACAGCTGGATTTGAGCCAGACTGAAGTTCTGTGACTAGACGTGCTGTCTGTGCTCAAGGTCCTTGAGGAAACCCAGGCACAGATGCTCTTTTGAAGGGGAGTGCTATTGGAGAGAGTGGACACGCTCTTTGGTAGACCAGAACTCTGCTAGTGATTAACCCTTGCAGGCTAACTGCACCATAGAATTTGAAGTTTAGAGTGCTCAGTTACAGTTCTCGGTTGTCTTTGACTTTGCAATGCCCTTTGCCCATTTAAAAGCACTTTGCTAGGCCTGGGGAGATGGCGCAGCAGTCAAGAATACAGGCTGCTCTTTCATAGAATCCTGGTTTGGTTCCCAGCACCCACAAGGCAGCTCACTGCTATCTGTCAGTTCAGTTCTGCTCCCCTTCCTGACCTCCGAGGCCACTGGGCACTCATGAGGTGCTCAGACTTACACGCAATCTTAAGAAAAGTAATATTGTCATGCCCATGTTTTGCAGATCTTAAAGATAGTTCCTGGTTTAGTTAGATGATGGCAGCAAATGTTTATATGGCCAGAGATCTCTAAAAAGGAGATTTTTAAGTCCTGGGAAGCTGGCAAGCACAAGCTGTCTCTTGGCTAGAATTTTCTCACCAACAGCAATGCCGTCGGTGGTCTTCCTGGGGGTGTTGGACTCTCTCTGTCTCTTCTCACAGTTTGTTTCACAGAATTTTCATAAGAGTTCCCTAAGGTCAGGATTCAATAAGTTTAATACTTGTTACTGTTTCGTTGATGTTATTTCCTCAGTGAAACTGCCATGACAGTTTTTATGAGAAATTGGCAGAAAGCAGCGAAATAATTATTAGTGGGTGTGGTGCTGTTGTGGTGTCCTGCTGAGGGGGCCACGGTTTTGCTACCATTGTGTGTAGACCATTAGTGCAACTGTCAGCACAGAAAGATGCTGCTAATGCTGTGGTGTCATCATAGAAGTGATTAACCATGTTGACTGGCCCTCAGGATGCCTTGGACCACACTTGGAGAATGAGTGTGTATTGTCTTAGTCAGCGTTCTGTGGATGTGAAGAGACACCATTGACCACAGCAACTCTTATAAAAAAAATAAAAGCATTTAATTGGACTGACTTCCATTTTCAGAGATTTAGTCCATTATCATCTTGGTGGGAAGCACTGCAGATCACAGGCAGACATGGTGCTGGAGAAGCAGATCACAGGCAGCAGAAAGAGAGACCCTGGGTTTGGCGTGAGCTTTTGAAACCTCAAACCCCAGTGACACACTTCCTTTAATTTAAAGGCCACACCTCCTAATCCTTTGAAATAGTGCCACTCCCTGGAGACCAAGCCTTCAAATCCATGAGCCTATGGGGGCCATTCTCATTCACACCACCACACGTCGTGGGTGTGCCCAGTCTGAAGCTGTAGGAAATGCGCTGGAATTAGAAGGGTGTGTGAGATATGCATGTATGTGCATATACATAGATTATGTACTCACTTTTCTCTCATCTAAAGTTAATTGATTTTTGAGGCAAGGTGTCATCGTGTGGCTCTTGCTGGCTTGAAACTTGCTATGTTGATTAGGGTGGTCTCAGACTGACAGATCTTTCTGCTTCTGCCTTCCGAGTGCTGGGATTAAAGGTGTGCAGCACCATGGCCTGCCTGAGCTGCATTTTTGGGTTAAAGCAAATATTGAACAACGCTGTGTTTGGTGAGTAGACCCTCCCGCCTCGTGTGAAGAGCGCCTGCCTACGTTGACAGCTTCTGAGAGTCAGGAGGGCTGTTAGTATCCTCACCTTGTATTTTCCATACTGTGAATTTTTAAAGCACTTTCAGACTTATTTTAAGTTATGTGTATGTGCATGTGTCTCTGTCTGGGTCTGTGCACGTGAGTGCTGTGCCTAAGGTCCCTGGAACTCAAGTTACAGGAAGTTGTGAGGCACCCAATGTGGGTGTTGGAAATGGAACTCTGTTCCTCTGCGAGGACTGTATGTGCTTATAACCACTGAGCCAGCTCTCCAGCCCCCTAGACTTTGATGTTGAAGACACAGTTTGACTTTCTAAGTCATGAAGTTGTCACTGTGTCAGCGTGGCTTCTCAGCGGATGCTCTCAGTTTAGTGCCTGTTGTTAATGGATTGTCTTTGTCTATCTCCACACCTCCTTATTAATCTTAATAAATGAGTAATTTGTCTCTCTTAGTAAACGGTGCAGCTCATTTGTAGCACTTGCTAACTCTAGTGAGCCCTGCAGGCCACAGCTGTGGCAGTGTGGCGAGGACTGCTGGCTAGCTCTCTGTCTTTTTGAGTAGGTAGACTCAGCAGGAAGAACGAGCACTAAATCTGCAGAATGTCAGTGATGCATCTTCTGTGCCGGGGCCACAGAGAAGAGAATGCTCCAGGGTGGTCAGACAGCATCAGCCACATTACTGCCCGGTACCTATTACCCATGCAGTTGCAGGAGCCCAGGCAGTTCAGGATGGGTTTAAATTTGCTGTGTAGCTGAGGATGTCCTTGAATACTCGATCTTCTGCCTCCATCTCCCCAGTGCTAGGATTATAGGCGTTTACAACCCCGTCTGGCTTTGCAGAGTGGTCTCAGAGAATTACTGCCCAGTGGAGCTTCTCACTGGGCTTCTGTAGTGTGTTCAGCGTGTCCTGACATTAGCTGTAACCTGTTGCTGGGTTCCCTGCCCTCCCCTCCTGTGTCTCCTCTCACACTGCACTCCGTTTCTGTGGAGACTTTTAGACTTCCAGTCTGTTGCCTGTGGGATGAGTTGCTCTCTCTCTTCCTGGTTTCAAGGACAACCAATCAGCACTTTCTATTTAACTGAAACTTTTTGTAAATAATATTTTACTAATATTTTCAAATGCACATTATGTTCAGTGATATCAAGTAAGACTCCTTTTATTTTTTTTCCATTTTTTTTTTAATTTACAGAAATTTCAGCTTTAGAGAAGGGAACCTACAAGATGGGGCAGTGGGCACTTGTGTGCCATTTCCAGGGCTGCTCATTCTTAGCCCTCTTAGCCCTTCCTGTGTCTCTGTGCACAGCTTCCTCCCCACCGTTACTTCATAATAACTTACAAATAGTGTCTTTTTTGTAATTTTTGTTTTGGTTTTTTTAGACAGGGTTTCTCTGTAGCTTTGGAGCCTGTCCTGGAACTCAATCTATAGACCAGGTTTAGACAGGGTTTCTCTGTAGCTGTGGAGCCTGTCCTGGAACTCAATCTATAGACCAGGTTTAAACAGGGTGTCTCTGTGGCTTTGGAGCCTGTCCTGGAACTCAGTCTATAGACCAGGCTGACCTCGAACTCACAGGGCTCCACCTGTCTCTGCCTCCCGAGTCCTGGGATTAAAGGCGCGTGCTACCACTGCCCGGCTATATTGTCATATTTTAACGGAACTTCCTGTGTTTCCCTGATGGCCACAGTGCAATAGCATACCATGAAAGGGACTTTGGTGCAGTGTTGTGAAGTGGGCCACCCCTGTGTGAAGTGGGCCACCCCTGTGCATGCTTCCTCCTCTGTCCTTCATGTGTCCTTTTTGACCCATAGTTACGACTCAGTAGCTTTGCCTGAGCTATACCTCTTCCCTGTCATGTGATTTTAGTATGTATTTACTTATTTACTTTTGAAACAAGAGCTTATGCTGTAGGCTAGGCTATCCTGGAGCTCACTGTGTGGCCCAGGCTAGCCTTGAACTCACATTCCTCCTGCCTCAGCCTTCTGAGTCCTGGGACACAGCCTAAAACATGTTTATTGTTCAAGCCACAAAAATGACAAACCTAGACTGGTATGTAGCTCAGGGTAGCACTTGCCTACTGTGTGGGAGGCCCTGGGTTCCAACTCGAGCATCGCAAAACCAAAGAAAAAGGAAAAATGATCCTGGTGACCCTGAGTGCCACCCGCCTCCTTGCAGGTCACAGCCTGAGCTTGGCCACATGCTTCCTGTTTCACCGGAACTAACAGACTCAGAGTTAGGAAGATTTTGTAGAATCTGAGACCCTCCCATTCCTTGCGGCATGCTATTCAGGACAAACTTTCCTTTCTTGGGCTTTTCTCAAAGCTCTTGATAGAAGCCCAGACTTAGCCAGCCCAGTCCCAGTGCCAGGCGCAGTCAGCATGCTCTGCCCAGGTGCTGGGAGGCAGGGACCCAGCTGTTAACTCTGCACTCTTCCGCCACGCTTGCTCTCCATCTGAACTGAGAAGGAAGTTTTGCCACCAGGCATTAGCATCAAGCTTTTGCTGGTTCACACTGGAAGAGGGTCAGTTTCAGGTTGCCAGGACTCACGTGGACCACTGGTATTGGCCTTTTGTATTTTGTTTTGTTTTTTTGTTTTTTTAAAATTTGTTTATTTATTAAAGATTTCTGCCTCCTCCCGCCATCGTCTCCCATTTCCCTCCCCCTCCCCCGATCAAGTCCCCCTCCCTCGTCAGCCCAAAGAGCAATCAGGGTTCCCTGCCCTGTGGGAAGTCCAAGGACCGCCCACCTCCATCCAGGTCTAGTAAGGTGAGCATCCAAACTGCCTAGGCTCCCCCAAAGCCAGTACATGCAGTAGGATCAAAACCCATTGCCATTGTTCTTGTGGTTAATTAGTTCTCATTCTCTCTCTCTGGCTTAGTCTAGCCTAGAACTCACTTTGTAGCCCAGCCCAGACTGACTTCACCCTTTTGGCAGCTTTTTTTCCCAGCCCCTGAGTACTTACTCCACTGAGTAAGGAGTGGGCTTCTGTGCCTGGTTAAGCATTATATTTTCAAAACTTGTAGGGTCTGGAGAGATGGCTCAGCAGTTAAGAGCTGAGTTAAGGCTGCTGTTTCTCCTGAGGTCCAGAGTTCAATTCCCAGTACTAACATAGCAGCTGACAGCCATCTGTAACTGCAGCCCATGAGGTCTGGTGCTTCTTCTGGTGTGTGTGTATACACCTAAGGTAAATAAAATTAAAAAAGAAATAAACAATTGTAAATGGCTCTTTGAGTTGTTCTAAGTTATAGTAAAAAAAATAAAATGGGTTTGTTTGCACACACCTATAATTTCAGCACTCAGGAGGGTGAGGCAGGAGGATTGCCGTGAGTTCTAGTCTGGTCTAGGCTATAAGTAGATCCCGTTTAAAAAAACTGGAAAAACAAAATCCCAAAGGATACTTGTAAGTGATAGACAGTGGCTCCTTTCCTAGGCTGCCCGGCTTGGTGGTTAGTAAGGAATGTGTTACTGGATGGTTTTTTGGTGGAGAGTAACTTACTTTGAATGTACAAAGTGTATGTGGTTTGTGGTATTATGACTGATGAACATTCCTAGGAAAAACTGGCTTCTATTTTATGTCTTTGCTGGCAGTCTTTCTGTCCTGCTCACGGGCAGCTAACATCAGCACTGTAGTAGAACCCCGAAGCGGCTGTAGAGAAGCAACTACATTGCTTCTTCATGCGGCTGCATTTCCAGGGAAACAAGAGTACTCTAGGGGCTACCCATGTGCAGGGTTGTGAGCATCTCTGCCCCCAGGGTCACACTTGAGTGGTGCTACGTAAAAAGCTGAGTGTGGTGGCACACACCTGTAACCCCAGCACTTGGGAGGCAAAGATAGGGGATCTCTGTGAACATAGCAAATTCCAGGCCAGCCAGAGCTGCGTAGTGGACTCTATCACAAAGGAAGGGAGACATTTTGCTATATCTGCTAGGGTCAGTAGGTATTATAATAATATTCTTTTGTATCTTTGTGTCCATTCTGCATATTTTGTTATATGTGTGATGTTTTCATGTATGCACGGGTTTGTGTGCCGGAACATGTGTGTGTTGAGCCAGAGGTGGACCGCAGGTATCTTCTCTCTCTCCCTTCTCCTCTTGCTTTACTGGAGCTCACTGATTGGCTAGATGACTGTCAGTGAGTCTCCAGAGACCCTCCTGTCTCTGCCTCTGCTGACTGCAGAAGGGTGCTGCCGTGCCTTGTTCTTTATATGGGGCTGGGGGTTTGAGTTTAGGTCTTTATGTTTGTGCAAGAAGCGCTTTATTCACTGAGATATCTCCCCAGCCCACAGTACAATTAAAAAAAAATACCTGAGCTGAACAGAGAATTCTCAACAGAAGTTCAAAGGCCAAAAGACACTTAAGGTCATGCTCAACTTCCTTAACGATCAGGGAAATGCAAATCAAGACAACTTACACCTGTCAAAATGGCTAAAATCAAAACCACCAATAATAGCCTTTGCTGGAGAGGTTGTGGAGAAAGGGGTACACTCATCCATTGCTGGTGGGAATGCAAACTTGTGCAACCACTTTGGAAAGCAGTGTGGCAGTTTCTCAGGAAACTCGGGATCAACCTACCCCTGGACCCAGCAATACCACTCTTGGGAATATACCCACGAGAGGCCTTATCATACAACAAAAGTATATGCTCAACTATGTTCATAGCAGCATTGTTTGTAATAGCCAGAGCTGGAAACAACCTAGATGCCCTTCAATGGAAGAATGGATGAAGAAAGTATGGAATATATACATATTAGAGTAGTACTCAGCAGTAAAAAACAAGAACTTCTTGAGTTTTGCATGCAAATGGATGGAAATAGAAAACACTATCCTGAGTGAGGTAAGCCAGATCCAAAAAGAAGAACATGGGATGTACTCACTCTTATTTGGTTTCTAGCCATATAAAAAGGACATGGAGCCTATAATTAGTGATCCTAGAGAAGCTAAATAAGAAGGTGAATCCAAAGACAAACATATAGGCATCCTCCTGAATATTAACCTTCATCAGGCGATGAAAGGAGACAGAGACCCACATTGGAGCACCGGACTGAAATCTCAAGGTCCAAATCAGGAGCAGAAGGAGAGAGAGCCCGAGCAAGGAACTCAGGACCGCGAGGGGTGCACCCACACACTGAGACAATGGGGATGTTCTATCGGGAACTCACCAAGGCCAGCTGGCCTGGACCTGAAAAAGCCTGGGATAAAACCGGACTCGCTGAACATAGTGGACAATGAGGACTACTGAGAACTCAAGAACAATGGCAATGGGTTTTTGATCCTACTGCACGTACTGGCTTTGTGGGACAGTTTGGATGCTCACCTTACTAGACCTGGATGGAGGTGGGTGGTCCTTGGACTTCCCACAGGGCTGGGAACCCTGATTGCTCTTTGGGCTGACGAGGGAGGGGGACTTGATTGGGGGAGGGGGAGGGAAATGGGAGGCGGTGGTGGGGAAGAGACAGAAATCTTTAATAAATAAATAAATTAAAAAAATATTCCAAGCTCTTTTGGAAACAAAGAAGTGAGCATGTACTTTCATTGACTCTGATGAGATGGCTCAATGTAATCAAATCTTTTTTTACATATGCTTTTATTTTTTGTGGTATTCTGAAAACATTTACTTCATCTCCTCTTATCCAGATCTAGTGGACTAGAAATACATTAGGTCAGCAGAAGTAAAGCAAAGGCGAACTTGGGGCAGATTTATCTGCTGTTTTAGCACTTTCCTCTGGCTCGATGGGGGTGAGCTGGTCATTAGCATTAGAGACACCCCTCGTCTTTTAAAAAATTATTTTATATGTATGAGTGTGAGATGTGAGTCTGTGTACATCACATGTGTGTCTGGTGTCCTGGAGGGCAGAAGAAGGGACTGCAGTGGCCTGGAATTGTAGTTATGGACGGTGGCAAGTGGTTGGGAATCAAACCTGGGTCCTCTGCAAGAGCAACAAGTGTTCCTAACCAGGGAGCTGTCTCTCTAACCACGCCTCCCATCCTTAAATGTATTTGAAAGATGAGATCTTTAAGGCATCATTTGCTTACTAATAAGTCCTATGTTGACTTTTCAGCATGTGCTTCATGTATTTGAAGATGGTGTGCAGTGGTTGTGTGGTTAAAACATAAAAAAACCCAGCACTATTTCTGCTTCTATTCCAAAACCATAGATGCTTGCAGTAATATTATTCACTCTTAACTGTGTTTGTGTGTCTGTGTTCATGTGTATGCATGCATGTATGTGTGTGAAGGCTGAAGTCCATGTCAGATCTCTCTCTCTCTCTCTCTCTCTCTCTCTCTCTCTCTCTCTCTCTCTATATATATATATATATATATATATATATTTTTTTTTTTTTTTCTATCTATCTATATTTGTTTGTTTTTTTGAGACAGGGTTTCTCTATGTAATAGCCCTAGCTGTCCTGGAACTAGCTCTGTAGACCAGGTTGGTCTTGAACTTACAGAGATCTTCCTGCTTCTGCCTCTCGAGTGCTGGGATTAAGGGTATGTACCATCACCACCCAGCTGATGTCTTTTTCAATCACAGTCCACCTTACTTTTGGAAATGGGTTTCTCACTGAACCTGGAGCTTGCTGCTTCATCTAGACTGGCTGTCCAGCAGGCATGCAGGGGGCCCTGCGCCCTTACCCAGAATGGGATTCGAACCTCATGCTGCTGTGCTCGGCTTTGCTGTGGTCAATGGGGATTAGAACCAAGTCCTCATGCTTGCACAGTGTCCTAGTTAACCTGACACAAGTTAGAGCCATCTGGGAAGTGGGAACCTTCATTGAGAAAATGCCTGTGGTTGATTATGGTGGGCCCAGCCTCTGGAGAGTGGTGCCACCCCTGGGTAGATGGTCCTGAGCTGTATGAGAAAGCAGGCTGAGCAAAGTGTGAGGAACAAGCCAGAAAGCATCCTCCATGGTCCCTTCATCCGCTCCTGCCTCCAGGCTCCTGCCTCCAGGCTCCTGCCTTGACTTGTTTTGAGGAAGGACTGTGATGTGGAATTGTAAGCCAAATAAACCTTCCCTCCTCCAGTTACTTGGTCATGGCACTGATCACAGCAATATGAGTCTAGTTAAGACACACGGCAAACGCTTTACCCACTCAGCCATTCTCTGCCGAATCAGTATTCTTTAAGAGAGACATTTTGGCTTGTAATTGCAAGTGTAGGTCCATACTTACTTAGAAGGAATCATGGATATTTCACCTGTTTGACTATGGAATTTTTCTCAATATTGAATACTTTATTATTTTTTTTTATTGAAAGAAAAAAAAATTCCCGCCTCCTCCCAGCCTCCCATTTCCCTCCCCCTCCTCCCACTCTTCTCCTCCTCCCCTCACTCCTCTCCCCCTCCCTCTCCAGTCCGAAGAGCAGTCAGGGTTCCCTGCCCTGTGGAAAGTCCAAGGTCCTCCCCCCTCCATCCATTATTTATTATTTTATCTTGGATGTTTGTACTTATTGGGATGTCTGACGTTTTATTTTTGACGTTTTATTTATACAATGGATGGGGAGTGTTCTTGTCTTTGGGAAGTTGGTTTATTTGTTGCATATGAACCAAGCACAAGTGACAGATTTCGTGCCGTGGGTCATCCTCGGTACGATTACATGTGGCACAGTTCCGTACAAGGTAGAAAAGGCCAGGTTTTTTGTTTTTGTTTGTTTTTAAAACACGTTTGGAAGTCTGGTTGCAGTCTGGGATGGAAGTGCCACAGTGCCCAGAAGTTATGCCTTCCACATCACCGTCTTTCTTGACAGCAGGAAGGGCCCTGGGCGAGAAGCAGGGAGAGGGTGTTTGCAGCTGCCATTCATGGATTTCAGGCAAGCAATCGTGCATCTTATGTTGCTGTTCTGTTGGTCAGACCCAAGTCCAGGCCGACAGGGAACAATGCAGTCTTGGCTGACACATGTCAGGGGAAGTCAGGGACATTTTGAAAAGGGAGAGAGTGAGAGGCTGGACATAGTGGCCTTTAGTCTCAGCATTCTGGAGGTAGAGGCAGGCAGATCTTGTTTAGGGCAGAGCCAGCCTGGTCTTTGTAATGAGTTCTAGGCCAGTAAGAGCCTAGGAAACTTTTTATTTGGATAGTGACTGTTGACTGGTTCTGTAGTATTCCAGAATTCCAGATGGTAGGACCCTGCAGCTGACTGCCACTGGCCTTACTAGGTCTAAGGCTCTGGAGGGCAGGGAAAGGACATTCTTGAAGGTTCTATAGCATTGTTGAATCTACAGTCTGTGAGTTATGGCTTGGTCTGTCTGTCTTTCAATGTACCCTGTTAGGGTCTTCTATAAGAATGTTCCACCTTAAGACAGATTTTACAGAGGGTTTTTCTGTCTTTGCTAATGAGCAACAGCTCACACAGATTTGCTAGCATCTTTGTGTGCTAGTCACTGAAACTTTGTGAAGATTTGACCCCATGATGATCTGTGTAGTGTTGTTGCAGGCTTGCTGTGGCCACGGGAAATTTAACGGTCTGTGAGTCACTTTTTCCACAGGACACCTTAAAGCGGGGAGTGCAGGAGCTTGTATTTGAGCCACGCCTAGCTCCTCCTCCACCCAGTACAATAACTTTTAAAAATTACATAGATAGTTTGCACAGGCAGGAGACTCGAGTGAGGGGATTTTAGTGCCCTGGGACCTAGGAGCGCCTTTTGTCTCAGGATTTTGTTAGTGTTTTGCAAAACCACTTAGAATGTTTCAGGCTGCGAGGACACTGCCCTTTTGAGCTGGTTAGTTTTAAAGCATTGCAAGGCAGCCTGTGCAGGGCACGCGACATGTCAACAGGTGATCGTGTGGGAAAGCCGTGCAGAGCTATCACACTGGAAAGTCTCCTATGCGCGTCCACATTGTACGTGTTGTTAGAGCTTGTGTTTGAGCCACTGTGCCTTCCTTGTGGAGTGGAGCACACCTGTTCTCGGCACCTGTTTTCTCACGAGCAGGCCTTCATGAGCGTCACCAGCAGCACATACAGAATTTAGCATAAAAGCTTTCTGCTTCAAGCTGAGGTTTTTGACCCCACTGCTAATATAGATGTTCTCATAATTTCCTCTCTTCAGCCTCCTGTGTAAACAAAAAAGAGTCGAAGGGAAAATTGTATGAGTGATTGCAGCATTAAATGACTAGAGGAAGCCATTTGAATTCTTTAAAATCCTCTCTCAACTTTAGTTTCAGATTGCCATGTTCTTACATCGTGAGTTTCTTATGTGGGCAGGACCCGGGTTTGGATACAGCCTACTTATCAGTTGACAGTGCGGCTCCTTCATCAAAAACATTGTAAGCCGTGAGTGGCTCTGATGATTGCGTGCTGAGCTCTGCAGATGTGCAGCCTGGCCTGTGGTAGCTTCGCTCCCTGGGCCCAAGCGGTCACAAAACCAAGCCATCGTTCTGTCCTAAGTGTTGACTCTCATTGACTTGTAGGGCGATTTGACAAGACTGTTATTGAGGAGAGACGCCAGTGTGCCGAAGACTTGCTCCAGTTCTCCGCCAACATTCCTGCCTTGTACAACAGTAAGCAGCTCGAGGACTTCTTCAAGGTTCGTAGTTTTTCTGGGAAGTGTGTGCTGTGACACGCTTTTGCCTTTGGTGTGTGGAGATTCAGGGGGAAAGCTCCCTCGCTCTGAAGTTCTGTTCTTTACTGGGAAGCAGAGGTTCCAGCGCAGCCTCTGTTGTCTTCGGCTGGGCTTCCTCCATCACCCTGTGACCCAGAGAGCATCCCTAGTCTTCTGTCTGGTGGGAGGAGAGAAGATCTGCATTCCCCTGTCATTTGATGGATCGATTGGAGTGTTGGCACAAAAGACGGCAAGCCGGACGTTAAAGCACCAAAGGAGTTAGTATTTCAGTGATGCGATTGTTTAAGGATTATCTGCCTCCTTGTCTGTGATTAGATGTTCAGTCCATAAAGTCCCATCATGGCGTCCCTGCTGTACCAGTGTGGTGACTGCCATCTGAGTGTGAACAGAGAAGCAATAGCTCCATGGCCTGAATTTGTAAACTTAGGTACATGATTAAAGAAGTGATCGCGTGGAGATTCAGTTTTAGTTAATTCTGAAACAGGCTTCCACACCGTAACCCAGTAGCTCCTGTGATCCTCCTGTGCTGGGTTTGGTGGCAGGAATGCCACGCCTTGTTCAGCAGTCAGGAGCTCTCACTGTTCCTGCAGAGGACCTGGGTTTGGCTCTTAGCACTCACATGAGGTATGCACAGCTGCCTGTAACTCCAGTTCCAGGGGATCTTACACCTACTGGCTCTGTAGGCGCCGTACACCTGGGCGCACATACATGCATTCAGGCACACAAATCTACCCATAAAATAAAATAAAGTAAGTCTCTTTATTAAAGATAACCTTAATTTCTTTATGGTGTGCACGGATTGCTTTCCATACAAGTATCTTCTCAGATATCTGAGGTGCTGTGCATTTGTGATTTGATAAAATCCAGTGACTTTCTGATGAGCCCCACACTGGTTAGATGATCAGGCCCTAAGAACACTGTGAGTTGACCAGCTGCTGGGTTTTGTGGGTTTTTTTTCTCTCTCTCTCTCATTTTTTTTTGTATTGGTACATTTTCTTAAAATCGGGGGCAGATTTTAAACAATGTGCTCTCACAATATAGTTGGGTATGGAAGTACATATCTTTGATTCCAGCATTCAAGAAGCACAGGCAGGCTTCTGAATTCTAGGCCAACCTGGCCTACATAGTGGGTTTCAGGCCAGCAAGGGCTAGACAGTGAGACCCTGTCTAAAAATAGTTACATTAAGCATGGTAGTATTATTAAAAAATATGAATTAAAAAAGGAACAGATTATCTTTAGAGGAGCTTAGGTTTGCAGAGAGCCTGTGGAAGTCATTTGCCCTTGTGTCCTTAGCTCCCCCCGAGTGTGGCTGGGCCGCATCTTTACAGGGGAGCAAGACCGGTGTGCTCTCCTGACGCTCTGCGAAGGGTAAACCCATGGGTAGCTACCACAGCCTTGTGAGTGCTTCTTTGTTCATTGCCCATCTTTCTGTGCTCTGGTTGACAAGGATGCATGACTGCTCTGCCCTTCCAGGGTGGGGTGATTAATGACGGCTCTGCACTAATTGGTCCTGTTGACGAGCACCCAGACTCCCTGCCTGACACCTTTCCTGAGTGTGGTGCGGAAGGTAAGACACTTTACTCTTGTGTTGACTTAGAGGCTTCGGTTGCAGAGGATGTGGGTCACATTGCATTGGAACAACAGCTGTCTCTGAGAGGTGGAGGGCCTTCCTTTAGCCGACATCCACACAGCAGTGCTGGGCTGGCTTGGTGATGTCTCACACTTGCCCGGCAGCTTTGCTCTGATGACATAACGAGGGAGTCAGACCTCAGTAAGACATTCCATGCACAGACAGTGGGCCTTGCTGTGTGAGTGCCTGCCGGAGCCTACCCAGCTGTACCTGACTCTTAGCCTATTGCAAGGCCAACTTTAAATGAGGCTTGTCACCCGGGAAGAATTAAGCCCCAAAGGCGATGGGTGCTTCCCTTCTTTAGCTTTAGCTTTGACTTGAGAGTCACAGGGGTGAGGGGAGTATAGAGTGGGTGGTGTTCATAGTAATTCTTCATTGCCTGTGGGGGTCCAGGGGAGGCAGAAAGGCTACCCAGAGCCCATTTCACATGGACATTGTCCTGGGTGGGAGTGGTTTGGAGACCTGTCTGATTTTGGTGATGGACCAGGACAGAAGCAGAGGAGTCTTGTGTTTGGAAACGATTTTTTGGGGGTGGTGTTTAAATGTTGAAGGGTGTGGAAGGTGCGCAGATGGTGGCATCCTCTCCCTCCAGAGGAGTCGAAGCCTGGCTGATGATTTCTGCTGAAAGATGCCCGCAGAGCCCTCCATCAGCCTGCTTCTCCCAGCTACACCCCTAACTTTCAAAAGTGACACCACCGACAGGGAACTAATTCGGACACATGAGCCCGTGGGGACATTTCACACTTAAAATCCAACACTTGCCAAGATAGGAATCCAGACTGAGGAGGGCCAGTCTTGTTCATCAGGTCCCACGAGAACTACATTTATGTCCTCTGAAGGTGATGTCCTCATGGTATCTCCTACTGGGTCCTAGCTCTGTTGGTTGCACTTGGTCACAGATCCACCAAGGAGCGAGGATACAAGCCTCTGAGAGGGAGCGCTTGTTCACGTCCCAGACAGATATGCTAAGTGATTATTATGATAGTTGTTGTTTGCCTTTTAAATGCATGATTGATGAGTTCTAGTTTAGTTCAAAAGGGCATGGAAACACAAATATATGGACTTTCTTTTCGTTTTATGATTACTGCAGTACAGTGGACGAAAGAGTCCTCTTTCAGATTGCGTAAAACGGAACTGGATGGCAGCGGCCCGAGTGTAAAACAAGAACATCAAATGAGTTGGTTTCATACAAAATGTACATTTTTCTTAATTTTTAAAAAAGATTGTTTCTTATTTTATGTGTGTAAGTGTTTTAAGTGCATATGTGTCTGTGCACCCACGTGTGTGTTTGATGTCTTCGGAAATCAGAGGAGGGTGTCAGGTCCCCTGGAGCTGGAGTCCTGGACAGTTGTGAGCTAGGACCTGAGCCGTAAGAGCATGTGCTCTCACCACTTTCCTGCCTACGTGACACTAGCTCTTCTCTCTCCCCTGCGCAGAGCAGTTAGACCCCATCCCTGATGATAAGAGGAGGGCTCACTGTTGACGAACACCTCTTTTCTATTTGAAACTTGTGTGCTTTATTAGAATTACTGAGACGGTGGTGGGCACGGGAGCCCAGCCTCTTGGAGGGAGCGCTTCTCTCCTCTGCTGGCCTGCTTGAGGGATGCAGGTGGCTTTGCTGCTAACCAGCTACATTTTGGATAGTGTTTTTTTTTGTTTTTGTTTTTTAACATTAGAGGATTACTGGGAAGGTGCATAGTTTTTTTTAAGTTGGATTTAAAAAGTCTCTTTTATAAGGCTGGCTAAGGCCTCTGTGGTGGGTTGCTTGCTGAGTGTGAGGATCTGAGTTCAGGCGCTGCTGGACGCGTGTGCAGTCCCCCCACTCCTACAGAGAGGTGGGAGGTGGAGCCAGGAGATGTGGGACAGCTAGCCTGGGGTGTGCTGTGTCATCTGTGTCCATGCTCACACACACAAACATGCATGATACACATACATGAAAATACCCTTTGTTTTTTAACTTTTTGTGTTTATTTCTATTTAGTGAATTTAATGTCTGTGCTTCAAGGCAGTCACTTTAAATATGAATATCCTTAAGTTGGCCAGTTAACTGATAACAAAAGTCTGTTAGGATTGACCTAAAGTCTGTCCAACTAAAAGCAGTTTGCACTGAAATAGATTTTTTTATTCTACAAATGTCCACAAGGTGGCACCATGGGAATTCAAATCTTAGGGCTGGGCTTCCTCTCCTCCATCCTGTGTTCTAGAGGAGTGAGAACCCTCAGCTTGAAGGAGTTACGCTTTTGTTCTCAAGTGTTGTTCACTCACCCTCGCTCATTTCCCACGGCTAATTAAATTTGCTTCAGCGGGAAATCTTAAAACAAATAGGGACTTTTCCTTAAAATAAGCACAGTCGAGTGAGGGCTGGTGGTGCACACCTGTGGTCCCAGCACTTCAGAGATGGAGGCAGGAGAGTCAGGAATTGAGTCAGACTCACCTACACAGTGAGTTTAAGGTTGTTAGCAGAGTTCCTTTCTCAAGAAACCAAACCAACCAAAACCCAACAAATAAACAAAGGTAAACACACAGGTGAGTGAGAGTGTCACTGTGTGCATGTCGCTTGAAGACTAGAGCGCCCTCCAGGGCTGTTGAGGGGAACACTGGGTATATGGAACTTCGTGGCAGGGTGGGTCACGTGGGTTGTGGATTAGAAGGGACAACAGATGTTATACAAATGTTTTCCTTTTCAGTTAGACATCAGAAGGGCAGCAGTCAGGCCGTATCTGCCAGGCGTTTCTAGTTCCCAGGACGCTGGCCTGCTGTGAAGGGATGAGCACATTCGTCCGTCCGCAGTGGAGCAAGCTCAGGGCGTGTCTGGGGAGGTGGCGCCACTGAGTCCAGTTCCCGGTTGGCGCTAGGGGATTTCACGCCCTATTCTGGCCTTGGAGGGAGCTGATGGATGTGACGTAAATGTACACTCACACACATGCGTGTGTAGGATGACTGAGTTGGAACCTGGAATCCACAGAAGGATGGGTGGTGGAACAACAGGCCCTTGAGCCAAAAGGGAGCTGGGCAGAGCTTAGCCGTGTTTCTGCTGGGCTGTACTGGGGTCAGCACCGGCTTTTGAGGCCTGTTCTATTCCCAAGATATCCACAGCAGTGTCTTTGGGAAGGTAAAGCGCAGGCTTGCTATTGACCTTGGGACTGTCAGCGACTTGCTGCTCCTTGGTTCTAGCTGTTGAGTGCCAGAATCGTGACTAGCACAAGGCTCTGGATTTAGGGATTTTCTCATAGGCATATTTAGAAGGGCCAGTTTCTTTTCTTTCTTTTAAAAAATGTATTCATCAACAATTTCATATATGCATATAATATACCCTACACCGTCTCACACACTTGCCCACTCTTTCTGGACCCCTTTTTCTCCCTAACTAATCTCCCTCCTGCTTTTCCCTATTTAATTTGAGTGACCCCCTGAGTTTAGTTAGGGTTGCTGATGAGTGTGGGTGTTGGCTGTTAACTGGAGCATGGGTGTCTTTCTATGGCTGCTGAAGAAAATGGCTGCTCTCCCTGCGGCCATTAGCTGCCATCAGCTCCCCAGCTAGGGGTGGGGCCTCACGAGGCTCTCCTCTAAGAAGGGCTTGCTTCTCAGGGAATAAGATCTGGTACTGTCAGGTTCCTGTGTCCTCTGCCTCCTGGTAATCTAGATTCTGGGCTGGGTGCTTTTTTCATGCATGTAGCAGGAGTGATTGCTGCTGGGACAAGTAGAGACTTCCTTTGGTTGACTGTGGCAATGTTTGAACCACAGAGTTGAGTAGAGGTGATGAGCTAATAGTAACGAGGCCACGTGTTTTATAGATAGTCACCCACGAGAGGCCACCTGTTGTCAAAGGAGGCCGCTCTCTTTGTGCAGATGGTCTTCAAATGCAGGGTTCTGATGGCTCGTAGTATAAAGCTCCTGTGTGTGGCAGCTCAACCTTTCCCCCAGGCCCGTCTTTTAGAGATGGTGTCCTAGGCAGATTTCGCTACACTGCCTGACTCTGAGCAGTTCAAAGCCCAGAGGTGAGGGCAGGCAGGTGGACTGGGATGCTAAGCACACCCCTTGTGTCTGTAGCTGCTTTTTTAACAAGTCACCCGGGGCCCTCTAATAGCACCGAGACTGGAATCTCTGTGATCCACACCCGGAGGCAGGAGACTTTCATGGAACCTTTGACTTCCCCTTGTATCACTTCCAAAAGAGGAGTAGGGGCCCGTGGAAGGGTGCTCCTCTGGGGATGTCCTGAGGGTCCCTGTGAGGGCGGGTTGGCTTTAGGCTGGTTTAACTCTGGCAGCTCTTCTGTGTGTTGTGTCAAGTACCCGCGCTGCCTGCCCCACCCACTGCTCCTCCTCCTCAGCAAGACTCACAGCCTGTAATGTGCTCGTCACTCCCTGTGGCACACTTATTCACTCCCTTTCTGGGCTGTAGTCTCCATTTCATGTGATGCTCAGATGCAGTTTTATCTAAAACAGACTGAATTGTAGGGCCATATTGAGTTGCTGAGCAAGACTATTTCAGCAGATGTACTCAGGTAAATAAAGTAGGTATTGACTTTTACATGTCATGTCTATATATCTGTATGTGTGCACATGTGTGCACTTGTGTTTTATACAGCATATCTGTGCCTTTATGTGTACACATATACAGATGTGTATTTACATGTCATGTCTGTACATCTATATGTGTGCACATATGCATGTGTATTTACATCTCTGTCCTATACAGCTGCACATCATGTGCATATATACATGTGTGTATTTACGCAGTCTGTCTTCCTGTAAATCTATATGTATGCACATGTATGCATTATTTGGATTATATTTGCTGGAGAATAAAGTTGTAAAAAGCAGGAGGAAGTGAAACTATGTTCTTAGATTTTTGTTGTCAAAAGCCAAGAAACTGAGCATACGTAATCACCTGCTTACCTTCTGGTCCTGTTGGGAAAGGGAAGTCAGGTGCAGCATGAAACAGCCGTGAGGTGGAGGAAGTGGAGGTTCCATGAGGAGGCTGTGATGGATGATGGGGCGCTGCTCAAGTCGAGAGGCGCTGGAGAACACACAGGAACTCCCAGTCCTTCTCTCCTTCATTGTCTGGATACATAGACTCTTCCTCAGTTGAATTTCTAGTAGTTTCAATACAGTAGTTAGACAATGACAACATTTAAGGAAATAAGTTTGCGTTAATACACATGAAGTATTTTTAAATTACTCATAAAATTAATATAATTTTAAGAATAGTGGGTGAATAATTTTGGGTGCTGTAGGAAGATTTTGACTATGAAATGCTGTTCAAGAACTGACCTGATGTTACGGTCCAGTGACATCCATTTGAAGCTGTGGGTTTAATGAAATCTGTTCCTTTTTGGGAACAAGTACTTAATAGGGACCCTAAGAATTTGAAAGAAAAAAATAAGAACAAATGAAAGCAATGCTATATTGACACGGCACCAGGGCCGTGTGTAAGGCTGATCTGAACGTGGAGCTCAGCCTCTCCTCACCTGTTCTTCCTTTTACTTTGTTTGGTAGAAAGTGAGCCATTGAGGCCATCATAGGCGATGAACTGGCCCCCAGCTGTTTTCCTTTGGCCTGTGAACTAAGAATTTTTTTAAATGTTATTAAATGATTGAAAAATCAGAAAGAATATATTAGTTTTTGATGTGACATTCCACGCAATTGAAGTTTAGTGTCCACAACCTAAGCCTTCTGTCTACGCTCCTCTGTCCAGGGTGGCCAGCGTAGAGTCACGACTACAGCAGATCGTGGAGCTGCAGGACTTGAGGCTCTTCCTAGACAGGTGTTTGCAGTCTGATCCACCTGCAGCTCTCGCTCTTAGCACTGCCTCCAGTGGCGACAGCTTCCTTTTAAAATGCCGTTTTATGAATTTGGACATCTCATGGTCAGTGGTAGTGCTGATCTGAAGATGTAGTTCAGTGGTCAGAGGCCTGTGATACAGGTTTGGTCCCCAGAATCATCAAGAAGCCAAACCAAACCAAGCCCTGCCAAATCAAAGCCAGCAGACAGCAGTGCAGCTCTCTGGCTATGCCGAAACTGCTTCAGGCCATGTGTTCATGAGCCTTGTCTCAGAATCTGCAGCTCGATGTCCATGTGTTCATGAGCCTTGTCTCAGAATCTGCAGCTCGATGTCCATGTGTTCATGAGCCTTGTCTCAGAATCTGCAGCTCGATGTCCGTGTGTTCATGAGCCTTGCCTCAGAATCTGCAGCTCGATGTCCATGTGTTCATGAGCCTTGTCTCAGAATCTGCAGCTCGATGTCCATGTGTTCATGAGCCTTGTCTCAGAATCTGCAGCTCGATGTCCATGTGTTCATGAGCCTTGTCTCAGAATCTGCAGCTCGATGTCCATGTGTTCATGAGCCTTGTCTCAGAATCTGCAGCTCGATGTCCATGTGTTCATGAGCCTTGTCTCAGAATCTGCAGCTCGATGTCCATGTGTTCATGAGCCTTGTCTCAGAATCAGCAGCTCGATGGGTGGTTGAGCCCTGTGTGTGTTCCTGAGGTCTCTAAGGACCCGTAAAGCTAAAACCTTGTTAATAATACAGTCACCTGAGACATTTTTACTGCACTGACCTTTGCACTGAATGTCACGCACAAAAGCAATGAGGATCAAACTGTTGGAGGTGGTGACAGAGGACTAAGACTCGCTGTCACACACACTCATGGTTAGGATGCTCTGGAGACAACCATGAGAGGTGTGTCCACTGTCACATCCCAGTCTAGCATGTTGGGAAGCACACACAGCACTCCGCTAAGTCACCAGGCCTGTGACGGGGAAGGCAGTCGTGAGCAGTGGAGCTGAGCTCGGGAGCCATTTTCCCTAAGCCGGTAGCGGATAAGCAGATGTCATTGCCCGTGTGCCTTTGGTACAGTTTTTTCTTGAAATGAGCTGACTTTTCAATGAGAGCAGCCCATAGTATTTGTTGCCGACGAAACAGAGTTTTCCTCCACGAGTTAGGACTTCTGTGTCACTTTGCCACTTTGAATCTGACCGTCTCCCAGAGTGATTTTTATACCCCAGTAACGAAATGAGAGGCTGATGTCTGGAAAGTCTGTGATACCCAGGGAACTGACATTTTTAAAATAATTGATTTGTTAGGCTATAAACAGTATAGATAATAGATTATTCAAGACAGACCAATGGATTTAAATGTAGTGAACCCTACAAATGTCACTGTTCAGATTTTATGTATTGCACATTGCAGCCATCCTGAAGGCAGCAGCACTGTAGTAGAGTTTAGTGTTATATAGGAAAATGGGTACAACGCAATGGCTCAGCAGTCAGAGTGTTTGCTGCCAAGCCTGGTGACCTAAGTCCGGTCCCTGGGTCTGATGTGGTGGAAGGAAAGACCTGACTCCACAGATGTGTCCTCCGTCCTCCACATAGGCCCCTCTACGTAATAACAAAAGGGAAAACAATAGACACTTTCCCTTTATCTCCCTCCTCCAGCCACAACCTTGTGATGACCGACAGGAGCCAAGGGTCAGGAAGCCCTCATATTCTCTTCTCAGACCCTGAGACTTTAAAAATAGGAAAGATTGCCACTTCACCCAATACGTACTTTTGTTTTGACAAATGTAGTTATTTTTCATAAGATACAACAATGTGTAATCATTTTAGTGTTTTGTTTTAAGAGATTTATTTTATCTTATGTGTATGGGTGTTTGCCTGCATGTATTAATGTGTACCACGTGTGTGCGTGGTGCCTTCAGAGGCCAGGAGAACATGGATGGCGCTGAGTTATGGTGTAGCATCAGATGACCCAAGCTGAGACAGTCTGCTAGAACCTGCCAGCCACCAGTAGGCCACACTGCCCCTGCTGAGCTGGTTATGGGAGGATGGGCAGTCTCTGTGATCTGTGCCCCTGTGGCTACTGCTAGTCTCATGTTGACTCCTGTGTTCCTCATTCCAGGCTTCTCCAGTGACAGTGACCTCCTGTCCCTTACTGTTGATGTGGACTCTCTTGCAGAGGTAGATGATGGAATGGCTTCCCGTCAGGGCTCTCCCAGTAAAGCTTTTGGTCTGAGTCTGTCTGCGGATTCTTCGGCAGCAGGAGCTGTTGCTTCTGACAGTGAACCGAGCAAAGCAGAAGACCGGGAAAGCCGCAGCCTCTTCCCTAGCAGCTTAAAGCCGAGGCTCGGCCGGAGAGATTATCTGGAGAAGGCAGGGGAGCTTATCAAGCTGGCCGTGAAGAAGGAGGAAGAAGACGACTATGAAGCTGCTTCTGACTTTTACAGGAAGGGCGTTGACCTGCTCCTGGAAGGTGTCCAAGGTACGGTTTGCCCATAGTCAGGTCCTGGGACAGCTTATGTGCAGAGGAAGTGAGAAATGTCTGTACTGTGCTCGAGCACCCTGTGTCTCTCGTGTTCAGGGATGGAAACGAGAAACCCCCATCAGTGACGTCACTGCAGGTGCTCGACACAGCAGTCTATGAAATGGATGATCGCAAAGAGCGGCACCCACGTGTGCTGTGAGTGGCAGTCATCCTCCTGCCTGGGCCGTAGTGTTCACAGAGCCGTCCTGGGGACTGTCCGTGAGTTCACTCTCAGTGCACCATGACAGTGGAGCAGGGGAGGCTTTTGGTTTGCCCCCCGCTCTGCCCTTTGTTAGCTGAGGTGACTCACCTTCACCTTGTTAGTGCAGTGACAGGAATGTATGGAGCTGAGCATAGTTTAGAGTCTCTAAGTAGAGCTTACTTGTTTTTGTTTAAAGAACCGCCCTTTATTTTTGTGCTTTTTTTCCATCCCAGACACAGAATGAAGTGCCCCGTAGTTAGTGAGGCTGACACGACTCTATTCAGTGTCTAGAAAGCCATTCCTGCTGCTGATCTGTGATTCTTCAGTGCACCTGGGTCGTGTTATCTAGAACCTTCTGCCCTCTTCTGGAGTGTGTGTATGTGTTTTCACACTGCTTCTTAGCAAGCATTTTGACTGAATTTCTTCTTAAAAACCTTATTTAGATTTTATTTTATGTGTATGAGTGCTTGCCTGTCTGTCTGTCAGTATGTACCACATGGGAGCTTGATGCCCTGGGAAAAGGACATCAGGTCCCCTGGAATGGAATTACAGACAGTTGTGAGCTGCCGTGTGGATGCTGGGAACTGAATCAGGACCTCTGGAAGAGCAGTCGGTGCTCTTAACCACTGAGCCATCTCTCCAGCTTGATTCTCTGCTTTAACCCTCATTTCTACCCTGCTGGTTACCTCATTCCTCAGTACCCTAACGTACGTCTGGAGATTGTTTTTTTTTTCTCCAGTTGTCCCTTATGACTCTGCACAGTGACGAAGATCGCTTTTTAGTTTTGTTTGTAGTTGTGTGGGGGGTCAGGCATGTGCATGTGAATGTATTTTGGCCACAGAAGCAAGTGATTCTCTGGAGCTGAAGTTACAGTTGTCTGTGAGCCGCCTTAACTCCTCTGGAAGAGCAACATGTGCTGTTCGCTGCTGCGCCAATCCCTCCAACCTCATCTGGAGACTTTTTACCGGGCCGTGGAGTATGTGTGTGTTTGCTAACTTCATTTTGACTGATTCTCCTCTTTCATAGGGGGTCATGAGCTACGTGTTGCCAGTTTCTAAGATGGGGTTGCTCTTCCTGTTCCCCTCAGCTGCCTGCTCTCCGGCAGGGCTTTGCCTGAGTTCATTCTTCTGCTGTTGTGCTAGCGGAGTCTTAGGAATGTAGAGACAGGCGCCTGTTTCCCCATGCCATCTTATCTTTACCTGGAGGTTCAGGCTGTACAGTTGGGCTCATGAAGCTACCAGACATCTGTGTGTGTGGAAACGAAAGGAGTGGACTCTGCTTCTTTTTGGCTGGCAGTGGCCGCTGTGCTGATGTTCTGGCCACGTTTGTCTGACTGTGACGGGTTTCGGTGGCCGACTACCTGTGGAATTTCAGCTCTTACAATTTGATTTTAGCTTTCAGTTTTGACATTTCAGATTGAGAAACCAACTCTGAAGTAATTTGTTTTCATTTTTTGATTAGAGGATGATTTTGGACCTAATTTTTTTTAAGGCTTTACATAGTCTCGTTGGAGTTTATGTGTGCAGTATTTTGTCTAAAGGGTCTGTTCTTTTCCCTAACTGCCATCTTGAATTGGGGTTCACAGAGGGATGAGTTGTACAATATCTATCTGCTCGGATATGTCTCCTTTTTTCAGATGTAATATACCGCTTGCTGGAGCATTGTGGGTATTTAATTAGCATAGGTGAGCCACAGCATTGTGACATCTTTCTGTCTAAAAGATATTTGTCTTAATAGGGACACTTCATAATGTTGCCACTTGATGGCACCAGAAAAATAAAAATCATTGCCTCACAACGTAGAAATGCAGATCAGCAAGCGACAAAGACACATTCAGTTGTTATTTGCTCAGCCAGTTAGAGTGGGGTTGTATATCAGACTCGCTGCGAAGTGCACTGAGCGTCTGTCTAAAGTCCAGTTAGCTGTCTAAGCCGTTTGTCTTTCTGTGCACGTGTGTCCGAAACCACAGTGTCCCGTCTGCTCCTGATAAGGTTTCATTGTTAACCCGCCATCCTGAAAGAGAGCAGTTGACCCACTGCCCTTAGCATCACAGAGTTTTCTCACTGTGGATGACTTTATTCAGACAAGCTGCAGGAACCTCAGCTACTGCCTTCTAGTTTTTTGTTTTCTCACTCAGCTTCCGTCTCTGGAATTCTGATTCTTTATAAGGAATATGTGCTTCAGACCATGCAGTTTTGCACGTGGCAATGTGTAAAGACGTCAGAGCAGCGAGCGCAGTCCCAGGACTCTGCAGAGGTGCAGTGCTCACCGCCACAGGGCCTTGTCCTTGGGGCTCTAGCTTGTACTTGGTTTGACATTCATGCTCAGGAAAGACCCCTCCTTGGGGAAGGTTTATTCTGGTGTGACAAACTGTTACTGGATGTTTCCAGAGTCAGTGAATCTACAAATAAAGAACCTACTGCCTAGCTCTTTCTAGGCAGTTGTTCTCATGACTGGTTTGGGTCTACATGCTTTGTGGTGGTTGTTTCTGGGCCTCTGGTAATCCAGGGGGTCTTCTATGAAGAAGCCTGCAGGTTTTGTCTGTGGTTCTCACAGGCTGGGAGCCTGCAGGTCGTCGTAGAGCTGTTGGAAATGCTTTTTATTTATTTATTTTTACCAACTAGCATCTTCACGCTGGAGACTAATACAAGCATTGTGGTGCAGACCTGCCCGTCAGCAGTAAGCACTTCCTGCTACGGGGGCCTTTGCCCTCTGTGACCCTGACTTTCCTGGAGATGGTTTGCAAAAGGAAGGAAGTACTGTTTTCTAGACTCAGGTTGCTATGGATTTAAAAGAGAAAGTCTGAAAGTCAAGGTTGCGGGAATGAGCTTGAACCTGTGTGGAGAATGGGTAGTCCATTCCAAACCATCCTTCCGTGTCCCCTGCGTCCTCAGAGTGACCTTGTTGGGAGAGTTAGGATAACACAGCATGGCAAACCATTGGCATTCATGGGTTGTTCAAGCAGCAGCGGCGGCGGCAGCCTGTCCTATGTTAAATACCTCTCACAGTATCAGTGTTTTTCTTATGCCATTTTTAATTTTCAGGAGAGCCAAAGCCAAATTCTAGCTAGTCATACTGGGTGTTGTCTAGGGACACTGAAATTTAGAGGATGCAGATAGTTAATGCAATGACCCTAAATCTTGGCTCTTACTTAGCAACAATAATTTGACATTTCAAAATCTGCCAGATGTCAAGCATTATTCCTATACTTTCCCATGGTCCCCTGGGAGCCACAGAGCTGGTCTTGCTGCCTTTAACTGATGTCTTGTGATTGCCAGACTGGCACGTTGACTCCTCCTGAGGTGACCTCAAGCTCTTACTTGAGGTGAGGAGGCCGAGGCCTAGTGGAGTCGTGCTGCATTGGTTGGGACAGTGATGTTGAGCCGGGGTTCAGTCTAGGCTTTTCCACATATAAACCTTGTTTCCTGGCTGTGATGTTGCATAGGACCGTGTGACAGTGGCATCCCTCAGCCCCTTGCCTCCCGGTCTATGAACATCATGATGTGGAGGCTCAAGTTCGGTGCATGCTGAACTTGACTGCACATCCCTTCCTTTTCCACCTCCTGTTCCTCGTTCCTTCAAGCTTCCAGGTAATCATCCCACAAGCAATGTTTACATGTGTGTGCCATGCATGGGCAGAGTGAATTACGTCATGATTGTGATGGCTCTTTCTGCTGCATGTGTCTGTGGTGTGTGGTGACACGGTGTATATCTCGTGATGAGTCACGTGTGTGTGGTGACACGGTGCACATCTCGTGATGAGTCACGTGTGTGTGGTGACACGGTGTACATCTCGTGCAGAGTCACGTGTGTGTGGTACATGGTGACATGGTGACCATCTCGTGATGAGTTTTCTGTCCAGCTACACCTGTTTTTCAGGGACTTGGTGGCAATGCCACAGTTGTTCCCTCTCTCCTTCTCCATATTCCCTTTCCTTTGATATCTCCAGTACACATTATGAAAATTTATCATGAAAAGATCTCCAGAGCTATTGTTGATATGTATTTTGTCTTTGGAAATTCTGTTGATGTCTGTCACCAGTGCGACTGGTTCTAATGTTACGACTTAGCTTAGAGACTCAAGTCACTTTCTGCAGTTTTCATTCTGGCAAAAGCTGTAATAGCAATGCCCAGCCTTTCCCACAGTGCACACCACCCCAGTTAGACTATGACTGTGCCCCATGCTGTACCATTTGTCTCTCCCCAATGCTGCCTCTCTTCCTAGAAGAAACCATGAACTCATATGTACTTTGGGCCACTGTTGAGTCACCAGGCAGGCTCTAAATGAAGCTATGTGTCAAGTGGCTGGTTCTAAGACATGCCTGGGCCTTGCTGATGGGGCTACACTGTCAGCCATGCTCAGGTGCTATATGAAGCAGCTGCGGTCATTGGTTCTTCCCTTTGATGAGAGTTGCTCACACATCTGGAAACCCGTGGGTTACCATGTTTGTTTTAAAGTGGACAGACAGACAGGACAGGCAGGACAGTGTGGGTCTGATGGAGGGAGGCAAGGCACTCTGTTGTCATTGGATCTTAGACATGGAGAATGCAATTTTAACCCGAGTTACTTGTCTTTCCCATTAGTGCTGTTAACATCATATAACGGATGCGTTTTCTAGTTCATTTTTCCTGCCGTTCACTTCAGAACATGTAAGAGGCTGGTGTGTTTTTGCCCATGCATGTGTCTTGTTTGGGAAGGGGTCTCTCGTTCACTGCTGCAGAAGCTAGGGTGGTTGGGCACCTGGTGACAGGGATGCTCTTGCTCCCACTGTTTTCCCGTGGTGTTTTGGGATTGCACATATACACTGTTGCCTCTGGCTGTATGTGCAATCAGTGCTCTTAACCACTGAACCATCTCTCCAGCCCCTTACAAACTTTCTTTTCCAGTATAATTTTGACTCTGGGTCACCTTGTAACCCCTTATAAGCATAGGTATTTTGTATTTCTATAACAGACAGTTTTGGTTTTGGTAGGAATTACTTAGGGTTCTGTAAGTGATTCTGGGCTGTCCTCTCTTGACAGTATAGGTCAGCTTCATTCTGGACTGGGAGGAATCCCACTGTCTCAGTTCCTCTGCTTTCTGCAGGCAGGGTTTTACTGTTTTTAGTGAGGAGGCTTTTATTTCTGCCTGGAGTTCCTGGAAACTTCTTGCTTTGGGATTTGCTTTGGGATGCTCTTCTTATGAATGGGATCACGTGTGTGTGTGTGTGTGTGTGTGTGTGTGTGTGTTCATTGTTGGTGAGTGCAGGTTCAGTTGGCTCTCTGTGTTGATCTGTCCAGCATCTTGTTGACTGGCTTGCTCCCTCGGTTGTTTTGCCGTGGACTGTTGGGCGTCAGCACACGCACACACACGTGACTGTGGACTGTTGGACATAAGCACACATACACGTGTGACTATGGACTGTTGGGCATCAGCACACGCACACGTGTGACTGTGGACTGTTGGGCGTCAGCACACACACATACACGTGTGACTATGGACTGTTGGGCGTCAGCACACGCACACGTGTGACTATGGACTGTTGGGCGTCAGCACACGCACACGTGTGACTATGGACTGTTGGGCATCAGCACACACATGTGTGACTGTGGACTGTTGGGCGTCAGCACACGCACATACACGTGTGACTATGGACTGTTGGGCATCAGCACACACATGTGTGACTATGGACTGTTGGGCATCAGCACACACACACGTGTGACTGTGGACTGTTGGGCGTCAGCACACACACATGTGTGACTGTGGACTGTTGGGCGTCAGCACACACACATGTGTGACTGTGGACTGTTGGGCGTCAGCACACACACACGTGTGACTATGGACTGTTGGGCGTCAGCACACGCACATGTGTGACTGTGGACTGTTGGGCGTCAGCACACGCACACACACGTGACTGTGGACTGTTGGGCGTCAGCACACACACACATACACGTGTGACTATGGACTGTTGGGCATCAGCACACACACACGTGTGACTATGGACTGTTGGGCGTCAGCACACGCACACGTGTGACTGTGGACTGTTGGGCGTCAGCACACGCACACGTGTGACTGTGGACTGTTGGGCGTCAGCACATACACGTGTGACTGTGGACTGTTGGGCGTCAGCACACGCACACGTGTGACTATGGACTGTTGGGCGTCAGCACATGCACGTGTGACTGTGGACTGTTGGGCGTCAGCACACGCACACGTGTGACTGTGGACTGTTGGGCGTCAGCACACGCACACGTGTGACTGTGGACTGTTGGGCGTCAGCACACGCACACGTGTGACTGTGGACTGTTGGGCGTCAGCACACGCACACGTGTGACTGTGGACTGTTGGGCGTCAGCACACGCACACGTGTGACTGTGGACTGTTGGGCGTCAGCACACGCACACGTGTGACTGTGACTGTTGGGCGTCAGCACACGCACACGTGTGACTGTGGACTGTTGGGCGTCAGCACACACATGTGTGACTGTGGACTGTTGGGCGTCAGCACACGCACACGTGTGACTGTTGGGTGTCAGCACACACACACGTGTGACTGTGGACTGTTGGGCGTCAGCACACACATGTGTGACTGTGGACTGTTGGGTGTCAGCACACGCACACGTGTGACTGTTGGGCGTCAGCACACGCACACGTGTGACTGTTGGGCGTCAGCACATACACGTGTGACTGTGGACTGTTGGGCATCAGCACACACACACGTGTGACTGTGGACTGTTGGGCGTCAGCACACGCACACGTGTGACTGTGGACTGTTGGGCGTCAGCACACGCACACGTGTGACTGTGGACTGTTGGGCGTCAGCACACACACACGTGTGACTGTGGACTGTTGGGCGTCAGCACACGCACACGTGTGACTGTGGACTGTTGGGCGTCAGCACACACACACATACACGTGTGACTGTGGACTGTTGGGCGTCAGCACATACACGTGTGACTATGGACTGTTGGGCGTCAGCACACGCACACGTGTGACTGTTGGGCGTCAGCACACACACACATACACGTGTGACTGTGGACTGTTGGGCGTCAGCACACGCACACGTGTGACTGTGGACTGTTGGGCGTCAGCACACACACATGTGACTGTGGACTGTTGGGCGTCAGCACACGCACACGTGTGACTGTGGACTGTTGCACACGCACACGTGTGAAAATGGTGCTCTATTTGTGACAAAGCAGCTCTTCCTGTTACTCATGTGTGTCACGCTCTGGCTCAACCTTGTGAGCTGGCAGTGTTGACTCTTTTTCTCTTTTGCTTTTTGCTCTTTTGGGGGGCCCACCTTCTAGCTCCCAAATAAAACAAAGGCGTATTCTTTTTTATAAATGCCTGGCCTTAGCTTGGCTTGTTTCTTGCCAACTTTTCTTAAATTATCCAGGCTCCCTTTTGCCTCAGGGCTTTTATCTTTCTCTTCTTTAATCTTCCTTTCACTCTTGTGTCTTGCTGTGTAGCTGGGTGGCTGCCCTGACACCCTCTTCTCCGTGTTCTCATCGTCCCCTTCCTTCTTTCTCCTTCTGTTTACTCTCTCAGCCCATCAGCCTCACCTGTCCTTGCTCCTGCCTTGCTCTTGATCATTCAGCTCTTTATTAGACACCGGTGTTTAACACAGGCAAAAAATCACAGCTTCACAGAGTTAAACAAAAGCCACACACCTTAAGATAATACCCTTGACACGGAGTTTTTAGAAGGCAGTTGATCTTGGGCCCCCTGGGCTTGGGGAGCGTCTCACCTTCCCAGAGGTTCATCTGTGCAGATGCTGCAGAGCCCCTCCTGGGTCTCACTTTTTTCCATCATGCCTTGGAAACCAATAGCTGTCACTTCCACTCAGTTGCTCCACTGACACGCTCCTCGCGCTCATTCCCTTCTGTTGGCTGTGCTAAGCCTAAATCCTTGCTACAGAGATTCGTGCTGTGATGTCAGTCACGCTGTGGTTTTTCTTTTTCTTTTGTTCATCTTTTAATATGATTGGGAAAGAGATATTTTCAGGAAATGGTATTATTAAACAAATTTAGGTATTTTCTAATGTGAAATTCTGTAGTTTCTTTTAAACTCTAAAATAAAGATTGTACTCTTCCCTATAATTCAGTAAATTGCCTTAATTGAGTTTTTCAGGTCTTAGGGGCTTGCAGCTGCCTAGAAGAATTTGAAAGCGCTGAATTAAGACTGAAATCGCGAAGATCTGAAGCAGGTGGATGCCGCTCCCCTCCTCTGCCTTCGCACCACCAGTCTGCCATTTTCCCTCTGCTCAGGCAGGGGTGGCAGGGAGCCAGCAAAGGCACTGGGAGGCAGTGAGCTCAGAGGACTTTGTAGGTTTGTAGAATACCTGATCCTGCTCTCCGTGCTCCCACATGAAGCTTCGCCTCTCAGGGGACCCTCTGTGCCTCAGCTACTGCTCTCAGACCTTGTGTTAGACAGGACTTTTCAGTTACGGGTGACGCCACCCTTAGCGACCCAAGCCGTTCCCATAGAAAGGAATGTTAGTCCGGAGGCGTGCCTGGCTGTGTGGCGTCTGAGGAAAGATGAGCTGGCTGCATCCTTTGCATTGCCTTCTCTGCATACACTGCACTCACCGTGTTTCTTGTTCAGGGTGGATCCTGGTGACCATGGGGGAAGAGGGTATCTTCCTTCATGGTTTAAATAAATGCCCAGATTTACTGGCCTGGTGTGGTCATGTGCCCTCACTTGTTTTCCTAACTTGGTAAGGGACAGTCATCCTGGTGTGCTGGGGTAGACTTGTCCTTGGTTGTTGGACACCTCCTGCTGGATAATAGAACTATCGAATGTGGGAAGAGTGGGCTAGCAGCAGGGGAAGAAAAACCAACTGACATGGCACCCTCTCTCATCCTCCGGGAGACACACACCCTCTCTCACACTCCAGGGGGACACACACCCTCTCTCACAGTCCAGGGGGACACACACCCTCTCTCATCCTCCGGGGGACACACACCCTCTCTCACACTCCAGGGGGACACACACCCTCTCTCACACTCCAGGGGGACACACACCCTCTCTCATCCTCCGGGGACACACACCCTCTCTCACACTCCAGGGGGACACACACCCTCTCTCACACTCCAGGGGGACATGTGTAGTAATATGGGCGGCGGCAGGGTTGCGTCCCCAAACACCCCAGCCGCCTGCCTGGCTCGGCTAGCTTATGCCCTGAAATAATTACACAGACACTGTATTCTTTTCATCACTGCTTGGCCCTTAGCTCTGGCCCTTAGTGGCTAATTCTAATATCCCAATCAACCCATCTCTAATAATCTGTGAGCACCGGTCTTACCGGGAAAGATTCAGCATGTCTGACCTGGGTCGGAGCTTCATAGCGTGCGTCTTCCCTGGAGCAGGCAGCATGGTGTCTCTCCTACGTCTGCTCCGGAGAGCAGAGCTGTGGAGTCTGACCTCACTTCCTCTTCCTCCCGGCATTCTGTTCTGTTTACTCCACCCACCTAAGGGTGGGCCTATCCAATGGGCCTAGCAGTTTCTTTATTGCTTAGCTAATGAAATCAACAGATTGATATATGACACTCCCACATCACTTCCCCTTTTTCTGTTTAAACAAAAAAAGGAAGGCTTTAACCTTAACATAGCAAAATTACATATAACAAAACAGTTATCAAATAAAAATTACAATAATCTTTATCATAACTAAGGAAAACTATAACTATAACTAACTATTTTTAACTCCATCAAAGACTCCAGAAAGATACAATACTACATAAGCAAACAAGAAAAAAGCAACTTTTAAAACTCTAGAAATGACAGAGACATCTTGCTGCCTGGACAGTCACCCAAAGTTCCTCTGTACCGTTGGGGCATTCATCTTCAGCCTTCAGGCCCATGGTATCCAGCAGACATTTCCATAAAGCAGGAAAATTCAAAGTCAGTTCAGTCACTATCTGTTGTGTCCTGCAGAATGTCTCGTAGACTCTTTCATGAATCAGGAACCCCGAAAGATCATCTCACCTTAGGCAAGTTCAGTAGTCCTCTCTCTGCGGGTTCTCTGTGTCCATTTTATGCAACAGTCCAGGCAAGAGCAGTTTCTTGCCCAAATGGCTATTAAATTCCATAAGGATCCTCTTCGATGCCCATCTTCCTCTCGAAGTAGATTGGTGCCGCCAGGAGCAGACATGTCTCATTGTCATGAAAAGTCCTAAGTTATTAAAATATTAAATGTCCTATTCTGTAGTCTTTGAAAGATATGAAGAATGTCTATCTAACTGAAATGTATACTCTATATATCTAGAAAATCTAACTAACATGACTACAAGCTTTACTATTATCGATGATTACCCATTAACAACCTATATTTCCCAATTATACATTTTAAAAATGAACTACACAATCACAACACCTTATTCAAGATCAGAAATACATATACATATAACAAAATTGACCTTAAAATCCATACCAATGCAAATTATTCATACCTATATCATTTCCCCCTTTAAATGTAAAAGAACATTTATAAACCATATTTGGGAACATGGGCGCAGTTTTTTCTCTCCAAACTGCTTCCTGCTGAATGGGGGCGTCGTTAATTAGGTCTTTCATGGTATAACCTGTGTGCTAGTTTCATCTCAGTTGGCAGTTGAGCAAAGCAATTTTCTGAAGATGTTCACTGCAACCCTTCAGGAGGGCGTGGTCCATCATACCAAATCGGAATAGAAGAAATGAACAGGGTCTCATCCTCTGTGAAAACAAAAGAAGACTCTCTCCAAAGCATCATATCCTTAGACCCAAATTCTGAAATCGTAATACCCTTATATCCATTCTGGTTTAGCTTGGCAGCCCATGTAATGAAATGTCTCTCTGTACTTAGCTCCTTCACAGTCAAAAATTTTAAAGAAAACACAATAATACAAAGAATCCAGACTCTCTGTGAATTTTTCATCTTTACGCGGCTTATTTTTACTCTATCACTTTACTTTATTCTGTCTCTTTAAAGACTTTACCTTTTTTTTTTAAACCATTAACTTTATTCTCTATATTCTTTTTCTTCTCTGTCCCAAGCCTACGTACATTCATCCAACAGTGTGACTCATTCAGTGGTCTGAATCTGTCCTATTGTGAATCTGCAATTTTTTACTATCCAGGAGCACTTTTGATTTGCGCCTTTAAATCACTAGGCGCTTAAGAATCTAAGCTGTGACATTCCTAAGTTAACTTTTTGCTTTTTGAGCATATATCTTTGACCTGGAATAACCCTGTAGACCAGGCTGTCTTTGAACTCTCAGAGATCCGCCTGTCTCTGCCTCCCAGGCATTGGGATTAAAGGCGTGTGCTACCACACCTTGAACTCACAGAGATCTGTTCGTCTCTGCCTTCTAGGCACTGGGATTAAAGGCGTGTGCTACCACACCTTGAAGTCACAGAGGTTTACTTTAAGAATTTTAACTTTTAGTCTGCATATATTTTAACACTATAAATCATTTAAAATTTTTCTTTGTCTTTGACGTTCTCTTTACCGTATCTCTGTTTTTCTGACCACATGAGTCTTTAATGTACCAAGCAATATCAGTAGGACTAAAGCCGTGGCTTTGACGGCTGGATCCTTAGCTTTCCAGCCTCATGGCTGAGGTACTGGCTGTAAGGTCCCTGCCAGCAGCACAGAAATTCTTTTCATCCAAGTTACATCCAAATCTGACACGCAGAGCACTGTGCAGTCTGAAAACACGTCCCTGTATGGCGGCAGGAATCCGCCATGCTCTTCCGCCTGCCTAAGCCTGATTCTGCCTTCTGCCCAGGAGCAGGCGGGGAGCTCTGAGTCATCGTCAAGGTCTCAGAGCACTCTCCTTCTGATCCCAAGCGGGAACACAAACATAAAGCCAGAGTTTGCACTGGCGGCACAGCCCCAGGAGGCCACGCTTTGAAATGACACAGCGTTTTTTCTGCTGTTGTTGCCGAATCAGGAAATCTCTCTACAGCACGCCACCAACAAACAGCAAAAATCTGTGTTAAATGCTCTCTCCCTTATTTTTAAGCCTTCTCAGGTTTTTTAAGTGGGTTTAGTTAGCCACACGTCTGGGCGTCATTTGTAGTAATATGGGCGGCGGCAGGGTTGTGTCCCCAAACACCCCAGCCGCCTGCCCGGCTCGGCTAGCTTATGCCCCGAAATAATTACACAGACACTGTATTCTTTTCATCACTGCTTGGCCCTTAGCTCTGGCCCTTAGTGGCTAATTCTAATATCCCAATCAACCCATCTCTAATAATCTGTGAGCACCGGTCTTACCGGGAAAGATTCAGCATGTCTGACCTGGGTCGGAGCTTCATAGCGTGCGTCTTCCCTGGAGCAGGCAGCATGGCGTCTCTCCTACGTCTGCTCCGGAGAGCAGAGCTGTGGAGTCTGACCTCACTTCCTCTTCCTCCCGGCATTCTGTTCTGTTTACTCCACCCACCTAAGGGTGGGCCTATCCAATGGGCCTAGCAGTTTCTTTATTGCTTAGCTAATGAAATCAACAGATTGATATATGACACTCCCACATCAGACACACACCCTCTCTCACACTCCAGGGGGACACACACCCTCTCTCTTCCTCCGGGGGACACACACCCTCTCTCACACTCCAGGGGGACACACACCCTCTCTCACACTCCAGGGGGACATGCACCCTCTCTCACACTCCAGGGGGACACACACCCTCTCTCACACTCCAGGGGGACACACACCCTCTCTCACACTCCAGGGGGACACACACCCTCTCTCACACTCCAGGGGGACACACACCCTCTCTCATCCTCCTGGGGACACACACCTTCTGCTCACATTCCAGGGGGACACACACCCTCTCTCACACTCCAGGGGGACACACACCCTCTCTCACACTCCAGGGGGACACACACCCTCTCTCACACTCCAGGGGGACACACACCCTCTCTCACACTCCAGGGGGACACACACCCTCTCTCACACTCCAGGGGGACACACACCCTCTCTCATCCTCCGGGGACACACACCCTCTCTCACACTCCAGGGGGACATGCACCCTCTCTCACACTCCAGGGGGATACACACCCTCTCTCACACTCCAGGGGACACACACCCTCTCTCACCCTCCAGGGGGACACACACCCTCTCTCACACTCCAGGGGGACACACACCCTCTCTCACACTCCAGGGGGACACACACCCTCTCTCACACTCCAGGGGGACACACACCCTCTGCTCACCCTCCAGGGGCACACGCACCCTGTGTGTACCCTCCTGGTAGTTGTTGTTATGTATTATTATTTCTTCAGCTGCCTGTGTTAAAAGGTTGTTTCTTTTATTTTTAATTACCTGTGCTAGAGTTGGTTCTCTCCTACCATGTGGGTTTTGGGGTAAAACTCAGGGTGTCAGGATTGGGAGCAAGCACCTTTACTCTCTGAGCCTGTATTAGTTGTTTATGTTTTTTCTCTTATGAGTTCTTAGACTATAATTACCTAGAGAATAGGTAACTCTTTTGAAAAATTTGAAGTGTGATTATATGTTCAGAAAAGTATGTAAGGCCATGGCTCTGTATTTCCGCACACAGAAAAGTCCCTTAGGAACTGAAAACTGTACTGTGCAGCACTTGACAGCGTCCTCAAGTGTCCCCAGGCCCCCTCCCAGCTGCTCCTGGGACACTTGCTGTTCAGCTCTCTTCATGCAAGGGTAGTGTCTGCTCTTTCCTTCCGGGTCCTTGCAGGGATGGGGCTTGTGGTGGAGGTCTGCTTCCCCTGGCTTTGCCCTAGGGGCCAGCATCTTGTTTCTCTGTGATTAGTTAGCTTCTGCAGAATCCTTGATGGCATCCTTCTTTCCCTCACCTCTTCCCGAGCTCGTTGCGCACTGGTTAGTTTCTGTCAACTTGACAGAAGCTGGAGTTGTTGGCAGAGAGAGCCTCAGCTGAGGAACTGCCTCCGTCAGGTTGATAGAAGCTGGAGTTGTTGGCAGAGAGAGCCTCAGCTGAGGAACTGCCTCCGTCAGGTTGGCATTTTCCTGTTTGAGGATTTGTATGAGAGGGGCTGCTACCTCTGGGCCAGTGGTCCTGGGTAGTGTAGGGAAGTGGGCTGCGGAGAGCAAGCCAGCAAGCAGTGCTCCTCAGGGTCTCTGCTTTGGTTCCTGCTTCCAGTTCCTGCCCTGGCTTTACCTGATAATGGGCCCCGACTCTGAAGTATAGGCTGAATAAAAACCCTTTCCTCTCTGAGGTGCTCTTGGTCATGGCGTTCACTGCAGCCACAGGACATAGACTAAGATACCCCTTTTCAGCACGGTTGCAGCTTCCCAGGTTGTTTTTTTTTTTTGTTTTGTTTTGTTTTGTTTTTGAGACAAGGTTTCTCTGTGTAGCACTGGCTGTCCTGGAACTTTCTCTGTAGACCAGGCTGATCTTGAACTCACACATACCTGCCTGTCTCTGCCTCCCAAGTTCTGGGATTAAAAACGTGCGCCACCACTGCCTGGGAGAACCCCATTTGAGGTTCTGTTCACCTGGAAGCCTTCTCTGTAGACTTCTCTAGCTCCCAAATCCCGCTTCATGTGTAGCCATGTTGGCGTTGGTAGGACAGCCTTTCTGGGTTTTTCTGATGGCCTAGTGCCCTTTATGTATTTTTCTTCAAGGAATCACATAAGTTTTTCTCCTGTGTGTCTCCACTCCATAGGACTGTGGCAGGGGTCCCGGAAGCTCTGTTGGCCTTGGCTTATTTCACTATTTGCAGATATTCTGAGCATCTGGGTTGTATATGGATCTATGTTTTATGTTTTGAGAGGTTTTGTGGGGAGAGGAGTTGGGTATCTGCATGTGTTCTCCAAGTCTGAGTGTTCAGCGTTATCAGTTGGGATTCATGTTGTATATTTGATGCTACTATTTACCTGTGATTTGTCTGTGCATATTTTTATTTTTTGTATGTATATATGCGATGCATTCCAAGGTAAAATTTCAACATGATGGCCTTTATCCTGTGACTTACATGACCAGAACAGGGGGTCTCTCTACATGTGATGGATCTGAGAAGAGCTGTGGAGGGAAGGTTTACTAGTGACTCCACTCGACAGCTGTAAAGAGGACGCACTGCTCCTTCTGCCGACCTTGTTGTTTTTGTCAAGCAATTTGCTGTTTCACATGATTGTTAAAATTAAATATATCTTCGTGCCCTCTAAGGTTGAATCCCTAGCGTTACACATTAGGTAGGCGGGGTGTCTGCCACTGAGCTGCAACCGAACGGGATGTGATAGAACTATTCAGTGACAATTAAACCGTTATTTTTATTGTCCCTTAGGTGGGGAAGATCACAAGGTCAGTAAAATGTTGGTGTAAAAATTGTCTTGAATGAGTTTAGAGCAGTGACAGCTCTTCCCCCGGAAGAGGAAACGCTCTGTGGGGGACAGCGAAGGACAAGACCAAGGAGAGAGAGTGGAGAACAGAGATAAAGAACCCTAACTTGGGTTTCCTTGAATCCCTACTTGAGGGAGAGTAGTGGCCTGGCCTGCACATGGATAAAGGTTTTTCTTACCATGTCAGGAAGCGTGACTGGAAAACATGCTGAGGAGCTGCAGGCAGGCCAGGCCAGGCTGTGGTGATGTCCTTTTGAATGGCGTGATCTCGTCATGAAGGGACCGAGTGTAGTGCAGTCCAGCAGAGAAGGCAGCCAGTTCCCTGTCCTGGCGGTCTCTGCAGCAGACATGGGGGAAATCTCATTCTGGACTGGAGGACTGGCTCAAGAACTCAGTGCTCCTGATTTGAACTGGGCCCTCGGTCTCCAGCGTCAGTTTGTTACCTCATGTCCTGCGAGCGTGGCTCTTTCACCCCGCTTCTGCCCCAAGAGCCATCTCCGTTACCTCAGTGACAGCGGAGATTTCTAGTTCCTCAGCTGACCCACTGCTCTGCCAGCTCCCGCTTCACTTTAAGGAAATGGACTTCATCTACAGGCTTCTTGGACTCCTCGCTAATCTCAGGATTACGTGACGAGTATCGAGCTACAATAGCATTAGACAATAGTAACGCAACCTAAGTCACATGCAGTCTTGAAGTTTCTTTCAGTTGTCACATTAAGTATAGTGCACACTGTGTGCGTACACCTGCAGTATGTGTGTGGGTGGAGTGTGTGCTTCCCTCTCCCCAGTTTCTACTGCTGGCTAACATGTGTAACAGGGACTCTCTCTCTGCCTGCCTGCCTGCCGTTCTATCTATCTATCTATCTATCTATCTATCTATCTATCTATCTATCTACCTACCTATCTAATCTACCTATCTAATCTATCTATCTTATCTATCTATCTATCTATCTATCTATCTATCTATCTATCTATCTATCTACCTACCTACCTACCTATCTACCTGTCTGTCTGTCTGTCTATCTATCCATCCATCTACCTATCTATCTACCTATCTACCTACCTACCTACCTGTCCGTCCGTCCGTCCGTCCGTCCGTCCGTCCGTCCGTCCGTCCATCCATCCATCCATCCGTCCATCCATCCATCCATCCATCCATCCATCCATCCATCCATCTATCTATCTATCTATCTATCTATCTATCTATCTATCTTCCTGAAGCAAAATATCGCACATTAGTGGAAGCCCATGCATGGTTCCTGAGAAGTGGGACCCGAAAGAGGCTCGGCTCATGAGTTCTTTGATTCTGGACCTGTGCTTCCCTAGGCTGCGGCTCAGAATTCTGAGCTGAAGAGGCACAGTTGAACCACTGGGAAAACCAATGCTGAGTCCTGTGTGCCTTGTTTGGAGAGGCGGTCACTGCAGTGATGGCAGACTGTACCCTGGGGTACTCAACACTCTGAGCAATGCATACTTATGGGGAAGTCACCACTGAGGGAGCAGGAAGCCTCTTTCATGGATGTTGTACAGAGCTGAGAGGAGCATCTGCAGCAGAGAGACAGGCAGCCTGACTAATTCAACCATGGGCATGGGGCAGGAAGCTGAGAAGGAGTGAAGGTGTATAGGTGTATAACGGCTTGTAGTCTTAAAATAGACTGAAGAATTAAAAATATATCCAAAACCCAACAAGGAAAAGTTCACAGTGGCTAAGTGCCGGTAAAATAGCATTCATTCAAAGAAGCAGGGAAATGGACTTAAGAAAAAAGTGAAGTCCCCCAGGGCAGGGACATAGGTGGGGGGATCATCACACAGGGATTTATTACAGATGTTCACTGTGTGAGGAAAGCTAGGCAGAAGCAGGAATTACAGAAGGTCCAAAGGGAATCAGAGATGAGAGCTACACTATCAGAACGGAAAGTGTTCTGTGTGTGTGCGCGCGCGCGAGCGTGTGTATGTGTGTGTGTGTGCGTGTGTGTGTGTGTGCGTGTGTGTGTCTGTGTGTGTGTGTGTGTGTGTGCGCGTGTGCATGCACGCATGTGTGTGTGCTTGTGAAGGACTGCCCATTTGTGAGGATGAGTAGATCCTGGGCTCTCTGTGGCCCGGGACCAGTGTGCAACTTTTAAGATCCCAGGGATATTGAGGTGGGCGGGGGGGGGGGGGGCGTACCATGGTTGTCTTGCTCCTCCATGTTGGTTTCAGCATCCTCACGACCTTGAAGTTTCACTGGAGACACAGGTGGCTGTGTCCTCACAGCTACTGTCCATTGCGTTAGGTGGGAGCAGGTGGAAGTGGCTCCATGTTAGACACCGCAGACCTTCTCTCTTACTGCAGCGCACACACACCTTAGTTCTCGTGTGTCCCGTCAGTGTCTAGAGATGATGCTTTAGGTCATTCTGCATTGTTTTCTCTGGGGAGAGCTTCTGCCAAGTTGACCCCACCCCCGATATTCTGGAAGCCTGTCCTCTCTTCAATAACAACTTTAGAATTATTTTTAACAACTTCTGTTCTTATAGATTATAACCCATTCTCCTCTTCTTACAACCTGGGCGATCTGTGTGAATGCTTGCACATGTTTGCATGTATGTGTGTGTGTGTGTGTGCAGACCAGACGCTGATGTCCTCAGTCTCCTTCCATTTTATGTGCAGAGGCAGGGTCTCCTCTGGAACCCGGAGTGCATGGGCAGGCTTGTCTAGCGGGCCTTCTTGCCCCAGGATCCTCTGGCTTAGCTCTTCAGTGCTGAGATATAGGCGATTTACCACACGCACTCGAAGTTTATGTGGGGATTTGTATTCTGTCTCTGTGTTTGTCCAGCAAGTGGTTTATCTACTGAGCCTTATACCAGGCCTTCTGAGTGAGCTATTAAAGATGGACTTATTGATTTTAGGACACATCCGGTTGCTGTGGCCAAGGCTGTGCAGTGGGCTTCTAGCTCCCTCCCCAGACTTATCTGGAGTCAGGCCCTGTCACTTGCTCAGCTTCAGCCACAGAGATTTGCAGTTCCTGGGAAGCACTGAGGTCTTTGCGTGCTGGGCTTCCATGTGGCTGTGCTTGGGCTATGCCATTGTGCCCCTCAGCTGGTTGACTCCTGCTCAGCTCTAGTGGTCTTCCTACAGCAAGGCTTGCTCAGTTCTGCTCAGACGAGAACCCCTCTCCTGAACTCTCTTTGAGGTCTGCACCCTTTGGTTGTATTCATGGTGGATTCCTGTGCTGTCAGTCCTGAGGGGGTCTGTTTGTCCTGTCTGCAGGGCCCTTAAGGCAAGTGGTCTGTTTGTCCATCCTTGTCTTCTAAGGCGTGCCTAGTACATAAGACATTCTCTGAACGTATGTCTGCGTATGACAATCGTTCTGTCCTCTGTGTGAGTAGGCAGGTGTCTGACGAGAGGAGCTGACACGTGAGGAAGGCAGCAGTGAGCCGAATCCTCAAGACTGTGCCAGCAGCCAGCAGGCAGGAGTGAGTTTGAGAGTACCAGAGGAGTTTAAATACCCCCCGGATGTCATTGGCCCCCCATCATTTGATGGGGTGAGAGTCCAGCTGTTGAAGTGCATTAGTTACATGTGTTGTTACATTTATATTCTAGCTTGTTAAGTCGCGGAGGTCTAGCCTTCCCATATACTGCCTTGCTCCCTTTTGCACCTTGATCTTGTGCCTCCTGCAACCCTGGAACTGGACTCTGCCTTATTTCTTCAGACTCCTGCAGTAAGTCCCTCTAACAGACCTGGCAGCTGGGCAGCTGTCGTTTGCTTGGCTATGACATTTCTGATCTTTGTGGAAACAGCATGTTGATGGATTCCTGTGGCCCAGTGTGGTTTCTCATGTTCAGGAGAAGCAATGTTGCAGAAATAATCCATTCGCGGGCATAGGAGCAAAGATTCATTTCAGACATCGATTCTTTATGTCTCTAACAGACAGAGCCTTGTGAGCATTCCTGATCGCCACGGCACTGAGCCACTGTGCTGTGCTCCTGCCTTGTTTGTCCCCTTTGGGTTTTTATTTCTTTTGAAAATGTATACATATTAATTTATTTTGTGTTTTTGTGTGAACATGTGCGCACATACATATGCATGCATGCGCGCACACACACACTTGTATATTTATATGCCATGGTGTGAACATGGAGATTAGAGGGCAAACTTGGGGAGTAAGTTCTCTGCTCCTGTGGGTCCCAGGGATTGAACTCAGGTCATCAGGTTTGGCGGCGAGTGCCTTTACCTACTGAGCCATCTCACTGGCCCGCCCTTGTTTTTAGACAGGGTCTTATACAGCTTAGGCTGGCCTGGGATTTGCAGTGTAGTCCAGGCTGGTGGTGAACTCCCAGGGGTGAGCCCCCACACCCAGCTGTTTTTATTGTTGTCATTTTGTTTCTCTGGGGAGAAGGGGCTGGGAATATTTGTAGAGAATTGTGTTTCTTTTGTAATTTTAGATTTTGTCGCCTGTGGAAACAGCTTCACATGCTCCGGGCCATCGGGATCAGTTATGGCGACAGCAGTGAGGAGTGTGGTATGGTCCCTGTGGATCCACTAAGCCTCAGCTGGCACGGGCACAGCGGGTTTGGGAAGCACTTGGCTCTTTGGTCAGCTCAAGTGCACAGGGTGGGCCCAAGGGCCACTGTGTCACTCAGAAGAGGACAACCTCCAAACTGTTGGCCATAGGGTGGCTTTGCTGGCTGTCTCCTTTGGGCTACAGTGGTGGAGTTTCTACAGGGTCACAGCCAGAGGAGGAAAGTCAAGATGTTTACCAGTGTACACTCCTTGAATCTTCCACTATTTTCATGTCAACTTTTATGCTGAGAGTTTCACGTTCTAATGACAAAAATATTTGCTGGAAATTATAGCTTGGAAAAAGAGCAGAGCTTTCGTACTCGAGCAGAAAGCAAGGTAAAGCGCTGATGTGCACAGTAGCCATGGAGTTTTATATTCAGACTGTATGAGCAGTACGCAGAGCATCTGAAATCACCACTTGCACATTGCAACAAACACATCATCATCTGCTTAAAAAAGAGTTATAATTACAGTTGACGAATCATGGACACCATAAAAAATGCATTAGTGTGGCTTGACACATTAATTACCTGTTTTTGCAGATGTTTTTATGTATTGTTGTGTGAACAGTTTACAAAATAATTACAGGAAAGTCATATGGAAAATAAACTAAGTGGGTGGCTTCCCATCTAAATATTTTCATTCATGTGAGTCTGTGTGCGGCACAGCTGCTGTGCAGCGCCAGCCAGGGACAGAGAAGTCCCCAGGGCTGAGCAGGCGACCTCTGTCATCAGCCCAGCACGCTTTCCTGTCTTCAGCCATACAGTTTACAGACGGTCACTTCAGAGAACTGGGTTAATCCCTGGGACTACTAAAGAAATCCTTGATTCAGACTGGGAGAAGTATAAATATCCAGGAATAATGTAAGTCAAATTAAATAAAAAATAAACACAAAACCCCAAGTGGAAAACTACTGTCATTTTAGCAGTGACAGGCTGTTAGGCTCTGTGAGAAAGTCTTAAACGTTAGTTTGTGATTTCTTGCATTAAGAACTGTGACCTGTAACTCGCAGCTTGTTTGTTTTCATCATTAGACGTTGCTGTGTCTAAGTTGCCCAGTTCAGTCTCCCCGGTCTCGTTGAAGTGTGAACCTGCCTTTTCTCAACAGTTAGCATGCTGCAGTGAGCAATCAGAAGTGAGTGTCATTGGACAAATTGTCAGGTCACGGGGCATGCCTCCTGTGCTTTTACAGGCCACTAAGAAAGGTGTCTTGTACCACTGTAGCTGTCCAGGACGAGAGGAGTTGGTAGACTTTATCCTACCCACTCGTGGTATGTAATTACTTAGAGTGCCTGTGTTTCTTGTTGATTTGTTTTGACAATTTCAAACAAAATTATGTCAAAATGTCATTTCCCTTTTTAGTGTAATCTGCTGTTTGGGGACTGTGTTCGTCTAGGTTCCTCTGGGTACATTTTAGCTACTTAAACTGAAGGGACTTTGGTTACACCAGTCCCCAGCTTACTCGTTTGTGGTTTTTGAGGAGAAAGGCATGCAGGCATAGGCAGGGCTGACAGAGTCTCCTCTAGCTGTCACAGTACAGCCCTCCTCCCCAGCTCCAGTTGGAAAATAAGGAGAAAGTTGGAGAAAGTCATGATTAGCTGTTATAAATGTGTGCCTTTCTAAGTCCTGCAGTCTCGTGTACCTGCCTGGGACACAAGCCACCCTCTCTTCCAGCACGTGTGTGCCGTGTACCTGCCTGGGACACAAGCCACCCTCTCTTCCAGCACGTGTGTGCCGTGTACCTGCCTGGGACACAAGCCATCCTCTCTTCCAGCACGTGTGTGCCGTGTACCTGCCTGGGACACAAGCCACCCTCTTGTCTAGCACGTGTGTGCCGTGTACCTGCCTGGGACACAAGCTATCATCTCTTCCAGCACGTGTGTGCCGTGTACCTGCCTGGGACACAAGCCACCCTCCTGTCTAGCACGTGTGTGCCGGGTACCTGCCTGGGACACAAGCCACCCTCTTGTCTAGCACGTGTGTGCCGGGTACCTGCCTGGGACACAAGCCACCCTCCTGTCTAGCACGTGTGTGCCGTGTACCTGCCTGGGACACAAGCTATCATCTCTTCCAGCACGTGTGTGCCGTGTACCTGCCTGGGACACAAGCCACCCTCCTGTCTAGCACGTGTGTGCCGGGTACCTGCCTGGGACACAAGCCACCCTCCTGTCTAGCACGTGTGTGCCGTGTACCTGCCTGACCATCGGTCACTCAGCTTGTTGTGATTGCTAGATTGACTTTTTGGTATTGCAGTAACTTTATGTAGACTTAGCTCTTTTGGAGACCTTGGGTGTCCACTGGATGTCCTGACATTAGTCCTGTGGATAAGGGGGAGGCCACTGTGTTGTTTGTCAGACCTTGGAATGCTGATGCAGTCATTCATCTATGCATTCACTTAGCGATGTTTTATTGAAGTGTCTTCTGCCTGTAGTGCTCTGGGATAGCACCGAGGTGACAGTGTTGCTGGGATGTTGCTAGCATAGTGTCCAGGCCTCACTTCTGTAGGGGCGGGAAGGCCAGGCCAGGGTGCTGCTCAGCCTGAGCTGAGAGAGGTTCAGCTTCATGCTGAAGTAGCTCACAGCGGGTGAAGTTCTGTGCGCTGGTTCTAATGGGTACTAGGTCAGTTCGGTTCGTAAGAAGGGGTGCGGTAGAACTGGTGAGGCGGCTGAGCTCAGTGAGGCATTTCCGACAAGCCCAATGGTGTGAGTCCAGTACCCATACCGACATGGTGAACCGAGAGACGTTCTGACCCCTGACTTCCGCTTGTGTACCATGGCACACAGTAAATGAATAAGTGTAACTAAGTAAGATTGTGTTAAGGGAGCCTGTGAAACTTGTGGGATAGAAAACAAAGTACTTACAACCAGTTGCTCATTTTAACTGATTTCAAAGGAAAAATAATGAAATGAATATGATATCGAGAAAACAGCTGTCAGGCTGTGGTGGCCCACTCCTTTAATCCTAGCACTCAGGAGGCAGAGTTAGGTGGATCTCTGTGAGTTTGAGGCCAACCTGGTCTACAGAGTGAGCTCCAAGACAGGGCTACACAGAGTAACCCTGTCTTAAAAAAACCCCAGCAGCAGCAACAACAACAAAAAAAAAAAAAGAAAAAGAAAGAAAGAAAGAAAGAAAGAGAGAAAGAAAGAAAAGGAAACAGTTGTTGGGTCTGGAGAGATGACTCAGTTGCTAAGAGCATTTGCTGTCCTCCAGAGGACCCAGGTTCAGTTCCTAGGACTCATATGGTGGCTCATAAAGCTCTGTAACTTCTGGTCCAGGGATCTGATGCCCTCTTCTGGCTTCTGCCATTTACATAATGTGCGGTTGATTCTTTTATGGGTTGCCAGTTCTATTAGGTTGATAAAAGAATGAACAGAGGGCTTTCTGAAAGTTAGGGATCTTTCCATATTTACCAGAAGGTCAGTTATTAATTTATGTGATTTTCACTCCGATTTTTCTTGTATCTTTAGTCCATATTGTAAAGCATTTTAGCGGACAACTTAATTCTCTGTGTGTGGGGGTCAGTGGGCACTCCTGTGGAGGTCAGAGAGCACCTTGCTGGAGTTGGTTTTCTCTTTCCACCTTGTGGGTCTCGAGGTCAAACTCAGGTCATCAGACTTGTTGGCAGGTTGTCTTACCAGCTGCTGCCTTCCTTTTGAGTATTCTTTCTCTCTCTCTTGTCAGAGTCACCTGTTAGCCACCTGTCTTACTTGGTCTGTCTCTGTCTCTGGTCTCTCTTTTCTTGTGCTGTAGATATTAAACTCCTAATTCTCCTGCCTCAGCCTCCTGAGTGCTAAGACCAGAGGTGTGTGCCTCGTGCTTGGCCAGTTAATTTTTTTTGTTTCTCCCGGTTCTTTAAAAAGCCCCATTTGACTTGAAAATATAAGAACATTAGAAATTTAGGAGTCTTATCAGAGTTTCTTATCAGTGGTGAGGATATAGCTCAGTGCTGGGGCCTTGTGTAGCATGTGTGGGACACACTCAGGGTCCTGCTCAGTGCTGGGGCCTTGTGTAGCATGTGTGGGACACACTCAGGGTCTTGCTTAGTGTTGGGGCCTTGTGTAGCGTGTGTGGGACACACTCAGGGTCCTGCTCAGTGCTGGGGCCTTGTGTAGCGTGTATGTGACACACTCAGGGTCCTGCTCAGTGCTGGCGCCTTGTGTAGCATGTGTGGGACACACTCAGGGTCTTGCTCAGTGCTGGGGCCTTGTGTAGCGTGTGTGGGACACACTCAGGGTCTTGCTTAGTGTTGGGGCCTTGTGTAGCGTGTGTGGGACACACTCAGGGTCTTGCTCAGTGCTGGGGCCTTGTGTAGCGTGTGTGGGACACACTCAGGGTCCTGCTCAGTGCTGGCGCCTTGTGTAGCATGTGTGGGACACACTCAGGGTCCTGGGTTCAGTCTTAGCACTGAAACAAATCCATATAGCAGACCCAGCTGAAGAGCCAGCCTTTAGTCAGGTCTGTGACACATGCCCATAGTGTTAGCTCTCAGGAGGCTTCTGCAGGAAGATTCCAGTACTCAGGAGGCTGAGGCGTGAGGCCAGACTGGCTCACAAGACTCACTCTGTTCTAAAATCAAAACAAAGCAAGAGCTGGGTGTGGTGGTGCACACTTGGGAGGAAGATCTTAGGCCACCATGGTTTTTGAGATGTGTTCCAAAACCAAACCAAACTGGCCTCTTGAACTCTGGGACACCCACCTAGTTTCTGGGGTGCTGGGATTAAGGGTGTCGCTACCACACATGGCCAGTAATGATGTTTTGAAAGAAAGAGATGAAAATCCTTTGGTTATTGCCTTTTAAAATTGCAAAAAAAAAAAAAAAAAAGACACAGAGCAGAAGGAAATAGCTGAGTTGGAGTGTCTCCACAGGTGGCCGTTAGCACGGGACCTGGGTGCTGGCTTCCAGTGCAGCAGCAGCCTGGAAAACTGTGACTGCCGTGGAAGCATTGTTAGGACTTTCGCTTTATCTGTTCTTGGTGACTTTTTACTTCTAGGGTTACCTAACAACTGGTTTTGAGAACAATATTGACAGGGGTTGGCTCCATACAAACACAAAGCAGATTCCCAATTGACCGGCTCTCGTTACACTCTGAGTGCTGATGGCTTCACCTCCTGCAAGACGTGCAGATGCGTAAATCATTCCTTCTCTCAAGGTTGCCTTTTGTTTCCAGAACACTTAACAGAGGGCAGAAGTGGTAGGCTATACCTGAGAAGAGCAAAGCATCATTAAATAAGCCAATCATCACTTAAAAGCTGCAGCCACCAAGGCCGTCTCAAACAGGAGCGTTCTTTTATGTGACCCAATTGTAAAACAAAAACAAAAGAAAAAGTAAAGAAAAAGCAATAAACAAAACTCATTGCGTGTACAGAGATTGGCCTGATGTCCTTGCCAAAGTGATGAAGCCCAGGGAAGCTTGCGGCCTCTCTTGTGGGCCCTGTTGGGGCAGAGAAGGAGAACTCAGCTCTAGGGTGTGCTTAGGAAAGTCTCGAGTGACGATGCTGGCAAGGTACACATTCCCGACACCTGTCTTCCGAGAAGCCCGAGCTGGCCAGTTCTGCAGTCAGCGGATTACGGAGAGGGGCGAGGAAGAGCTGGGTTGCAAAACTGGGTTTTGTTTCCTGCCTGACTTAGAATATGCTCTTTGGTAGATAAATGAGAAAAGATTTTGATTTCCAAGTAAATTCTGGGGTAACCAAGATGCGTGAAAGATGTTTTCTCTTCTCTCCTGCAAGAACCATTTTTCTCATATTGGTGTGGTTATGACATTTTTTTTTTTTCAGAATTGCATCAAAATGTAGATTTTCTTTTTTTCCTTTTGGTTTTTGTTTTTGCCTAATTATGTAGCTTTTGAACTAGATCCTTCTATATTCTTCTGTGTTCTTTTCACTGTGAGGTTGGGGGTTTGTGTGTGAGCCTGGGTGTTCTCTGACTCCACCCTACTGTGGTCCTGTGCACCTTCTCAGGTTTATTTTCCTCCTTCTTTGTTGCTTACTCTCTGTGCATGTCCATGCCTCCTTATTTCTCGTCTTTTGTTTTCTTCTTGTTCTACTTAAACAGGACAATCAATTTCACGTTCTCTTCCTTTACCTCCTTCTGTGCCACGTACTGTAGAGGGACCACTTGGCTTGGAGTTTCAGAGGTTACAGTCCAAGGTCAACCAGACCCATTGCTTTGTGCCTGAGGCTGGAAGATCAGTGACTTGGGAGCATTGGCAGAGCTGCTCACCTCAGTCAGCTAGGGAGCAGAAGGAGCAGAGGGACCAGGACAAGAAGAGCTCTCAAGAACACCAGCCCAGTGACCTGCTTCCTCCAATGAGACGCTGTTTCTGAGTTTGTCACCTCCGCCCTCACAGTGCAGTCACATGGAGAATCCCTCCGGTGCTCTGCGCACTGGTGAGGTTAGAGCCTCAGGAGTGAGCTGTCGCAGTGGCTGCGCCCAGCAGCCGAGGCCAAGCGTCAACATTAGGCATTTGGAGAATACCTAACCCCCGATTGGAACAGGATTGGCTTAGGTGCAGAATCTCACATTACCTCTGTAACTGAGAACAAGGTTTCTCATCCTGAGCTTTTGTTTTTCCTCATAAAAGAGAAGAAATACCTTTCTTATAAGTGGAGTGTGGTTCAGTGACAGGCCCAGTGGTCATGGCTTTTTAACATAACTTATTATTCCCATAATGTAGCATACAGAGAGCATGTCGTATGTAAAACATCAGAGTTGGTGTCCAGAGAAATGCAAGCTTTAAGTTTTCCTTTTGTATTTGACTTTTATGCAACACTAGAGGTTTTTGGCAGGACAGTGATTGTATTTATATGACCCCTGGAAGCCCTCGAAAGCCAGTGGCTGCTGATGAGATTGTGATAAGGCTTTGTTGATGGCTTATGGCGGTAGAGTCTGAGTAGACACAATGATTGTCTTCAGGCTGGAGACTCAGCCCAGTGAGCTGGGTGACTTGGGACAAGAGGGACCAGTGACTTTGCCTGAAAGCTCCCTGGCAAGTTGCTGGGAGTTCACACTGAGGCTGGGGGGTCAAGAGGCTGGTGTTCATGGGCAGGGGAAGTGGGAACACCCCTGCTTAGGAAGGCTGGGGCTGTACAAACAAGCTCCCTCACCCCAAGCCTGTTCTGGGTGCTCTTCCCTGCCTTAGCTCCCCGCCCCACATGTTAGTCATCTCTGGGAATATCTTCACAGACATCCAGGAATCTGCTTATCAATTTCCTGAGTATTTAAAAAGTCAACCCAGTCCGTTTTCCAGCTAGGATTAGCCATCAGTCTTGAGTAGTGGGAGTCTTTCTTTGTATGCCAAAGCCCAGTGAAAATTTTTGCTCCATCAGAGCCATTATTTTTTACTCAATTAAAATCTGTCTAAAGTCACATTTGTGAGCAGCGTGATGACTGAGAGCTGTGCAGGAGATCCGCAGCTTTATCTTTGTGTTCTGGTCCATAGGCGCTGGGCGGCCGCTCTCTGCAAGAGCCAGTCTTCATCTGTGGCTGCCGTGTGTCAGTCACCGTGGCCCTAGAAGGGTACATTCTGAAGCCTCCCGTTTCTCTCCCGTGCTTCAGTTTCCATGGAAGTGGCCCACCATCAGCAGCAGGGGTCCATTTCAGCACGGCTTTCAGTCCTTGTTTCTCTGTTACTATGGAGACTGTCTCGAAAGTGACAGAAAAGCCAAAAGTTAAAAAACAACAGCAACAAAAAGCCAGTGATTCATTAACAAAGTATGATCGGAACTGTATGTGTCCATAGCCGTGTATTCCGTAACTCAGCGTGACTCTTGAGCAAGTGTGCGAGACACGCTTCGAACTTCACATAGAGGCCAAGTTTGCAGTTTAACAAATGGGGTGGAGCCCCGGGCGAAGCAAAATGCTAAACAGAGGTTTAAGTGAGCGCTTGCTGAAGGTTACCTAGAATGTAAGGGACGAATGGGTGGTGGGCATCACAGTCCAAAGCAGTGAACCCAGCTGCGGCCTGGTGCGCAGGACTAGAGAGCAGCACCATTGTGGGCGGCACCATGTCTAAAGCACGTGGGTTATTATGTGCGTTTTTTTTGGTGTATATGATGTGTGTGTGCGCACCCGCGTGTGCGTGTATCTGGCACTGAAGGAACATTGTGGAAAAGGGGGCACAATGATTTAGCCAGAGGACCAGGAATTCTACTGTGAGAAAATGTCTTCTATATCGTACAGGGAAGTTAGCTGCACCTATGAAATCTCAATGATGTGGTCACCTAAACAAGATCTGCACAGTGACTGCATGGCTGTCATTCCAGCGTGGGTGAGGGGACCGCCACGATGACTGCTGAGAGAGGGAGACTCAGCCTTCCCCAGGGACGTCCCCAGTCATGGTTATCTAGTCCCAAACAGTCAGCCTGAAACACGCACATACAAGCGTTAGGTTTCACTTGTCCGTCTCTGAATGTCACACGTCAGCCCGCTCTGGAGAAGAAGCAGCCCATGTCCCGCTCTCCTGTGGAAGAAGAGCAGCAGCTCATTGCTAATGAAACAGCCATGCAGCCTGCACAACTCCGTGTAGTTTAGTTCCGAATTACCCGGAGTGGTTTTATTCTTGGATGAGGCTGGATGTTTGTTTGTTCTGCGGTCTGTCAGTCCCACGTCACTGCTCACTGACCAGGCATTATGTTCGCTCCTAGTTTTGAGTTGGAAATTCAGTGCTGCCTGAACTGGGGCTCCTCTCACCCTCAGAACTTTCTACACAGTTCCATGTATACCTGGCTCTCCCTAACGTACCGAGTTTCAGTGCACATTCAGATAGTAGCCTGTCAGCTCAGGGCAAATGAAACCCTTGAGGCGTAAGGTTGAAACCATTTCCAAGTTTGACTCCCAACAGTTACAGATGTGAAGAAGCAGTGGTTTGGGTAAAAAGAAGTAAATTGCTAGATGGGGAAAAAAAAAAAAATGCCTGTTTCCCTCTTCCAAGGCCAGACCTGTGCTTTGTCCATTCAGGAGAGTCGAGCCCCACGCGCCGGGAGGCTGTGAAGAGAAGGACAGCAGAGTACCTCATGCGTGCAGAGAGCATCTCCAGCCTCCGCGCCACACCTCAGCTGGATGCTGGACTGCAGGTATGCCAGGCTTCTCTTCTCTTTATGTTCCTTAGTCTCCCTCCCTCCGTCCCTCCGTCCCTCCGTCCCTCCCTCCCTCCCTCCCTCCCTCCCTCCCTCCCTCCCTCCCTCCCTCCCTCCCCCCTCTCCTTCCTTCCTCCCTCCTTTCTTTCTTTCTTTCTTTCTTTCTTTCTTTCTTTCTTTCTTCCTTTCTTTCTTTCTTTTTCTTTCCTTTCAGCTTTATTTTTAACTAGAATATCGAGCATTTTGGTCTTTAGATTTTTTTCTGTAATTTTCTTAACTTGTCAGAAAGGAAGCCACAAGGTAGAGTAAGAAGGCCTCCCCCTGCCCCCCTGCCCCAGTACCTGTCTCTGCCTGGGTGGATAAGGATAAGAATTTAAGGAAGACTGATTCTGGCTCATGGTGTGAGCAGCTTGTTCTCTATGTGGTCATGGTGGGAGGCATGGAGCTCAGAGCCTGCTCACATCTAGGTGGAGCAGGAAGCAGAGGGGTGAGTGTGGCCTCTGCAGGCTTGCTTATTTTCTTCTTCTTCTTCCGTTCTGGACCTGAGCCCATGGTGTGGTGCCACTCACACGCAGGGCAGACCTTCCGTCCTCAGTCACAGAGATGCCCAGAGGTGCGTCTCCTAGGTGATTCCAAGTAAGACTGACAGTGCGGATGAAACCATCACACTTCTATCGTCCTGATCTCACCATCACGAGACGCCGTGGTCTACTGTCCACCGCCCTGCTCTGGAGCCTCTGAAGCCACAGTTCTCTGCACGCCTGTGCAGCTTATCAGTGATGGTGAAACTGTTCCGGGGAGAGTCGTGCAAGGATTTGCTGGAGGCTGCCTGGAGCTGCCGAGGCCCAATGATGTAGGGATGTTGTAGTCTGTTTAGGGCCACCTCAGCCCTGTCTGCATGGTGTAAGGCTCTAGAAACATTGTTGCTTATTGCCTTTATGTCAGGTCTGTCTGCCTTTGACCAGTTTCCAGAAGTAACTTTTTTTGTTTTAATTTTTTACTAAGATTTTCTGTAAATGAGTGTTTATTTCCTTAATTGATCCAAAAAGCAGGTAGTCTTGGTATGTTCTGTGACTTGCAGTCATGAAAGAGACAACAAAATTCTTTAAAAATTGTGGTTTTTAGTATGTGTGTGTGTATGTGTGCGTGTGTGTGTGTATGTGTGCGTGTGTGTGTGTATGTGTGCGTGTGTGTGTGTATGTGTGCGTGTGAACCCATATAGTGGGACTAGGTTTTCCCTGTGTTGGTCCTAGGGATTAAATCCAGGTTGTAAAGTTGGTAGCATGTCCTTCACCCGCTGAGCCATCTCGCTGGTCCTGCACATGGTTGGCATAGACACTTCCCTGTGTCTGCTTCTGAATCTGGAAATGGGGGTTGCTCATGCTCCTTTGCTGGGCAGTTGCTGTGGCTGTTCCTGATTGTGGGTGCAGAGCTTTTGTTCCCCGCAGAGCAAATGTCTTCCTTCTTCATTTTGTTTTGGGGACACTGATGAAAGCATCCGTCCTATGGCTTCTGTCCTTCCTGTGCATCCCTGATCAGTATCCTACCAACTATCCATGGAGTCCTTTTGTAAGATTTATTACCAAAATTATTACTTTATTAGCCCATACTGACTCTAATGGTTTATAACATTCTGTACATGCATATAACACATGTGGAGTCATAACAAATAAACACAAGGCCTCCTGTGTAGCTCTTGATTTGGAGAATCAACCACTCTGTGGATGAGTCAGAATCTCACTTTTAGCATAACTTGTAGTGGAAATAAGCTGAGGTCTAAGGAGGAGAGCTGACTACACCAGGCTGCTCATTCATTCAGCGTCTTTTAAGACTTAATGTGTAGCATCCCTGCAGACACACGTGGGAGCGTCACAGAGCATGACACAGCTGCTCTTCGTGCAAACCTTACAGCTGGACTGAAGCCAGCTGTGCAGCTCAGGAGGCAAAGCTCTGAGAGTGTCCAGAACTGACAGTGGTGGGAATTGTCCCGAGGGGTGAAAGGTTTGACTGCTGGCTCTGATCTGATGGGGAGTTACTGTTTGTTTCTGCATGAGGGCAACTGGAGGGGAGCGCAGACATGCTATCTTTCTTCATGCTAAACATTTGCTTTTCATTTCCCGCTTGTGTGTTTTTTGTGAATCCTGTCTGCACACTGCTCAGGAGTAGGCTTGAGATTTTCTTGAGATTAGCTTGCTGAACCCGTTGTTTCTCTCCTTTGACTGTCTTTGGGCCTGAATTTCAGTCAGCATGATGAGGATTGGTGTGAGCAACTCGGCCCTTTTCCTTAGGTGCTGTGCAGAGCAGATGTGACTTCTGGTGAATCCTTGTGCAAACATCTCTTTGTAGCTGTCTCAGTAGATAAAAGGCTTTAACATTGTTGGTCTCCACCTTTCCCTCTGGGGCAGTGGCTGTCCCCTCCCTCTTAGGTGGAAAATGTGGAAATCATATCATATTGTAATCATATTCTTTGCAAACAAATGTAGGAAAGGAGACCAATAGAACACTTTCCCAGCCTTGTCTCGTTCATTATACCTAAAAGGCTCCAAGAAAACTGGAGAGATGGGCTTCTGGTAGAATCTTGACTGCAGAGACAGATTGCTTTTATTTTTATTTTTCCAAATTGTGAAAGATTTAAGATAACATTTTTGCCTAAAGAAAATTTAAAATCAATTAAGTTTAGTGAATGTTCAGTAAGTCATCTAAACAGAGGACCTAAAGCATGTAAATACCATTTTATCTTGCAGTTACTAGGAGCGAGTGAATGTCGCCATGGATAGTGTTCTGAGCACAGCTGTGTCTTTGCTGGTCTGTTGGCTGATGTGCCGGGTGTCAAGGGAAGATGTTAAACTCAGTGAGAGGGTGCAGGCGTGGGACTGAGCAAAAAGTGGTTAAAGGTCAGGTGTGCTAGCCACTGAAGGGAGAGGGCTTGTGCTCAGGGACTCCGTGTGCTGGGTATTGATGTTCTGGGTTTGGATATATATTTATTGGATATTTATTTATTTATCTGGTATTTTTTTGAGACAGGGTCTTGCTGCATAACCCTAGCTGGCCTCCTGTCTTCGCTCCTGCAGGGATCTTAAGTACCTAGCCAGAGTCTGGATTCTTGATACCTTTTCTTTCCTTTTGTTTGTTACTTATTTTCCCCAATACCATTGTCTACCACCAGGATATTTTGAGTTGCAGCTAGCTCCATTCTGAGTAGGGCTGGTAAGCCAGCATCAGCAGTCCCTCCAGGGGGCTTTGTAGGAGGTCCAGAGTCTTAGGTGCCCTCCTGTATCTGATTTTTCACTTTGGTAGCCCTCAGACGATGTGCAGAAACACTGTAGTCTGATAACTCTCAGACGATGTGCAGAAACACTGTAGTCTGATAACTCTCAGACGATGTGCAGAAACACTGTAGTCTGATAACTCTCAGACGATGTGTAGAAACACTGTAGTCTGATGGCCCTCAGACGATGTGCAGAAACACTGTAGTCTGATAACTCTCAGACGATGTATAGAAACACTGTAGTCTGATAACTCTCAGACGATGTATAGAAACACTGTAGTCTGATAACTCTCAGACGATGTATAGAAACACTGTAGTCTGATGGCCCTCAGACGATGTGTAGAAACACTGTAGTCTGATAACTCTCAGACGATGTATAAAAACATTGAGTCTGATGGCCCTCAGACGATGTGTAGAAACACTGTAGTCTGATAACTCTCAGACGATGTATAGAAACACTGTAGTCTGATAACTCTCAGACGATGTGCAGAAACACTGTAGTCTGATAACTCACAGACGATGTATAGAAACACTGTAGTCTGATAACTCTCAGATGATGTGCAGAAACACTGTAGTCTGATAACTCTCAGACGATGTATAGAAACACTGTAGTCTGATAACTCTCAGACGATGTGCAGAAACACTGTAGTCTGATAACTCTCAGACGATGTGCAGAAACACTGTAGTCTGATAACTCTCAGACGATGTGCAGAAACACTGTAGTCTGATAACTCTCAGACGATGTGCAGAAACACTATAGTCTGATAACTCTCAGATGATGTGCAGAAACACTGTAGTCTGATAACTCTCAGACGATGTGCAGAAACACTGTAGTCTGATAACTCTGAGACGATGTGTAGAAACACTGTAGTCTGATGGCCCTCAGACGATGTGTAGAAACACTGTAGTCTGATAACTCTCAGACGATGTATAGAAACACTGTAGTCTGATAACTCTCAGACGATGTATAGAAACACTGTAGTCTGATGGCCCTCAGACGATGTGTAGAAACACTGTAGTCTGATAACTCTCAGACGATGTATAGAAACACTGTAGTCTGATAACTCTCAGATGATGTGCAGAAACACTGTAGTCTGATAACTCTCAGACGATGTATAGAAACACTGTAGTCTGATAACTCTCAGACGATGTATAGAAACACTGTAGTCTGATAACTCTCAGATGATGTGCAGAAACACTGTAGTCTGATAACTCTCAGATGATGTATAGAAACACTGTAGTCTGATAACTCTCAGACGATGTGCAGAAACACTGTAGTCTGATAACTCTCAGACGATGTGCAGAAACACTGTAGTCTGATAACTCTCAGACGATGTGCAGAAACACTGTAGTCTGATAACTCTCAGACGATGTGTAGAAACACTGTAGTCTGATAACTCTCAGACGATGTGTAGAAACACTGTAGTCTGATGGCCCTCAGACGATGTGTAGAAACACTGTAGTCTGATAACTCTCAGACGATGTGTAGAAACACTGTAGTCTGATGGCCCTCAGACGATGTATAGAAACACTGTAGTCTGATGGCCCTCAGACGATGTGCAGAAACACTGTAGTCTGATAACTCTCAGACGATGTATAGAAACACTGTAGTCTGATAACTCTCAGACGATGTGCAGAAACACTGTAGTCTGATAACTCTCAGACGATGTGTAGAAACACTGTAGTCTGATGGCCCTCAGACGATGTATAGAAACACTGTAGTCTGATAACCCTCAGACGATGTACAGAAACACTGTAGTCTGATAACTCTCAGACGATGTGTAGAAACACTGTAGTCTGATGGCCCTCAGACGATGTGCAGAAACACTGTAGTCTGATAACTCTCAGACGATGTGTAGAAACACTGTAGTCTGATAACTCTCAGACGATGTGCAGAAACACTGTAGTCTGATAACTCTCAGACGATGTATAGAAACACTGTAGTCTGATAACTATCAGACGATGTGTAGAAACACTGTAGTCTGATAACTCTCAGACGATGTATAGAAACACTGTAGTCTGATAACTCTCAGACGATGTGTAGAAACACTGTAGTCTGATGGCCCTCAGACGATGTGCAGAAACACTGTAGTCTGATAACTCTCAGACGATGTATAGAAACACTGTAGTCTGATAACTCTCAGACGATGTATAGAAACACTGTAGTCTGATGGCCCTCAGACGATGTGTAGAAACACTGTAGTCTGATAACTCTCAGACGATGTATAGAAACACTGTAGTCTGATAACTCTCAGATGATGTGCAGAAACACTGTAGTCTGATAACTCTCAGACGATGTATAGAAACACTGTAGTCTGATAACTCTCAGACGATGTGCAGAAACACTGTAGTCTGATAACTCTCAGACGATGTGCAGAAACAGTGTAGTCTGATAACTCTCAGACGATGTGCAGAAACACTGTAGTCTGATAACTCTCAGATGATGTGCAGAAACACTGTAGTCTGATAACTCTCAGATGATGTGCAGAAACACTGTAGTCTGATAACTCTCAGATGATGTGCAGAAACACTGTAGTCTGATAACTCTCAGACGATGTGCAGAAACACTGTAGTCTGATAACTCTCAGACGATGTATAGAAACACTGTAGTCTCATAACTCTCAGACGATGTATAGAAACACTGTAGTCTGATGGCCCTCAGACGATGGCAGAAACACTGTAGTCTGATAACTCTCAGACGATGTGCAGAAACACTGTAGTCTGATAACTCTCAGACGATGTGCAGAAACACTGTAGTCTGATAACTCTCAGACGATGTGTAGAAACACTGTAGTCTGATAACTCTCAGATTATGTATAGAAACACTGTAGTCTGATAACTCTCAGACGATGTGCAGAAACACTGTAGTCAACTCTCAGACGATGTGTAGAAACACTGTAGTCTGATGGCCCTCAGACGATGTGCAGAAACACTGTAGTCTGATAACTCTCAGACGATGTGTAGAAACACTGTAGTCTGATGGCCCTCAGACGATGTGTAGAAACACTGTAGTCTGATGGCCCTCAGACGATGTGTAGAAACACTGTAGTCTGATAACTCTCAGACGATGTGTAGAAACACTGTAGTCTGATGTCCCTCAGACGATGTGTAGAAACACTGTAGTCTGATAACTCTCAGACGATGTGCAGAAACACTGTAGTCTGATAACTCTCAGACGATGTATAGAAACACTGTAGTCTGATAACTCTCAGATGATATGCAGAAACACTGTAGTCTGATAACTCTCAGACGATGTGTAGAAACACTGTAGTCTGATAACTCTCAGACGATGTGCAGAAACACTGTAGTCTGATAACTCTCAGACGATGTGTAGAAACACTGTAGTCTGATAACTCTCAGACGATGTGCAGAAACACTGTAGTCTGATAACTCTCAGACGATGTGCAGAAACACTGTAGTCTGATAACTCTCAGACGATGTGCAGAAACACTGTAGTCTGATAACTCTCAGACGATGTGTAGAAACACTGTAGTCTGATGGCCCTCAGACGATGTGCAGAAACACTGTAGTCTGATGGCCCTCAGACGATGTGCAGAAACACTGTAGTCTGATAACTCTCAGACGATGTGTAGAAACACTGTAGTCTGATAACTCTCAGACGATGTGCAGAAACACTGTAGTCTGATAACTCTCAGACGATGTGCAGAAACACTGTAGTCTGATAACTCTCAGACGATGTGCAGAAACACTGTAGTCTGATAACTCTCAGACGATGTGTAGAAACACTGTAGTCTGATAACTCTCAGACGATGTGCAGAAACACTGTAGTCTGATAACTCTCAGACGATGTGTAGAAACACTGTAGTCTGATGGCCCTCAGTCGATGTGTAGAAACACTGTAGTCTGAATGCCCTCAGACGATGTGTAGAAACACTGTAGTCTGATAACTCTCAGATGATGTGCAGAAACACTGTAGTCTGATAACTCTCAGACGATGTGTAGAAACACTGTAGTCTGATAACTCTCAGACGATGTATAGAAACACTGTAGTCTGATAACTCTCAGACGATGTGCAGAAACACTGTAGTCTGATAACTCTCAGATGATGTGCAGAAACACTGTAGTCTGATAACTCTCAGACGATGTGTAGAAACACTGTAGTCTGATGGCCCTCAGACGATGTGTAGAAACACTGTAGTCTGATGGCCCTCAGACGATGTGTAGAAACACTGTAGTCTGATAACTCTCAGATGATGTGCAGAAACACTGTAGTCTGATAACTCTCAGACGATGTGTAGAAACACTGTAGTCTGATGGCCCTCAGACGATGTATAGAAACACTGTAGTCTGATAACTCTCAGACGATGTGTAGAAACACTGTAGTCTGATAACTCTCAGACGATGTGTAGAAACACTGTAGTCTGATAACTCTCAGACGATGTGCAGAAACACTGTAGTCTGATAACTCTCAGATGATGTGCAGAAACACTGTAGTCTGAGGAATCCTGTGCCTACAGGTAGGTGGAGACTACAAACTGAGAACACTGAGTTCAAGACTGTGGGCAGGTCAACCAGCAACCTAACAAAACACAAAATTCTAGGAGAAGCCATGCAGTCTTCAGTTAGCCTTATAGAACAGAAATAGCAAGCAGATTTTAGCTGTGTGCTGACCACAAATAAGGGGCACTGGCTGTGAGCTCCACAGGAGCTCTGTGTCCCAGACACCTGGTTCCTTGGCCAGTGAGCTGTGCGATCTTGCCATCTCTGTTGGGTCATCAAACCTTCTTATCTGTGTTTAGTCCGGGTATAGATGGCCCTAACTATTCCATCACGACATCATCTGCTATAGTACCCCTTACATATAAGAGAAACATTTACTTTTTACATGACAGGCATCAGCTTTGTTGCCTAGGTAATCGTTCCCTGCTCCTTTGACACAGTGTGCTGCTATTACCACTGTTGTTAATAGAGTTTATTATTTCATTCATTTTGGGACAGGGTTGTATATGGAAGTTTCTGTCTTGCCTGGTCCAACAGCTGTTCAGTCCCAAAGAAATACACAGGGGCTTTTTATTTGTTTGGCCTATTAGCTCAGGCTTTTTACTAACTAGCTCTTAAAACCTAAATTAACCCATAATTCCTGTCTATATTTTGCCATGTGACTTATTATTATTTCATAATTCTTGTGTTCTGTCTCTGATCATAATCTTGCAAAGTGATTTAAAGAATAGAGAGAAGTTTTATGCCTATTGCCTTTGCTGTTCCCATCAGCACCCAGCTCTGTCTTATGGCTCCTTTTGCACACAGAACACCTGCTCTCTCAGCTTAGAAAAGGAGAGTCACATGTTTCCTCTTGCCATTCCAGGGCTGTGGACGCTGACACTAAGTCTGGACTTTTGTTTCCCTGTCCTCCACTTCGAATGCTTCTCTCACTGGAGCAGACTACTTATGTCTCTTACTGATTTGTACAGTCTTAGTTTTAATTGCTGGAATGAGATGGAAGGGTTTATTTTGGCTCATTTTGGAGGTTTTAGTTTATGGTCACTTGGCTCTGTTGTTGCTGGCCTATGGCAAAGTCCTGTCCTGATTGAGGGCCTCTGGTAGACATAGGTGTGGGAGGCAGGTCTCCAGTGATGTACCTCCCTTTCTCCACTTAGGTCCACTCCCTAGATCTCTTTAACACAGCACCCTAGTTTGTTTGTTTTTTCTAGACAGAGTTTCTCTGTGTAACAGTTCTGGCTGTTCTGGAACTCCCTCTGTAGACCTGGCTGGCCTTGAACTCACGGAGATTCACCTGCCTCTGCCTCTCAAGTGCTGGTATTAAAGGTGTGGGCCACCATCACCTGTACCAACCAGCACCCTTTTAAAGCTACGAATCCATAGGTGGATTTATTTGTGACGTCAGAGCCCTCAGGACTCAGCTGCCTCCCCTCACTTCTGAACACTGCTGAACTGGGACTGAGCCATCAGCCTAAGGGCATTAGGTAGCATCCACAGTTCAAACCACAGCATGGAGTGGTGTAGTAGAGGTTTCTGGAGTTCTTCCTTTGCTGTTGTAAGAGGTGAAGTAAACTGTGTTCTTTGAAAACTGAGAGACCAGTGAGCAGTGACTGAGACATGAACAGAAGACAGGCTGCCATGTTGGGCTATGCAATGGATGACACATCACTTTCCTTTGGTATCTCTTTTGCTACAATTACAAGCAAAATTACTTTTTCTTGGTAATGCAACATGGTGTGTGTGTGTGTATGTGTGTGTGTGTGTGTGTGAGAGAGAGAGAGAGAGAGAGAGAGAGTGTTTTTGTCTATGTGCTGTATGGTAGGAGGATTGTTAGCAGCAGGGCAGGGAGCTGAGGTCTCTCTAGGATCCCACTGTCTCTCTCTGATGGAAACAATTCACTATTGCACGTTTGCCCTTATGCAGGAGTAAAATAGCTATTATTAGAGCAACTTTCCCTGTGAGCACCTCAGTCTGTGGGGATGGGAGGATAGAGATGAGGTGATCCGCTGTAAACCACAAAGAAGAGACTAATAGTTCCACGTTTAACACTACCATCATGATACACATTTGTATGCGCAAACATTCTCCTTAGATTTTCAGAAGGCAGCATGCATTTATTTTCTGACATCTACTTTAGTTCCTAATGAAATGGGATATCAAATAATGTTTGTTGAGACATTTAAGAAATTTAGATCATATCATCTAAAAAGATTATTGTTATCTAGCACAGTGGAAATACTTTCTCAAGTTAAAGTATCTCTAAAACATAAAAGTTGAGGCTGAGGAGGGCTCAGTTGATAGAACGTGAGGACGCTGGATCCCAGCACCCATGTAAAAAGTTGAGCATGGCACTGTATGCTCATAATCTTAGCACAGGGGAGGTGGGCACAGGACAGCAGATCCATGGAGTGTGCTGATCAGCCAGTCTAGGCACTCGATTAGTGAGAGACCCCTGCCTCCAACAGTAAGATGGATTCCAGTGTTGACCTCTGACCTCCACATGCAAGTGCACACACATGTACACCAATGTGTACACACACACAGCCTTAGCCAAATGTAGTACTCACCTGTAATCCCAGCGTGTGAGAGGTAGAGGCATGAGGCTCCAGAGTTAGAAATAATCATGGCTACAAAGCAAACTCAAGGCCAGCCTGTCTACAAAATCCAATCCAAACCAAACACCCCCTCCCATATTCCAACATCTCCATTCCAGGTGATCTAGGTTCAGTCTTTGCTTGCTACACCTAGAGATAAGGAAACAAGCTGAAGGCAGTAAAAAACGCTTTCCTTAGACAGTTTCCCAGCTGGTAGTTTCCCCATTATAACTGATACCCAGTTCCCCCAGGCGTTTTCTCCCCTCTCTTCTGCTGCTGCAGCACCCTCCCCCCCCACAAAAGGTGACTAGGGTGCAGTTCTTCTTAGGAGCTCTGTCTGGCCATGCCGGTCTTCCCAGGGACCTCAATGTCCAGAGCGGTTGTCTTGGTAATTCCCTCTTCATGCTTGAGTATTTCGCTGTCCCTTCTCTATTCCTCTGTTCTTATCTAGTTTGTCCATAAGGCCTCTGCCCCGTGTGACAAGCCCTACGTCCCCTGACATCCTTGGGAAATCACAGTTTTACTGTGAGAATAATTACAGGGTTCTTCTGGACGTAAGTGCCCACTGGAGGTGTCCTGAGTCTTTCTCTTCTAATGTCTTTTCTTACTGCCAGCGGAAAGCTGACTGGAGTTTGGAAGTTAATACTGTTTTTAACTGTATACTCAAACAGCCTTTTCTCATGTTCATTGATCTTTTTTGTAGCTAATAGACTGTTTCCCACATCATAGATATTCAAATATTTGAAGAAAAGTTTTTTCCCTCATAAACCACCCCAACCTTTGTTCTAATAATTGCTGGTTATATTGATGGAGCATTTATTTTTTTCCACCATTGTTTGGCGAATTTTTTTGGTTGAACTTGAATATGCTGATTCTTCTTAAAACATATGGTATCTATTTAAAGATCTAAGCACTTACTTCATTTTATAAAGAAGCACTACAGGACTAAAGTTTTTAGGTAAAATAACACCTTATGCCTCTTCTGTTCCAAGTGAATCTGTTAATTTTTTTCTTTGTTGTCTTCTTCTAAATTACTTCTGGTCTGTCTGAGGCAAATGCAAGGTTGTCGTTGACTCTGGCCCACTTACTCGATTGTTAGACATTTTCATGATATCTCTAAAAACAGTAGCAGCTCATTAATATTTCTGTTTGAAAACCTGTTTTCAATGTTATGGCTTATTTACTTGCGCTTTTGTCTTGCTTTTTCTTTTTGATTTTCTTTATTTTTATTTTTTATTTTATATTACAGACAAACAGTAACTTTCTCCTTTTATCTTCCCTTCTCTGATTTATGATAAATTTAGTTTCTTTGGCCTGACGTTTGCTTCAATAGGCAGTCTTCCTTCAAGTACCTCCCTGATTGATGTGTAATCTTTGATATCTCCCATTAGCCTCCAGGATCACTAAGTTCAAGGCCCCCTTGGAACCTAAGGAGCCCTGCCGAGGAGCTGAAGGCCTTCAGAGTCCTTGGGGTGATTGACAAGGTAATTCTTCAGTGTCTCTTCAAGAGTTCAGTCATAAATCGGCTGCATGCTGACATTCTGTCTTTGAAGCTTTGGATCTTAAGGATATGAAACAAAAGGAAAATGACTCAAATGCATCTGCACTTTAAAATGCCCGAGCAGCAGGGGAGCTTTGCTTCAGCATTCACGTAAGGTCATGCAGAGTACACTGTGCCAAGGAGAAGGTGTGCATTTGCTGGCGTTCTGTTGAGTAAGGGGTTTTAATTTCCGAAGCGTGGTGGTAGAATAGTGCGCTTTGTGCCGTTAGATTTGTGAATTTGCAGCTGTTAAACATTAATCAGTACAGTATCCTAATGGTCAGAAGGAAGCATAGAATTCCTGGTGGCTGTCCTTTGTGAGCGCCACTGTGTGCCCACCCCCATAGTAGGAATTTACATAAAGTGGTTTATGGAATCCCTCTTACAATCCCATTATCTGCATCTGGATAGGAAAGTGATACAAAGACATGGAGGAACTTGCCCAGAAATCCCCTAGCCAACTTGGAGGAACTTGGTTGACTCCAGAAACTGCTTTCCCAGTATATTGAGCCCCTTCATACACACACACACACACACACACACACACACACACACACACACACACAGGCACACACACACACACACACAGAGGCACGCACATATGCACACATGCGACACAAAGCTTGGTGACATATCAATATTGCCAAATGTTTATCAACACTAAGCCCGCCAATTTTCATGCTTTGGAAATACTAGATTATTCTGTCATTATAACTTTAAGGAAAATGCCACTTAATGTTAACATAAATGAGTCTTGACCTCTTGACCACTCGACATTGTTCCAAAAACACCTTAGTGTTGTTCGTTTTGGGTCACCCAATGCTACTTGTCTTCTGAAGCGTTCTTGTGAGTCCATGGTGCCTTTGAGCAATCCACAGTGCAGCTCGAGGAGCTTGGGCAGGCGCTCACAGTTTGAAGTGTCCCAGAAAGAACATCGAGTCAGAACTCATAAAGTAAACATCATTGTCCCAGATAAACCAGTGCCAATGAATCTGAGCTTAAAGAGCTCTATGCAGTAGGACTTTTTGTGTTGTTACAGAGCCTGTGATACTCTGTGGCTGTTTCTGTGGCCTTTGCATCATGGAGAACATTCTGTTTGAGAGTAGACTGAATCAGACAGTAATTTAGTAGATTCAGGTGTTGTGGTTTGGCGCAACATGCCATCTTCCTGTGCTGTCTCAATGCCTCTTAGAGTTGTATCTTATGACTGTGGCGAGCCTCAAGTCACACTAAGTTCTGGTAATTGCTAGGAGCCCCATAGATGAAAGGAAGCGGACCGTTGGCAGTGGAGGAATCCCTTTGCCGTAGTTGAGGCACAGCCCATCGCTGTCTGTCTCTGTCAGCCAGTGTCTCTCAGATGCCGTTTTCTAAGTGGTGAGAAGGAGCTCTGTGTCTGGGGACCAGTCAGCTTTGCAGGCAGTTGTAGCTCACAACAGCATCTCTGCTGCTAAAATATGAGCAGGTGGATTTTCTGTTGTACTAAGGAATACCTTAAATACGTGTCTTAGAAACTTGGGGTTTGGGAGAAAGATGTTGAATAAATTCAGATCTAGGAAACACCTACAAGGTATGACAGTGCTGGTCGGGACATCAGTTTCTCTAATTCTGTTTCATTTTTGTGTTTGCTTGTGTTGTTTATTAACTTAGGAAGTTCAGTTTTGTATTGAACTTCATTAGGAAATAAATTTCATTAACCTCCGTCTAGAAAGAAAATGAAGTATTTTTATTATTGCCGACAGTGTGGTCGTCACAAGATCAGTGTCGTGCTGTTCCATTTCTTACCACGTCTTTGTGCCTACAATCATGCCCAGCACACCCAGCATGCCCTCCGTGCAGCTGTTGAATGAGGGAATTGAAAAGAATTTAAAATACATTGTAGAGCGACACCTACTGGTGTAATGTGGGGCTGCTCCCTAGAACCTTTCCACAGTGAGTGTCTACTGAGAGGGACGGACAGTCATTCAGTGGCTGTTTGCTGCCTTAGTGTTCAGACAGAAGGAAGTAATCATCTAGTGATCTTCTGTTTCTTAGTTGGGATCATAAAACCCTTTATGCAACAAGGAATTGAAGCATCAGGACTCTTAGAGCACAGATAAACAGGCCTCCATTCTGCTGCAGAAATGGTCAGGCTGAGGAAGGAAGGCCAGATGTGGAGAGAGGGCATTTTCACATGACCAAATCATGTGTAGACTTCAGGTCTCTGAGGACTGAAGCTCTGTCATGCTTATTTAAACCTCCTCGTCCTCCTCCTCCTCGTCCTCCTCCTCCTCTTCATCCTCCTCCTTGTCCTCCTCGTCCTCCTCCTCCTCGTCCTCCTCCTCTCTTCATCCTCCTCCTTGTCCTCCTCATCCTCCTCCCCCTTCTCCTCCTTGTCCTCTTCCTCTTCCTCCTCCTCGTTGTCCTTGTTCTCCTCCTCCTCCTTGTCCTCCTCATCTTCCTCCTTCCCTCCTCCCCCTCCTCCCCTTCTCCTTCTCTAGTCCTCCTCTTACTCCTTCTCCTCCTCCTCCTCTACCTTCTTCTTCTTCCTCTTCCTCTTCTTCTTTCTCCCCCTCCCCCTCCCCGTCCCCTCCTCCTCCTCCTCCTCTTCCTCCTCCTCCATCATCATCATCATCATCATCATCATCATCATCACAGGGTTTCTTTGCGTAGCTCTGGCTGTCCTGGAACTTCCTCTGTAGACCAGGATATCTTGGAACCAGGCAGTCTGCTCTGCCTCCTGAGTGCTGGGATTAAATGTGTGCACCACCAGTGCCCAGATAGAAATACCTTTCAGGGACTGGTGTCTTAACCAAAGATGGACTAGATCTGAGACCTTATGAGCTTCTTGTCAGTAGAGGTATCCAGGCAACGGTGGGTGTGTCAGTGGAGATATGCTGTGGTCAGAGCCAAGCATTTAGTGGACTTCGTACTAGAGAGCTTTGAAGATTTCCTTCTGCTCCCAGATGCGCTTACAGATGTTTTCCTTGTGTGGTGGCAGAAGAAAAACGAGAGAACTGGTGGGCGCCAAGGGTGGGCTCCCTTCATCTCTGTGTAGGTGCCGCGCCTTGTGCTGTAAGCGTGGGAGGTGTAAGCATGCTCTGTGTGTCCCAGTGCACAGCGCACATACAGTTCACTGGAGGCCTGGCTTGGCTGTTTGGCTGAGATCAAGAGCTGAGAGTTTCTGGAGAAGTTCATTGCTGCACGGCTTGCCTGCAGGGTCATAGCCTCATCAGCAGTTAAGACCTTTGTCAAATTCCTGATCTTGCAGTCGTGTGGATGCTGTATAGGTTCTCCTCTTAGACGGTAGGTGAAGAGTAAACAGGACACTTCGAGATGTATCGCAACTTCCTGTGAGCTAAAAAAATTCAAAACCAAAAAAAGCTAGAATCAATGGAATTGAAAACAAGAGATCAATAAGAAAATTAACCAAACTAAAGGCCAGTTCTCCGACTGTCAGTGAGATTACTGGGCCTGTAGAGAGGATAATTAAGGAAGAAATAGCTCGGTGTGAGAATCCAGGGAGGCTCAGCACTCCACCTTGTGCAGCAAAAAGCTCAGATATGATGAATTTAATCACCGTACGATTTTACCACTACCTTCCTAAGAGACAAAGCTATTAACTCGCAGAGAAGGAATAGACCATCCGGGGAAGTGCACATCTGTCTGCTAAGGAGATTGAGTCCCTACTTACTAACCACCCAAATAACAAGCAGCAGGCCCAACTGGAGCGGAATTCAGTATAACATTTACAGAATTCATTGAGACAGTCCTCTATAAAACCTTTCAAATATATAAAAGGGCACTAGTGGTGTGCAGATTGGGAAGGAAGGTTCCCGTGTAATCTGAAAGAACTGACAAACTCTTAGGACTAATGGTTGCATCAAGGCTGGAGGACACAAACCTAATACAACATAATCAGTTGCTTTCTCCTATGTGATCAACTAGAATCTGAAATAAAAAATAGTCTCAAGTGGTGAGGACATAACTCAATGGTAGAGGGCTTGTCTAGTAGGCACAAGGCCCTGGGTTTGATCACCAAGCCTCAGCCAGATGTGGTGGTGCATACCTGTGATTTCAACACCTAGGATTCTGAGTTGAGGATAGCTTGTGTTACATAATGAGATCCTTTTTGAGCCCACCCTCCCTCTAACCTCCAAACATTCACTAGAATTTTCATTAGTGCCCCAAATTAAATTCTGATGTATAGATTTAAGAAAGTGTGCACACTATCTATATAAGGAAGACTATTTAATCGTGATGAAAAAAATCAAAGAATTGAAAAATTGAGAGCCTCAGGCATGGGTAAGAAGACCCTTGTCAAGAGCAAGTCAGTTCTTTTCAGCGTGAACTGTGGATTCAGTGTAGTCTGATTCAAAATCTCAACAGGTAATTTTATGGACATAAGTGATCTGATTCCAGAATTTATATGAAGGGAAAAAAGACCCAAAATAGCCAGAGCAATATTGAAAGAGAAAGGTAGAATTTAGAACGACCCTTTCTGAGTTCCAGACTTAGGAAGTCTAGCCGTCAAGATGGTTACAAGCTGGACTTTGTAACTGTGAAAGATGCTATGATGGGATGTCAGACATGCCTAATAGACTGAGAAAATACTTCAAAAGATGGCTCACCAATACTGTATCCAGAACATGCAAAGACTGTTACAATCCAGAACATACAAAAACTCTTATCTAGAACATACAAAGACTGTTATCTAGAACATACAAAGACTGTTACAATCCAGAGCATACAAGACATTTATCTAGAACATACAAAGATTGTTACAATCCAGAGCATACAAGACTGTTATACAGAACTTACAAAGACTGTTACAATCCAGAACATACAAAGACTTATCTAGAAATACAAAGACTGTTATAGTTCAGAACATGCAAAGAGTGTTACAATCCAGAGCATACAAAGACTGTTACAATCCAGAACATACAAAGACTGTTATCTAGAACATACAAAGAACGTTACAATCCAGAACATACAAAGACTGTTACAGTCCAGAGCACACAAAGACTGTTACAGTCCAGAACACACAAAGACTGTTACAGTCCAGAGCACACAAAGACTGTTACAGTCCAGAGCATACAAAGACTGTTACAGTCCAGAGCATACAAAGACTGTTACAGTCCAGAACATAAAAAGACTGTTACAATCCAGAACATACAAAGAACGTTACAATCCAGAACATACAAAGACTGTTACAGTCCAGAGCATACAAAGACTGTTACAGTCCAGAACATACAAAGACCGTTACAGTCCAGAGCATACAAAGACTGTTACAGTCCAGAGCATACAAAGACTGTTACAGTCCAGAGCACACAAAGACTGTTACAGTCCAGAACATAAAAAGACTGTTACAATCCAGAACATACAAAGACTGTTATCTAGAACATACAAAGAACGTTACAATCCAGAACATACAAAGACTGTTATCTAGAACATACAAAGAACGTTACAATCCAGAACATACAAAGACTGTTATAGTCCAGAACATACAAAGACTGTTACAGTCCAGAGCACACAAAGACTGTTACAGTCCAGAACATACAAAGACCGTTACAATCCAGAACATACAAAGACTGTTACAGTCCAGAGCACACAAAGACTGTTACAGTCCAGAATATACAGACTGTTACAGTCCAGAGCACACAAAGACTGTTACAGTCCAGAGCATACAAAGACTGTTACAGTCCAGAGCACACAAAGACTGTTATCCAGAGCATACAAAGACTGTTATAGTCCAGAACATACAAAGACTGTTATCCAGAGCATGCAAAGAGTTTCTAAAACTCAGTGACGGCAAAAGAGCAGGCCTCAGCGTAAGCAATGGCCTGTGGCGAGATGCTGTGTCAGGGCATGTTTGTGTGTTGCATCAAGGACTGCTGTGGAGGAGGCTGCTCACAGTGGCCCAGTTGTGTGTCTGGGCCAGCATGGTTGGAAACTGCATTTTTGTATAGTTTTGTCAAATTGTTCTAAAGTATATGAAATGGAAACAAACAAAAATCCAAAAATCTACCATATTGGGTGATGTTCATATTTTCTTTTTTTTGAAAATATTTATTTATTTATTATGTATACACTATTCTGTCTGTGTGTATGCCCGCAGGCCAGAAGAGGGCACCAGACCCCATTACAGATGGTTGTGAGCCACCATGTGGTTGCTGGGAACTGAACTCAGGACCTTTGGAAGAGCAGGCAGTGCTCTCAACCTCTGAGCCATCTCTCCAGCCCCGATGTTCATATTTTCTATCAACCTTTTTTATTACATTCTCAGTAAAATTTTATACAAGTAATTGTGCCTAATGAATATAAGTCAGTTTGTGAGTAACACCATTTTTAAAGCTACAGAAGTAGAAAATCCCCATAGTGATGAAAAGGATTTAGTTATTATTAACTGAACAGTTAAGTCGTGATCTCATTACACTCCAGAGATTCATGCGGGGGACACCTGGATCTCCCTGGGAAGGGGAAATAGAAGAGACTTCATGAGTGGACTGGTGGTGAGTGGGGATGGGAACATGAGCTGATTAAGTTGTGGGGGTGTGGAGGGGGAGAGTATTGAAAGAGATTACTGGAAGGGGACACATTTCGGGGTCAGGTAAAAACGTGGTGCAAGGGAATCTTCCAGGAATCTACAAGGATGACCCCAGCTAAGACTCCTAGCAACAGCAGGTGCGTAGCCTGCACTGGCCATCTCCTGTGACCAGATTGGTGCCTAGTCCAGCTGTCTTCAGAGAGGCTTCATCCAGCAACTGATGGAAACAGATACAGACCCACAGCCTAATACCAGGCAGAGTGTGGGGAATCCTGCAGAAGAGGGGGAGAAAGGACTGGAGGATCAAGAGGGGTCAAGGGCACAAGAAAACTCACAAAATCAATTCACCTTGGCTGGTAGGGACTCAGAGAGATTGAACCGACAACCAGGGAGCCTGCATGGGACTGACCCAGGCACTCTGCATATGTTACAGCTGTGTAGCTTGGTCCTCTTGTGGGACTCCTAACGGTGAGAACAGGGCTGCTCTTTTATTGCCTTTTGGGACCCTACTCCTCACACTGGTTGGCCTTGCCCAGCCTTAATAATACATGGGAGGTGCTTAGTCTTTACTGCAACTTGATACGCCATGTTTTGTTGGTGCTCCAGGGAGACCTGCCCTTTCCTAAACAGAAACAGAGGAGGAGTGGATTGGGGGGTGGGAAGAGAGAGGGGTTGGGAGAGAGGAACTGCAAGAAGAGGAGGGAAGAGAAACTGATCAGGATGTAAAACAAACAAACAAATAAATTTATTTAAAAATATGAACACTGCTGGCTCTTGTGTAGGGGGTTGGTGTAAGAACAACAGTATTCTAGGGGTCCCCAGGGGAAAGGAGGCCCCAATGTCCTGGCCACTTGTCTGAGCCACAGTGTCTCAGCACTGCCATGTTCAGGGCCTGCCTTGTGTCTGCTTCAGCTCATCTCAACATCCATCTCAGTAGCCATCGGCAGAGGACGAACCTTAGTTTCCTGCCATGTGGCGGAAGGCAGCAGCTGCCTGGCGGGGAGTGTGCAGACTGTCTTCCACCTTCCTGTGGTGGGCTCCTGTTATTTCTGCGGTGCTTGTGGCGTTTCTGCCCGCAGACACTCAGTGTTCCTTTCTGCCTCCAAGTGTTGCCTGCCCTTTCCTGTTGTCCGCTGTCACTGCTGCAGATCTTTAAAGGAGTGGATCCCAAAGGGTCCGTGTGCTGCAGTCCTTTAATATAGCTCCTTACGTTGTGTTGACCCTAACCTTGAGGTGATTTTTGTTGCTACTTCATAACCGTAATTTTGATACTGTTATTAATTATAATGTAAATATCTGTTATGCAGGATATCTGCATAACACCCCCCCCCCCCGGTTTTGTGTGACCCACAGGTTGAGAACCACTGTCTTAAAACTGTTTTTCAAGTTAGTTGGTGGTAAAGTGATGTCAGCCTGTTCCCTCCAGATACTAGCAATCATATCTAGCCTTTCCTTTATCTGTGTTTCAGATTGAAATTCAGATAGACAGAATCATGTCCAATTTTGATGTACCCATTTTTTTAATCCCATCTTAAAATGTGCTGTCATTTGTGTGGCTTTCCTCCCCTCCTCACACGGATTCTGCAATCAGGTATGAAGCTGATGCTTTGGAAAAGCAAGCTCCTAAAACTGACGGCTCCTTGTGTAATCTTCACACAGACGGCAGACATCCTGGTTGAGCCTCCTCGGCCCCTCATGGCATAGCCTCTCTCTCCTCTCTCCCTTCTCGTGGTTCTTCTCCTGCTGAGCCATCACCACCTCAGCGTGCTGTGTTCTGGTCCTGCTGCCTGACAGTCTGAATGCAGAGTGTGCAGTGCGTGTGTGCAGCGCGTGTGTGCAGCGCGTGTGTGCAGTGTGTGTGCGCAGTGTGTGTGTGCAGTGTGTGTGTGCAGCACGTGTGTGCAGTGTGTGTGCATCGTGTGTGTGCAGTGTGTGTGCAGTGTGTGTGTGCATCGTGTGTGTGCATCATGTGTGTGCAGTGTGTGTGCATCGTGTATATGCAGTGTGTGTGTGCATCATGTGTGTGCAGTGTGTGTGTGCATCGTGTGTGTGCATCGTGTGTGTGCATCGTGTGTGTGTGCAGTGTGTGTGCAGTGTGTGTGTGCATCGTGTATGTGCAGTGTGTGTGTGCAGCACGTGTGTGCATCGTGTGTGTGTGCAGTGCGTGTGTGCAGTGCGTGTGTGCAGTGCGTGTGTGCAGCACGTGTGTGCAGTGTGTGTGTGCAGTGCGTGTGTGCAGTGCGTGTGTGCAGTGCGTGTGTGCAGCACGTGTGTGCAGCGCGTGTGTGCAGTGCGTGTGTGCAGTGCGTGTGCAGCGCGTGTGTGCAGTGTGTGTGTGCAGTGCGTGTGTGCAGCACGTGTGTGCAGCGCGTGTGTGCAGTGCGTGTGTGCAGTGCGTGTGTGCAGTGCGTGTGCAGCGCGTGTGTGCAGTGTGTGTGTGCAGTGTGTGTGTGCATCGTGTGTGTGCAGTGCGTGTGTGCAGTGCGTGTGTGCAGCACGTGTGTGCAGCGCGTGTGTGCAGTGCGTGTGTGCAGTGCGTGTGCAGCGCGTGTGTGCAGTGTGTGTGTGCAGTGCGTGTGTGCAGCACGTGTGTGCAGCGCGTGTGTGCAGTGCGTGTGTGCAGTGCGTGTGTGCAGTGCGTGTGCAGCGCGTGTGTGCAGCACGTGTGTGCAGCGCGTGTGTGCAGTGCGTGTGTGCAGTGCGTGTGTGCAGTGTGTGCAGTGTGTGTGTGCAGTGCGTGTGCAGCGCGTGTGTGCAGTGTGTGTGTGCAGTGTGTGTGTGCATCGTGTGTGTGCATCATGTGTGTGCAGTGTGTGTGTGCATCGTGTATATGCAGTGTGTGTGTGCATCATGTGTGTGCAGTGTGTGTGTGCATCGTGTATGTGCAGTGTGTGTGTGCAGCACGTGTGTGCATCGTGTGTGTGTGCATCGTGTGTGTGTGCAGTGCGTGTGTGCAGTGCGTGTGTGCAGCACGTGTGTGCAGCGCGTGTGTGCAGTGCGTGTGTGCAGTGCGTGTGCAGCGCGTGTGTGCAGTGTGTGTGTGCAGCGCGTGTGTGCATCGTGTGTGTGCAGTGCGTGTGCAGTGTGTGTGTGCAGCGCGTGTGTGCATCGTGTGTGTGCAGTGCGTGTGTGCAGCACGTGTGTGCAGCGCGTGTGTGCAGTGTGTGTGTGTGCAGTGCGTGTGTGCAGCACGTGTGTGCAGCACGTGTGTGCAGTGTGTGTGTGCAGTGCGTGTGTGCAGTGCGTGTGTGCAGCACGTGTGTGCATCGCGTGTGTGCATTGTGTGTGCATCGTGTGTGCAGTGTGTGTGTGCAGCACGTGTGTGCAGTGCGTGTGTGCAGTGTGTGTGCAGCGTGTGTGTGCAGCGTGTGCCCATGCCCCCCCCCCCCCGTCTTCTTACCTTCCCTGTCTTTCCTCTCCAGTTTTCTCTGCTTCTCTTGCTTGTCCTCTTTTAGGCCTTAATTTATGCTATAAAACTGGCTCACCCTATTCACTAGTTTTATTTATTTCCTTTTCTTTGAAAACAGTAGCCTTGGTTGTCCTAGAACTCGCTACATAGACCAGGCCAGCCTTTAGCTCAGACATCCATCTGTTTCTGCCTCCCCAGTGCTGGGATGATAGGTGTGCACCACATACCTGGCTCACTCTTAGCTCAGGCTGGTCGGGAGCTCAAGGCACGTCCTCCTCTTATGTGTGGGTTATAGGCAGGAGCCACTCTGCCCAGCTCTGCACGGTAGATTTTGATGTTTTCTGTGCCTCCTCCAACATGCTTTAGACTCCTCAAATGACCAAGCATACTCATTGAGTAAGTCTGTAGGCAACAGGAAGAGACAGTCAATGTGCTAGATGACTTCCAGCGATGTTGAGGCTGCGTACACCTGCAGCCTCTGTCAGCGCACCCCCCCACCGCCGCCATTGTCACAGCTCCCACAGAGCACACCTGTGGATTCTTGGCAGCTGTTAGGTTGTCGTCAACAAAATCGCCAATTTGACAGTGAGTGTCATACCTTTGTGTTTTGTAAGGGTTTTACTGTTGGGAGGACAATGAACACATTGCATTCTTATACTAAGTACATTTTCTGGATTATATCAAAATGCTACATTTTAGCCAGTACCAAACTTTGGCCTCATCTTCCATAAAAGTATAAACTCATTAAAAAATTTAAAATAGTTTTTAAAACTTCCTTGCTTTTGAGGCATTTTGCTTTGGAAAGGGAGTCAGGCTTCTTCCCAGGCAGCCTACTTCCCAGGCAGCCTACTTCCCAGGCATGTATCGACAGGCAGGGAGTTGCTGCCGTGTCCTCGTGAGTGAGCATCTGACTGGCCCGCACTTGCTGTTTCCCATCCGTATGTGACAGACCGCTGCTTTCTGGAGCTCATTCTAGCTTCTAGGAGTCTCACCTGGGTTCAGGCGTGTCTGTGGAGGGCACTGGCAGGGAGAGTCTGTAGAGAGAGTTAGGTTTGCTCAGCGGATGCAAACAAGACCCTGAAGTGAAATGTGATAGCAGACTGTGATTTGAAGGGGTTGATTTAATCTGAACTTAACTGCTTAACTACGAGGAGACTTCAGAATTCAACCAGAGAAACGGGATAAATAACTCAGTATGGAATTGAATGGCCCGGCCTGAACCGGGCCTGTAGACCCAGGGCGGTACTGTTTACCCTCTCTTCAGCTGTCTCCTTAGGAGCCTGATGTCACACCACAGCCCATGGAAGCGGGTGTGCAGAAGGAGGGATGTAGGCCTAGGATTTGAAGAACTGCACAAAGCCGGCTCAGGGATGGCAGTATTGTTCATAGAGGCTCACCCCCACACTAGAGGTGCCTCTGAGGGCCAGCCATTGATGTCTGGGAGTGGAGAGACTTTAAGTGGGTTTTTGTGCTTGAAATAGTTACTGCTTGGGTGATATACTGCAGAACAACCTACATTTGTCTTGTTTTAGGGTGGGAGACATTTAGTTATTTGCTTCAGACTTGGGGATTTGGTCAAATGACTTATAAAACAAAGAAAACATATAAATACCATTTTTTAGAGTAGTTTTAGGATTGCAGCAAAAGTGAGAGGAATTAGAGAGATTCTTGTCATCATGGCTTCTGCTGGTATTGATCTAGGGAGAGGAAACAGAGATCCCCGTCATCATGGCTTCCGCTGGTAACAGTCTGATCCTGGAAGCAGAGAGATTCCCATCATCATGGCTTCTGCTGTGTGGCCCCTGGGAGTGACAACCTGCGAGCATAAATTAACTGAAAGACTAGCTGTATAGTGTATGTAGCCTCCTGGGATTTGCTAGAATTCCTGAGGTAATCAGTTTTAAAGGAGGAATGACTGATTTTGGCTCATGGTTTCAGAGGTCTCCGCCCATGAGCTCTTGGCTTTGCTGCTTGACTTGTGGAGACGGAAATGGCCTGCGTTGCCCTTCATGCAGACAGAAACCAGAACTCAAGTACAGAGAGGAGCTGAGAAGAAAAGCCCAAGCTGAATCTAAGACATGAGGTGGACTGCCTACCAGGACAGGGCTAAGGGACTAGGGCCTGGTATCCAAGGATGGAGACTCATGCCCTCACGTCCTTACCGTGGGTCCTGTCCCCTATACTGAAAGTTCCACTATCTCCGACAGCACTTGGAGCTGCACTTCTAACACATGGGCCTTTGGGAAGTGTTCAAAGTCCAAACTATCACATACGTTTCTGTCACAAGTTACTGAGTCTCAGCCAGTCACAGCAGCCTAGCTCCAGTCAGCCGTAGGTGGCCAGCTGATCAGACCATGTTCCCAACAGGCAAACACTGCGCTGTGACCGTCTGAGCTGCTCCGCTGTGTGTTCGCCTGTCATGTATGCTGCCTGGTGGCGTTAGCCGGGCCTGGTCTGGCTCCGAGGCTGCTTGATCACAGATCTGTGCTAATGGAGTGGAATTTTAATTTTACTTTTAAAAAGTAAAACTACTGTGTTTTTAAAAATGATGTATACATGAGTGTCTGTGCGGGGCCATGTGTGTGTGCAGGGCCTGCAGAGCTAAAAGAAGGTGGAGGACCTTCTGGAGCTGGAGTTGCAGGCAGTTCTGAGCTGCCTAATGAAGGTTCTGGGAACCCAGTTCCAGTCTTCCGGAAGGATAGCAAGTGCTTTTAACTACCGAGCCATGTCTCCAGCCCCTAAAAAATTTAATTTTAAATATCTTCATTCATATTAAGGCCCGTTTTTGCTATTACCTACAGTGTATCTTTGTACAGGTGTATGATGTCTTGTGCTCACAGCACTGTGGTGTCACACAGGTGTTGTATTACCCTGCTCCTCTGGCCCCCCCTCCACCCTCTCCCTGCTCCGTGGTACTGCTGGTCCTTTTCCTGTCTCCATGGTATTGCCTTTCCAGAGTGTCTCGGCTGGACTCACAGTGTGCACCTCTGGAGGTTTGCCTTCCTTTACTTTTTTACGTGTATGGAGGTTTCCTCATCTCTTCGCGACCTGCTCTCGTCAGTCTTATGGGAATGTACTGTAGTTTGTTTACTCTCTAGGCTGCGAAGGACGTCTTGGTTGTTTCTACGTTCCGGTGGTTATGAAGAAAGCTGCTGTCCCTTTTTTGGGCATTTTCTATGTGGGTGTATTTTCAGTTCCTTTGGCAGAAAGCAGGAACATAATGGCTGAATTATAAATTGCTGTGGGACAATGGTCTGGTACCCTGTAAAGATTTGTTATTTGTATTTTAATAAAATGCTGATTGGCTAGTAGCCAGGCAGGAAGTGTAAGTAGGGTGACCAGTCAGGAAGTGGAGGTGGGATGACGAGAACAGGAGAATTCTGGGAAGAGGAAAGAGTGAGTCTGCAGTTGTCACCCAGCCGCAGAGGAAGCAAGATGACAATGCCTCGCTGATAAAAGGTACCAAGCCATGTGGCTAACACAGACAAGAATAATGGGCTAATTTAAGATATAAAAATTAGTTAATAAGAAAGCCTGAGCTACTAGGCCAACCAGTTTATAATTAACGTAAGCCTCTGTGTGTTTCTTTGGGACTGAATGGCTGCAGGACCAGGAGAGACAGAAACCTCTGTCAATAACATGGAGAGGGAAGACTTAATTTTGCAAGAAACCGCCCAGCTGTCTTCCAGAGGAGGTCCTCATTTCCACCAGCTGTGCAGGAGGGTCACGTGCTCTGTGTTTCCTCAGCCTTTGGTGTTGAACCCAGGGCTTCTTCCATGCTCTGCAGATGCCTTACCACCCAGCTCCATCCCAGGAAAATTTTAACGGACATACAATGATTGTACATGTATTTATGGGACAGAGTGTAGTATTTCAGTACGTGGGAGCTGTGTGCAGTGAGCAGGGTACACCCCACCTGAAGTGTTTGGTTCACAACTCAGCAACAGCTGAGCATACCCCAATCTTCTTTATCAATTGTTCTGTATTATACAATTACTTGTTGTCAGCCCCACCCACTGCCATCTCCAGCCTCTGAGCCCTGCTCTGCAGGTGACCTTTGCTAGGTCATTTTTCTAGCTCCAGATGTGAGTGAGAAGACAGTTCCTGTCTGTGTTTGTTTGGCTTCAAGGTGGCAGGCCCCAGCTTCACTCCTGTTTGGCCTACTTTAAAGTTAGGCTTCTGCTTCTTAGTTCTGAGTTTGCAGAGTCTGTCTGAATTTGGCTCTCGGGCAGTGGTTTGTGCTCACATGGTCTTTGCAGAGCAGAGCTTTCTGCTTTCGTGACGTCCACTTAACATCTTTTTATGACTGTATGTGCTGGCTGGCTTTGTGTCACCTTGACACAAACTAGAGTCACTGGAGAGGAGGGAGCCGCAGTTGAAAAAATACTTCCTTAACACCAGCTTCTAGGAGCTGGAAGATGGCTCAGGGGTTAAGAGCACTGACTGCTCTTCCAGAGGACCTAGGTTCAGTTCCCAGCACCCACATGGCAGCTCATAGCTGTCTGTAACTCCAGTTACAGGGGACCTGATACTCATGGCAAAACACCAAACAGATCAGCTTCTAGGCAAGCCTGCAGTGCACTTTTCTGGCCTCCATACAGGCAAAACACCCATGCACAAAAAATAAATACAAATTTAAAAAAATTAGCATTAACACAAACTGAGTCACCAATTATCATTTTGAGACTCTGTTTAGAAGATGCTATTGATGTCATTTTACATTAATATCATCATCATCATCATCATCTTTTATTTGGTGACAGAGTCTCACTATGTAGCTCTCATTGTCCTGGAAGTCACTCTATAGATGAGGCTGGCCTCAAACTCACAGAGACCCTCCTGCCTCTGCCTCCTGAGGGCTAGGATTAAAGGTGTGCTCTACACCTGGCTTCATTTTATTTTTAATTGTTTTGCTTTTGATAATTTTTTTCTAAAAATTATATTGTATATTTTTTTAACTATAGTTAAAAATGAAAACCAAGAAAATATTAAATTGATAAATTTCTGTTAAGGTGAATACATTTTTGAGAGATTCAGTGTTAAACAGTTGAGCAAACACCATTATCTATGGCAGTTAAATGTGATTATCCCCCTAAGTAATAATGTCTGTTTGTCTGCCTCTTTCTTCCTCCCTTCCTCTCTCCCTCCCTTTCTCTCTCTCTTTTCTTCTCTCGCTCTCTCTCTTGAATCTAGATTGGCCTTGATTTTGCAATCCACCGGCCTTAGTTTCCTAAGTGTTTGCAAGTTGTTTTCCAAGCACCAAGATTCTTTCCTTCCAATATTGTAACATTATGATTCCTCACGAGTGTCAGCATTTCTTGGAAGATAAGCTACTCTGGAAGCATTTGCTTTATCTTTAGCTATTTATTACAATTAATAATAAAAAAATCATGGTGATGATCAGGTACCTAAACATTCACAAGTCAGAATGGTTTCGCTGGGGCGCTCACATCCAGTACGACATTGTCAGGCATGTGCCACCATGTGCCACTGTGCCTGGAGGGCTGCTTTCAGTTGTCATACGTCAGGGTTTGTATTTGGTACTTGGTTTAACTTGTTCCGGAGTGTATCTTCCTTGAGACATGTTTGGACTTGTAGTGCCTGGGAGAGAAGCCCTTGCTAGCATGCACTATTTGTGTCTGTGCAAACCGCTTGCTTTTACTGTCCTTATTCATAGGCTGAGCAAACAACTTAACCCTTAGATTTCAGCCTACTCAGAGCAGACTTATTTTGAGTAAGGTTGATTTTCAGTATGATCAGCCTTCTGTTGTAAAGAAAAGCCATCGCCTCCCCTCGGCTGTGGTGTTTCTCTTGCCCTTGGTTTGGCTGGTGGAATGCCTGTGACCTTGGATGCTGTTCTGTGTGTGATTGCTTCCTCCCAGTGTTCAGTGTTTTCTGGTAACTTGCCCATTGCCTGCCTCTGGCTTCATCATCTCCCTTATGCTGACTTAGGCAGTATTTCTTCAGTCTCTTATCTCTGGGCTTTGATGCATATGTTCTGAAGGTGGCCACCGTGACTTTGGGGAGCAGCAGATGGTAAACCTTCAGGCCGCCACCAGCTATACTGATGCTAAGTTGGGGAGTTCACGTTTGATGAAGAAACAGAAGTGCATATGAAAGCTTCCACTGCCTAAATACCTTCTAATTAAAAAATTAGCATACGAAAACCTTTGCAGCTGCCTGGGCATTTGAAGAAAATGAAATTAGTTGTTTTCTTAGAAATCAGTTGTTTACCAGTTTAATTTCTCACTGCTTGTGCCTCCTAACAGCTCCTTCTCTTTTGTCCCAGTTTGACTTTGGCAGGAGTCGAGGCAGTAGCTAGGTGATTAGGTAGACTGAAATAGAACACACAGATGTTTGTACACTTTAAATTAAGGGACTTGGAATTTTACTTGCTAAAATATGTAGTTCTTGAATGCTAACTTCACACAGTTCTGGTAGATTTGATCAGCTGTTCTCTACTTTGGAAGATATTTCTGGATTAAATACAGTATTGAAGAATTCAACCTGCCTCAAGACCACTCAGTTTTGTCTCAAGAAGCAGGTGACTTGTGACTCATGTCCACAGGCTCTGTGAGTTATATGTTCGCTTCATAGTGATATGTCAGGTCGGAAGGAAGACAAGCCCAAAGAAAACTTTGGTTCCATCTAAAGATACTTAAAAATATTGTGAGTAAATTCCAGAAGTCTGATGCATTTGCGCTGAAACAGCTTCTTGAGAGTAGGAGGCAGGAGTGTCTTGGAGTTGAGGACCCAGGTCACATTTACTTTTCAGACTTCCGTTCTCATCAGAGAACTTCTGGGAAGCCAAAGGCAGATGGCGGCTGGTCCACCGGGGAAGCATCTTCCCGGCGTGCTCTCCCGGGGAAGCATCTTCCCGGCATGCTCTCCCGGGGAAGCATCTTCTGGGCGTGCTCTCCAGGGGAAGCATCTTCCCGGCATGCTCTCCCGGTTGTAATTTCTGGATGAGTGCAGTGGCTTGGCTCTCGCTGTCAGCGTTGTGGACAGTGGACTAGAAACATCATGGCTTGACTCTGTGGTGCTTGTGAGAGAGGGTTGGCGTCAAAAGAGTCTGATACCTGCCCTTTTCTCTGGGGTTAACGGTCAGTGTGGGAACATGCAATTGGAAGAATGCAAACTGAGGTGTGTTTAGGTCAGAATATGGAGAGCATGAAACCACCGTCATGTTACTGAGGACAGCCAAGTTTCAGTGCTGGAGGTTTGCTGTGCCCAGCCGATTCTGCAGGGGGTGACCTTTTCATGTGGCCAACACAAATTACCTAAAAAGTTGCCTAATTGTAGTCCAGTCCAGTGTGACCTGTTTTCAAGAGAGTGTAGCATGTAGTGACGTCTTTCTCACCTGAACTATGAGATAAGTGGTTTGTATGTTTTCTGTAGGTTCTTTATTGTTCTTTCTTCCTTTCCTAGGGGATGGGGTGGGGAGAAGAGGGAGAGAGAAGGGTGTCCCAGTGGTGTAGCTTGCTAAATGCTTACTCGGCTCTCATCCAGCCAACAGCGTAAGTGCTGCGGTGATGCAGTTCAGGGCCAGGCTGTGTTTGTCCAGTGTGGCTCTCCCGAGGCTATCGTAAACTTGGAGTCCTACACATTACCACCAATATGGAGGCAAGAATTTCCTTCCAGATTATTTGGTTAATTCTTCAGACTTGCAGAATCTGATGTTAACTTTTAAATTAAATAAAAAGATTCAGGCAATAGGCAGCAGTCCCACCCTGAGAGCTTGTATTACCCTTCCACTGAAATTGGTGTGTGTGTGTGTGTGTGTGTGATCTCTTTTCTTCTCTTCACACTTAGTCTTCTTCATATCATTAAAATAGAATCATCCCTTGATACCGTGGGCTCCACCCTGTCTTTGCAGAGGTGCGGTGTGGGTAGCTGACATATCTCCCTACTCTGGTTAGAGGTGCGGTGTGGGTAGCTGACATGTCTCCCTACTCTGGTTAGAGGTGCGGTGTGGGTAGCTGGCATGTCTCCCTACTCTGGTTAGAGGTGCGGTGTGGGTAGCTGGCATGTCTCCCTACTCTGGTTAGAGGTGCGGTGTGGGTAGCTGACATGTCTCCCTACTCTGGTTAGAGGTGCGGTGTGGGTAGCTGGCATGTCTCCCTACTCTGGTTAGAGGTGCGGTGTGGGTAGCTGGCATGTCTCCCTACTCTGGTTAGAGGTGCGGTGTGGGTAGCTGACATAGCTCCCTACTCTGGTTAGAGGTGCGGTGTGGGTAGCTGACATAGCTCCCTACTCTGGTTAGAGGTGCGGTGTGGGTAGCTGGCATGTCTCCCTACTCTGTCTTGCAGAGCTGCAGACCTGTAACCACTTGGGACTTTCCCTTCTGCTATGAAGGAAGAGTGGATGAGGGTCATGGTCCTGGTGGCATTGAAGCACAGATGAGGTTAGTCAGGAACCTAAGTTGCCTCCCCCCCAAGTCATGGTTTGTATTACTGTGGGCAAAGATGGAGTAATCCTTTCTGTTAGGCCATATGTTAATATAGTGCTGATATGTAAGTGTGAAAAATGAAAGAGAGAAATATGTTAATTGTGTTCTTTCAATAAGATATGCCGTCCAAGGTAATTATTTCATGACAATGTTAGTAATAGTAGCTGTTTTATCATGAAATAAAAGATGGTTTTAGGAGCCTTTTATTGGAAAGACAATTGTATCAAATTAGTACAAATTAGATTTTTGTCTTTATGAAGGTGAGCAAACCCATGCGCAGTTTTAAATTGCGTTTGAGTCTACAAATGAACGAATTCAGTTTGAGGGTTAAAGATGCTGTTATTTTGTCCTTTATGCTGACAGCTTCGTTACAGATTGGCCTACTGTTGGCATTAAAAACATGTCTGGCTCCTTATGATCTTTGTGTGCGCGGCTATGATATTGATGCCATACCACTGTTCATTAAGGACTCGACTTGAGTGAGGCTGCAGCGTGTAAACGTGGAGATGCAGATGTTAAATGAAGCCGTTTCTCTTTGAGTACAGCCGTATGGCTAATAATTTCCAAGTGGCTAAAGCTCTTGTTAGCGGGAGTGCTGGTGTGTTAAGAATGGTGCTATAAATAACTTTAAGAATGGAAGTTGAAGGTGCTTCTTTTAAAGACTGTTGTTAACTAAACATTATCACCAAACAGATGGAGAGCACTCACCAGCCTGATGTTTTCAGGTCTAATTATATTATCACCAGCCCTGTATGGCTCAGCTGAAGAGGTGTACCCAGAGGCCAATTTATAATCATTTAGGCAACACCTGTTTGGGAGAAATTGACAGTCAAAGGGCACATTTAAAAAAAATCACATATGTTCTTGTGTTTATTACCTCAATGTGAACGCTGTTGAGTCACAGGCAAACTCGAGAGGAGAAGAAAGGCTGCCTCACCCTGCCGCGTTCCCGCCACGTGTGCCCATCTTCATTTGTCCTTTCGTGGGACCTGCTTGATGACAATGGGCCTAGCAAAGAGAGGAGCCCCACCCCCAACCCTGCAGGTGTATTCTCTCTGCCTGCCAGGGACTTCCAGTAAGAAAATGACATTCTCTGGTCTTACCTTTCCCCCAGAGGGTGTTCTCCATCTCATGCAAACACGATTGGCTCTCCGGCGAGTGACGTAGAGTTGTGAGTAGATGTAAACCCAGATGAGATGCTAGGAGCACAGATGCCTCCCCAGAGCCCACAAGTGTCCGCCAGCCTTCCAGTGGGCGGGGCCACTGCGTTCTCACCTTTAGGACTCAAGGGCTCTGAGTTTATTTCCATTCCTTGGAGGGTCATTTTTTTTTTTTTTCTGTAGACTGTTTCAGCAGCCCTGCTGGCAGTTAAGAAAGGATAGGTCTCTCCCTGTGTAAGTAACAAAAGACAAACCTTTGTCTGAACTGAGGGTCCAACATCCCCTTTCTTTCAGTGTTTCCTCCTGGCATCTTTACTTCAGAAAGGTCCAGCTCTGTCAACCCCATTTCTCTTTCATCTGATTGATGTGGAGCCAGCTGGCTTCTGTCTTGAGTAGTTCGTGACAGTGACCGATGGCTTCCTGATGCCTTCTCCAGGATTTTTTTCCTCAGTCTTTCATGGTGGTTCCTGTTTAGTGGATGGATGGCTACCTACCACCTTGTCGTTCTGTCTCACATCTGAGCTGCTCTCTCCTTGTAATGTCTTTTTTTTCTTGCTGCCTTCATGCCTACCTGTAGTATTCCAAGTGTGTACAGATGTACAGGCTTGGAAGATGTACAGGTTCTGAATTCAGATGTAAACAGCAGATTGTCTGCACAAATGCAGAGTAGTTCAGGAGAGAGAGAGAGAGAGCGCGCTCATCCGGAGCTCACTGTTCCAGCACAGATCCCCCTTCTTCCTTTTGTAGCTCATTCGGAGCTCACTGTTGCAGTACAGATCCCCTTCTTCCTTTTGTAGCTCATTCGGAGCTCACTGTTGCAGTACAGATCCCCTTCTTCCTTTGGTAGCTCATTCGGAGCTCACTGTCCCAGTACAGATCCCCTTCTTCCTTTGGTAGCTCATTCGGAGCTCACTGTTCCAGTACAGATCCCCCTTCTTTCTTTGGTAGCTCATTCGGAGCCCACTGTTCCAGTACAGATTTGCCTTCTTTCTTTGGTAGCTCATTCGGAGCCCATTGTTGCAGTACAGATCCCCCTTCTTTCTTTGGTAGCTCATCCGGAGCTCACTGTTCCAGCACAGATCCCCCTTCTTCCTTTGGTAGCTCATTCGGAGCTCACTGTTCCAGTACAGATCCCCTTCTTCCTTTGGTAGCTCATTTGGAGCTCACTGTCCCAGTACAGATCCCCTTCTTCCTTTGGTAGCTCATTTGGAGCTCACTGTCCCAGTACAGATCCCCTTCTTCCTTTGGTAGCTCATTTGGAGCAGGTCAGTTAACATGGCACAGTCGTTTTCTCCGCGTCAGCATCTGTTGATGAGAAATGCACACTTGTTTCGGATGTTGAGAGTGTCCCATGATTGAGCTCTCTGAGGCCCAGTGTTGTGTGTGACGTGAAGGAAAATTCCAATGGAGTTGTTCTCCTGTGTTGAGGTTGGGTCTTTGTGGGGAGTCCCTGTTCCTGGCCGCTTTTGAAGTTCCATTCCCACCTTGCTGTCTGCCTTCTATGATCTTAGACTTAAACCTGCTAGCTGTGTGCTTATGGGGAAACATCATTTCTACCTATGGCCACCATGGCCAATCATGGCAGATTCAGCTGTCTGGAGACAGTAAACATAAACATATTAAAGTTGTGTAAGTCAGAGGCCTGGCCAGGCCTCACGTGGCTGGTGACACTGCTCTCCTGCAGTCTGTGGAGGACCTGCCCCATGTGCACTCGGCTAACAGGCTGCTGCCCCTGCAGTTGCTGGAATGAGCTGTCCCCTTGCTGCTCCCCTCAGACTGTCTCTGAGCCACTAGATGTGCCCCTTTGGGTCTTGCCTTTGTGGGTGGGCCTACATCTTGGTCAGGCCGCCCCTCTCTACCACGTCACTCTGTCCTTCCCATTCTTCTTGTCAGGATGTAGTCTCCACTTTCAGAAGTTGATGTGATTAGATAGAACCCACCCAGATGACCCGGGTGATCTGTGAAGTCCTTTCTACCACAGCACAGTCCACGCACAGAGTGTGGCATGGGGTGTGAGCATTTCTGGGGATGCACCCCACTGTGACACACTCATAAAGAGATGACAAATAGACAGAGCCAAACTGAAGAGTTTGAGATGTTATAATTGAAGTTGGTATCACATGAAATGGGAGGACAAAGGAAGAGCCATTAGTATTAGAGAGAGAGAGAGAGAGAGAGACATTTGAGCTGAATGTGGAAAGATGAGTAGTTGTTTGATAAGTGGCTGGGAGATCATTCCAGAGAGAAGCTGAAATAATAATGATAGCAACCGTGACCCCGGATGCACTTTTGTAAGATCGTCTCTGAGATGCTCACATATGGTGGCCGCCATTATCATCTTTCATCATAGCCTCACACCCAGAGCCATAATGTCGGCGATGTGTGGAGTGGTTGTTGAGGGGATTAACACTGATTACCCATGGCCGACACTGTAAATGCTTGAAATGAGGTAGGTGAAGGAGCAGGAGGTGGTTCAAAGGACTCAGGAGGTGCAGTTGGCTTGTTGACTTGGCTGCTGATTCTGTAGTTGGAGAATTGAGAGACTTGGAGCTTGAGTTTGGGAACTCTGTTGGACATCTGGAGGTGTCTGTGTGGAAAACATTGTTGTAACACAGGTTGACTTAAATAGTGCAGTTCAGGCACTCAGGGGACACTGTGGTCGCAGAAGATGTCACAGCCTTCTGTAATGCCTGTGTCTAAGATGGAGCTTGCCACCCGACCTCACCCCCTCACCTGCAGCTCTGTCTCCTCACCACTCTTGTTTCCAAGCTGAAGAGGCAACTTTTGCCTGCTGTGCCTCTTCCAGTGGGGGCTGCTGGGGAAAAGTCCCATTTGCAGTGTTTGCTGATTTCTATAGTGTTAGTTCTCCCCAACTCGAGGCTGTGGTTGTTGGCTGGCTGAAATGGTAGTGGACTCTCGTGGACCTGCAAAGATGGTAGTGGACTCTCGTGGACCTGCAAAGGTGGTAGTGGACTCTCGTGGACCTGCAAAGGTGGTAGTGGACTCTCGTGGACCTGCAAAGGTGGTAGTGGACTCTCGTGGACCTGCAAAGGTGGCAGTGGACTCTCATGGACCTCGGATATTTGCTAATTGGCCTTTGTGGCCTATCTCTGCCGTAGTATTTAGCAGAAATAAACCACGATTGTGGTAGGATTTGTCCCCGTTTTCTTGTCCCAGGGTGGCAGGGATGGTCATTCAAGGGGGCAGTGTGTGAGATGGTCCTGAGGTCTTTATGGAGTTGGGTCTCTTCTTTCAGATTGCTGACAGGATACAGCTGAACTGCACTTACAAAGAAAGTGTTTTGAGAATTGACCACAGCTGTGCAGAGGGGAGCAGGGGGTTTCTCGGGAGGCCTTTGCTGCCAGCTGGGCAGAGCTGGTTCTGGTTCCATTGGGGGCTTTAGTGGAAGGAGACAGGGCAGGGCAAAGGTTGAGGATAGAGTCAGCAGGATGCAGGACTTGCTGCTGACTTGGATTGGGGAGCTAAGCTCCTGTCCAGAGTGTAGAAGCAGTACCCAAAGGACGCCTGAGATGGCGCTCAAGTCTCAGTTATTGAGATCACTTTACAGAGGGTTGCTAAGAGATTTTAGAAGTTGAACTTCATCAGTTTTAATAAATTACATCCTATTTACCATGTGAGAAAACCTGTGACTGTCTGCTCCCTAACCTACTACTCCACCTTGGTTTGGGGTTTCCCCTGCTTTCAAGGCTGACCTAGAACTGCCAGCTAGCCTTGTTCTGGCCTTCCATCTGCCGCCAGTTTCCAGCCGCACCTGCTGCGTGTGCACCGTGCCTAGTGATGGCCTGGACTTTCAAGGAGTATATTTTAAAGATAAATCCAGGAAAAGGTAATGTTTCTGTGCTATAGCATTTTTAGAAAAGGAAATTGTAATAAAATTTATTTTGGACCTGGCTGTTCGGGTCCTATGAGTTAAGATTTTTAAAAAGTCTATTCAGAACTTAGAATTTTTTTGGGAACTCTTAGCTTCTCAAAGAGTCGATGCTTTATTATGTTTTGTTACAACCGCTCTGTGCTCTATGCAGGTTTTACTTGTAATGGACACAAGGACAGAACAGACGTTCATTTTAAAAGTAAGTACAACGCACATATTTAGTGAATTTAAAAAATGACTTTCAGCCGGGCGGTGGTGTCATGCGCCTTTAATCCCAGCACTTGGGAAGCAGAGGCAGGTGGAGCTCTGTGAGTTTGAGGCCAGCCTGGTCTACAGACTGAGTTCCAGGACAGCCAGGGTTATACAGTGAGACCCTGTCTTAAAAGAAAGAAAGAGAGAGAGAGAGAGAGAGAGAGAGAGAGAGAGAGAGAGAGAGAGAAAAGAAAAAGATTTTTTAAAAACTTAAAAAAAACCATGATTTTCAAAGAAAAAGTAATGTTTTCTCATGGCATTTGAGTGTTTTATGTTGATGGTGATCTATATTTCTGTCTTACATAGTTGATGAACATGCTATAGTTTCTATTTGGGAAGTTTTGCGTTAAAAAATGTGTGATGTGAATGCATCTGAGGACCAGGAGTGTTCAGATGTGTTCCTTGGGACTCGTGAGGGTCGCACTGGGTCTCCTTGGGTTGTGGGAAGGGGTAACTGTCCTTGGCTTGTTCCTTGGCCAGAATGAGTAACTTTCGAAATTGTTTTTGGAATGGGTTGTGATAGTATGTATTCAAAATATGTCCCGACTGAACACTCCCCTAGCACCCAAAAGGGAGGCTGCTTGTCTTGGGCATCCCCCTGTTTTTCTGGTCAGGCATGACAGATGGTCACGTTGACATGTGTGAAGCCTGCCTCTTTTTGTGAACATTCCATGCCACCACACCCAATGGTGTTTACCCAGGTTTTAAAACCAGGGTGTAACACCAGAAAAATCTCCCATCCTTGTGGACATTAGTCGCTTGTGTTTGGAATAGAATTTAAAAGTTGCTGCTTCATCCAGGACGCATCTGTTGTGTGGAGAATGTGACTAGAACTGGTTGCTGCCTTAAAGACGTACGTAAGGAAAATCAAACTTAGAGGTCGCAGAGAAATAACTGTATGTCATCCTGATGACTTAGTTTGAGAGCATCGCTAATAAAAACACTGACCCACGTAATTGATTTTAATGGCAGCTTTGTGGCATCTTCTGTTGTCTGGATTCACGCCAGATGCCATCAGCAGAGCCTCCGGGGACTGAGGGGCACAGAGCAGCAGATGAGTGGTTTCTCTGAAGCCCGAGTAACTCGGATAGATTAGCGTGGTTGATAAACACTGAGCACAGCAGGCTCCAAAGGCAACCGCGGGTACAACTGACCTTTTTGTTCTCTGTCAGGGTCTGAGGAAGAGCAGCGAGTGCAGCAGGCACAGGAAGACCATCATCCCCCGCTGCGTGCCCAACATGGTGTGTCTGCACAAGTACATCATCTCGGAGGAGTCCGTGTTCCTCGTGCTACAGCATGCCGAAGGTGGGTTGGCCGGTCCCACTGTGGCCTGGGTGGAGCGTCACCTGCCCTGTGCTCTGGTGTGGGTTCATAAGCCTGGAGATGGGGGACCTGTCTCCCCACTCCTGCTCAACCTCCTTGCTGTGAGTTTTCAGTGAAGAGGAAGACCCAGGTGACCAGCCAGCTCCACCTGAACGTGGGACAGTCCTAACGCGTGCCCTTTGCTCTGGAATTCCCCAACACGATGGGAACTTTGATGTGAACGCCTGCTGAGTGAGCTGGGCTTATTTAGAGACTGAGTTCTGTTCCCTTGTCTGCACTAAAAAGCTGCACTTACGTTAGAGGACTAAAAAGCATCCCCTGCAGAATTAATTAATTGCTTCCTTTACAGGGAAGGCAAGGGTGTTTGCTTAACATTCGACATTGCCTCGCTTTTCTGATCTGAGCCCCGTGAACACAGCCATTGGCACCTCACGCGAGTACAAAGCCGAGCGCGGGCTCTGCCCTCAGCCACCTCCTAGGGAACCGGTGGTAGAAGGCTCTATGTTGATTTGGTTTTTACTGTTAATACTTGAATTTAAATAAATATTCCTTTATTTAGGTGACTACAGCATGCAAATATAAAGTCACATAACGTATAATGCCTTTTGGTATGTAAACAACTGTTCTTAAAATAATGAAGAAAATTTAAATTATTTTCCATATTTCATGAAGGCATCCTTACTTTTATATTGGGAATACAAAACTTTATTTTACTAATAGGTATAACATTTGAATTTAATACCCTTTTCTCAGAAAAAAAGAGGTACTGCTTTCTGGAAGGAGGTCTCTCATGATAACTAATGCAAGATTTTTGATGGGGGCAATAAAGTACTAATATTGTTATCATGAAGTCCACACAAGATAACTACAGATGGAGGGGAGACCTCCGTATGCAGTATTTAATGGGAAATTCAGAGGGGCTCCACGGTCTCACAGGTATTAAGAGAGTTAATTGCGTGTGTGAATTGGCTAACTAATTCACCTTTGTTCAGACATTATAGACAGCTTTTATCTGAGGATACCAGTACATTACAGACATTATTGAATTAGAGGTCGTGTCATCTGATAGCAGAATACAGCCACCTCTGGTGTGGAACAAAATAACTCGCGTAGTAATAATCCATAATAATTTAGAACAAGGTCAGTAGGATGAATGTAATTATGGCCAATATTCTATTACCCGGTGTGGATTATTCATGCTGGAGATTATCTGCGGTGAAGCTCCGACCCTCGCTTACCGCCACTGTACGCAGCTAAGCCTCCCTCCTCTTGGTTCCCCATGCTACACTTGTTTTCCTTCTGCCATCTTCCCTCCTCCCTTTCAGAACTGAGACTGTAGCTGATGTTGGTTTAATGTGGTGTGCCAGGGTTACAGCGTGCTGATGTCAGGTCTCCTGCCTTTGGTGGTGACCAAATGGAAACATGATTGAAGACTGTCATGGACTTGTAAACCTAGAAGGAACGTCTCTCCTTTTCCAGTGTCTGTGACTCAGCTTTGTGGACATCTGTCAGTGCAATAGTCACCCTCAGTCCGTCTGTCCGAACAGACCGATTGCGTGTGTGCTGCACAGGGAGCTGGGTTCCCAGCGAAGAAGAAATCAGGGCAAGAGCCTGCCCTCTCAGAACCCGAACTGCCGCTGTGGAGTCAGACAGGAGGAAGCAAAAAGCAACGAAGTTCTAGATACAAGTGGGCCCTCCACTCTGATCCTTAACACAGGGTGACCTAATGGATCCCAGTGAAGGGACTGCTCATGGACTCAAGGAGCCTGCTCTGAAATGGGGACATTGGGAGAGTGCGGAGTCACAAAGCCCTTACCATTTGCATGTGGGCAGCGTGACAACAGAGTGTTTGCTGAACGAGAAAGGAGACCGTGGCTGGGTTGTGGTTGTAGGTGCAGAAGAGCAGTGATGCTGAGGGCTGTGGAGAAGTGGGCGGAGTCTGGTCCTGCAGGCTGAGGCCCGACTCACACTCCAGTCATCCCAGAAGTAGGAGAAGGTCACTCCTGATGCAGCCCAGGTGTCATGAGACCCAATTTCAAACAAACAAACTAAAAAGGTCGCTCCCTGTTGTGTGGAGGTGGTATCATAGTTTGCTCTCTATTGCTTTAACAGAAGAAACGAGGGGCAGAAAGGGTTTGTTCGTTCACATGTTATGATTACATGCATCATGTCAGGGCAGGAACTCGGCAGCACGGAAGTCACAGGAGAGTGCTACTTACTGACTTGCTCAGCCTGCTTTCTTATAGAGCCCAGGACCACTAGCCCAGGCATGGCACCACCCACAATGGGATGGGCTCTCCCAAATTAATAATTAATCAAATAAATGCCCCCATAGACTTACGTACAGCTCAATCTGATGTAGGCAATTACTTATTTGACCCCACCCCTCCACCCCGTATGTTTAGGTTGACACAAACCGGTCTGCACAGCTGGGCTGTAGTGAGCTGAGAACAGAGCAAGGGCTGATGTGGAGCCCTGGCGAAAGATGACGGTGTGGTCTTCCCAGGTTTGGATCAGGCAGTAGAGTGAACTGGTTGCTAGCTGTGTGTGTTCTTTTACCCACTGTGGTCATTTTTGTGGTACCTCCATGGATGAAGATGTTGTGCACAGTTCCACACGGTAGAAGGAGAGAACCAACTCCTGCAGGTTGTCCTCCCCTTCCACATGCATCGTGGCAACCCCCACCCCCAAAGAAATAATTATAAAATGTCACGTTGTCAGTTTAAATAGTTCTGCTGAACTTAAAGTATTTATGATATACAGACTTGGCTGCCCAGACCTTACAGAACTATCTGGAATGTGTGTAGTCTCCCACTCTCTGTTTTTACTGCAGCTAGAAGCTTCTTGAGAGCTTTCTGGGGGCACAGATGTAGTTCTAACACAGCACTGAACAGCACAGAAGAATCTGCCTGCATGGAGCCCACATGGTGTTTCACAAGGGGAAAATAGCAAACACACAGGAGAAGACACACAGATGGAAGAAACTGGGAGAGCAGAACGCCAAGGGATGGGGGAGTTGTTCTCACTGGCGCTCACCATACTGAGAAAGGGGCATTTGATGAGAGAGAAGGAACAGTGTGTGTTTGTGGGGAAGAATGCCTTGGCAAGAGAAAATCGCATAAGCCTGGAGCCAGGAGTGTGCTTGGTGGCTGAGCAGCAGCCAGACGAGGGTGGCTGAGCTGAGTCGGGGGAAGCTGGAAAGCAGGGCCCATGGTGTCTCACGGGCTGCTTTTCCTGTTTGTGAGAACCTGACTGAGCAACAGGAGCCATAGTTGGTGATGCTAAGCAGAGGAGTCAGCATAAGGGCCACTGTGGCTACTTTGTGGAAAACGGTACTTGGTGACCAAACAGAAAAAAGGTACAAGAACAACTTGCAGGGTTTGCAGCAAACTATACCGAATTATGGTGCTTGGTGCTCACATTAGCCCATTCTGTTGCCCTGAGCAGACGCCTTAGGCATCTTAGCAAGAAGTGTTCGGGACCATGGGGCTAGAGTCTGTTTGGTCCTTGTGACCTCCCAGGGAAAGGCAGCACAGTGCTGGGCTCCTTTACGAGACAAGGTGGGAATGTGAGCCTAGGGTCCCTTGAGTACTGCAGTCATTCCTTCCCCAAAGGTGAGCTCCTGCTGGCAGCACTCTCAAAGGTCTCCATCTCTTAGCAGCCCCACACTGGGACCTAAGTTATAGCCTGTGATCTGTGGGAGGCCCACTTCGGCCATGTCCAGACCACAGCAGTGCTGGTGTGTGCTGGTGTGTGCTGATTGTGCTGTTGTGTGCTGCTGTGTGCTGGTGTGTGCTGATGTGTGCTGCTGTGTGTGCTACTGTGTGCTGGTGTGTGCTGCTGTGTGCTGGTGTGTGCTACTGTGTGCTGGTGTGTGTTGCTGTGTACTACTGTGTGCTGGTGTGTGCTGGTGTGTGTGCTGCTGTGTGCTGGTGTGTGCTGATGTGTGCTGCTGTGTGTGCTACTGTGTGCTGGTGTGTGTGCTACTGTGTGCTGGTGTGTGTTGCTGTGTGCTGCTGTGTGCTGGTGTGTGTGCTACTGTGTGCTGGTGTGTGCTGCTGTGTGCTGGTGTGTGCTGATGTGTGCTGGTGTGTGCTGATGTGTGCTGCTGTGTGTGCTACTGTGTGCTGGTGTGTGTGCTGCTGTGTGCTGCTGTGTGTGCTGGTGTGTGTGCTGGTGTGTGCTGATGTGTGCTGCTGTGTGCTGGTGTGTGCTGCTGTGTGCTGGTGTGTGCTGGTGTGTGTGCTGCTGTGTGCTGGTGTGTACTGGTGTGTGCTGGTGTGTGCTGCTGTGTGTGCTGGTGTGTGCAGGTGTGTGCTGCTGTGTGCTGGTGTGTGCTGGTGTGTGCTGGTGTGTGCTGGTGTGTGTGCTGGTGTGTGCAGGTGTGTGCTGCTATGTGCTGCTGTGTGCTGCTGTGTGCTGCTGTGTGCTGGTGTGTGTGCTGGTGTGTGCTGCTGTGTGCTGGTGTGTGCTGGTGTGTGCTGCTGTGTGCTGGTGTGTGCTGCTGTGTGCTGGTGTGTGCTGGTGTGTGCTGCTGTGTGCTGCTGTGTGCTGACTGTGTGCTGACTGTGTGCTGCTGTGTGCTGCTGTGTGCTGCTGTGTGCTGACTGTGTGCTGCTGTGTGCTGGTGTTAGGATGTTGTTAGCATCTGTACCCATACTCACTTTCTGTTGTTTGCATTTCAAAGGTAGAACTGACTGACAAGATTCCCGGGGTCATTGGCTCAAAACATTGAAAAGGGCCTTTAGCAAGTTGTAGGGAAAGTAGATGGAGTCAGAAAAACCAGAGCTTCAGTTTTGGACATAGGAATTGGTGATAGTGTGTATGCATGTATGTCAGCTGTAGAGAGCTGTCCACATTGTGCTGTTGAGCCAGGGTCTCTTACTTGGAGTTTGCCAGGGAGGCTGGTCTGGCTAGCCCGCAAGCCCCAGGGATCCTCCAAGTGCTGGGGTAGCAAGCATACCGCCACCTAACCCCCAGCTTCTATGAGGGCTCCCGAGATCGCCCGGCAAGCACTTTTCTGACTGAGCCAGTTCCCAATTCTGGGGATGCTTATTAATACCAAGACAGAAGTGGCTACAACGGAAGCGTTGTCAGGAGGGCCGCAAGAGACACAGGTGTCTTAGTGGTAGAGACTTGCCTAGCTTACTTACAGTCCTGTGTCCAAGAGCAAGCTTAGAAGACAGGCTTCAAATATTCACTTCTTTTTAATGCTCTCCTTAACTTTACTTGAGGGAGCGAGGTGGGGGGAAACAGTTCAGTCAAGGCTGTAAGTGTTAGCGTCCCTGAGATGGAAGCCTGGTGACCAGCGGAATGCTCAGTGTGTGGAAGGGTCTCAGGGAAAAAGAGATGAGCAGGCGCAGTGGGTTTTTGATCCTACTGCACGTACTGGCTTTGGGGGAGCCTAGGCAGTTTGGATGCTCACCTTATGAGACCTGGATAGAGGTGGGCGGTCCTTGGGCTTCCCACAGGTCAGGGAACCCTGATTGCTCTTCGAGCAGATGAGGGAGGGTGACTTGATCGGGGGAGGGGGAGGGAAATGGGAGGCGGTTGCGGGGAGGAGGCAGAAATCCTTAATAAATAAATAAATTAAAAAAAATAAAAAAAATATAAAAAAAAAGAGATGAGCAGGATAGAAGCCCAGGCTATGAGAGCAGAGCAGACCGTGAAGGAACTTCTCCACCAGACCTCTTTCTATTATCTGAGTTTCAAATTATTAGCACACGGACTCTAGACTCAATGCTCTGTAGACGTGAAGAGAGCCTTCCTGTTTGCGCAGATGCTCAGCCCTGGCCCTAGAAGCAGATGCTTCTTTTCTCCTATGGGCACAGTCTCCTTCTGTGCCCCAGCTCCATCGTGCTGAGATAACAGGCCTGAGCCACTGTGCCCGGTATTTCTGTTTTTGTGTTTTAATGTAAACAGGTCTTAAGGTTGCCTCTGGTCTGCTTGTCATCTTAGCAATGTACACGAGACACCTTTCTGAGTGTAAAGAGAGCTGTGCTATAAAAGGTTATGTACACTGTGTGGTGGCACACACTTGGCATCCCAGACTCAAGAGGCAGAGTCAGGCACATACCTGTGAGTCCAAGGCAGACTGGTCTACACAGTGAGTTCCAGGCCAGGGCTAGGTAGAGTGCATAGTGAGATGGATGGACTGGCTTGACTCTGTCTCTGTCTCTCTTTCCAAGAAAGTTCTCTGGGTGTAGTGGTACCCATAATCCCAGATTGAGGCAGGAGGATTATAAATTCAAAGCCAGTCTGGAATACAGAGCAAGGACTAGTCAATGAGTGTGAGTTCTGTCCCCGTCACCAGTTCTGTGACCTTGGGCACACTGCTTAGCCTCTGTGCCTCAGTTTCTTTGTTTGCAAAATAGAGACAAGGTGACTATGCACTTAGTAGGACCTACAGAAGATTAAATTGCTACATATGTACAGTACTTAGGGTGGCAGACGCATGGCAGCATGCATGTCTCAGGGTGGAGGCGTGTGGCAGCATGCATGTCTCAGGGTGGAGGCGTGTGACGAGCATGCATGTCTCAGGGTAGAGGCGTGTGGCAGCATGCATGTCTCAGGGTAGAGGCGTGTGGCAGCATGCATGTCTCAGGGTAGAGGCATGTGGCAGCATGCATGTCTCAGGGTGGAGGCATGTGGCAGCATGCATGTCTCAGGGTGGAGGCATGTGGCGAGCATGCATGTCTCAGGGTGGAGGCATGTGGCGAGCATGCATGTCTCAGGGTAGAGGCGTGTGGCAGCATGCATGTCTCAGGGTGGAGGCGTGTGGCAGCATGCATGTCTCAGGGTGGAGGCATGTGGCGAGCATGCATGTCTCAAGGTAGAGGCATGTGGTAAGCATGCATGTCTCAGGGTAGAGGCGTGTGGCAGCATGCATGTCTCTTAGGGTAGGCATGTGGTGAGCATGCATGTCTCTTAGGGTAGGCGTGTGGCAGCATGCATGTCTCTTAGGGTAGGCATGTGGCAGCATGCATGTCTCTTAGGGTAGGCATGTGGTGAGCATGCATGTCTCTTAGGGTAGGCATGTGGCGAGCATGCATGTCTCTTAGGGTAGGCATGTGGCGAGCATGCATGGCTGCAGATTGGTACTTCACATGTCCCATGATGCAACTCTTTCTCTCCTACTTGCATTGTGAACTGTTCAGTTACTTGCATGTATGTATCTTTGTGCATTTTTATTTTGTTTTTAATAATTATTTGTAGGGCAGATGTCTTGAAGTGGGAATTTCTAGGTCAAAGGTGACTTTTCCCATTGCTCTAGGAATATCATCTGTGCTAAATCCAAGTTCTAATTCCACTCAGGCAAGTTCACATATTTACTGTGCAGTCTTGTAGAAAACCAAAATTAAAATGAAAGACAGAGGGGTTTAATTAAATGTTATGAGTTACTATTTTATAGCTTAAGATGGTTCAATAATTGCAACTTCCTATGCTTCAAAGGGGTCTAGAAAATATCACTTATGCTTGATGTGCTAGAATGATCAATATTTCGGGTATTCTCTACTTATGTTAGAGATTTAATGACCTACAGTTTTTAGGTAATGTTGTTGTCATGATGATGTTGATATTTGGGGATGTACATTTGTTAGGGTGGGTCTTGATTCTGAAGAAAGCAGACCATGCTCAGTGTTGCAGGAATGATTTGTCCTGGTTGTGTGATTCATGGTTAGCGGTGCGGGAGAGCATGTGGTCTGTATCGAACTCTGCTCCATGCCGGCTGCCGAGAGTAAAGCTAGAGGCGCCAGGACAGCCCCTTTCCTGCCTGGAAACCCGGTTTTTATAATTCATGTCAGGGAACTTGTGTGAGCCTAGAAGGTTCCAAAAACACCAACAGTCACATTTAAGATTGTTACCCAATGGTGAAAACAGTGGAAATTAAACAGGATGGTATGATGATTAATAAAATGACTAATTGCTAATGTCTAGTACAGGCAGCTTGCTGACAGAGCTGCTGTGTTGTTCCTTGCCTGCAGAGGGCATTCTGGTAGGGCAATGCAGCAGCCAGCACGTGAACCTTAGAGATACCCACACTCCTCAGCTCACTGTCACATACCTGGTGGTGATCTCAGGACCTGTGCCCCAGCTAGAGGCAGGGGATTGAGATCCAGGGTCTTCTCATCTACCTGCCAACCCCAGGCCAGCCTGGCTATAGAGGATCTGTCTCTTTCTTGATGACTCTCACTTCTGGGGGCCTGGCTTGATGACGTGTCTAGAGATGGCCAGTGGTTTACTATTTTAAATAGTTTATACAGTAAAAGACTGGAGACTATACTGGAGAATATTCAGTAGCAAAGGCGTGTTTAGCTGTTTTATAAACCTGCCATGTGGCCGTGCTGTGCCATTTAAACTCATTTTCCCGTGAAAACGTTTGTACGACGCCATGTTAGTCATGAGTGAAAGCTTGAGAATAAAGGAGTGGGCAGTAGTGTCTGTTTCTGGTGGGAGCAGAGATTGCGCTGGGTTTTGTGCCTTCTGCTTTTCTTACTCTTGGGCATCTGCTAAGAATTTTGCAGTAAAGCCATATGTTGTATCATAGGAAGAGCGCTTGAGTCCTTATACATAATACAATTTGTATTTACAGACATTTTCAACGAAAGCTTCTTAAAAACCTTATAAAGATGCCATATATTTATAGCTCAGTTTAATAACTACTTATGAAATGTGTTTTACATGCTAGGTAGAATTCTTTCCTGCAGCTGTGAAGGTCTTGCTGTCCTGAGAGGAGACAGCGGTAAAATGGCAGAGTGCTGCAGTGTGAGAGGGAAGGAGCGGCACGCGGCTTGTGCCTGCTGAAGCCGCCGCAGAGGCTGGTAAAACATTAAATCCTTAGTGTTTTAGTCACTGCTTGTTGCTGTCAACAGACACCATGACCATGGGCGTTCTAATAAAAGAAAGCAGTTACGGTTTCAGAGGTTAGTCATTGTCATCATGGTTTAGAGCATGATGTCACGCGTGGTGCTGTAGCTGCAACTGAGAGTTACATCCTGATCCAGCTGGGAGGGGAGGGCGGGCGGGAGGCTGACCGCTGGCCTGCTGGCCTAGTGCGACTTATGATAGATACTTCAAAGCCACCCCCAGTGACACACTTTTTCCCACAAGGCCACACCTCTTGATCCTTCTAATCCTTTTAAACAGTTCTATTCCCTGATGACTAAGCATTCAAATTCATACACCTATGAGGGCCATTCTTATTCAAACCACCACATTCCAATTCCTGCTCCCCATAGGCTTGTAGCCATATCATCATGCAAAAACGCAGTTGGTCTAACTTCAAAAGTCCCGATAGTCTTTCAGGATCTCAACATTGTTTGAAAGTCCCAAGTCTCTTTTGGAATTCATGCAATCTCTTAACTGTAATTCCCTGTAAAGTCAAAATAAAAAAGCAAATCACATACTTCCAAAATAAAATGGTAGTGAATTTATGTCACCATTCCGAAAGGGAGGAAAGGAGGCCCAGTGAGGAAGCCCCATACTAAGACTGAAAACCAGCTGGGCAAACTCCAAACTCCACGTCTCCATAGCTGATGTCAAAGGGCTCCTCAGATCTCCAACTCCTTTCAGCTCTGTTGACTGCAGCACACTTCTGTCTGAGCTGGTTCCACACCTGGTCCGCAGCTCTCCTTGGCAGGTAGTCCACAGCTCTGGCATCTCCAACATCTTAGGCTCTCCAGTGAAATCCAGGCTCCACCTTCACAGCCTCACACAGTGGTTACTGTTGTCAAAAGATTGCGGCAGTCAGTTGAAAGTCAGGGTGGACCCTTAAATGTTAGTGTGTATACAGGGAGCTCGGAAGTCCTGAACGCACTCTACAGAGGACAGGGACGTGCAGGAGACTGCCTGTGCTGTCCTCACAGTGGGGGTAACTTACTGCATGGGGCAGAGAGAAAGAGAAGTGAGGCTTTGGGACTGACACTGGCAGTCACAGCCTGCACTGCCCTCCTTGTGGGGCGCAGGGCAGGGTGGTTTGCGGCTTTCTGAAGTCCTTGAAGGGAACCGTGAGGTAGAAGCTTCCTGGACGGGTTTAATGACTTTATCAGTTGCTCATGATTATTTATTTTGATCTAGCTGCCTTGGTATATGATGCCCAACTGCTGATGAAAACCGATCTGAAAGTTCACCCTATTCGTCTAAGTAGGGAGGCTCATTTTAACCCCTTCTTTTTAAGAATTGTATTTGTTGTGCATATGGACATGTGCATTGTGGAGTGCTTGCAGGCAGGGCGGCTGCAGAAGCTGTTCTCTGACTTGGCAGCAGCTGAGCCCACCGCTTGTCCTGACCCCTTTACTTCCCAGTTTTGGGAGCCGTCTCTGTCCTCACTGAGGGCGCATTTGTAACTCCACCCGTTGAGATGTTGGCGCCAGGGTTAGTGAACTTTTCTTTTGGTATGATTTTTAATTATTAAACGTTTAATCCATTATGGTTTCTGTGATTTTTTTAAAATATAGATTCTAGTTAGGCAACCTCTCTAATTTTGAGTTTTTAATGCTTAAAATAAGAAGAAATCTATAGTAAGAAACTACCTAGTCAGCATTGTTGGGACATATTGGGTTATTTCATGTCCATTTGATGTCTGTGGTCTCACTTCTGCGATGTCAGTGGGCTCTGGGTCCAGAGGTGTGTATGGGAACACACTGCCAGGGTATTCTTTTCTCAGGGGCTCACCTTATGAAGAGTTGCCCAGATAATTTCCCCCAGTTGTATTTGTTCATACAAAACACATGACATGTACCAGGGGCAGAAGATGGTAAAATAAACATGTCACTTATGAAGGCATAATTATATACCAGCTGTCAGATCCCCTTCCAGTTCTGGACTGGGCATCCTCAGAATGGAGTGATGCTGTTGATCGCTGTATACTAAAGTGGACAGTTTTAAGTAGCAAATTGTCTTTTAAAAAAAGTCTTTAATTGACAAGTTTTGACCTAAGCAGAAGACTAAATAATGCTTAACTTAAAGATTTTAACTTTGTGGGGATTATAACTAATTCCCTTTATAGGAAGAAATAGGTTGAAATTTTTAAAAAGTAATTGGCACCAGGAGATGCGCTTGTATCGTACTTGCAGTAGTACTTAGCAGTAGTACTCACAGTAGAACTTAGCAGCAGTACTCACAGTAGAACTTAGCAGCAGTACTCACAGTAGAACTTAGCAGCAGTACTCACAGTAGAACTTAGCAGCAGTACTCGCAGTAGAACTAAGCAGCAGTACTCGCAGTAGAACTTAGGAGCAGTACTCGCAGTAGAACTTAGCAGCAGTACTCACAGTAGAACTTAGCAGCAGTACTCACAGTAGAACTTAGCAGCAGTACTCACAGTAGAACTTAGCAGCAGTACTCACAGTAGAACTTAGCAGCAGTACTTAGCAGCAGTGAGCTCTAGAGAAGAGTGTCACGTTTTATTGCACTAACTTCTCTGACATGTTGGATCTTTGATATTAATGAACTTATTTTTGGTTAATTATTAATACTTATCTTTTTTCCCGTGGCTTAAGTATGGACCAGTGTCGATCTTAATTCTTGCTGTTGCACTTGTTCACAGGTGGCAAGCTCTGGTCCTACGTCAGTAAATTTCTAAACAGAAGTTCTCAGGAAAGCTTCGACACTAAGGAAACGAAACCGTGCTTGCCGCACCGTGTCTGCCTGCAGCAGCCAAGTGCCAGTCCCCAGGACAGCAGCAGCTTCGAGTCCAGAGGGAGCGACATGGGGGGCATGCTGAAGGTCCTGCCGCTGAAGGCGAGTCTCACCCCGAGTTCTCAAGAGGACAGCAATCAGGAAGACGACGGCCAGGACAGCTCTCCCAAATGGCCTGACTCAGGGTCCAGCTCCGAGGAGGAGTGCACAGCTGGCTACCTGACGCTGTGCAATGAGTACGGGCAGGAAAAGATCGACCTGGGGTCTTTGAATGAGGAGTCTGTCATGCAGCCCGAAGGGAAGAGTGCGGATACCCGGGCTGCTTTGAGTTTCCCAGCACCCCTTGCTGTTGATAGTGTGAGCCCTAGCACTCAGCTCAAGTTCTTCCCTGGTGATGAGGATCCAGGAGCAGCTTGTTCCCCTCAGACGTCCCAGTCCCTCACCATGTCGAAAAACAGCCCTATGGAGTTCTTTAGGATTGACAGTAAGGACAGTACAAGTGAACTCCTGGGACTGGATTTTGGTGAGAAGTTGCACGGTCTGAAGCCAGAACCTTTGAAAGCACTCTTTACCCTTGCAGATGGAGACAGAGAAAGCAAGGGGGAGACTGAAGCTCAGGACTCCATCAGCAGGGGCTCAGATGACTCCGTCCCGGTCATTTCATTCAAAGAAGCTGCTCTTGAGGATGTCTGTGGTGCTGAGGAAGGAAGGCCTGACCTTCTGGTAAACCTGCCTGGTGAACCGCAGCCAACCAGAGAGGCTTTAGCAATGGACCCCACTAAGTTTTCACAGGCCGGTGCGGGCAGGCTGGAAAGTAAACTGATGGAAGCCCCGGATGTTTTATGCCTCAGGCTGAGTTCTGAACAGTGCCATGGCCTGGGGAAAGAAGGCCAAGAGGAACTGAGTGATCCCACTAGGTCCCTGGCCTGTGGTGTGACCCCAAAGCACCATGTTCAGGCAGATCTCGGGGTGTTGTTCACAGCTGCTGCTGATCGCAGTAGCTCAGGAGACCAGTTTCTGTTAACCAGTTCATATCCCGAGTCTGAAGGGCTGGGACAAGTGGAGGCAGTGGTCACTGCACATGACACGGGAGAAAGCCCGGTCCACATCTCTAGTCCACGCTCAGGTGCATACACAGACAGTGTCACAGTGGAGGAAGTGTTACTGTTCACAGAGCAGGCTAAAGAGGAACCACGCTGTCTGTTTCAGAGAGACTCTGAGACCAAGGAGCAAAGTGTGCTAGCCCTGGGAGGAGAGAAGGAAATCCACCAGATTTTTGAGGACCTTGATAAGAAATTAGCAGTGAGCTCCAGGTTCTTCATCCCAGAGGGCTGCATTCAGAGATGGGCAGCTGAAATGGTGGTAGCCCTTGACGCCTTGCACAGGGAGGGGATTGTGTGCCGTGATCTGAACCCAAACAACATCTTATTGAATGATGGAGGTCAGGAACTTGCGCAAATGCATTTCTTTTTATTCGCTGTTGCTTCCAATTAACTGAGTAGGCGTTTTATCTTGTAATTAGTATCTTCATTTCCTGTCTAGAGCTTCATTATCAGTGCGGCAAATTCACCCCCAGTAATAGCTTCTAGTACTTAATGATGCCATTATTCTTAATGATACTGTTTTTAGCTACAAAAGGAGTAATTACAGTTCGCTTCTGCAGAAAATGGAAGAGAAAAATGTTTTGATTTCTCCTGTCGTTTTGTTTTTAGGACACATTCAGCTAACGTATTTTAGCAGGTGGAGTGAGGTTGAAGATTCCTGTGACAGCGATGCCATAGCGAGAATGTACTGTGCCCCAGGTTAGAGCAATCTCCTCAAACGCTTCACTTGAAAAGGTGGCTCGGTGGCTCTTCCTTCTCTGTACAAGTTGTGTTTTGCACTGGCAGTTGACGTATGTGTTGGGTCTGCTCATTCATCCTTCAGCCCTCCAAAGAAGAAACGTAAGGGATTGAGCTGTCTGTGGCCCAGAGGTGTGTGTGTGTGTGTGTGTGTACACATGCACACATGTGCACACTTACTGCCCTCGTTAAAAGCATTTGTGTATCTTCGGAAACTCATTGCATTCTTTGAAGCATCTGAAGCAAGGCCGTAGGTCCCCTGAGCCTCTTCACATGGGTGAGCTTTATTAAGTTTTCTTAAGATGTCAGTGAAATTCCCAAGGCTAACAGTGGATAAAATGAGTTCTTTTGATGCAGTATGCCTTCAGGGATGAACTGTCCTGGAAGTTGAGAACATGTTTTAAGACATTCTATATTTGAGACCATAATAAACACACTCCCCTACTTTAAAAGGGCCCATGTACTTGACTGAAGTCTCTCTTGCCCTTCCTGCCTGATCTTTATTTTTGAACATTACAGATGTATTGCTGTGGCCATTAGGGCCTCTGGAGGCAGCCAAAGCTGAGCTTATAGATCGGATTTGAGTTACTCTCTTGTCAGAGCAAGCGGGCTCTGTCCAAGTCCACAGCTTTCTCTCCTGTCCCAAGCATGCGTCTCTCTAGGAGGAGTTTAGTCATTACCCGCCCGCTGGCCGCCAAGTGTCGCAGCCGATGGAGCAGACAGCATGCACTAGGTTTAGCTTGTGTTAGCTTACCACCGGGTTGCTGTTCCCTTGTTGGGCTCAGCTTTGTGGGAAATGATCATGAGGAATGCAAGAGCTGATCACTGTTAGGGAACCTTCGTTGTTAAGAGTGGCTGGGCTGAGGACAGGCAAGTTTTCGACTCATAATACAAATCCTCAGACTTCGTACCCAAACAGCTGCTCGGGAACTGACGCTGTTGTAGTTTCTGGAGTCAGGAGAAATGTAGTGAAATCCCTTGACCCCGAGTTCCTAGGCACCGGGTCCTAATTTGGTGCCCGCTAGCACGATCATGTTTATTAATTACACTGGATTCTGGGCATGTTAGAACCACCTGAGGACAGGGAGGCCCTGTGAGTGCAGTGTGCCCCATGCTGAAGTGGGGTCCAGTGCTGTGTGTTAGAGCTGAACGCTGTGGTGTTCCTGTTCCGGACGCTGTTTCTGCCTGTGCAGCTGGGGCTTCCCTTCCGAAAAGTGGCTGTTGGGCTATTTTGCCACTCGAGCACATCAAGGCCAGCTCGCTTTGGCATCTGAGAGCGTCTATATGTCGGGATGAAACTATTCCGTATACACTCTTGGTCTCAGGTACTGACTGCCTGTGTTTACCGGTTTCCAAGTCCTAACTTCGTCTCTCCGGGAGTGCCACTCCTCAATTTGGCCAGCAGGTGGCAGTGCACCATTAATGGATTCTTTCCCCTGCAGTCCTCTTCCAGGCTGTTGTCCTTCACAGTGTTTGGGGGGAAAATCCAGCCAAACTGTAGTCCAAACAGAGGCTTTGTTGTAATTGTTTGCATGAAAGAATTGCACCTTCCAGCTGCTTAGCTGCTCAGAGCATGAGCAGCAGGGGAGTCCCTCCAGCCCTTGGACAGATCAATGTTACAACAAGGAGAAACAGACCGGAGCGTCCTTCCCGCTAACACAACCTCAAGCCCGGAGAGGCAGGCGAGTGAGGTGCAGAGCCCACTTAGAGCCACCAGCAGTGCTGCCTGTGAGCAGATCGGCTTCCCTCTCACTGGTAGTGGGCCAGTGTTTCAGTGTGTGCTGACCGTCCAGCAGAAAGTAAAGGTCAGAGGGCAAGGAGGAGCTTTGCCTGCTCTCTGCTTATACAGCTTACCTGCTCCTCCCCATCCCGGGAATCCTTAGCACCTGTTTATTCGAAAACCATCACCCACTTGCCTGTGCTTTATCTCATCAGCGTATCCTTTTATCTTGTGGATTGTGCCTTGATATTTTGAGAAAAATTTCCAGTAACAGATTCGATTTACATGGACAGAAACTTGAGCAAATGCCAGACTAGCAGGGGGGCCATTATTCTGTTCTATAAATAAGTTTAGACCAGAAACCTGGGAATCAACATGTTTTGGTCTAATCGAGGGGAAAGCAAGATAGATAAATTTTGAAACACAAATGACCACCTTCTGTTATTTAAGAATTGCTTCTGCCAACTTTGTGAGCTTAGATTTAAAGTCACAGCCCTCCAGCCATGCGCACCACTGAGGCAGTTCAGGGCTCGCAAGTTTTCTCAATAAAACTAAGAACTTAAAAAATAAATTGCCCTCTTATGTTAAAGAAAACAGATCCAACAACACAAAGACAAAAACCGCGGAGCTGTCTCTGTCTCCGTCTCTGAAAACGCCGGCCCTTAAATGGCTGCAGCTGCGCTCCATCGAGAGGGTCTTGAGAATACGAATTCATGCACCAGACCCAGCCCTGTGTTCAGAGGCGTCTTGCTCCTTCGGGTATCCAGCAAGGTCTTACAAACAGACACCACTTATGGTAAATGATTCCTTTCGTGCCAGGGCAGAAAGAGAAGAAAGCAGAGCAGTGGTGCGCCAGGTAGACAGGGCCGCAGCACGGTCCCCCTCCAGGCACCCCCTCCTTCAGGGCACCCCCTCCTTCAGGAGCTCCTGGGAGCACCGGGAGAGAAACCAGGGTGCTGCACACCTCTCTGCAGGCCGCTTGGTTGTACCAACTCTGATTTTATTTCTAATGTTACAGAAACCACAACTTCTCCAAGCTTTTGGCCCAAGGATTTGAAACATTTCTTCACTTGGTAGCACAGAATAATTTTCGTTACGGCACTTTTAGTGTAATAGGAAAATCAAATACGATGGTACGGGCTGCAGCTAGTGTTTTCTTAGCAGTCTCGACGCTCACCATCAAAGGCAGCAGGAAATAGAAGGTACACTCTTACCCCGTGAGATACAAAGGCTGGCTGAAAACTGAGCGTGTGAGTGAGCAGGGTTAGTCACGTGTAGTCACTAAGCTACTGTCCTTCCCACATTCCCGTTGTCCCTCAGACAGGTCCGTGTGTGACCCTCGCTCTTATTTTCCACCCCAGTAGGAGGCTTTAGGTTTTTATTTATTTATTTGAGACAGTGTTTCTCTGTAGCTTTGGAGCCCGTCCTGGAACTCTTGTAGACCAGGCTGACCTCAGACTCACAGAGATCTGCCTGCTTCTGCCGAGTGCTGGGATTAAACGTGGGTGCCACCACCGCCTGGCTGTGAGGCTTTAATTTTAAATACTTGAAATCTACATTGATATTTCTTGCAGAATCCTTATGGTCCTGGAGAATTTATAGTGAGCGTGTGCATGGGTTGAAGAAGCCCCAGCGTATTTTTCACTGCAGCCCCTCTCCACGCTCCCAGATGTCAAATGACAGCTTCGCTTCCGTGGTCAGGCGATTTCACACTTGAGGACAGCTCACAGCTGACAGCAAAAATGGAACACACAGAAGTCACGCTGCAAAGCGACTGCAGACTTCAGTGTAGAGCATGACAGTCGCGTGCTTCCTTCCCACGCTCCCCCAGCCCCCTGCAGTTAGACCAGGAATATATTCAGGGGAGGAGTCCCTTTGACCTTCTCTATGACATGTTTCCCTGCTGTCTCTTTCTTGCCAAGTGTGGCACTCAGCAGTATAGCCAGGAGTTTGATAGGAGAATCAGCCCAGGGAAGGTGTGAAAGTATGGAGACCACCAGATACCTGTGGTGTAGCTTCAGGTGATGCTTGTGATGTAGGTTCAGGTGCCCTGAGCATCACTGGTCCCAGATGTGGAGACCACCGGATGCCTGTGGTGTCACTGAGCATCGCTGGTCCCAGAGCCGGCATTCACTAGCTACATGACCTTGGGCAGGTTATCTAGGACCTTCAGCACTCGAGCGTAGTAGTAAGTAGATTTGTTGATAGGAATGAATCACCTGTGTCGGCCACATGACACCCTCCCTTCTTACACAAAATTCAGTTAGAGTTCAAGCTCATCTAGTGTGAAAACCCACCTACCAGCAGAGTTAAAAGAATTATTTTGCTTGGAAGACTTTTAAAGTATATATTTTTACTTTTTTTAAAAAGTGTATATTTTTGCTTACCTATAGGGTCTTTGTATAAACTATTTACAGTGGAAATGAGAGCTTCATTGAAAACATTTTCATTTAGAGGAAGAAGCCAGACACTTTTGAATGCATGATTCTCAGCAGCAATCACAATTATTTAAAGAAGTGAGTTTATTTAACTGTAAGGGTCCTAGAGTGACTTTAGCAGACAGGGACAAGGCAACAACTAAAGCTGTCTATTCAGAAGTAGTGAGGACATAGGCGGGGAATGTGATTGTGGTCCCGGAGGCTTTCTTCCTCTGCTGAAGAAAGTAACGGAAGGCAAGGCTGAGTTGTGGCTGAGGTGTGCTGAGCTGAGATGTAACACTTGATCAGTAGGTCCTGGCATGTGGATGTTTTGTTTTCTGGACAGCTCAGCAGGTGTTTTCCATCCTTTGCCTCGAGTTCTCGCTGTGAAGCCAGGCTGTTCTTCCAAGGAGAGGAAAGAGTGGGAATTTCTCGCTCATTCTCCACCGTATGCCGGAGTGAAAGGGGCTCAGGTCAGAAGTTGTTTCTGTCCAGGTGAAGAAGCCCATCTGCTGCCACGGAGAGGACAGTGAGTGCAGGTGGGCTTGAGGCCACCTGCACTTTTAGTGGGTTTGTAGTTTTGAACTGAGGTCTTCATATCTGTGCAGCAAGCTCTGTACCCACGGACCAGCCTTGCTGGCCTAGAGTGCTGAATCTTAGCCATTAAGTTCTGCAGCCTTTGAGCAACTACTTTCATTGAAACTATTATTTTTCTTTCCTATACAGTCTCCACGCCACATCGAAGGCTTATTCCTTCCAAGTAGTTCTTCATAAATACTCCATTCAGATAATGTTGGAAATGCTAAGGTTTTCAAAAGTTAATGGCGGCAAGGAGGATGGGGCTGCAGAAGCTCCGCTTACAGCAGAGTGTGCCGCCCTTGGCCTGACTAGCCCTGCCCAGAGCAGCGAGGAGAAAGCAGTGTCTGTCACTCTGCTTCTCTCAGCCTTCTCATCCGTCACCTGTGATGGCTTTGGTCGAGGAGCACTGTGACGCCTGATGGCCGTTCAGAGTGGATGCTGTGAGATCGTCAGTGGAAAAGGGAGCATGCCGTTGGTTTCTCCTGTTAGGAATGTGGGCTGAGGGAGGAAGCAAGACTGTGTAGCACTAGGAATTATCATAATCAGTCACCCAGAAGCCACATGGCACTTACCCGTTCCTTATTTCATTTCCCAAGAAAATGACTTGTACCGATACCTATAAACTCCTTAAAGAAGTAATTTTTGGCCCCAGAGTGCTGAATCAAGCAAAATCAAAAAGTATTTTGATTCAAGTTGTGTGGATAATTCAGGGATAATTCAGGAAAGTTTAGGACGTGGTTGCCAGTCAAGTGGGAGAAGCCTAGCCTGAGCCAGCTAGTGAGGCCTTGGTCCTATCCTGCTCGCCACCCCGCAGGAGCCCCTGGGGGCGGGGGCAGAAACCTGACTCCAGCTGAATTAGGAGAGGAGGCAGGAAGGGGCTGGAGTCCCCAGGTGAGTTCAGAGAGGGCTGTGTGAGGTGGAGGAGGGCTGCGCCCTGTTCCCTGGGAGGAAAGAGGGAGGCACGGCCACAGTCTTGGTGGATAACACTCCAGGTTAGAGCCCTGACTCTGGGGACACCTGAACGTTTTCAGACTGTTCTTATGCCCTGTGTGCCGGATGTGCCTTGCGCACAAGCAACGGAGCAGTGCTGGAGAGCTTGGGAAACACAGCTTCTGGAATATGACAGAGGAGCGAAATGTTCCTTTCACTGTATGGGGGGTGGGGGAGGTGGATGTGCCTGCCTGCCTGCCTGCCTGCCTGCCTGCCTGCCTGCCTGCCTGCCTGTCTGTCTGTCTGTCTGCAGATTAAGATCTGCGGTTGTGATCACTTAGGTAGGCTAACCTCACCTGACCAGATGAATTGCCGTTGACCCTGGGGTCCCTGTGAATAGCTGCTAAGCTGTGGTAATTTAGTTTATAGGTATGAGAGGGACCACCTAAAGCTGTAATGAAATGTGACATTGAAGACTGGAATAGAGGGTATAGCTCAGGGTGCTCCTAGGCAGACCCATTTCAGTGCAGCTAAGCCCAGGGTGCTCCTAGGTACACTCATTTCAGTGCAGCTAAGTCCAGGATGCTCTTGGGCACACCCATTTCAGTGCAGCTAAGCCCAGGATGCTCTTGGGCACACCCATTTCAGTGCAGCTAAGTCCAGGATGCTCTTGGCCACACCCATTTCAGTGCAGCTAAGTCCAGGATGCTCTTGGGCACACCCATTTCAGTGCAGCTAAGTCCAGGATGCTCTTGGCCACACTCATTTCAGTGCAACTAAGCTTTACTCTTACTGCTCTGCCTGCATTTGTAAGTTTTTGTCTTAGTTGTGAGAACTTAAAAAGTTTGGCTCTAAATTGGACCTGTTAGCCCCAGTGGCCCCGCTGCGTGGAAGGTAGAGATGGGAGGGTCTTGAGTTCCTGGTCAGCTAGACTTGGGTAAGGCTCTGTCTTAACCCTTGACTCCCAAATGAAAATATTTTCCTTTATCTAGAGTAGTACCCCAAACTTAGATAAAACCCTAAACAAAACACTGGGAGCCGTGGTCCCCAGAGAGCCAGTCTGCTAGCCGCAGCTTTCTCAGCTCCAGGGGCTGGGTCCTCACACTGGGCGGGGCCAGGAAACCTGGACTTCTCCATCTTCTTTCTGCCTGGTGTTGGCCAGCCTTTTCCTGTCACAGACCCGTGCCACCTGTGGCAGAGAAAACTGCCCCCCAGAGGCAGCCACTGTGCTCTGCGAGGGAGCTTTAGGTAGGTGTCCCTCCGCTCCCCAGTTGAAGCCACTATCAACTAGCTCACAGTCCTGTAGTTAGCAATTGCTTGACTCCATTTCCTACGGCTCTAACCTTTGTCCCACCTGCCATTAAACTTCGTAGTCAACACGGGGTAAAATTGCGGAGGACTTGAGATAGATCACGGCACTTAAAACAAACATTCTTGGATATTTGTGGTACTTTGAATGCCACGAATGAACAGTGCTATAGGATGCAATTGGAATATGTATTCAACAAACATTTATTAAATGCCTCCTGTGTCCCAGGAACTATGCCTGGGAGCCAGAAATAAAGACATAATTGGTATAATATTGACAGTTACTTTTGAAGTTATATCAAAGGAAACTGCTCCAACAGAGGACATAGACAATTGACTAACTAGGCTGTTAATAGATCTTCATAGGCAACTGGTCGTATTTATAGAATGAAAATGCACTGAGCTAACTCAAGACACGCTTCGCTAACCTCTTCCTACGGCCGAGTCCTTACAAGGATGCACACAAAAATGTTTCCTTGCGTCTTTCCCTCTGCTCTTTGGTCGTCAGCTGTAGTGGAAGACTAATGCTTCGCCCCTGCATAGAAAATCTTTACACACAGCCAGAGCTGTGAGAGAAATTGACTAGGATTTTGTAATTCTAGTCCCTTTCAATTAGCAGCAGATGCTGCGGGGAGAGCTTGTCTGTGTGGGAGCGTGGGACTAATGCTTCCCAGTGCTAGCTGAGGGATGCTGCAGCAGGAGAGGATGCTCGCTCCCTTGGTTCACATGTCACTAGTGACAGATGGCTTGATTAACCACCTTTCTTTACTATCCAAGTGCACTGCTTATGCCCGGCTCTCTTGTTAGAACTTAACGAAATCCTGACTATTTTAAATTTTACAACATACTTAAAAATCTTAGAAGAATTTAGATATGCGAGCTTCCCTCTGCCCCACTGTTATAAGTGTGTGCACGGTACTTAATATTAAGTTAATGAAATTTTGCCTTTATTTTTATATTGTTTCTCGCGGATCCTAAAAAATAATGTGTTTTTCTTGGTTGTTTTTCCAAGAGGGAGTTTTAGGACCCCAAAGACTACCCAGTTGTTTGGTGCTGTGGAGATGATGGTTCAGTTGGGAATGTTCCTGCTGTACAGACAAGGCTTGAGTTTGGACTGCCAGCACCCACATAAAAAGCTGGGTGCAGTGGAACATTTCTTTCACCCTACCACTGGGTGTGGGAAGAGACGGGTTCCTGGAGAGCACTGGCCACCCGGCTGGCCAAGCTGACCCAACTATCCATCTTGGGTACGTTGAGGATCTGTCTCAGAAAGTAAGTGGAGAGCCCACAAGGAAGACTGATGTCCAACCTGTACCTGCACACATGCAGACATATACATGTGACACACACACACACACACACACACACACACACACACTGTAGCCACCATGCATGTAGCCATGTATGCAGGTTTATAGACAAGGGCAGGCATGCAGTGTGGTCAATTTTGGCATGTACACACATGCACACATGAAAAGTCAGACACTCAGATTGTGTAGTCAGCACTGGTATGCACACACTCAGCACACACACCAAGTCAGACACTTAGATAGTTTTTGACAATTTGCAAAAAAGAGCATCCTGTAGCATCAGACAGCTGTATTCTCCCTTTCCCAGAGAGCATCCTGTAGCATCAGACAGCTATATTCTCCCTTTCCCAGAGAGCATCCTGTAGCATCAGACAGCTGTATTCTCCCTTTCCCAGAGAGCATCCTGTAGCATCAGACAGCTGTATTCTCCCTTTCCCAGAGAGCATCCTGTAGCATCAGACAGCTATATTCTCCCTTTCCCAGAGAGTAATCTGTAGTATCAGACAGCTATATTCTCCCTTTCCCAGAGAGCATCCTGTAGCATCAGACAGCTATATTCTCCCTTTCCCAGAGAGTATCCTGTAGCATCAGACAGCTATATTCTCCCTTTCCCAGAGAGTATCCTGTAGCATCAGACAGCTATATTCTCCCTTTCCCAGAGAGCATCCTGTAGTATCAGACAGCTATATTCTCCCTTTCCCAGAGAGCATCCTGTAGCATCAGACAGCTATATTCTCCCTTTCCCAGAGAGCATCCTGTAGCATCAGACAGCTGTATTCTCCCTTTCCCAGAGAGCATCCTGTAGTATCAGACAGCTGTATTCTCCCTTTCCCAGAGAGTATCCTGTAGTATCAGGCAGCTGTATTCTCCCTTTCCCAGAGAGTATCCTGTAGTATCAGGCAGCTGTATTCTCCCTTTCCCAGAGAGTATCCTGTAGTATCAGGCAGCTGTATTCTCCCTTTCCCAGAGAGTATCCTGTAGTATCAGGCAGCTGTATTCTCCCTTTCCCAGAGAGCATCCTGTAGTATCAGACAGCTGTATTCTCCCTTTCCCAGAGAGTATCTTGTAGTATCAGACAGCTATATTCTCCCTTTCCCAGAGAGTATCCTGTAGCATCAGACAGCTATATTCTCCCTTTCCCAGAGAGTACGCTGTCGTTGAGTGCAGTGTGTGAGCCTGTGGCTTTAAAATTGATCCATCTGTCTGATAGATGTTTGTGACATTACCTGTGAGACGTTGTTTGATGTGTGAATGTTGGTTTAATGGAAATATCATTTAAAAAGTTTTTTTTATTATATATATCAAGTTTTGTTTTTACCCCGGGAAAGAAAAGAAGTAAAGTCTCTAAGAATTTTACATATTTTTAAGAGTGTGGCTAAGAACAATCTAGCATATTCATATATCTATAGATATGTGACCCTTCTCCATGCCCTTGGTTGTTGTGGTGCTGTGTGAGTGTTTGGTTTTTGAGACAGTCTCATACTGTAGGCCAAGACGACTTGGGACTCACTGTGTAGCCTAGACTTGCTTCAAACCTGCGAATCATCCTGCTTCGAACTACAAGGGTTGGAATTACAGGTTGAGCTGTCATGCCTCGATCTAGGAGGCATATTTAAGAAATTAACAGTGGCCGCATCTGTGTGAAGCGTTGTCGGAAGGTGGCTTTCATTCAAAGCCTGAGTGAGGGTAACCTGATTTTCTTGTTTTCTCAGTTTTCAAGTATGGCTCCCAGCAGAGTTTTAGCTCTGTCTTTGGTTTTATTTTTGACTTGAGCTTTTGCTAAATTGAGTTCAGACTGCGTAGCCTGGAGTCACAGGCCTGGTCCTGTAGGTGTGTAGGTGGTACTGACTCTGCATGTTGGGCCGGCAGCTCTGTCCCCAGTGTCTGCACATTTCCTCAGGCCTGCGAATGTGCGCTGGGCTTGGCCTCTGTGCCGCTGTGCTGTGGCTGGAGACCAGTTCTTTTTAGGGGTGGGTGGGGGCAGAGTCTCCCAGACCTTGGGAAGAGCAGCCAATGCTCTTAACCACTGAACCGTCGCTCCAGCCCTAGGGTCTCTCTTTGTAAACAGACTGGTGCTCCTCGGCTCTGGCCTCTGAGTTCTGGGATCATAGGCCTGCCACTAGCAGGGGCTCAGAAGTATGTCCACACTTTCCGCTTCTGTTGCTTTATGTCTCAGGAGCTGCTCACTGTATACACCTCTGGACTCAGGTCAAACAGTCATTTTGGGCTGGGAGAAGGCTAATTTGTTTTTCTGACCTCAGGCAAGTTTTATTTATTAAAATGCAAATGAAATGCCACCACAGCTAAGCAGCTCTCGTTCTGTGTTTCAGCCTTGGGTGGTCGCATTGCTGAGACCATATCTTAGTCAGGGTTTCTTTTGCTGTGAAGAGACTCCATGACCATGGCAACTCTCATACAGAGAACGTTTAATTGGGGTGGCTTGCTTACAGTTTCAGAGGGCCAGTCCGTTATCGTCATGATGAGGAACATGGTGGAGTGCAGGCAGACATGGTGCTGGAGCTGGGGGTGCTACTACATCTTGCAGGCAACAGGAAGTTGGCTGACAGTTACACTGATTGAACTTTGAACAAAAAAGATCTCAAAGTCCGCCCCCACGGTGACACATTTCCTCCAACAAGGCCACACCTCCTAATAGTGCCACTCCCTTTGGGGGGCATTTTTTTTTAAAACCACTACAGACCATATTATTTTTCTGAAAACTATCCTGACTTGTTGAGAGTTGTGGATACAGTCAGCACTAGTAAGACAAGGGGGCATCTGGCTTCTGGTCCTGTAGTCTTTGCTGTTCTATCCATGTTTGTACCCCAGGGAATGTGATGCTTGAATCTTTAGTAGGAATTAAGATTCTATACTGAAGGTATGAACTAGAATGGGTTGTACTAAATGAAATTCTAGAGTTTATTAACTGTTTGGACATGCTAGATGCTGTCATAATTTTTTTTTCCTGAAGAGCTGAAATATAATCCCAGCCACTCTGTCTTCACACTGTGAGATGTGCACCTTCATTGCCCAGGCCACCAGTGAGTTCTGAGGGGAGGTGGGAGGGCATTACGTGGGCAGAGACAGAGACTGGAGCACGCTTGTCAACGGTGGCATCTAAGCTAATGGAGGGGGAGGAACTATGAGAACAGCTCATGAGCACTGTAGAAAGCTCGTTTCTGGAAGATGGAATTAATGTCACTAGAGCTGGAAGGGGTGGAAGAAACCGGGTTCCTCATCTTAGAGCAGCGCTCGGTCTCAGAGCCAGAGCCCCGTCCTTTGTCTCCGTGACGCACAGACAAAACCTCTGATTCTTAGGGGCCCCTGTCCTGTCATGTTTTTATGGGAAGTTAGTTTTTGCTGGCCATTTTGCTCAGTGCTGGGAGACCACTGTACTTGTGGCAAACAAGGACATCACCCAGCCTAGAAGTTGCAGAGACAGGATGGAGTGGTGGTGCGGGGGCAAATGGGAAGTCAACCCTTTGGGGTGTCTAATAAAGCCATTTTGAAGTCGGTAGGATGGCCTTCAACATGCTTCAGAGGATTTTCAAATGGACTTAGGTCTAAAAGGTGTCCTGGCTTCCCTGTCACCTGCACTTAAAATTTGCTCCAGCTTTCTGTGGCATTTCCTTAATTCTCTACATTAGAACCTTGGTTAGTCTTGTTTTGGGGTCTGGGAGAGTACTGCAGTGTGGAGGCCTTGGATCCAGTGCTGCTCTCACGGGAGCCCCTGGCTGATAGGCCAGTCTTCCATCTCATCCGGGAGTGCTGGGGTTGTGAGCATCAGCCACCACATCCGGCTTTCCTCTTACCTGCTGAGCCATCTGAGCGGGGGGGTGGGGGTGGGGGGGTGGGGGGGGACCGTTCTGTTCTTGCAGTGAATGTATGAACTGTCTTGTAGCTGTCTGTGAAGTCACTGCCCTTGCTTTGTATTAGAGTTTTAATATTTTTAAGATTTTGCAAGAAAAGCAGTTTTAGAGCGGTGGGTTTGACAACCACAAAAACCTCAGTTTCTTTTTAGCAGTATAATTCCATCTTATATCTTAAAACCTTAATCTGGGAATAATTGTTTTTCAAGGGTATTAAAAAGGCCACCAACGTCATTCATTCTGATAATTAGGAGAGATACTTTGTTTAAAGCCCGTGAAACAGGAGTTCAGTGAGAACTTAGTTCACTTGTTCTAACATTTGAGCCTCCAGCTGCTAGAAAGTCCTTCTTTGTATCTTACCTATGTGCAGAACTCTTTGTTGTAGATTAGAGTCACCTAGGAAACCAGGCACAGTGGCTCACGATGCCAATGCCACATCAATCAGCCCCTGCTTGATGCAAAGTCATTTCCGAGTGTTGCAAGCTGCACACAGTGGTCCTCGTGCACCAGTCCCTCTGGTCAGAAGCCCAAACAATGCAGTGGCCTTTATATTCTTGCCCACAGGTTCTCAGGGGGCCGGCAGTCCCTTTAGGCCCCTTACGATCTGAATCTGGAATGTTCTCTGAGGCTGTGCTAAGGTGTGGTTGCTAGCTGCTGGGCTGTGGGGAAGCGGCTGGGTTGGATGGTCTTGCCAGTGAGTGACCCGCCGATGGGTGCTGAGTTGATGATATTGTTTGGAGAGAAAGTGAGTTGCTGAAGGCCTGTGATGGCGAGGTGGTCTCCATGAGGTGAGAGCTTTGCTTTGCCATGCCCCCTCCCCCCCAGCTTGCTTCATTTTGGAGCCATAATCAAGGAAGCTGGCCAGCCTAGACTGAGACTACAAACCACGAGCCAAAGCAAGTTGTTCCTCCCTTGAGTGATATCAGATATAGTACTGTCACAGTACTGAAAACTAGTGTAAGGCCTGGGAGCCTTTAGAGGGTGGAGCTTGTTGTGTCTGAGAGGTAAACAGTTGGGGGCAGGAAGGGAAGTGGGTAGGCTGAGTCAGATCAAACTCACCCATTCCAGAAGAGATCTGAGACTCACGCCAGGCCTCCAGTATCTAGTCCAGCCTTCTAACAGGGAATGTCAAGTTTGTAGAAACTGGGAGGGAGCACCCAGGCCCTCCCTACGCCAAGCACTGTCCTGCACACCTGCCTGCTTCTCACCATCTCACTCCGCTCTTGAGATCGGGCCAATGAGATGTTTATGTCATTGATGAGTACTGGAAATCTCGCCACCCCAGAGGCAGGTCACTAAAATATTTGTCAATTCTATCACTCTTTAATCAGAATTCTGTACTTCGGTCCTATGTAAAGATGTCACTCAACACGGTCCTGCAATGCACACGCTCTTTACAGTTTACACACACTGCTAGATGGATTGTGGTCTTTCAGTTACTTGGAAAACAGTTGGCAAGAACTAGTGTGTTTCTTTTCTGCTGCATAGCTGAGGTCAGCTCATCAGAGAATAGAGGTTGTGGTTGGTGTGAAGCCCTGTAGGCAGAGACAGGCTGGGAAGGTCTGTGGCACGGGCCTAGTTATGCTTAGACTGTTTGCAGCCCCAAAGAAGCAACAAGAGACTGCTGAAATGGCCCAAATCTGGTACTTTGCCTGAGGGATAGTGTCACGCAGCCCTTGCTCGATGTCCTGAGAGTCGTGTAGGGCTCCCTCAAGGGCTCTGCAGAGTGTTGGTTAAAACCAGGGTTCCTATGCTTGCTTCACTTACTTTTCAAGTTCTCACCGACCCTCTAGAAACTTCTGCATATTTTGTCTTGAGTCGTAGGCTCCCTGTAGTCAAGCTGCTTTTGTTGGGATGGTGTCAGAGGGCAGATCCTAGCAAGGCCTTGGGACTGATGAGCTATCATTATGGAAGAATGAACAAGGTCTCGGGCAGGATTTAGTGGCTGTAGCCTCAGAATCGGTGCTCATTGTGTAGCGACCTGAAAGATGATACTTCAGAGTTCCTCCAGGAGCGAACAGGTAGAACTGTGGTTTCTGGCCATTCTAAGCCCCTAGCATTTTCGCTTATGGCTTTAAGCAGTATTTCTTTTGTACTTCAGAATGAGTGGGCTCGCATTTCACAGGCTCCTTCTTCAGTGAAAGAAGCTGAGAGATGAAGGGAGAGGCGGGTCATCCGCTCTTACGTGACATTGGGTGACGTGTGCCCCTGGTTTCTAACGGGGTTTTTATGCTGGCCTAGGTAATTTTTAAAGTGCCGTCTGGTCACAGGGAGTCTTTATTTCTAAAACAAAAGATGGTTTGACCGGGGAAATCAGCTGTGCTCCCTCGAATCTGAAAGAGGGAACAAGTGCTGATCTGGTTGGTTCAGGAAACCTTAAGCACAGTGTCTTGAAGGTGTCCCTCCGTCAACCAGAGAACAAATGTCTCCGTTTAATGTATGACTATGTCGGGAAAAAAATGCAACCCCAGTAGGTGAGCAAAGAGAGAAGGGACTTTCAGGGATTTGAAAGCCCATGAGTGTTTAGTATTTGCTCTCTCAGCATTAACAAGGTCACCTTGCTAATACATGTTAATTTTGAAAGTTTAATTGACCTCTGGAATTTTAATATCAACCTTTTTTGGTGTGTTTAGAGGTTGGAGCAGTCACAGAAGAAACGGAAGCTTGTGATTGGTGGAGCCTGGGCGCTGTCCTCTTCGAACTTCTCACTGGCAAGGTATGCAGTGACCTAGACACCTAGTGCATGCATCCAGCTGCCGCCCTGACTCCAAGTCAAGCGCATTAGCCTTTCCTGTAGCCAGGGCTGAGGAAAACTTCAATGTCAGAAGCAGGCAGAGGAATGTATCAAGATACTGATTTTTAAAAAAGCCCTGTAACATTGAACAGTTGATGGCAATCCTCTGCCATACCATAGCTACCCAGCGAGAGGCTCGGCTCCTCCCCCGCCCGCCTAGCGAGACAGCATTAGCAGAACCACATCTGTGGGGTCGTCACCGGCATGTGTTAGAATCCTCTAGATTCTTTCAGGTTCTTGTCTGAATCCAGGGGACATTCAGTCTTAAAAAGCTAATGTTGACATTAAAGGTAGTGTCTTTCCTCCTACACCGCACATTCCTCTCTCTATTCTAAGATGGGGACAGCGTGCACTCGCTCCTATTAGGAACTTTTAAGCTTGACGCTTGAGGTTAATAGACCTTAGCTGAGTCTTGTGCCTGTTGCCTCCTCGGAGGAACCAGGAGTAGTTGCGTGGTCCCACTTTGTTGATCACCGTGGAGTACACAGGAGCTGGCATTCGTAGGCAAACTGTAAAATGTAACTGTCCACGCGTTAAGGTGGTGGTGGACAAACTCCACCCTGGAAAGATTTCCCAGAACATTAGTTCCTTCAAAGCTGTCAAGTCCCCCTGTGGAGCCTGTGTGTTGTTTCAGCTTTCTGGTTGGGGAGGAGAAGGGACGGTGGCACAGCCTGTGACGGGGGCATGGCGACTGTCAGCTCCTTCCTAATCTGTCTCGGTGACGCCGTGTTGACGGCTGTGCCTCCACGTTAGATGGTGTCAGCTCTCTGTAGCTGCTGTCTGAGTGCCCCGTGGTATAGCAGGGTGTGATGTGACTTGGGATAAGAAATGTAACTGATTGGCTGTTTCAGACGCTGGTGGAGTGCCATCCCGCAGGAATAAATACCCACACCACTTTGAACATGCCAGACTGCGTTTCTGAGGAGGCTCGCTCACTCATTCAACAGGTAATTGAATCGACCCCCGGGGTCAGTACCTCGGGCTTGCAGATCAGCGGAGCCCACTGCAGTAAAGCCATGAGGGAGTTATTTGGGGGTGGGAGAGACTCACGTACTGTTACATTCAGAGTGAACATGGTACATTCGTAGGACCAGAGGAAGGGCTGAAACTGTTGGAACTGATTTTTGTATTAAGTTGGGGCTTATATTGAGTCTGTTCCGTCTATTTATGGGATGTGAGAGTAGATTACTTTGGGCTTGTATGGGCTGCCGTTCCCCATTGTGAGAGTAGATTACTTTGGGCTTGTCTGGGCTGCCGTTCCCCATTGTGAGAGTAGATTACTTTGGGCTTGTCTGGGCTGCCGTTCCCCATTGTGCTGTGTAGCTGTTTGAGTGTTGGTCCACTCTCTAATTCTCATTCGCACAGGGAGAGGGAGGGGAAGTGTTGTCAAGTCAGCGCTAAGGCCTTCCTCCCCAGACGGGCCTGGAGCCCTGTGTCACTTAGAATGTGTGATATATACATACTTACTTCTGGTGGTGGTGAAGAGAGACTGTTGAGAATTTAGGTGCAGTATTTCAGAGATCTGGGCTCCAGTGAGCTGTTCCTGCTAATTCTCCTGCATTTAATAACTGTGTTGAACAACACAAGCCATAGTGACCAGAGCTTTCCAGGCTGTGGGGTTCTGTAGTGTCTACAGTGTTATGGCTAGGCAGTCCTGATGAAAAAAACTCAGCATCCCAAATGTTCTGAAGTCTGAAACACTTCGAGGGCCCGTGTGTGCTCAGGAGGTTTAGGATTTCAGGGTGTCTGAGAGCGCGTGTTCAGGAGAAGATTCCTCACTTTGGCCTCTGTCCTGAGGCCGAGAGTCTGATGGGGAGGCACTGTGTTGTGTTCTGTTGTGAGGCTCTCAGCTCTGAGGTGCTTACGCTCCCATGAGAGTCTTACAGCAAGTGATTTGAAATGGCAAATTAAGTGAACTAAAGTTATTCAATGAATATGGATGTTTTGAAATCAGTGGAAATAAAAAAAGAGAAAAGGCATATGAAGAGAAAAACCCCTCGTGCTCCCCGAAGGAGTGATTTTGATCCCATTTGGCAGTACTGTAGGCGAGGCATAGTGCTGAAGCTGTGGGGAAGACCAAATAACTGTCCACAGGCAGGGCGAGGAGGGGCTCAGACAGGCAGAAACTACCTCAGAGTTCTGAAATCAAGATAAAGAGGTTCTAGTAGGTGCTGGGGAAGTATTGGAGACGCTGTCCCGGACTGTGTGTGACTTTTGCTGGACCTTGAGCACAGTTTGATGGGCGAGGCTCCACATGGGGAAGTAGCCAGGGGACCGAGCTGTGAACGGATGCTAGCAAACGCTAGAATACGAGCTTCAGGAATTTCACATTTGAAGCCGTGTTTTAGAGTGAGTAGGTGGAAATCCAGTTACAGAGAAAGGCTTGCCTGTTTAGCTCCCCCTGAGGTAGTGCGTGTGCTCCAGGAACAGGAAGAGTTGACGCTCACTCATTAAACTACTGGTGTATTTCAGTCGGCAGGTGTGAGCTGTCTTTGAAATGGGTCTGTATTCCCATTATGTTCATAATAATAGCCTTTAAAACACATCTTGGCAAGCTGGAGAGTTGACTGAGGACTTCGAGCACTGGCTGCTCTTTCAGAGAACCTGAGTTAAGTTCCCAGCACCCACATGGCCACCCATAATTGCAGTTCCATGGGATCCAACACCCTTTTCTGACCTCTGTGGACAACTGGCATGCATGTGGTATACATACATACATGTAGGCAAAACACTCGTAAAATAAATCAATCTAAAAACTCACATTTCAGGAACTTCTAATATGAAAGTTTTGTGAACAATTAGCTTTAATAAACAGTACTAGAGCTGGGTGGTGGTGGCACACACCTTTAATCCCAGCATTTGGGAGACAGAGGCAGGTGGATCTCTGTGAGTTTGAGGCCAGTCTGGTTTACAGAGGGAGTTCCAGGACAGCCAGGGTTACATGGAGAAACCCTGTCTTGAACCCTCCCTCTGCCCCGAAACACACGCACTCACACACACACACACACACACACACACACACACACACACACAGTACTAGGATGATTTAGAATGCTAGACAAAATAACTTCAGGTAAAAATATTAGTATTTTTTTTATTTTTTTACTTTTGAAATGGGTCTTATCATGTAGCTCTGGCTGGCCCAAAACTTTAAGAGCAGGCTGACTTTGAACTTAAATAATCCTACTGTCTCTGCCTCCTCAGTGCTGGGGTTAGAGGTGTATCCACATCCCAGGTACTAGTGTAGAAGTATGTGGCTGGTCACATCCAAGTGAAGGAATGGCTTCTCAGACTCTAATCACACATCAGGGACTGTGATGCCATGTTGTGCTATAGGTTCTGGAGTCAATGTGCTTGAATTCAAACCCTGCTTGGCAACCTAATACCTGTGTGATCTTATTAAGCAGGTTAGTAGTTTCCATACAAAAGGAACAAAGGGCCGTTGCCGGCAGAGTTACAGTGGGCTGAGTGCCTAAGTCCACCCATGTTACCCAGTTAGGCTAATGGCTGGCCTGCGACAAGTGCAATCTCAAGTCTTAATTATTGTAGAAGGGCAGGGTTGAGGCTCATGACTTCTGTAATTTGATGGGGCACATGCTTGCATTATGGGGCTGCTGATGCAGGAATCTGGCAACTGCTGGTTTTGCAGGGGAAAGGCTTAGAAGTTGTGGACTAGAAATGAACCAAAATTAGTCACACAAATGCACGAAACTGTCATAAAGAGTTCTAAAGCCAGGGACTAGCACACACAGTTGCTGCACACATTCAGAAAGGGTTCTAAAGCCAGGGACTAGCACACACAGTTGCTGTACACATTCATAAAGGGTTCTAAAGCCAGGGACTAGCACACACAGTTGCTGCACACATTCAGAAAGGGTTCTAAAGCCAGGGACTAGCACACAGTTGCTGTACACATTCATAAAGGGTTCTAAAGCCAGGGACTAGCACACACAGTTGCTGTACACATTCATAAAGGGTTCTAAAGCCGGGGACTAGCACACACAGTTGTTGCTTATTTATGAACAGCACACCAGGTGCTGTTTATTTTATAGATAGTTAAATTAATAAATAATGAGCAAAAATTAAAAATAAAGAAGAAAGTGGACTCTTGGCTAAAGTTGGATAGTGGCCTTTGGTAGGCAATGATGCTGGCAAGTCCCCCTCCCCAGTGCTCCAGCACCAGACAGGAGTGGGGAAGTCATTTTAGTGCCCCTGAAACGGACTAAAGGGTACAGTGACCGGGAAATCAGCTGAACATAGGGCAAAGGTGTCTTGCCTCATCGTCTTTACAGTATCCACCTGTTTCTCCTTCCTTTCCTCATGGGACCAGGCTATAGGGACAAGCTCTGAGCATCAGGAATGGATAGGAACTTTCCGTAGGCCAGCATAGACTGTTTGGGCCTGAACTGTGAATGGCTTCTCCTGCCTGTGGAAAGAGATGGAGGCTTGACTGGCTGAGTGTTTGGACACAGCCTTTACTGAGTCCCTGGTGGACAGCTAAGCTATAGAGACATGGGAAGCCCAGCTGAAAGAGCAAAGCCAACCAACCAGAGACATCAGCAGCGCTTCACAGTGCAGGGGAGAGGGAAGGCTGTGGACTTCAGAACTGAGTGAAGTGGGTACCAGACAAGGACACAGACCACAGCCGTGTAATGTTCATGGGACACAGATCACAACCATGTAATGTTCATGGGACACAGACCACAGCCGTGTAATGTTCATGGGACACAGATCACAGCCATGTAATGTTCATGGGACACAGACCACAGCCGTGTAATGTTCATGGGACACAGATCACAGCCATGATAATGTTCATGGGTTACAGACCACAGCCGTATAATATTCATAGGGACACAGACCACAGCCATGTAATGTTCATGGTAATACAGACCACAGCCATGTAATGTTCATAGAACATAGACCACAGCCACGATAATGTTCATGGGACACAGACCACAGCTGTGATAATGTTCATGGGGACACAGACCACAGCCATGATAATGTTCATGGGGACACAGACCACAGCTGTGATAATGTTCATGGGGACACAGACCATAGCTGTGATAATGTTCATGGGGACACAGACCACAGCCATGATAATGTTTATGGGGACACAGACCACAGCTGTGATAATGTTCATGGGGACACAGACCACAGCCATGTAATGTTTATGGAGACACACCATGTAGAAACATTCTGTTTTCAGGGAAATGTCACATGACTGTAGTGGAGGCATAGGTGGTGGGACTTGTGCAGAGAGTACCATTTTATGGAAATTGTCTCAGGGTGACCCCAGATCTGGGCTTAACAAAATACCCACCAGTTACTATAATATTTTCAGAGAATCAAAATAGGCTGTGTTTAAAGAATTAAGGGAAGGTGTCATAACAATAAAATAAGTTACAAAATTAAAAGTTGAGGAAAACCAGGTTGAAATATTACACTAAGTTCACTGAATGAAGTGAGAAATCCCTGGAAGACCACACTGACATATCTGAGAAATCCCTGGAAGACCACGCTGACATATCTGAGAAATCCCCGGAAGACCACGCTGAGATGTCTGAGGAATCCCCAGAAAACCACACTGACAGATCCAAAAAAGCCCCAGAAGACCACGCTAACACATCCAAGGAATCCTTGGAAGACCACACTGACACGTCTGAGAAATTCCAGGAAGACCATGCTGACGCGTCTGAGAAAGCCCCAGAAGAACACGCTGACATGTCTGAGAAAGCCCCGGAAGACCACGTTGATATGTCTTAGGAATCCCCAGAAAACCACGCTGACATGTCCGAGAAATTCCCAGAAGACCACACTGACAGATCCAAAAAAGCCCCAGAAGACCACGCTGACACGTCCAAGGAATCCCCAGAAGACTACGCTGACACGTCTGAGAAAGCCCCGGAAGACCATGCTGACACGTCTAAGAAATCCCTGGAAGACCATGCTGACACGTCTAAGAAATCCCAGGAAGACCACGCTGACACGTCTAAGGAATCCCAGGAAGACCATGCTGACACGTCTAAGAAATCCCAGGAAGACCACGCTGACATGTCTAAGAAATCCCTGGAAGACCATGCTGACACGTCTAAGAAATCCCAGGAAGACCATGCTGACACGTCTAAGAAATCCCAGGAAGACCACGCTGACACGTCTAAGGAATCCCAGGAAGACCACACTGACACGTCTAAGAAAGCCCCGGAAGACCACGCTGACACGTCTGAGAAATCTCCGGAAGACCACACTGACACGTCTAAGGAATCCCAGGAAGACCACGCTGACACGTCTAAGAAAGCCCCGGAAGAACACGCTGACATGTCTGAGAAAGCCCCGGAAGACCACGTTGATATGTCTTAGGAATCCCCAGAAGACCATGCTGACACATCTAAGAAAGCCCCGGAAGAACACACTGACATGTCTGAGGAATCCCCGGAAGACTACGCTGACATGTCTGAGGAATCCCCGGAAGACCACGCTGACATGTCTGAGGAATCCCCGGAAGACCACGCTGACATGTCTGAGAAATCCCCGGAAGACCACGCTGACATGTCTGAGGAATCCCCGGAAGACTACGCTGGCATGTCTGAGGAATCCCCGGAAGACCACGCTGACATGTCTGAGGAATCCCCGGAAGACCATGCTGACACATCTAAGAAAGCCCCGGAAGAACACACTGACATGTCTGAGGAATCCCCGGAAGACTACGCTGACATGTCTGAGGAATCCCCGGAAGACCACGCTGACATGTCTGAGGAATCCCCGGAAGACTACGCTGGCATGTCTGAGGAATCCCCGGAAGACCACGCTGACATGTCTGAGGAATCCCCGGAAGACCACGCTGACATGTCTAAAATATAAGCAGGAGGATGGGTCGGAAGAAATGGCCTACTCTGAAAACATGCTCCAATGTATGAAGAATAATGAACAGGTCCAGAGAGGTCTATGAGGCAATATTTTTCTTTCAAATGCACCAATGTACATACAATGAGAGTTCCAGAAGAAGAGGAAGTTGGGAAAAGAAGCAGAAATACTTGAAGAATAATGGGTGAAAATAGCCCTTGTTTCAGGAGTGACACAGAAGAAACTTAGTGGACACTGCGTAGAAAAATGAGAGCCACATGCAGGCACACTGATGCCAGATTGTTGAAAAGCAAAAACAGGAAAAATGTAAAGCCAGCAAGAGAAAGGCCCATCTGATGCTTTGCTTCTTGTTGAAAACAACGGGAACCAGAGATACTAGGATAGCATTCATAGTATTGAAGGGAAGAATCAGTCAGCCTATAATTCAGAAAAGTTACTTTTCATAAATGGTAAAATAAAGACACTCCCAGATAAAGAATGACTGAGTAGCTCCCAGCCATGGATGCACATGTGCAAGAGCTAGGGACTCTTTCGGGGTGGAGGGCATGGTGGCCGGTTGGGTGCTCAGGTCTGAGCACGCTGTGAACAGTGCAGTTGTTGAGAGAAGTTCATAAAAAGTCTCTTAAGTATATTTTTTCATTTAGATCTCCCACCTGTTTTAAAAAATACACATGTAGTGATAATTATGAGATGGTGGTATTGAGTTTATGACATGTATAGATACGATATAAATGTAGCTCTTGGTGTAAGTCTATTTTTCAATCCCAAATTCAAACAACAGATCGTGTATGTGTGTGTGTGTGTGTGTGTGTAGGCTGTCAGGGCTTGGCATCTCATACCTGTAATCTCAACATGTGGAAGACTGAGACAGGAGAACTACCATTAGTTCAGGGCTAGTTTGGGCTACATACTGAGGCATTCCAGGCCAATCTGAGTCACAGTATGAGACCCTGCTTTAGAAAAAAAAGAAAAGCTAGAAAGGATTGTGTGTTGTGTGTACGTGTTTTTCCCGTCACCTCTCTCTACACAGTGCAGAAGCTATTTGTACATTGTCACTTTGTGTTGTGTGTTAAAGTCATCTGAGATGATTTGGAGTGTGGGAGACATGCTTATATGTTGTCTGAGTTTCTGTCCTCCCACCAGGTCCCACAGCCATTTAGCCCCAAAGAAATCACACAGAAGTCTACATTAATCATAAACTGATTGGCCCATTAGCTCAGGCTTCTTATTAACTCTTACAACTTATATTAGCCCATTATTCTAGTATATGTTAGCCACATGGCTCGTACCTTTTTCAGTGGGGTAGGTCACATCTTCCTTCTTCTGTGTCTGGGCAGGACTGGGGAGGAATGGGCTTTCTCCTTCCCAGAATTCTGTTCTCACTGACCCGCCTCTACTTCCTGTCTGGTTGTTCCCCCCTCCATACTTCCTGCCTGGCTACTGGCCAATCAGCGTTTATTCAAAACATAATTGACAGAATATAGACAATTGTCCTACACCACTTATAGACTTGTTCGAGCACTGTCGCAGACTTGAGAACCATGTATCTTGGTATTCATGCAGACTCTGGAACCAGGACCCCATGGACACCAAATGGTGACTGTACCTAGCAATAGTAGGTGGGCAGGATTGGGCCATGGAGGGAGAAAATTCTGCCTGTTACTGAGTTAGTGCTATTCTGAAGTAGATTATAATAAATTAAGTTGTGTGATCTCTACAGCAACTGCTAAAGGAACCCTGGGAACTTCCTAAGTGAGTGTCTGTACACACTGTACAAGTCACTGAAGTACCTGGAAAAGTAGACAGGACAACTTTGAGTTCAAATACAAATGGGCTAAAGGAAAAGGTTAAGGACAGGCCAACTGCACAGTCACCCTGGGAGCTGGAGGGTACGAAAGGTTAGCAAATGGACATTAGAGCAGGGGCCTGCGCACGACAGACAGCATCTCGGGAGGACAGGTCAGCACAGGAAGTGCACCTGGTAATAGCCCAAAAAAGGCTGAATTGAAGGGAAAAATAGTTCAGCAAAACAAATGGAGTCCTCCATATTTGATCTAGGTAGTTCTGGACACCAGCAGGCTGTAGGGGATGCATGGACGTCCTCTGTACATGGACATGTATGTACATGTACAGGATACAGATGGAGGCTCTGCAGTGATGGCAGAGGGAACACGCTTACCACACGCAGTGTCTGCAGATGCTCACCAGGCCCATTGAAAGCAGCCTCGGGTGACTGTGTGCTTTGCACCCATACCTCCACCGTTAGAAAGGCTGAATCTAACAGCATACTCTGACGACAGCAGAGGAATTATCAATCAATAACAGACAACAGGCAGGCCAAAGTTTCAAGGTCATCCTTGGCTTTACAGCAAGTTATAGGCCAGCCTGGACTTCGGGAGATTCTGCTTCCAAAACAAAAAACAGCTCAAAACAAAAAGCACTCCGAACCCCAAAAGAGTTAGCTAAATCTACAAATACTTGGGGATTAAACCCCATACTTACTTCTGAGTAACTTACAGGTCAAAGAAGTCCTAAGAAGAATCACAACACAGTATTGTTGTATATGGAAGTAGAAACCCATCCCAGGGCTTGTGGAGGACCAGTACCGTTATTACACCTGCATTTACACAAGGAGGAGCCCTGACATTGGAGTCAGACACTGAAAAGAACTGGAAAGATCATGCTTATGATCCCAACAATTGGCAAGCTAAGGCAGGAGGATTGCCATGAGTTCAAGGCCAGTCAGGGCTCTAGAATGGGTCCCTACTTAAAAAAATGAATGAATACAGAACTATACAAATAAACAGAAGCAACAGGAACCAGTGAGAGAGGAAGAAGGGGAATCACAGCTTGAAAAGGTGAGTGGGGTCGGGAGACTGTCCAGCTGCAGCGTACAGAGGCGGAGATGCCTGGCGTTTGGAGCACTCTTAAAGAACGCTGCTGTGAACTAGCTCACCCTGTACTGCAGTCATCAGGACAGCCGTGGGCTTTGTACACATGCGTGGGACTCAGTGCTCAGCTGAGCCCCACCCTTACTGCGTCCCGCATAGAGACTAACTCACAGTAACTCCCAGGACTCTGTGGACGAGCTAGAACTGTCGAACCTGCAGAGGAAACACGAGAAACCGCACATGGCCTTGGGCTACGGCAGAGCTCTTAGAACACCAAAGCATGAGCCATAAAAGAAACACTGATAAAGTCGACTTCATTAACATTAAAAATGTGAGCACTTCAGAGATGTGTGGAGAAAGTGGAAAGCCACAGGCTGGGGAAGATGTTTGCAAACCGCTGTCTGTGCTTGTGTTCAGGATGAATACAGACAGGACTCTTGTCACCCAAGCAAGACAGACAGCTTGGTGTGGAAATGGGTGGAAGGTGAGCTGTTTCAGCCGAGAGGCTATCTGGATGGTTATCAGGGCATACAGCCGTGATCGGTGTCATTAGTCCCAGGGAGTACAATTAAAGCCACCACGAGAGGCATGGGCCCTCTAGAGCTGCTTTCACTCAAGGCCAGAGGGTACGGAGGCAGAAAACCCAGGGTTCTCGCTCCTTGCTGATGGGACTGTAGACAGGTATGGCCACATTGGGACAGTTTGGCAGTTTCTTAATAAGTTATATACAAGCCTGCTGTGTGACTGAGCAGTTCTGACCCAAGGAATAAACTCAGCTGGAAACGCTTGACTTCCTGAGCAACACACATGACTCTTAACAACAGTGTCGTTCAGTACAGCCGGAACTGGGAACTTGGAGCCCACTAGCCAACGAGTAGATTAACAGTGGTAGAGGCATTGTGGACTATCAATCAGGAGAAAAACCAGTGCTTACCCACGGATGGTTCAGTCCCACAGGCGCTGTGCTGGGGAAGGAGAGCGCAAAGGCTCACTTAGTATTGCACCCCATAGCTGCCTGGGAAGGGCAGGCTCAGAGCAGAGGCTGCTGTGGGCTGAGGTTGTGGGGAACAGATGTCACGGAGCACCCCTTTTCAGGGGGGCGTGGAACTGGACTGGACCATGCCCAAGTCTGTTGACGTGGACTTGCAGTAGATGTCTGTATGGTTTATAAATTGTCCCTTAGCGAAGCTGTTGACACAGAATGTGAGGATGCAGGCATGTCTCAGGTACACGCTCCCAGCATGCCCAGGGCCTTCATTGCTTTTTGTTTTTACTCTTAAAAATCTGACTGCCTATGACATTATTTTCTTATTTTATACATAATTCCTAATTCTGAATAAGTCATAACCTATTTCATTCACTGGATCAAATTACTTCATCAAATGTACCAGCCAGTTCAGAGGAAGTGGTTTGGGGACATAGCTTTGCTTGTTCAGATTTGAGCGTATGTCCTGGTGGTGTAGCGTTAAGGAACTGGAAGACAGTGGGGCTCCCAGACTCCTGAGTCCTGGAGAAAGCAGCTACATCTCTTGATCCTGTTACCCTCTTTGAGGATAAGGGAAAGCTGATGACCAGCTTGTCACTCAGGTGGGATGCTCCGCCAGACCACAGCCAGATAGCCGGTCCTGAAGTCCTTCCCTTCACAGCCCCCTTTTCTCTCATTGCTTCTGTGTTCCTGTCACTCACAGAGGCTTCTGTTTCAGCTCTTGCAGTTCAACCCTCTGGAGCGTCTGGGTGCTGGAGTGGCCGGTGTTGAAGACATCAAATCTCACCCATTCTTCACTCCAGTAGACTGGGCAGAACTGACAAGATGAATGTCATGTGGAGTGCTCATCACAGGACAGACCCCTCGTGATAGGACTTCAGCTGCTGTGCCAGAGCCTTGGGCAGTGGGCTGACAGACCCCCTTACCCCTGTCTGACATGAGACCAGTGAACCTTGCCAGCAGCGGCTCTGCTCTCACCTTCCCCCAGATGTGACGTAATGTGACTTCAGGGTTTCAGGTGTGTGGCAGACACCTGTGCAAAACACCTCTGCTGGGAAGTTGTAAGTGTAGAAGGGGCATTTACGTGACTGGGGGGCCTTGTGGTGACAGCTGATGGTGCTTCTGCTGAACAGGACTGGTTTACACGACTGAGTCAGGATTTGCTGAGTAACACACTAATCTGCTCTGTGGACAGTGTCACCAGGGTGCTGACAACGTGAGGAGGAATGCCCAGTGCTGACAGGGCCAGGGGAACTGAGGAAAAACACTCTTGCCAGCTTTGAACCTGCTGGTTGATGCTGCTAACTCTGAGGGCTCCTGGGAACACGCCTGACTCCTGTCCGTCTCCCCTGGCTCCATGTCCTGCATCCTCTGCTCATTCTCTTGGGCTCTGTTTTCCCACTTCTGTTAACACAAAAGGGAGGGGTGTTCATCCCCCAAGCTGCCAGTGTAACAAGAAATCATGATGTCCAATAAATGTGGTTAAAACTCGGATGGCGTCTTTATTAATAGCTTAAGATTTAAAGGTTCATTTTGAAGAGTCCTTCTTTTCTGTTCCTGCTCTTGTGGAAGGTGGACAGTTGCTGCTGCTGTGGCCGAGGGTGTTTGTTTTCCTCTGGGCTGGCGTACCTGGACCCATAGTCTGTCGTGTATACACATCTTGTGTCACAGCCCAGCGAGGTGATGCTGAGCTGAGCTCCTGACGCTCACCTGTCTCATGTCTAGTGATGCCACGTCATCTTGCTGAGGTAGCGCCGCTGCCACCATGCTGTTTGCCAAAACTTAGAGATGCCTTAAGTGCTAGTGCCTGTCAAACTTCTTGTGGGACAAGGCACTGCTTCCAAGTGAGAGGCCACCAGAAATGACTGGAATTTTCTGTTGTCATTGTGTTTTGTTTGTTTGTTGTATCAGAACCTTGTGCCTGCATGTTAGGCAAGCAGTGTCCCGAGCTCCAGCCCCTGAATTTTTCCTTCCGTTCTAAAGCATGTGCTTTTAGAGTCTGTGTGAGAGGCCACCCCGGCCCCAGGAGCATCTCAGCATCCATCTGCTGACTTCCAGGTCTCCCATCAAGATAAACAGAAGCAGAAATGTTTGTTGAACACAGGAAATGTGCAAGCATTTTCCCTTTTTCTATTATTTGACTCCCCTTTCCCCTTTTCGGTCCCTTTATAATCTGAAACCCAGCTGAAGGGCTGTCACAATACCAGGTTGGGATATAGCAGGTCACCAAGATCAGACCTCAGTCAAGATGACATCAGTCCCTGGAGCTGGGTTTGGCTCGCCACCCCCTGGCCTCATGACAGGAACTCACGCAGGTGAGACACAGAAGGACTTCCTGTGTGGGTTGGTAGGAAGTCTGTAAGCACTCAGAGCCAGCCAGGGCAGAACTTCCTTCCAGAAGTGCCCTATGACATAAAATCAGGACTTCACAACCTTCCATGTGACCTGGACCCCTGGGCTCGGAGGACAGTAACCCAAACGGATGGGTGCCAGGTCGGTTGGTGGACACACGTCCACAGCTGTGGCTTCTCTTTCTGCATGCTTGGTTGGGGCTTGCACTCAGTGTAAACACACCATTCATGTTGGACACAAATTATTTTAGAGATAAAATGGACTCAATGTCTGTGTGTGAAGCCCATCCTTCATGCCATGCCGTGTACATGCCTGAAATCCAGCTGCATGAGACAGACTTCGGTTGCAGCTCATGCCTTGTTGGCTCAAAGAGGCTTGGAATATGGGTCAAAACCGTTCGAGAAATTACCAATTTTTTTTTCAAATCCATTTTTTAAAAACTAGAGTAAAAGTAAGATTTGCCATTTCAATCATTTTGAATGTGTGCATGGGTGTGTGTGTGTTCATATGTATGTGTGCACGTGTATGAAGGTCAGAAGTCGACACTTGGTGTCTGTCTTGGTTAGGATTTCTATTTCTGCGATGAGGCACCATGACCAAAAGGTAAATTGGGGAGGAAAGTTTATTTGACTTATATTTCCCCATCACTGTTCATCACTGAAGGAGTCAGGACAGGAACTCAAACAGGGTAGGAACCTGGAGGCAGGAGCTGATGCAGAGGCCATGGAGGGGAGCTGCTTACTGGCTTGCTCATCATGGCTTGCTCAGTTTGCTTTCTTATAGAACCCAGGACCACCAGCCCAGGGGTGGCACCACACAGTGGGATGGGCACTAATTAAGAAAATGCCCTACAGGCTTGGCCACAGCCTGAGCTTATGGAGGCATTTTCTCAGATGACTTTATCTTGTGTCAAGTTGACATAGAACTATCCAGCATGGTGCCTTCTTCCATTTCTCCCTGCTGTATTTTTTGAGGCAGTATCTCTCACTGAGTTTTATCTGGACTGTCTGTGAGTGAGGTGAGTGAGCCTCAGGGATCCTAACTCCTCCTTCCCAGTGCTGGGAATTCAGGTCCATGTTGCCTGTGTTTTCATGTGGAATCCGGGAACCTCATGTTTGTGTAGCAGGCACCTTGCCCACTGAGCCGTCTCCCTACCCCTACTTCAGCCACTTTGGGCATCGATGCAGAAGTGACATTTAGTACACGCAAATCCTCCTGCAGCTGTCACCACTCTCTCTCCAGAACTGAGCCAGAACATGTCTGTTCCACAACTTCCTGTTTGTCTCCCCAGCTGCTGGTCTTCGTGGCTTGGGCTCTGGTAGGTATTTCATGTAAGTGGAATCATAGGCTGTGTGTTTTTGTGTGTCTGTTGACTTAGTGTGTCATTTCCAAGGCCCATCCATGCTGTGGATCGCGTCTGTCTCCATTTAAAGGCCATCTCATGCCCCATCGCGAATATATCACTTTTGGTGAAGTGACTCACCTGGTGAGTGAAACTCAGCCCTAAGGGGAGCCGTCTTCTTGACCTGGCTGTGATCGGCGGCCTGTCCTCCCTAGCCTGGCCGACTGTCCGTCTGTTTATAGCGCTCCATCATGGGCTTACCACGTTTGACTTTAACTGTCTGTCTGTTCACCTGACACTGTTTTACCTTTGGGCTCTTGTGAGTGGTGTTCTGAGCTTGGATGTGTGGATTCCCAAGTATCCCTCTCCCCGTGACTTTGTGTTTTGACTTGGAATCCCCAGGGTTGACTTTGCTCTTGTAGAGGACTTCGTCAGACAGGTTGTCAGTGGCTCACACTATGATATGAAGATCCCCGACTTCACCCCACAGGTAGGTGACTGATGCTTCCCAAAAAGCAAAGAGAATGCCATCTGAGTGTTGGCCATGGTCAAAGTTTGCTGACACTGTGGCATGAGCTTGTATTACTTAAGACAGATTTTTTTCTAACTTACTTCTTAATAATAATGAAACTCCTTTAGTTTTATTTGAATTGAAAGGTAATCATGTGTTTATTGACTACGATGTGATGTTTGGATGTGTGTCCATTGTGGAACTTATGAACCTGCATTTACACGAGTACTAACTGTGTCTAAGCATGAGTACATTCCATCTTTTCGGCAGCCTGGGATATGAACCGTTCTTGGTGGTGATCCTGTTCCTTTGACTGGCACTTCCCTCCGGTGGCCCCTGCTCTTCGTAGGGGTTTTCCGGGATTTTGGTAATCCGTTCAGGCTGCCTTGTTTAGTTTATATATTGTATGTGCACATGTATGTGCATGTGTATGTGTGTGGTGTGTGGAAGTTAAGGATGTTCCTCGCCTCCTACCTTGTCCGAGACAGGTCTGTTATTCACTATGTACACTGGGCTAGCTGGCTTGCAAGCTTCCGGGAGTCTGTCTTCCTCCTCCCACAGGGTCCCTGGGATACAACTGCACGCCACTGTGCCTGGCTTCCCATGCGTTCTGGGGGCCTGGATGCAGGTCCTTACTCTTGAGTGATAAGCCCTCTGCCCCCTGAGCCTTCTCCCCAGATTTATTCAAACATGTTTAAAATCGCTCCAACTTGGTTGGGTTTTCCCTCAGCCTTTTCCCATCTGCACTTACTTCAGGGCCAGTGGGAACCAAGCATGGGTAATCTCTCATGCCTTGTGTGTGTTCCAGGTAGGTGTCCAGTAGCACTACAGGAGAGCCCCCACACCGCATGCCTGGCCCTGCAAGTTGCCCATGCTGTGGTGCTGAGATGCCCCTCTTGCCATTCTGCCGGGACTCACACACATCTTTCAAGGACTTGGTTTCTGTTTTGTAAATGCTGTAAGTGATCGAGCCTGGCATCTCAAGCTATTTCCTCAAGGACTGTGGTATCCAGTAGAGTATCTTAGCGTGGTGTCCTGGCTGTGTCTCTCTCTCATTGGCCTTCAGCCTCAATCAGATAGCACTGCTGTGGGTCCTTGCTGCTGAGGGAGAAGGGAGCAAGCTCTGCCCTGTGTATGAGCATGGCGGGTTTTTGTGTCCCTCCATGAACTAGGAAGATTATCCCACATTTTAAAGGCAAGGTTAATAAAAACCCTGAATTGGTGCTTAACTGTTTTCTTGTAGTTATTTTTCTTTTATTCCTAGAGGCTTGGGTGGCTGCCATACCCTACTCAGTAGCACGTCTCTTGGTGGCAACACAACTGTAAAGACTGTGACCAGATGGGCTGCAGAGGTGGCTCGTGGCTGAAAGTGCTTGGCTTCTGCTCTTGAGAGCTCCCGAGTTTGATTCCTTCTACATCCGTGGCTCACAGCCATCCATCTGTAACCCCAGCTCTAGCGGACCTGGAATTCTCTTTTGGACTCTGTGGGAACTGTACTAATGTGACATACATTTACTTGTACACACACACACATGCACACACACACATGCAGACACACACACACACACACACACACACACACACACAGAGAGAGAGAGAGAGAGAGAGAGAGAGAGAGAGAGAGAGAGAATCTGTTGTGTACTACAGAAGGCAAGGTGAATGGAGCTGGGTTAAAGGCCATGCTGGGACATGGGATGTCACACACTAGGTTGCAGGGCAATCAGTAGCTGGTGTGGGTAACAGCTGGTGTGGAGAGATGACTTTAGGGTTAGAACAGAGGGTAGTTGAAGGGAAGGAGACAAGAGGCAGGGTGTAGGTAGGGTCCACTGCAGAAATTTGGCTGGAGGCAGAATCCTGAGCCAGGGAAGAATGCAGAGGGAGCTGTAATCCTCTCAAATCTAGAACTTCCTTCCCAAGTAATTGCTTTTTTTTTTTAAACCTGGGCCTAGTGTCTCTGTAGTATCTATCACTCTGGGGGGCTTTAAGAAAACCAAGCAAGCGTATTTGTGGTTGATAACGATGCTCCATCATTCAGAGCCCTGGACCCAATCCATGGGTCCAGCCTGGCCTCAGCATTTTGTTCTTAGGTTGTCAGTTTGCTTTTTGTTCAATAATATCCTGACCTTTGTTCTTGATTTCCTTTCTGTTTGTCTCAGACCTTTGACATAACTCACTGGTTCTCAAAATGCCCTCCATTCTGGGTTGATAGTGAATTTTCTTCTTGCAACACTTCTCTGAATTTGAAATTGCTTCTACATACAAAGCTTTAGGGAGACAGTCTGGGGCATAGTTACAAAAGCAGGTTCCAGTCTCCATCCCCATCCTGCTGACCTATGGCAGTGCCCTTCCAGGAAAGTCTCTTGCCTTGGCCTCGAATGGGTGTGAGTTCCTTACCCTGGGTACACCTAATTTTGAAGGCATTGTGACATTTCCATGGAGTTGGTCCAGACAGTGCTCATATCAAAGGAAAAGGGTGATTGATAGGAGATAAGTAGGCAGCTGGATAAAGAGGAAGCCAAGCTGGGCCCTGGTGGCATATGTCTCTACGAGGAGCACGTGGTGGAAAGCATGTGGTAGGAGCACATGGTCTGCGTCCCCAGAGAGATCAACTACTTCATGGAGGAGCACGTGGTAGGGAACACGTGTAGGGGCACGCACGTGGTCTGTATCACCAGAGAGATCGGCCACTTCACCGAGAAGCACGTGGTAGGGAACACGTGTAGGGGCACGCACGTGGTCTGTATCCCCAGAGAGATCAGCCACTTCACGGAGGAGCACGTGGTAGGGAACACGTGTAGGGGCACGCACGTGGTCTGTATCCCCCAGAGAGATCGGCCACTTCACGGAGGAGCACGTGGTAGGGAACACGTGTAGGGGCACGCACGTGGTCTGTATCCCCAGAGAGATCGGCCACTTCACCGCAGTTGCTTTGACACACAGTTCCTGCTTCCACAGGTCATTGTAGTTGATGGCACAGCTGTCAGAGGTCTTGAGTTCTGATCTCTAGGATGATTGGATTTCCTCTTCCTTCTTGGGGTGCTGCAGCTGAAGTTCAGCTCAAGACAGCACAAAGGCTCCAAAGTCTCACTGGCTTCTGAGCGTCCCATGGCTGCTGTCCATCTCTGTAGGCCTCAGCTGGGGACACTTCCTGGGTTGGCTCATTTCACATTTTGCAAGGGGGCATTGAATCTCCCAGCACGACTGTGAGGTGTGTGCTTTTTTATTTGTGTGTGTGTATGTGTGCACAGAGGTGTGTGCAGGTATACATCATGTGTGTGCACATACATGTAGAGGCCATAGGTTGATGTTGGGTGACCTCAGTCTCCCTCTATCTGTTTATTTTGTTTTATTTATTATCATGTGTGTGGGTGTGTGTATGTACCATGTGTGCAGGTCAGAGGAAGATGTGCATGTGAGGAGGTCAGAGGAGGATGTGCATGTTCACGTGTGGAGGTCAGAGGAGGATGTGCATGTTCACGTGTGGAGGTCAGAGGAGGATGTGCATGTTCACATGTGGAGGTCAGGGGAGGATGTGCATGTGAGGAGGTCAGAGGAGGCGTGTGCATGTTCACGTGTGGAGGTCAGAGGAGGCGTGTGCATGTTCACATGTGGAGGTCAGGGGAGGATGTGCATGTGAGGAGGTCAGAGGAGGATGTGCATGTTCACGTGTGGAGGTCAGAGGAGGATGTGCATGTTCACATGTGGAGGTCAGGAGAGGATGTGCATGTTCACGTGTGGAGGTCAGAGGAGGATGTGCATGTTCACATGTGGAGGTCAGGGGAGGATGTGCATGTGAGGAGGTCAGAGGAGGCGTGTGCATGTGAGGAGGTCAGAAGAGGCGTGTGCATGTTCACGTGTGGAGGTCAGAGGAGGATGTGCATGTTCACGTGTGGAGGTCAGAGGAGGATGTGCATGTTCACGTGTGGAGGTCAGAGGAGGATGTGCATGTTCACGTGTGGAGGTCAGAGGAGGATGTGCATGTGAGGTCAGAGGAGGATGTGCATGTGAGGAGGTCAGAGGAGTCTTGTGCATGTTCACGTGTGGAGGTCAGAGGAGGATGTTCACGTGTGGAGGTCAGAGGAGGATGTGCATGTTCACGTGTGGAGGTCAGAGGAGGATGTGCATGTTCACGTGTGGAGGTCAGAGGAGGATGTGCATGTTCACGTGTGGAGGTCAGAGGAGGATGTGCATGTTCACGTGTGGAGGTCAGAGGAGGATGTGCATGTTCACGTGTGGAGGTCAGAGGAGGATGTGCATGTTCACGTGTGGAGGTCAGAGGAGGATGTGCATGTTCACGTGTGGAGGTCAGAGGAGGATGTGCATGTTCACGTGTGGAGGTCAGAGGAGGATGTGCATGTGAGGAGATCAGAGGAGGCTGTGCATGTGAGGAGGTCAGAGGAGGATGTGCATGTGAGGAGGTCAGAGGAGGATGTGCATGTTCACGTGTGGAGGTCAGAGGAGGATGTGCATGTTCACGTGTGGAGGTCAGAGGAGGATGTGCATGTGAGGTCAGAGGAGGATGTGCATGTGAGGAGGTCAGAGGAGTCTTGTGCATGTTCACGTGTGGAGGTCAGAGGAGGATGTTCACGTGTGGAGGTCAGAGGAGGATGTGCATGTTCACGTGTGGAGGTCAGAGGAGGATGTGCATGTTCACGTGTGGAGGTCAGAGGAGGATGTGCATGTTCACGTGTGGAGGTCAGAGGAGGATGTGCATGTTCACGTGTGGAGGTCAGAGGAGGATGTGCATGTTCACGTGTGGAGGTCAGAGGAGGATGTGCATGTTCACGTGTGGAGGTCAGAGGAGGATGTGCATGTTCACGTGTGGAGGTCAGAGGAGGATGTGCATGTTCACGTGTGGAGGTCAGAGGAGGATGTGCATGTTCACGTGTGGAGGTCAGAGGAGGATGTGCATGTTCACGTGTGGAGGTCAGAGGAGGATGTGCATGTTCACGTGTGGAGGTCAGAGGAGGATGTGCATGTGAGGTCAGAGGAGGATGTGCATGTGAGGAGGTCAGAGGAGTCTTGTGCATGTTCACGTGTGGAGGTCAGAGGAGGATGTTCACGTGTGGAGGTCAGAGGAGGATGTGCATGTTCACGTGTGGAGGTCAGAGGAGGATGTGCATGTTCACGTGTGGAGGTCAGAGGAGGATGTGCATGTTCACGTGTGGAGGTCAGAGGAGGATGTGCATGTTCACGTGTGGAGGTCAGAGGAGGATGTGCATGTTCATGTGTGGAGGTCAGAGGAGGATGTGCATGTTCACGTGTGGAGGTCAGAGGAGGATGTGCATGTTCACGTGTGGAGGTCAGAGGACATCTCTGGAATTGGTTTTTGCTCTCTACTTTTACTTTGGTTCTGGGCTGGAACTCAGGTGCAGGAGTTGCTCAGAAAGCGCTTTCCCCACGGAGCTGTCTCATGGACTTATCTACCTTAGGCTGTGTGACAGTCTCTCACTTATCAGTTAGGTCGGTAAGCCCCAGGGACCTCCTTACCTGCCTCCAGAGCTGGGACGGCAGGCCTGTGCCACCACACTGAGCTAGCATGGGTCTGAGGATACAAACTCAAGTCCTCGTGCTTGAACAATGAGCACTTTAGGAATAAGTTGTTTCTCCAGTCCCAAGGTTGTGGATTTAACTATAAAAGTGGGGGGAATATAGAAGATCCAATTTCAAAAGTTTAGCAAAAGGATATTTTATAAGGTATTAAGAATATATTATCTGAGATTACTTACTATATATATTTGACTTTCGACAAACATCTGTAAAATATTCAGATAATTTTGTTTACAAAAGGAGAGATTTGGGGAAGGCTGTGCAGGGAGGAGCAGAAGCTCCAGGTCAGTCTCTATTACATGAGACTTTGCGCTGTAAAAACAAAACTACAAACAGCAGTCAGGAGGGCTGTCAGTGTGAGCAGTCACTTCGCATGTCTGTGTTGTGCCGACTCAGCTGTGATATAGTAGCACTGGCCTTTCTAAACGACATGGTTGCCTAGGACACCACAGGGAGGACGTGCTTTGCAGTTTTACCAGCGATGACCAGAGGTCCTCGAAGTGCCCCACACCTGATGGCCAGAGGAGTACCAGGTAGGTCTGGGTAGAGGCTGTGGTGCCCAGCCCCAGAGAGGTGCTCCTGGGACCGTATTTGGCTCTGCAGCTACCGGCAGAGCTCTTCCGAACACAGGCTTGCTGCTAGGGCTCAGGCACAGAAATGGAATGGGGGGTGGGGGGATATGCTGGGTAGAATTTGTTATTTTGGGGAAAGAAATGCAACTTTGTTTTTATTTTGTTTACTTCCCACCCTCCCATGAGCCCAGCCTCCATCTATGTGACCACCCAGGGTGGAGGCCTTCGTGCAATCAGGAGCCACCACGAGGAAATGCACCTTCGCTAGTTGCAAGGCTCTGGACGGTGTGGGGTCTGGCTCCTGCTCCCATCATTTCGCCGGCCTTGCTGGCACTGGGGAGCCTTGGCACCCAGAGAGCAGGATCCACAGCCGTGGATATGGCTACTCCATCCCTCTGCTGCAGACTGGAGCCATGTCCCAAAGCTTAGCCCCACCGCGGGCTATCGTGGCTGAGGGAGAGAAGGCTGCCCGCTGCAGCTGTCTCCTGTAGCGTCAGCCATCCCCACTTCCCAGGTGCCAGAGCAGCTCCCATCTCTACCTCCCCCTCCCACAGCATCTCCTGCGGTCCTTTTCCAAGGAGCCTTTTGTCAGGTGAGGCTCTAAGGCCAAGCTAGGGAAATGACCCAGAGACCATGTGTTGGCCGACCTCCCTCCTCCTTCCCGCTCTTTCTTCCCGGTTTTTGTCTCCTTCCGAGGCTGGGGTCAGAATCCCTAGCCAGGCTGAGAACATGCTTGCTGTTCCAGGACCCAGATGCCAATGTGTGGCAGCATCTGGCTTGTTGGCAAGCGTCACCGGCAGTTGTGCTGGCTGCTTCTGGGCCTGTCATGTGGCCGCGCCTGCGGATGGGGCCTTGTGACAAAGCGCAGTTTCTTTGAGAATATGGTTTCAACTATGGTGCTCACCAGAAAACAATGCGCTGCGCCGAGGGGTCCCGGATTACTGGGCAGGGGACTGTGGGCTCTGGCTTTGATGGAGCTCCTGGCCTGTTCAGCACAGCCCCTGTTTTATGTTTCAGAGCTGGCTTCTCCTGCAAACTTACCTTCTTGCGCTGTGAGTCTCGCAGGTGCCTTGAGGCATGGAGCTCCTTGAAAGAGAAACACAAATCACTAGAAATGCTGAGATCAAATCCTGCTCCTCAGAGGCGCCCGTTTGGCACGGGGAGCGCATGGTAACAGCTTGCCTTAGAAAGGTGACATTTCTGCTGAAGGCTGAATAATAAAAAATGCATTTTAAACACGCAGCCCTTCCATGTCTTCCACTGGTTGACGTTTGAAGTGAAGGCCATTTCTTCTACGTGAAGGGTCTTTTTTGAGGGTAGCCCTCAACCATGGGCACATTAACCCTTGTCACCGTTGATGAGGCTCAGGGGCCTTTTTAATTAATGATCACATCATAGGGTTTTCAGTGCTCCTTTCAAGGTGTGACCCTCCAGGGCTCAGAATGTGTCAAGACACTTGCTGTCCAGGGTGTGAAGGGAGGGACAGCATGGGGGGAGGTGCATAGCTCTGCCTTCAAGGATGCAGACCATGGTGGACAGGTGACACATGTCTCTGCGACCTCACCCCCACAGCCTGCGTACCATTCACACATTTTTATAGCCAGGGAAGTGCTCTGTTTAGCAGATGGAGACATGAAAGTCCTGAGAAGAGGGTCCATTCTCATTTGTGTGGCAAAAGCACACGGGAGCTGGCTCTGAGAACGAGGTCGGTGGAGTCCCGAGCACAGGTATGTTGGGCAGAGACTGCAGTGTTGCAACTCTACCTCATTCAGTAACACGTCGTCTGAAGTACCTCTGAGTTGCAAGTGTTGAAGGCTTGGTTCCCTGCTGATGGATCCAGCTACTAGGAGGTGATTGGGTCATTGGAGCTCTGACATGATGGATGGATTTATAATTTGGTGGTATGACTGAGCGTGATGGAGAGTAGGAGGCTGGTGGGATGGAGTGCACCGATATGGTCATGTATACCTTTGAAGGGCAGCTCAGACTTGCCCTGTCCCTTGCCTCTCTCTGCTTCCTGGCTGTGAAGCTATGAGCAGCTTTCCGTCGTGATGTTCTTCCCTCACCATGAGCTGAGAAACCAACCAACCACAGTGGATGTTTCCGTCCTGCCTAGTCTCACAACCGTTTGGTTCTAAAGAAACATACAGAGGCTTATATTAATTTTAAATGGTTTGGCCTATTAGCTCAGGCTTATTATTAAGTAGCTTTTACAACTTAAGTTAACCTATAATTCTTGTCTATGTTTAGACATGTGGCATTTTCATCTTGCTTCCTCTGCATCTGGCTGGTGACTGCAGACTGAGCCTTCCTCTTCCCAGAATTCTCCTAGTCTGTTCATCCCACCTGTATTTCCTGCCTGGCTACTGGTCAATCAGCATTTTATTAAACCAATGTGAGTGACAAATCTTTACAGGGTACAAAAGCATTATCGGACCAAAGCCTCTGAAACTGTGGGCAAAGGTAAAGTCTCTTTTGAAGTTTCTCTCAGGTACTCTTCAGATGACATCTGATAGCAGAGCTTCACACATGACCCCTCCACAGACCTCCCTCCCAACACACTGCTGTAAAAGGGCTATTTACAAAGCTGTGGCCTAAGGCCAGCTGAGGCAGAAGCCAAGAGGCAGCAGAGACTAGCTTGAGCTCCGAGCTCCACCATCATGTAGAGGAACTCACAGACAATGTTCTCCACATCAGTGACCACACAGAACCCCAGACGCCAGCAGCTGAAAATGAAACCCAGAGCCAAGAGATTATGGTGTAAGGGAGAGAAAGGCAATGTGACATAGCTTCTGCCTGCAGCCCATGGAGCAGGGGTCTTCACAGGTCACTTGGGGCCAGCAGCTGCTTGTGGAGGAAGGCATCCGTTCTACCACTTGTAAGTGCACAGAGTTTAGGATAGGGACGGCAGCAGCTGGCCTTCGAGCTGCTGTCTAGTTCAAGGCCCCATGCCAAGGGAAAACTGCTGAGGAGAAAACGGAAGTGAGCTAGAGACAAGGAGCAGGCTCAGGGCAGTCTCAGGAAGCAGATGTCAGACATGTTTCCACGCTTCACTCAGACAACAGAAGAGGGAGCCAGAAAGCCTGATTTATCCCCACAGATCAGGAGGAGGGCAAGCTCACAGGAAGGGATTCAGAAGGAAGAGGATGGTGAGCTATACTCCTCACTCTCAGCAAGCTGAGGCAGGAAGAGCATGAGGCCAGCTTAGGCTCTCTCTCTCTGTCTCTCTCTCTGTCTTTCTCTCTGTCTCTGTCTCTCTCTCTGTCTCTCTCTCTCTGTCTCTCTCTCTCACAGACACATACACACACACAAAGAGAAAAAAGAAAAGAAAAAATAATTGGAAGTAGAATAACGGTCGAATACACAATGAACATATTCTAGAAAGATGTGTCCCAAATTAAAACTAACTGACACTGAGAAAATTACACAAGACACGAAACCATGATTAAATAGTTATGTATTATGGCTCTCTCTGTGTGTGTGTGTGTGTGTGTGTGTGTGTGTTTGAGTGTATAGTGCCCAGGAACTGAGTTATAGCTGGTTGTGAGTTGACATGCGGGTGCTGGGAGTTGAATCCTGGCTCTTTGGAGGAGCAGCCAGTGCTCTTAATTGCTACACCATCGTCCCAGTCATAAGACCATAATTAAAATACTTGGAAATAAGAGGCCAATTCAGGAAAGAATTATAAATAAAAACTCCAGAAATGAAAATTGCACTAGAATGACCAAAGAGTGAACAAAAGCAAGACATATCTTTATAGAAATAGCAATTGATGGTGATAATAATGGAAAGAAAACACCTGATACTGAGCTGAGCAAAGATGGCCTCTACTGTTTTTAGATCAAAAAGAGAACGGGGAGGGGAGACAGGGAGTGTGACCCAGTCGAACCCAAGAAAACACTCCTGAAAGTAAACTGTGAGATTCCCCGTGGATGGGGCACATTGCACCCTGGGAATGTTGACCATGGTCAGGGCACATTGCACCCTGGGAATTCTGACCAGGAGACAGTAAGGAAAGGATGAAGAATGCTTTGAGGAGAAGGGAAAGAGCAGATGTTTTACTGGGATGAGTTTCTCATTACCATCATTTGGTGGAGAGGGGAAAATGTGAGCGGAAATATTTGAAAAACAGAAGGAAAGAAAGGTTGTATGTCAAGTGAACCTGATTTCTAGCTAAGTAGAAAAGGCACAGTGATTGGGAGGGACTTCAGGGATCCTTCATTCTCTTTGTTGTGCTTTTGGAACGGGGAGCCACAAGTTGATTACTTATGAAGACTAGACATTGATTTTCTCGTTTTAGAGGTTGGAAGTCTGAGATCAGGGGGAGGATGGTTGGGTCAGCCAAGGGCTGTCCTCTGTCCTGACTTGGGAGCCAGAAAGTGGAAGCATGTTCTCCTGTGATCCCTGCGAGTCCCTAGTCCTCTTGTTTAGGGCTCATCCATTCCTAGTTACCTCCAAAGGTACCATCACACACTGGGCTAGGGTTCACATAAGTTCTGGGAGGACCCAAACAGTACACTATAGTTCCCATGGTCTCGTCCTAAGGAACCAAGTGGAAAATGTACTGTAGACAACTGGGGAGCAGAGAAAGATATCAGCTGGACATGAACAAATTCAGTTGCTGTCTAGATCTGTGACCACAGGAGGCATGGGAGGTGTGGGTACACCATCACTCGAACCTGGCACTTCATGCCCATCGAGAAAGCGTTAAAAGACCTTTGGGATATGAGCAAGCCTCGAGGGATTCTGTCTTTATAAAAGAGGCATGACTTTTCCACCCATGAGAAAGAGAGCAAGCCTTCAGACATGGATCCCGGCCACTGAACTAAAAGCAGTGTTTGCTGTGTGTAAATGACTCAGGATAGACCAGGAGGAACAGATGGTGGTGTGTGAGAGAAAATGGTGATGTTAATGCAGGAAGTTCGGATTACCCATGCTCTCAACTTCAGGGACCAGGAGAAAGGGAGTCTGAAGTTGTAGAGTTGGTTAAGACTTAAGCAGCACTTAATTTGAATGGGACATGTCTAAATAAATTTGTGATGTGTTTTTAATCTTTGCTATTTATCTGTTTGTGTATTTTTTAAAGATAGGGTCTCATATAGCTCAGGCTGGCCTCAAACTTGCTGTATAGCTGAGGGTAACCTTGAACTTCTCATCCTCCTGACTCTAGCTCCCCAAAACATTTTACCTGTCTGTCATTTATCTACCTACCTATCTACCTTACTCTCTATGTATCATCTATCTGTCTGTTTATCTGTCTATCTATGTATCTATCATCTGTCTATCATATGTGTGTATGTGTGTGTATGCCATGGCATATGTGTGGAGATCATGTGAGTCCCAGGGATCTAATTCAGGTTGTTTGGCTTGATAACAAGTGGGTACATGGAGCCATCTTGCCAGCCTCCCATGTATTGCTTCTCTATTTTTTTCAGTTTAGATTTATGTTTCATACTTAAACATACAGATGAAAATTCCAAGTCTTCCAATCATCAGAGTTGCCTAGTTTGTCCCTGGGCAAAGCCCTCAAGGTGACGGCAACTCAGCAGAGCAGCTGCAACATGCAATGTTCTGTCTTCCGGAATAGCCTGTCTAGTTGACCAGACTGAGTGGGGACATCACAGCAGACAACACAGAATCAAGTGCTGTTACCCACCCACTATATATGCCAACGTAAAGCGTGCATTCTTCCGGCCTCTCTTCCGGCGGCAAAGAATACGACTGTGTGTGTGTGTGTGTGTGTGTGTGTGTGTGTGTGTGTGTGTGTGTGCGTGCGTGCGTGCGTGCAGTCCATAGCATCAACATAGGGAAGTCCAGGAAAAGGAGCCTGGGTTCTTCAGCATGTTGTTGGTGAAGAGAAGCCCGTGGCTTAGACCCATGGGATGGAAAGATACTAGTGTCCAGGAAGGCACTTTCACGGGGTAATTGTCACATTGAGGAACATTTATAAGAACTTCTGGGTTACTTACACATAGGTGTATGTGTGGGTGTGCATGTATATATGATATATGTTTGTATACTTACACATGTATGTGAGTATTTGTGAGTATGCATGTGTGTTCATGTGTGAATGTGTGGGTGCATGTGCGTATGATGTATGTGCATGCATGTGTGTGTACATGTGTATATGTATATATAAAGTAGGTACTGGCTACCTTGTCCCTTTCCCATTTCTAGAGGACTGTCTCTTTTATTGGAGTATTTGTGCAATTTAGAAAAAGGCAGCCAGCCTTTCCTCAAGACCTTTGCCGCTACTGCCCAGTAAACAGAAACATCTGTAGTGTCTGTGATGTGAAAGGCGCCTCTTCAGCGAGGCTCCTGTCCAGTGTGCAACCCACACAATTTTATGAAATGGCCGCGGGTCTCCACGTGGGTCCAAGCCCATCTCCATTCAGTGTTATTCAGGACAGGGATGTGCTTTCCAACATGATTTTGTTCTTTGAGGAATTTTACCTCAGTGCATTGTGGGATCTAGTGGGAGCTAGGCAGTGCTATGCTACCTACTATTTCTCTTGTTTGCTGCGCACATAGTGTCCCTGAGGTGGAATTAAGCGCTTCCTGAGATGTTCCACAGCATTGCAAATGGAGGGACTGGCTGGCAGCTGAGGCAAAAAGTTCTATGGCATCATATCCTGCTGCGGCTGGCACATTTGGGGCTCTGGATTTCATCTTGGCCTCCGGAATTTGAATCACTATCACTCAGTTTTGGGGGGGCGTGGGGAGGGTGGATACATCCATGGTAGTAAAAGTTCAAATCAAAATACAAGTTTCCTGGTTTTGGTAGAATCATAAGTGGCAATGCCCCGGAGGGGTAGTCCTGCTAGCTCCGTGCCCTCCCTACTGGGTAAGTGACTGTGAAGCGGAGGGAGGTGGCTGATCCTAACCATCTGTGACATCCTCATCACACGCTGGTCCACCCATCTCCACTCCAGGGAGATTCCTGCCAGCTGGACCAAAACACTTGTGTCAGCCGTGTCAGCAGCGCTCCACACACACCTACAGATGCTCACTCGCTCACTCGCTCATCTCCGCAGGCCGCAAAGAGGGAGGACCCGAACTTCCACTAGTAAACCCGAGTGCCGAGGTCAGCCCTCTAATTTGTGGCTTGACAGAGAAAGCAGCCGGCTTGTCTCCCGTTTGGAGAATCCTAGGGGAAAAAGTCTAACAAACATGAGGAGCCTTCTGCTGCGCACTAGGTACCAGAGGATCCCGTGGAGGCAGAGCTGAAGGGGCTGAGCAGACTAACTGGTACATTGGAACATGCCGTGTATACGCCCATGAGTCAGTAGTCACTTGGCCCATCAAGGGAGAGCAGGCTGGACATTCCACTGTTGGTGGAGTACTTGCTAGGGTGTGTGGTCCTCTAGCTTTAAATCCCAGCACAACGAAGGAGAGGAGGGAGATAAAGAGGAAGAGGAGAAGAGGGAGAAAGAGGGAGAAGAGGAGGGGGGAGGGGGGAGGGGGGGAGGAGTTTTAAAATCTGACCATAAGAATACCTACCTAGCATGCATAAGGTACCAAGGTCCAAGCCCAAGTAAAGTGGGGTGGGGCAAGGAAAGACGGATGGATGAAGTGATCCAATCAAAGAAAGCATCAAACAAAAATAAATTTCAGGCCAGGCATAGTGGCTCATGCCTGCAATCCCAGGACACATGAGACCCAAGGTAGGTGAACCAAAAGTTCAAAGTCATCCTTGGCTTCATAGCAAGTGTGAGAATGGATGGCATGAGACCATGCCAAAAATAAAATTCAAATTGTATCTGGGCCATCACAGATATCAAATTTCAGTTGACTATGTTCCTGTCTGTGTTCGCTACTTTTCTGTGGTCGTGATAAATACTACAACCGAGGCTACTTACAGAGGGGTTTGTTTGGCTTAGCGTCCCAGACGGATAAGACTTGATGGCGTGAGCAGGAAGTGAGAGCTCATTTGATGAGGCTCTCGGGCATGAAGGGAGAAAGGCATGAGGCAGAGAGAATGGAAATGGTGAGAGGCTCTTGCTCTCTTCGCTGGCAAGACCACACCAGTTCCCACCCTAGGCCACACCCGTTCCCATCTTCCCAATGCTGTGACCCTTTAATACAGTTCCTCATGCTGTGCTGACCCCAACCATAACATTATTTTTGTTGCTACTTCATCATGATAGTTTTGGTACTGTTATCAATTGTAATGTCAATATCTGCGTGTTTTAAACAGTCTTAGGTGACCCCGTGAAAGCAGTGGTCAACTCTCAAGGGGGTCACAACCTCCAGGTTGAGAACCGCAGTCCTAAACCATCCCAAACAAAGCCACCAACTGGGGACCAAGGATTCAAATGCCAGAGACTATGGGGGACGTACCTCTCTCAAACCACCACATTTCCTAAAGTTGACTCTCTTCCCTTGATGGTTGTATAAGACAGAGCCGTGTGTGAACCCAGTCACTGAGTTTTACTGCGAGTGCCCAGCACTATGGAATCCTACTGGGTGCAGCTTGTCAGGTGGAAGAGTCTTCTTTTTGGAGAAACAGAAACTTCTGGTGGAGCCACAAAGTCCTGAGAGAGGCTGAGTCTCACTGGTGAGGGCTGCCTGGTGTGGTCTGTCTGGCGGTTGGATTATTCGTCTGTCTAGCTTTATCTCTGGGGGGCAGCATGGTGCCAATACTGCTCCTGTTCTGGGGTTTCTTGGCCCAGCTCTGAGCTCAGACCACAATGCTCTGTGAGCTCCTCATGGCCCTCTGAGCCCCTCAGCCGCAAGGCCACCCAACCGTCTTCTCACATCCCCGGCCCCGGGTCTGGAAACATCTAAAATTGAAAAGTTCTTTCCGCCCTGGAATTCTGAACAAACCTGTGGCTCTCGAATGCAAGCTTGCTGATGGCAGAATTAACATGACAGGTTAGATGTCCAAAGGGTTCAAAGCTCCATCCCTTAAATAGATTGGACCCGAAATGGAGATGATTTATGTATATTTTGAATTTAAAAGAATTTTGTAAAGAAAAAAAATCTTCCATGAGTTTCTGGTTTAATTGCCTGGCAGGGAGGGAAATCCCAACACAACAGCGTGGAAGTGGGGCGTGAAAAGCAGCAAGTGAAACGGATTTATGAAGCCCATAAATAAAAATGAAACTCATTCCATTGTCCAGATTGAGTGGAAAGGCACAATCTCTCCTGTTCCCACAACTGGCAGGATGGGACACGCGTAAGGGAGAGTTCTTTCCATTTTAAAAAGCAAGACAATGGGTGTAACATAACTGAGAGATTAAGAAAGGGAATTTTCACTTTGCCAGACATGACCAAGGAGGCATGCCTACTCCGTGGAGGAAACACCCTTTTCCAAAAAGAACCAGAACTAACTGTATACTCAGATTGGGCTCAAGTGAGTGTGGGGGAGGTGGCCGTGTAAAGTGGGGTGACATGAGGCAGCCTGGGAGGTGGGGTATCTGTGCTCTACACTGTGTGCCTCTGACGTAGGTGCAGAGATCTTTCGTACTGCCGTCAGTCTAGCCTGTGGCTTCCCAGATAGGGTTGTATTCTTGGGTTTTGTTTGATTTTGAGAGGTTCGGGCTGGCCCAGTCTCAGTTTCCTGCTAGGTCTCCTTCTGACAAGGGTAAATGTCAAATCGGTTGGCCCAAGTTAGGGGCCGTCAGTAGACGCAAGGGAGAATGAGCCTGTGGGCTTGTCAGGGGAGCAAGCCTGGTGGTCATTCACACCCTAAACACCCAACTGTGGCTTGTGTCCCACTCCTCTACTAGACACTGTGACAGATGAGTCCCAGGCAACCCACCTCCCACTGATCCACAACAGATGGCCAAATTCTACCTTTTCCACGCCTACAGCAGCAACCCCAGGATACTCCTAGAAACATTTAACCCAAGGAAAATGGGATGATTTACTTACAATTGTGGCCTCATTGTCTATTTCTTAAAGACCAGGTCTTGCCACGTAGCCCAGGCTAACCTTGAACTCACAACCCTCCTGCTCTGTCCAGAGTGCTGGAGTCACTACCCTTGTCAGTGCCACTACCCTTGGCCAGAGCAAGACTGTTTAAACATATTTATTTGATTTTTTTTTTACTTAAAGCATTTATTCCCGTGACAGATTTATTGAGTATATGTGATTGTGTGTTTACCCCATAGCCCACATGTGGGAGTCAGGACAACTGGCAGGCATCTGTTCTGTGCTTCACCATGTCAGTCCTGGGGTCATACTCAAGTCTCCAGTCTTGGTAATAGATGCCTTTACCCACCGAGCCATCTCACGGGCCCTAAACAAACTCTTTAAACCCTTCCAAGTCAGGTGGTAGCATATGCCTTTAATCCCAGCACTCGGGAGGCAGAGGTAGGCAGATCTCTGTGAGTTTGTGGCCAGCCTGGCCTATAAATGCAAGTTCTAGGACAGCTGGGGTTACATAAAGAGAAACCCTGTCTCAGAAAGAAAGAAAGAAAGAAAGAAAGAAAGAAAGAAAGAAAGAAAGAAAGAAAGAAAGAAAGGAAGGAAGGAAGAAAGACCCTTCTGAATAGACTGCCCCGACAGCTGCCGTGTAGAACTTTGAAAGCTACCACATGGGTGCCAGGATCCTAAGTGTAATCTAGCAACTAAAGCACATCTTCATCCATCGCTGGCTTGGAACTCTCAGTTTTCCCACCTCAGCCTCTTAAGTGCTGGAATTACAGGTATGGACCACTACATCTGACCTCTCAACCAACTCTTTATTTATGCCTATTGCAGGTTTAGCACTTAGGCTGAACCAAAGAGTAGACTCTCCTCCCCCTCTATACATATGCGTTCTGGAAGCATCCTGTATATTTTTGCTTTATACCCTAGGGAGAAACCAACCCTCTTTGGAAAATGCTGGTGTTCTCTTCAACACCCCACCCCAAGCAATTAACCCTACATCAATGCAGCCAACCTGATCATTTAAATATTTTTTGTGTGGATCCCTGCAGTTGGTCTTTTCTTATTTAATGGTTGATCATGATTAAAAACTTTGGCTCTTAAGAGTTTGTTGCTTGGTAAGAACTTGAACAACTAAAATGGCCATAGCAGGAGGTGCTTTACTGTACAGGAAAGATCCCTCCATGTAAGCCAACAATGTTCAAGAGGAATCTACACTGAAATGGGGCCCAAAGAGACAAAGGAGGCTATTGATAATACCCAAATACCTGCCAGCTTTGTTTGGCAGATGTAAAAACTTTCCTTCCTTTTGGGTCAAGAGTGAGTTATTTGTTTAGGGAGGGTGGAGGGCTGACTTGTTATATAGCCCTGGCTGGCCTAGAATTCAGTGGGTGCTGGCCTCAAACAAGCAATGCTCCTCCTGCCTCTAACTCCTAAGTGCTGGGGTTGTAGGTGTGTGCCTGGTTCTTCTGTGTCAAGGTTTTTAGTGACTCACTTTTAAAGCTCTTGATTGACGGATAAAGTTGAGTGCATTCACTGCGTGCCACAAGATGTTCTGAAGTGTCCACCGCAGAGCAACCAAAATCTAGCTAATCAACATACATGTTAGGTCACATGGACATTTTAGTGGTGAGAACCCTTTATTCTCTTGGCATATTTATATTAGAATAGTGATAACATGTCAGATTGGAACATAGTATATGCTGATCTCTTGACCTCCTTTGTCCGACCTCACTAAAATTTTGTGCCCTGTGGGTCAGAGCGATTTGGCCAGGGGGTGTGGCTCTTTCAGTGTTTACTCGGGAACCATGATGCTGATGTGTCATCCTTGTGAACCTGGTTAGAAAAGGTCATCATTTAAGATGCCAGCTTCCAACTTAGGAGGTGGAGGTCAGTCTGGAGTTTGTTCTAAAGTGCTGCAGGGCTTCCTTCTACCCTGCCACTTAGAGCATCTTCACAGTCCCCTCCCAGGGCGAGACCATCCTTCAGGCTGCTAGTTGACGGCCATCTTTTCATTCTAGGTTAGTGTCGCCTGTCAACCTGACAGGCTCTTAAATCCCCCTAGAGAACAAACCTCTGAAGGTGCCTGTGCAGGCTTGTCTAGGTTGGTTTGCTTGAGATGGGAAGGTACACCAGGCATGCGGGTGTTGGCATTCCGTGGGTGGGAGCCTCAGCCTGAATAAAGAAAAAGTGAGCTGAGGACCAGCGTTCGTCTCCCTCTGCTTCCTGACTGTGGAGGCCATGTGACCGCTGGTTCATGCTCCAGTGCCATGTGCTTCCCACTATGATGGACTGTCCCCCTGAACTGTGAGCCCAAACAAATGCTCCCTGAACTTGTTTTGACTGCAAAGAGAAAAAGAACTAATGCCTCTTCCTCGTCATCCAGGAGAGACAGCTCTTTCCAAGCTCACAATTAGAAAGAAACAAAAGGAGGCCTGCAGCCTCTGGAAGGGCACTGGGGTCTTGTTCTGATTTGCTGATGTAGACTTAAGCAGCTCATTCCTGACCAATGAGGACTCCGCTGCCACGCTTCCTGAAAACAGAGAATAAAAGAAAGAGACTCACCCCTTCAACTCAGCAAGCTCTTCTTTGAGTACCTCTGACACGGATGAGGGGAGACCCAGAAGGAGAGCCTTTGAAAAGTTTACTTCAGCTTGAGCATCTCTGATTCCACCACTTTTGTATGTGTGTTGTTGTTTGATAGACAGGACAGCATCTCCTCATTATTATGGAAAATATAGGGTTGGTGGTAATTACCATCTGAATGCGAATGGGAGCAGAAGCGGGCAGAGCCTGCACTGGCCTTTCTTTGACAAGGTATAACTTTCTTCTGAATTTCTGTGTTAATTAATGCTTATTTAAAAACCACTTTAATTGGTAGTAAACACCTCAACTTTTTGTGCTCATTAAAATGCAGCCATTGATGTGTGATGGATTTTTAAAAAAAGCTTAATTAACTTTCCTTCTGTATATATAACCTATAATAACGACAAACATATTGGGAAAAAATTACCCCTGCCTTCCCCCTCTCTCCCTACCCCATTATAAAGACGGCGACGTGGGAGCTTCTCTTTGCGAGGAGCAGATGCCGTTCATGGAGTCATTTTGGAGGAGAAAACCAGAGCTTTTCAGTCCTTGATCATGTCTGAGCCACGTGCATGTCTGCCAGGAAAAACTGTTTTGTTTGAAGAAGAAAAAGTTTAAAGTATCCCTCAACTCAGAAGACCCAAGACTTGAGTATTTTCTTAGCAAACGGCACATTTTGAAGACATCCTTAGAAATCTCTTTCGGGGGAAATTGGTTATAATCCAGTGGGACCAAGAAGGGCATGATTGGCTTTTCACTAGGAGATGTGATTCCTCAAGATCATAGAAACATCTCAGAGAAACTGTGGAAAGTGGGAAGGCGTGACATCATGCCATGTTGGAATTGATCTTTCACAGTTCCCTTTTGCTGTTTGTCTGTAAGGGGGACACGGTTGCCAAGCAGTGAACCATAGCAGGGTTGGAAGGAAACCAACCAGGATTACCATTCCACACTTCATTCACAGTGGTGAGAAGACACAGGAAAGGCCTGAGAGAGATCTGCGCTGAGGATCCAGGAAAGACTTAGCAATAAATAAATAAATAAATAAATAAATACAAAACCAAAAAAAAAAAAAAAGTCAGAGAGTCTCTGCTGGTTTGGTTATGGGGACCCAAGATGGCTCTTGGAAGAGGCAAGGCCATGGTCATTGGCTTATGACAGGAAGTGCAGCTGTTTCCCCCGGGACCAGTGTGACCAGCAGTGTCTTGAAGCAGAGCAACCCTTAGGAGACTCCCTGTGAATCAGGGGTCTAGTAACACTGCTGTGAGGGAAGCGGGGAGGCCACGAGGCTCATGGGACTCACCAGGTCTTCACAGGATCTTTTCCAAGACCATGTATGAGGTAAACTACTGAGGATGAGATTCTGGAGTGGGGTAGCTGCAGTGCGTCAGACACGGTGGTGGTGAGGTGTCCTGGTGATGGGGCAGCTTCTGAGTCAGCCATGCTCCTGTGAACAACTCCAGGAAACTCATTGGTTCACCAAGCTGGGTTTGGACAAAATTCTTTCTTTGATCTATCTGTGCCCCCTATGGGGTGAAGAGATCTCTATGTCTCCCTAGGAAAAGTGATACATGACCATCATTGGTTAGGAAATCTGGGTTTTGTCATAAGCATGAGAGAAACAGGTGCAGAAGCCAAAACACAAAGACCACAACAGAACATTTCCAGTCTCCTGGGGTCTCTCACCACTTAGTCACCAATCAATCATTTTTAGATTTGTTTACTCCTCCAAATGACATGATTCTCCCTGTGATTTAGCTTCGGTCTCAGACTCACTGGCTACCCGTTTCCTGTGACTTTTGCTTTGTAGTGGAACTTCAATCATTCTTGAGTGAGTGGCTCCAGAAGCATTTGTGACCTGAGAAATCGTGATGAGTGATTGTGACATGGATATCAGAAGCCCCTAGGTACTTATTGTGATCAGTCAGAATGTTTCAGTCTCAACCCCAAGAGGGGCATGTGATAGCAGTCAGCTTGCCTGAAGCATTTCCAATCCCTCAGTTAAATGAGGTTTAGTCTCGGGCTTATTGACAAATGCTATCAGAGGAAGGGATTTTTAAGTATCTTTTTTAACATTTCTTTTCTGTTTTGATTTTTTAGTATCTTATCTTAACAAAGATTCTGAAAGGGAAAGGCTAATGTGAAGTGTAGGATGAGGAGACAGCGAGGTCACGAGCACAGCGGTCAACGAGTCCCTGGGATCTAGGCCATAAGCTGGAGGTCCGGGCCAAAAGCTGCCCAGGTCTTTGTCTGTGGTGTGAGCTGACATTCTCAGAGAGCCCTTTCAGTTCTTAGCATTTGCTTCTGAAGAGTGCCAGGGAACCAGAGTTACAGATCTTTGCCAGAATGGAAGTGTGGCATGAAGGCATGTAGTCTTTGTATTCATGAGAGTGTTTTTATTTGGTGGGACCTGATAATGTCCTTCCGAGATGTCTTCCGCTGCCTGAGGACCAACACCTGTAGACACAGCAGCCTTGAGGCATCAGGAGGAGACTGGGGTAGCCCTAGAATATTTCTGCGAGATTGGGGTGCTGAGAGAACTAGATTTTTGACATAAAAAAAGTTCCGTTGGTGTTGCCATGTGAGAGTCTAGGGACGGCTGTTAAGAGACCCTTATCCTAGCATGGAGATGAATGCACTAATGTTGTCCTGACTCTCTTGGACTGAGAGGGGTCATCAGGTGTGAGGCACCTGGGCTACATAGGGAGACCCTGTCTGAGAAGAGAAAGATGTTCTTCCTTATGTTTGTACATTTTGCATCTTCACACAATCAAATTTTAACCCATATATTTGACACTTTTGATTATCAAACTAATTGATAAAGATGGAATACTGTGGTTTGAATGTGGTATGTCCCCCACAGTCGCACATGTTTAAACACTGGGTCTCCAGTTGGTAATGCTATTTGGGATGATTGTAGAATCTTAAGGAGATGGAGCCTTACTGTAGGAAGTGGGTTCCTGGGGGTGTGTCTTGAGGCTTTAGAGCGAAGTCCCACTTCCTGTTGACTCTCTGCTCCCTGAGGATGCAGGCTATGCGACCAGACAGCCTCCTGCCTCTACCTCCGTGTCTTCCCTGCCCAGTGCCGTGTCTTCCCTGCCCAGTGCCATGTCTTCCCTGCCCAGTGCCATGCCTTCCCTACCCCTGACTTCATGCCTTCGCTGCCCAGTGCCATGTCTTCCTTGCTGTCATTACATGCTTCTTGTCTCTCTTGAGTTGTTGTGTCAGAGGATTTTTATCACAGAAACAGGAAAAGAAAGTAACACACTAAAGCACCCAGAGAATGTTTTCTAACCATGATCCTTGATTCTTAGTTAATATTTGTCTTTTTTTTCCTGGAGATTAGAAGGTTCTTCGCTCAGTGATGCCAACCAGGTTTTGACCAAGTATTAAAGTAAAACACATCTACCAATCTTAGGAGTGATCTTCAGTCCGCATCTATTTAAAAACAGTGTGAGGGTGCACTGCCCAGTGAGGGGGAGGGGGAGGGTCTGGAGAAGGTGCAAGATGAGGAGCAGCGGCAGCAGGAGAAGAGGTGGAGGTGGAGGGTGAGTTGGGACCAGCCCATGGTGAGCTGCTGGAAACGGCGGATAAGAGTTCTACATTGGCTTTTCTAACACAAAGACTTTCTCCCCACTGTTTTCCGCACTGGGGGTGTGACTCAGGCTTCACACGTGCTCAAAAAGTGCTGGAAAATGGAGTCACATCCCCATTGCTCAAGTAGCTTGTTCAAGCAGACCTTGAACATAGGATCTTCTTCTCCTCGGGACTTTAAAGGAGATAACTGGAGCACAACTTGGTGTTACCAAAAGGTTGTAGAAATGATTTAACATCTAGGTTATAAATGATATTATAATAATCTTATTAATTAATAGTAAATCCCCTCCATAGAAACACTACACACTGAACACTAATGACCCTTGACCTCCTGAGATTTTATTGGTAAATAGCATGATAGAGACTTAGTTAAAACCTACATTTGGTGGCTGCCTCTGAGCCAGTGCTAGCAGGGCCAGAAATCCCTTCAGGCCCCTGTCTGAGCGAGGGTGCGACTTCAGGACTGTGGGGGAGCAGACCGTGTTAATATATCATTAGATTCAGTTGCAGCCACTAAGCCAACAGAAAAACAAGAATTTGAAAAAAAATATAGAAATCTTCAAAGAAAAAATAAAAATGACCATTTAGAGGTACCCACTGGTAATGTTCTGACGTTGTTTTCTCCTAGTCTCTTTTAATACTATGGAGTTTGTGGAAGTTGAGATCTTATGTGTGGCGAGTTTTGCATCTCATTGTTCACCAAATATGTCGGCATTTCCATCAGCTACCAAGTGTTCTTTGACAATACCCCCTTGCTCAGCATAGAATGTTCTGTGATATGGAAGGTGTGTATTTTGGAGCAGTTCATGTTTTGCTGACCACACAGACCCTTTGCAGCCTTTGCCTTTGGAACAGGTATTCTTTCAGAACAGACGGGCTCGCTCATTATTTGTTAGTCAGGATAAGCTAAGGCATGCCGTGCAACAAGTGGTCCCGAGGTGTCAGTGTCTTTATATAAACAAGTTTCTTCCTACATGGGCAGCTGTTGCCCCGTGGATGTGACCTCAGCCATCCAGTCTGTGTGGATGTGGTGGCAGCCTGATCTGAAGACATGATTTTGGGATTGCCGAGTCTTGACTTTGTATGGCTGTGACTCAGTGCCAGAGGAGAAAGAGCTCATTTGGCTCACAGTGACAGCTGCACTGCACTGTCCAGGGTTTCTTGGCCCCTTTGCTTTGGGCTGTCACCACACAGGACATTAAGGCATGGTGGAGGAAGACCCTTCACTTCATAGTGATTTTAGAGAGAGAAGGGAGTGACCAGGGTCCCAATATCTCTTTCTAATGACTTTAATTTCTTTCTATAAAGCCCCTATTCCTGAAGGTTTGCTCACCAGCCAATGGTGCCATACTGAGGACCTAGCCTTTAGCACACGGCTGGGCTCCAGATCCAAGCTGTAGAACCATGGTGAGTGACGAACGCATAAAAAGTGAGTGTTCTTTTGTACGTGACATGCAGTTAGAGCCTCGCCATGATGAGGTCTCTGCCCCCCCTCACAGCACCAGTGCTCAGGAAGTAGATGCTTTGTGTGCTCCAGAAGGAGACCTGGACACACTGATGACAATGTGCCTTCCTGAATTTAAAAAAAATCTTAAAACATACTCCAAACAAACACAGTAATTAGAGCAAAGCCCCATTATGAACGATGTGCCAACAGTATTGGCAAATAGTGAGTCAAGAGCATCCATTATAAGGCTTTATGTTTCAGGCAGAATTTATTGTCTGCCTTTATTGTCAGGTGTGAAGTGCTTCCCTTAAAGGGAGAGTGTGAGGGTTTTAGCTGATTGTGAAAGGGGGTAGCAAGAAGCTTTCAACATTTTTGTGCCCCTCTACTAGGTCAGCAGTGGATGGCCAGGAATTCCGCCACTGGTCAAAGATTCCAAGGCAGCATTTAGGCTAATGGGGAGCTCAGGAATTCCTTCATTGAACAAAGCAGTGGGCACTGCATTAAATGCTGGTGCTTCCCGTGTTTGGAAATGGTGGTAGCAGTGTCCTCCAGCGACGTCCAGTGTAGGGTGTGTACCTGCATTTGTGAGGAGCACGGGGACCCTGACTTCCATTTTCTATCCCTGAGCCTCTGAGACCATGCGGTGACCAGTTAGCCTGGGCTCTGAGTATCACTACAGGCTGTCTCTCCCGTGGGAAGGACTCGGGTTTGAAATGCTTTCTTCATGGCGGTGGATCCTTCAGAAGTCACCAAATACCAGTAGGTGCTTAGGAAGCTGGAAGTGATGAGTTCTGGCTCCTTTGGCATGTCCCATATAGGGGTGGCAGCAGCGCTCTTCTGTTCCTCTATGTACGATTAAAACAGAATTTAAAGGTTACTTTTGATTGTATGTGTTTGTGTGTGTATGTATATGTATATGTGTGTGTATGTGTGCACATGTGTGCAGGTTCTCATACAGGTCAAAAGAAGGGTTAGATCCCCTGTGGCTGAAGTTACAGTAGGCACTGGGAAAAGAATACATTTTAAACTACTGAGCAATCTTTCCAGCTCAAAACATTTTTTTCTTTTTGAACCCACCTTACATCAACTTTCTTCTTCAGTTTTTTTTTTTTTTGAGAAATTTCAGAAAGACCAAAAGAATCTTCACACTTAGCCACTCTCAGCCCAAGCCCAAGGCTGGCTTCTCTGTGGAAAACATGTCAGGCACATACAGTGGCCATTGAGAACTGGTGCTTTGCGGGGTGCGCACTACCCACTGCTGCCTCTGTCTTCCCCAGTTTTCATGCCTTTCCTGGCTCCCTGATGTTCTCATTCCTGTGTGTACAGCATAAAGTTATTTTCATTACTACTTCGTAATTGGAATTTTGCTACTTTTGTGATTCATAATGTAAATATTTTTGAAGACAGAGGTTTGCCAAAGGGGTCATGACCCACAGGTTGAGAACCTTACAGTGTTACAGCGTCTGCAGTGGGTAGCAAACCAAGGGTCACACCAGATTTGGAGGATGTTGTTGAGTTTAAAAGCATGAAGAAAAACATGAATTTCCTTCAAAAGAATAAAAACTGTTTCCATCTTATTTTTTCTATACCTGTCTAGTAAATAAGCAGTGACAGGTTATATAAACATTTTATAGCTGGACTGATGGTGGTACACGTCTTTAATCCCAGCACTTGGGAGGCAGAGGCAGGAGGATCTCTGAGACTTTGAGGCCAGTCTGGTCTACGAGAGCAAGTTCCAGGACAGGCTCCAACTATAGAGAAACTCTGTTCTGAACCCCCCTCCGCCCCAAAGGAACCAAAAACAAACAAAACCAAAAACCATTTTATGTCTGGGAAGCCACTGAGCCTCAGGTATTATCATTACATTGAAGTACAATTAGAGGCCCTGTTGGATGCTGGGACATCACGTTTCCCAGCTACATGACGTTTCAGGCCCATCACCAGAGACTTGAAGCTGGCTGCTCATTGGCACAGGATCCTTCTGTTCATTTTGGCTCACAATTCAAGGCTGCAGTAGCTCACGGTGGGGTCTGGGTGGCAGGAGCTTGAGGCAGCTGCTCACATGGCACCCACAGTCAGGACGCAGACCTGGGAATGCTGATTTTCGCCTTGCCTCCTCTCTTTAACTCAGTCCAGGGGGCCCTAGCACATGGTGTGGTGTAGTCCAGGCTTAGGGTGGGTCTTGCTATCTCAGCAGCTCACAGGCATGTCCAGGGGTTTGTGACTTGATGATTTTAAATCCCACCAAGCTGATATAACGAACAGTCACAGGTCATATCTGAGTTATCAGAACGCTTGAGTTGGTAGCTGGATAGTTAGTTACCTGCTGTAGAATTTTCCCCATGTCAACAACAGCGGGAAAGATGGGAGAGCTCATAGGAGCGTCACATGTCTTCTATCCCCGTCATCTTGGTGATGAAGAAGGATGAGAAGAGGCAAAAGCATCGCACAAGATCCCATGGCTGCGATGAAGCAGAGACAGAAGACAGTTCAGACCAGAGCCTGCCCGTCTCTGCCTTCCACTCGGAGCCATGCTAGGCCCCCTTCTCAAACCACGCCTGGCAGAGCATCCCTCAGGCTTCTCTCAGAACCCTTATGAACCTGATCGAGTCTCACTCACCCATCCTCCTGCATCGGCACAGTGGGCTGACACAGTGGTGGTCTAGCCAGTTTCCACGGAGTCCCCTCCTTGTGGCTGTTCCTGATTCCCTTTATAAACAGATCCGAACTGTCTTCCATCTCTGCTTGAATTTCCCTGGGAATAAGATTCCAATGCTCACTTATATCTGTTCCAGTCATGCTCTGGAATCAGCCAGGTTGCCATTGGCAGACGGGTGGGTAAACGGAATGGGATACATATACAAAATAGCATTCTGTTCAGTTGTGAAGAATAAAATGATCCTGATCACAGGAAAATGGGCGAAACTGGAGACGTCACGGTAAGCAAAACAAGCCAGACACACAATGCCACCCATTGTCACTCATCTGTGAAATCCAGATTTTTGTTTTTTGAGTTGTAAAAGTAAAAGGAGCACTATTTGGGAAGAGAAAGGGGAGCACCCCAGAATGTCGGCCCGAGAGTAATGATGGCCATGACCAAAGTACTTTATGCACAGGTGTGAAAATGTCATAATGAACCCCATTATCTTAACATTAATATATGCTTAGTAAAATGTCTAAAAACACTGAACAAGCAAAAAGCATACCGGATCTCAATGCTTTTTTGAGGTCCAACCGAGTCATGCTTCTACTTCAGCTTGGGCTGCCCGCCACCCCTACGCTGCTGATCTCCTCCTAATTCAGCCCGGGGGTTGCCCACTGCCCCTACACTGCTGACCTACTTCAAGCCTAAGTGTGCTCTCTGCTCATGCCCATCACATTTCATTCCCCCATCCCCAGATGCCTCGCGTACTTCCAACTATCTTCACACATTTTCATTCCCCCATCCCCAGATGCCTCGTGTACTTCCAACTATCCTCACACATCCCCAGGCACCTACTGGAAATGGCACCCTATCATACTGTACTTATTCTTTCTTCCTATGAAAATTGGTCCAGACTTGACCTTAGACAGACCTCTGTGTTCAACTGGCTTTCTGTGATCCTGATGGTTTGTTTGCCTGTTTGCTAGCAGTTATATCTTTTTTTGTTTGTTTGTTGGCAAACCATGTTCTAACATTAACACTTTTCACAGTAACTGAAACTAAATAAGTAAGGCTTGAATAAGCAAAGAAATAAAGATATTGATAAAGAAAAGATTAAATTGCAGGCTCTACACTGAGGTTTCCTGTAAGAGTGTGTTTCAAAAATCTGAGTGGTTGGGCATTGCATGCCTTCCAGCCTAGCGCTCACAAGGTGTGGAGGCAGCAGGGGGGTCAGATTCCATTCTGGCCGTGCTAGGTAGGGAGATCTAGACCAGTCTGGTCTCCACGGTAAAGCCCTGTCTTGCAAACACAAACAGCATGTGCAGATGGTCCATCTCAAGAGTCCTGGCCTTCCTGGACAGGGTGTCCCCTGCCAGGTCTGGGCCAGGGCTGCTTTCCTCTCTATTGCCCTCTGCCAGGCTGCAGCCTCATCTAGGGGGTCACTGACCACTCAGGTGCCTCCTTCTCCATCCCTTGCTTGTTCTGCATTCAGAGCCTCGGACGATGTCTCCGCAGAAGCAGTATGCCCCTTCTCACATTGTGCACATGGGGAGGACGATTTCTCCTCAAGACAAGACCTCTGTAGGTTGGGCTGACCCGGAACTCTGCCCTTGCTCACTCAGGCACTGCTGCTGGGTTCCAGGTGGGTGCTACCACCCATGGCTTAGACTTTTCTAAAGTCACAGTTTGGAATGTAGTCTGTATTCTTTCCCTCAGAACTGGCTTAGGTTAGGTCATGGTCTTCTTCTTCTTCTTCTTCTTCTTCTTCTTCTTCTTCTTCTTCTTCTTCTTCTCCTTCTCCTTCTCCTTCTCCTCCTCCTCCTCCTCCTCCTCCTCCTCCTCCTCCTCCTCCTCCTCCTCCTCCTCCTCCTCCTTCCTCTCCTATTTTGTGTCTAGGAGGAGCAGGGAAAGTTGCCTAAGTGTTGGACTTGCAGTGCAAAAGGAAATGAAATTCCTAGTCAGCATTATCTTTCATGATGTGCAGTGTGTGTGGTGTGCAGTGTGTGTGTGTGTTTGTGTTGTGCAGTATGTGTGTGATGTACAAAGGTATGCGTGATGTGTAGGTGTATCTGCAGTGTGCAATCTGTGTGAGATGTTCGGGTGCATGTGTGGTGTGCAGTGCGTGTGATGTTCAGTATATGTGTGTTGTGTAGTATGTATGTGCTGAGCAGTACATGTATGTTGTACCATATAATGGCGATGTGGACAGGGGAGAGATGCTCTCATGTTAAGGTATTTTTGCTCTCTCTGTGTGTGGGGAATTCATTTTGAAATTTTGGAAAACAATCAAGGACCAAGGACTTAAAAAATCCTATTGGCTGGAATTAGGGAAAGGATCTTTGGGTTGTGTCAGGTGAGGAGACGGGGTTCAACATAGCCAGGAGCAGTGTAGCCAGCCAAAGAGAGCCGGCGTCACGAGTGCAGACCCTGCACCAAGACAGGCTGGGAGGAGTCCAACTCCCCGGGGAACAGGCCAAGTCCCCCTTCTCAGGGGGCTTAGGTGTCTGCTCACAGGACTGCGTGAGGTGACCCACTTGTCTTTCATAAGCCTCTGATTCTGGGTCACTTTCTTGAATTTCAGGGACAGCCAGCCTTAACTCGTTTGGTAGGAACTGATGTGGGAAAGGCAGCTGGAGGGAGCCCTCTGCCCCAGGCACTTCCTTCATAGTAGCCTGAACTTGAGGGAGAAGGAAGAGTGAGCACGGGGTGCTGAGACCCCAAAGTATCCCTGCTGCAGTGTGGAAGCCACCCGGCCCTCTGCTCAAACCGCAGCCTGATTGAAAGATGAGCGAGCCTCCCGCCTATCATCTCCAGCAGCACCCCCGGCCCTCTAGGGAGGGGGGGTAATGACGTCCAATTTTGCACACTTCAGATCCATTAGTAGCAATTACCTTTCCCGAGGTGTTTTGAGTTAGTTTTAACATAGCATTCTTACAGTTGGGGGATAATGACAGTAATAATGTACACAACATTTTCAAGTCACTGGTTTTAGCCGCAATAACACCATTAGTGGGTCTATTTAACAGGCGCACTGCACACTAAAAGTTAAGGTGTTCCGATTCCCCTCCCTTCCCCCCACAGAAACCCTTCACCATCCTTCCTTCCAGGGGAGATTTCTATTCCGAAGTTTCAGAGAGATCTTTCCTTTCCCCAGTAGGAGGAAGATGTAAGCGGCTTGACTTCAAATTATTAATTGTTTAGCTGTTCTCTTTTAAATGTTATTTTCTTGATGGGCAAGCCAGCTCCAGAACCCAACAGTCATGTAGATGGAAGATAGATGTATTTGCAAAGCTCATTTAGGCCAGAGATCCATGGACTGTGCTGGTTCCTTCAAGGCAGGTAGTTTTGGACTTCCCAGAAGAACACTTTCTGAGACACATGGATCTCCTCTCGCAGTGCGTGTGCTGCAGACTAACACTCTAGAATGGTGTTTGTTGTAGTTCGAGTGAGAAATGACCCACATAGTCTCAGGCATCTGATATCGGCCCCACTTGGTGGTGCTGTCTATAAGGTTTAGGTGGTGCGGCCTTGCTGGAGGAAATGTGTCCCTGCGGTGGGCTTTGAGGGTGAAAAGCCTGTCTTCTGGTGCTCCAGCTGAGGAGTGAGCGCTCAACTTTCTGTTCAGCTTTCCAGCTGCCGTGCCTGCTGCTTACTCCATGCTTCCCAGCCACAATACTTCTAACACTCCGGAACTGCAAGCCCAGGTAAACCCTTCCTTCTGTGAGTTGCTTTTGGTCACAGTGTCTCATCACAGCAGGAGCAAAGTGCTTTCATTTGTCCCTAGAACCCACTGCCTTTCTGAAGTGGTCACCTCTGGTCACCTCACAGGCCAGAGAAGCTTCTACCTCTCTTTAGACATTTCCTTCTCTTCATTTCCTCCCACCTCCACCTGTTTGTGTTGTTCAGTGTGCAGTGTGTGTGTGTGTGTGCAGTATATGTGTAGTGTGTGCATGCAGTGTGTCTGTGTGTGTGGTGTGTGCAGTGAGTGTGTGATGTACAGTATGCAGTGTGTGTGGTGTGCAGTGTGTGTGTGGTATATGTGGTGGTGTGTATGTGTGCAGTGTGTGTGTACAGTGTATGTGTGCAGTGTGTGTATGTGTGTGTGGTGTGTGTATGTGTGGTGTGTGTGTGGTGTGTATGTGTGCAGTGTGTGTGTGGTATATGTGGTGGTGTGTATGTGTGCAGTGTGTGTGTACAGTGTATGTGTGCAGTGTGTGTGTACAGTGTATGTGTGCAGTGTGTGTATGTGTGTGTGGTGTGTGTATGTGTGGTGTGTGTGTGGTGTGTATGTGTGCAGTGTGTGTGTGGTATATGTGGTGGTGTGTATGTGTGCAGTGTGTGTGTACAGTGTATGTGTGCAGTGTGTGTATGTGTGTGTGGTGTGTGTATGTGTGGTGTGTGTGTGGTGTGTATGTGTGCAGTGTGTGTGTGGTATATGTGGTGGTGTGTATGTGTGCAGTGTGTGTGTACAGTGTATGTGTGCAGTGTGTGTATGTGTGTGTGGTGTGTGTATGTGTGGTATGTGTGTGTGGTGTGTGTATGTGTGGTATGTGTGTGTGGTGTGTATGTGTACAGTGTATGTGTGTATGGTGTGTGTATGTGTGTTGCATGGTATCTGTTCTGTAGCTACACACTGATGTATCATGTACCCCATTTGAATTCACTCCTGTTGGCCTGCCAGAGTGCTGACCAAAAGGTGTTGTCTGAGGTTTCTGTCCTGCTCGGTTCCCGCAGTTGTTAAGTCCCAAAGAAATCACACAGAGGTCTACATTAATCATAAGCTGATTGGCTCATTAGTTCAGGCTTCTTATTAACTCTTATAACTTACATTAACCCATTATTCTTATCTATGTTAGCCACATGGCTTGGTACCTTTTTCAGTGAGGCAGTCACATCTTCCTTCTTCTATGTCTGGGCAGGACTGCAGAGGAATGGGCTTTCTTCTTTCCAGAATTCTCCTATTCTCATTGCCCTGCCCTACTTCCTGTCTGGTTGTCCTGCCTATACTTCCTGCCTGGCTACTGGCCAATCAGTGTTTATTTAAAATATAATTGACAAAATACAGAATTGTCCCACACCATTGGACAATGACACTCACTCTTCTGCTCAGCCCTGGACTCTGGAAGTTCAAATCAAGCTGTCAGCTCTTTCTGCCCTCTTTCCAACACTCTGGTGAGTTGCCTGTCTTCTCTGTCCCAGTGTCTGGTGGTAGCGCTGCCTCTTCAAGCCATGTTCTGCCTCTGTGGTCCTGTGGGCTGCTCTGGGTGTCTCTGTTTTCACAAGGCTTCTCTTTGTAAGTAACCCTAGACACAGATTATGGGCAGTTCCTAAGACACCAACACTTGATCACATCAGTGAAGACCTGGTGTCCAAATCAGGTTGTGTTCACTCACAGCAGAAGTGAAAATATCAGTATATTTTGGGGTGGTTAATCCAACCCCTACCCAGTAAACTGAAGTTTTCTGAGGCTTGGGGAGCATTTGGGGAACTCTTGACTTTGAAGAGTTCTTAGGGTTTTCTTTTATAACAGCATCCTGTGTCCTGTTCCAGGAATTCCTGTCCTGGAACTTAAGATGCTGTCTGATGTGTTTTTCTCCTCTCCTCCATAAATATGTATGTGGTGTGCATATATATATATGCATGGGTGTGTTGTGTACATGGGCATATGTGTATGTGCAGGTGCAATAGAACGTGTGTGTGTGTGTGTGTGTGTGTGTGTGTGTGTGGATATGGAGGTCCCAAGGCTGACATAAGGAGGCTTCCTTGCTTTTTTTCTACCTTATTCATTGAAGCAGGGTCTCTCAGTTGAACACAGAGATCACTAGTATGACCATTTGGGGATAGCCAGCTTACTCTGGGGCATCCTTATCCCCACCTCAATAGTGGTCTTACAAGAGGGCTGCCACCCCCACTTGGCATTTATGTGGGTTCTGGGTTTTTGAACTTTGGTCACCACAATTGTTTGGCACTTTAACCCCTGTCTTAGTTAGGGCTCCTGTTGCTGTGAAGAGACACGGTGACCACGGCAGCTCTTTTAAAGGAAAACATTTCAGTAGGGTGGTTACATTTTCAGATGTTCAGTCTTATGTCTTCAGGTGGGATATGGTGGTGTGCAGGCAGACATGGTGCTGAAGCAGGAGCTGAGAGTCCTTATATCTTGGCTCACAGACAACAGGAAGTGGTCTGTCTCACTGAGTGTGGCTTGAGCATATAAGACCCCAAAGCCCTCCTCCATGGTGCCACACTTTTTCCAATAAGGCTACACCTACTCCAACAGGGACACAATTCTTAATAGTGCTACTCCCTTTGGGGGCCATTTTCTTTCAAACTACTACAATCCCTGTGCTATACTTCCAGCCCTGTTTCTCTCTTTAAAAAAATTAAATTAGTCTGTTTGTGGTAGCACACATCTTTGATCCCATTATTTGGAAACAGACAGATCTCTGAATTCAAGTCCAATCTGGTTTATATAGTGAGTTTCAGGGCCATTCGGGGCTATATAGTGAGCCCTGTCTCAAAAAAAATGTAAACATTTTAACTGATATGCAGGAATATAAAAATGTGTATATAAATGGGGTGATATGATGTTTTGATACATATATATGCAGTGTACTGTTTAAATCAAGTTAAATCTATCCATCTCCTCAAATGATTGCCATTTTTTTTATGAAGAAAGCATCCAACATACTCTTTTCTATCTTATTGAAATTCCTATTTCAATTGGATCCTATTATCATTGGATCTTAAATTATTGCTTATAGCTCAGATCCCCAAAGGCCCTTTGTTCCAGGCTTGGTCTCAATCCATTGGTGCTATTGGAAGTGGTAGGGACCAGTGGAAGGAAGTTAGGCCCTTGACGACAACACTGGACCCCAGCCCCTTCCTCTCTCCCTTGCTTCCTGACTGCCATGAGGTGAACAGCTTCCTCTCATCACAGTGTCCTGTCTTACAGCAGCTGCCCAAACAACAGGGCCCACTGCAACCTTAAAGCTGAAGCTTGGAAGCTGTGAGCTGCAGTACAGCTTTGCCCATCCAAGTGGGGCAATTCAGGTATGTTGTCACAGAGATGCAAAGCTGACGAGCAGGTGTGGTGTTTGCCCTCGTGGGCTGCAGCACACGATCCTCTTACTCTTGGCCTGTTGCAACAGGACGCTGCAGCTGCTCGCCATCCTTCCCTCTGCTAACATGTCAAGGGCCCAAGAAATCTTGTTGCCCTTCTTTATACAAAACACATTTTAAATAAACTCTTGTCGACATCTATCAATTATACACAATGAGTTTTATTAAGAAACTTCGATGTGTATAATGTCTTTTCATATTTATTTTCTCTTGTCCCCTCTTACTCCACTGGTTACCCTTTTCCTTCCTAGCTAATCTCCCCCCCCTTCATTTGTAGGTATGTGCACGTGTGTGTGTGTTTGAAAAAATTAGGGTCACAAATGTAAGTAAGCTTTTCTGCAGGAACATGGGTGATGGGTCATTTGCTGAAGCATGGACACCCTACCAGCGACTACACCACTGAAGATGTTTCATCCTCCCCCAGCAACCAATAATTTGTGTATAAGGCCTCAGGGAGAAGCAGACCTCATGGACCCTCCTGCCATCCATGACAGAGTGTGGAAAGGCTCAGTTGTGTGCAGCTATCACAGCTATTGTGAGTGAGTTCAAGAGTGCAACAGCAGTTCACACCGGGATGATAACAGTCTACGGTTTTCTCCTGATTCTTATTCAAGAGTGCAACAGCCAGTTCACACCAGTATGAGAACAGTCTACGGTTTTCTCCTGATTCTTATTCAAGAGTGCAACAGCAGTTCACACCAGTATGAGAACAGTCTACGGTTTTCTCCTGATTCTTATTCAAGAGTGCAACAGCCAGTTCACACCAGTATGAGAACAGTCTACGGTTTTCTCCTGATTCTTATTCAAGAGTGCAACAGCAGTTCACACCGGGATGACAACAGACTACAGTTTTTTCCTGACTCTTGCATTCTTTTTGCCCCTTTTCTGTGATGGTTTCTTAGCCCTTATCAAGGGGGTGATGCAGCTGCCCCATTGCTCAGAGAGCTGAGCATTCAACATTCGCTTATTCTCAGCACTTTGACCAATTGTGAGCCATTGCAGTGTCACCTGACCCTTGCAATGGGCACGCTTCTCTGAGTAAGGCTGGCAGCAACACAACTCTATGGGTATAAACGTAAATACTTAGGAGGCAGTTGGGTGGGCTCAATGTATTTATTTATTCAAGTAATAGTGGCTGCTTCCCCATTAGCCCCACGGCTTTTTAATCCACAGATTTCTGATCAGGTGTGTGAAACCAGGCCTGAATTCGCTACTGTGATGCTGGCCTCAGATATGACCAGGAAACTGTTGGTTACCTCCCTAACTACTGTACCACCATTGCACCGGGGTCATACCTTGCCTGTCAGGTCAGTAGCATAGTTTGCTGGGTCCAAGCTGGATAAAACTGCAGATGTCTGTTCTCCCCTCACAGCCTGCATTATCATTTCCCATCGTTGTGAAGGCTGTGAACGCTGGCTGCAGCATGGAGCTTACATTTCGATTTGAGCCATGGAAGCTGGCAGCAGTAAGCTTACAGTTCGATTTGAGCTTGATTTCTCTGTCTTGCAACCAAAGCACGAGGTGTCTTCGGCAACAGGGTCTTACCATCCAGAAAAACTTATTTTAACCAACTTTTTTGACTGTAGAAGCTTTAGAACATTTTTTTATTACACCACTTTTTCTTCATTAACAGATAGGGAAATATTTCAATGGGAGTGTGGGATGGATACAGTCCCAGTGACTGCTGCCCATGCTATATGAATTGCCCCAAATGAGGTGAATGGAATAACATGACCTTCAGTTCAGTAATTTTTATTTTGAATAGCTTGAAATGGGCACCAAGGAATAGAAAGGGTTTTTGAAAACCTCAGTTCTGAGTGATACTCAAGTTTAGTCAAGAGTTGGATGGAACAGCCTTCGGGCCCCCTGCTCAGCTTCTCCCACCACTCCTGCGAGGTGTATGAACAAGTGTGGATCTTAAAATGTATGCTGTGTAATTGCTGTTTGAGTCCAGCAATTTAGCCAGGAGCCTCGGCAGAGTCAGAGAGCCCTTATGCTATTCTATATTTTCAATCACAATGATTTTAAATGCTGTGATAAAATGCTGAGCTGCCTGGGGAAAACTTGATTTTTTGTTTGTTTTTCAAAGAATGTAATGATGATAATTTTCAACAACACTAAATCTTCATTTTAGCCCTTGTAGCTTCATGTGTCTTTTTGGTAAAAGTTTAATCTCAGATGGATTTTTTAAAAAATTCATCTATTTATTTTACATCTCAGCTGCAGCACCCCCACCCTCCCCCTTTCCCTCCCCCAATCCTCAATCCCCTCATCTTCCATCTCCATCCAGGAAAGGGCAGGTCTCCTATGATGATCAATAAAACATGGCATATCAAGTTGCAGTAAGATAAGCGCTTCCCATGTATTAAGGCTGGGCAAGTCAGATGGGCTGTTTATCAGACTCATGATGGTGAGTTAGTTCGTCCACTGTTATGATTTGGGGCCATAAGTCTATTCTTTACTAGCTTGAGCAACACTAGCTTGAATCTTGGTTTGAGTGTGAACTGTGCCCTGCAGACTCACTCACGTCTTTGCACACTGCATCTCCAGCTTCTGGTGCCTCCTTTGAGGCAGGAGGCAGGGCTGGCTAAGGTTTGTCATGGGGTGGGGCAGTGAGGCTGGGTCTGAAGTTAAACCCTGGCCCTGCTCCCAGCACCTTCTCTGCTTCTGGACCACAGAGACCCAGACAAGACACACGCAAAGCTCCCGCCTTCACAGGTAGGACTGTTACCATAGGCCAGTTACCGTGCCATCTCAACACAGTGGACTGTGATGCCCTCTAGTCCTCTTAAGTCACTACTGTCTGGCATCTTAACACATCAGCGAGGAAAGTAACTCACAGAGAGTCATCAGAATATCACATACTTTATCATAAAGCCAAGTATAGCATGTCTTTTGAAGTGTGGTGTATCCTGGTGTATTGATCACAAACAGATACATGGGAGGGATAGTTACTGAAAAGCATTATTTTTGTTAAGATTCAGATGATGTGCCCTTTCCTCTCTCCCTCCCTCACATACACACACATACAATTTTCTTTTTGAGGCAGATTCTCATCTAGTTCTGACCGACCTTGAACTTGCTATGTAGCTGAAGATGACCTTGAAGTTTTGATCTTCGCGCCTCCACTCTCCAAGTGCAGGGGTTAGAGGAGGCGTGTGCCCTGATGCCTGGCTTTAGCAGTGCTGGGCACTTCCCCAAGGCTTTGGGCATTCCAGGCAAGCACATTCTGCCAGCTGAGTTACACACCTCACTCTGCAGGTTCCTTTAAACTGCAGACGTGTCAGGTAAGGTTTAATTTAGATGCATTTGGCTCTCGTGTGATTTCCAGATCTGTGTCAGCATTCAGAGTGGCGAGGAGCATGATCTTGGAAGGAGACGGGCCTGGGCCCACACCCTGACCCACATCACCTCTTTCTGTCCCCGGGGGCTTGTGCTGATACCTTGTCTAAGACCCTCAGCCTTCCTGCCTATAAAATAGAATTAATATGAGAGCCAAACATGGAGGCTGACTACAGCCCCGTGTCTGGTGTGTGGAGCCTTTAGCGCCCTCCCTAGCTTCCTGTAGATGCCGTAGATGAGCAGCTTCCAGCACTGTGCGACCACATCACGACTCTCAGTCTACTACGTGCTAATCATGGAATGTTTTCATTTATTTCAGGAATACTTATTGAGTGTCTTATGCTCCAGGCACTGATGAAATTGATGGGGATATAAAAGAGAACATGATGCTCCTACTCAGGTGAAACGTGTGTGTGTGTGTGTGTGTAGGTCAAAAGTTGACACTGCATCTTTGGATGTCTGCCTCTACTACCTTCTACCTTATTTTTAGACAGTTTCTCACTGACCCTGGAGCTCACCAGTTGGCGAGACTAGCTTTTTTTTTTTTCTGACTCCTAGGGCTGGTTTTCAGGAATGTGCATTGCCATGCCCTGCTTTATTTGGGGTGGGGGTGGGGTGGGGTGGGAAGGGGATGATGAAGAACAGAACTCAGGCCCTCATTCTTGCACAGCAGGCACTTAACACACCGAGTCATAGCCTCAGGGTGATGTAGCTTTTGTTTCCAGGGAGAGGCAAATTCTACAGAGTTTAAGTTGTGAAGGAGAGAAAGCAGGTGTAGTAGATAGGGTGGAGAGAGAGAGAGAGAGAGAGAGAGAGAGAGAGAGAGAGAGAGAGAGAGAGATTATAAAGAGAGAGGGGATGGGCTACTGTACTGATAGGGAATGATTAGGGAAGACCTGGATGGTAACATAACAGTTGAGTAGAGACAGATGGGAAATGAGGATAGGGCCTTTAAGCTCAAGGAGCACTGAAGGCCAAGGCCCCGAGGAAGGTCTGTGCTCTGTGTGACCTGAGGAGATACACAAAACTAGTTTGACTGGGGGCGGAGTGAATCAAGAGGGAACTGGGAATAAAGTCAGAGAGGGCCCTGGCTGCATTGCCTTCTGAGCACTGGGCATTTGCTTCTGAGGACGATTACCTGCTTGGGAAGGGAGGGCAGAGGTGTGACCAAATCTACCTTGTGATCTACGGGACAAACCTGGCTCCTGAGCTGAGAGTGTATCAGTTATACTGAAAGACGTGTATAACTGATGATCTAGGTACATTTAAATAGTGGGTTCTCACTCTGAGCTTTTGGGGGAAAGCTTTCTCTAGTCCATTGCTCATCTTTCTTCTTCTTCTGGCCCTGACTTACTTGCCTTGTTGTGCACCCATCTTTTGGAGCGGCCCATTTTCCAGGGAGTGAAGTACCATGTTGCTGAAGATACTCTCGGTGGTCTTGGGTTGCTGTAACAAAATGCTTGCGACTGTGTGGCTTAAATAATGGAAAATGTCTCTCGAAATCTGGAAGCTAGAAATCTAAGATGAACGTGTTTTATCATTCTTAGCTCTCTCTCTCTCTCTGACAGTTTCTTTGAGTGTCTTCTCATACTTATCACAAAAGGGGGATAAAGGGTATGGATCTTCTAAGGACACCAGTCCTGGTGGGTCAGGGCCCTGCCCCATGACCCCATTTAACTTGAATTCTCCCCTAAAGCCCCTGTTGAGATTGGATCCTGGGGTTCCCGCAGATGGCTTTGGGTGGCACAAGCATTCAGTTTATATGAAGTAGGACATTGTAGATTAGCAGTTCAGTTCTTTTTCCCAGAACGCAGAGCAAGCTCATTGTTCTCCTCAGGAGAGCATGAGCTTCCGTATCGTGTGTCATACGGAAGCAGAACCTGGTAGGAGAACTGACGGCACCTGAAGCTGGTGGCGGTGTCTCTGTAGCATCTAGTGTGGGTGGAAGTGACCATGTGGCACGCTCCAGGGGATTTAGATCTGAGAGTGGGTACAATATCCTGTGTGTCTCCACAGGTGATCTTTACTGGGGTTCACTTTACCATGAAGGGCTGTAGGAGGGAACAATCCCAACCTGGCATACCCCAAGGAGGGCCACCCGGGGCTGTTGTACAGGTCATGGGGCCTTTGCCTTAGTAGCTGATTGAAGCTGGAGACACATCCTGCTCCAGCCGTGGGGGATACACGAGCTTGAGAAAGGAGTTCTTTCTGATGCCCATGGGGTACCTTATCGGTTGGGAGCCACTTCCCTATGGAAATTCTGCAGTTCAACACGCAGAGGTGGCTGTGCTCAGAAGTTCCTCTCAGCACGAGGAGTTGCTGCTTCCCCCTCCTAGTCTCTCTGTCCTGCAGGTATACCTGGTCCCCTTCCCTTGGGCTCCTGGAAGGTGTGGAAGCAGGCTGAACCTCCCTCTAGCAGGTGGATAGGATTTCATGGTCGTAATTGTCTCAAAGGGGCCCCAGCTGTTCTGAGCGCTATGCATGGAGCTGGGGCCCCCTGAAAGCTTGTTCATTTGACAGGATCTATGCCCTGCTTGGACTGGGTCATAACTCGAGTTTTGGTTTGTCTACTTTGCAGGATTATAGTAAGTTTGTATTCATGCCCTGATGGCTAAAGAAGCTCCATTTTATGCTAGGTATCCATTTGGTACTCACTAGCTGTTTGTCTGTGACTCCAGTCTCTAAAAGGTGAGTTTCCAGTACCCCTGACTCAGTGACCCCCCCTCCACAAAAGTGCCCAGCTGTGACTATTCACTTGTTATGGTAGGACTAACTGCTTTTTTGGCTTCTGTAACTTGCTTATACAGACACCCAAAAATTGTTTTGAGTTGCCTTAACCACTTAACTTGGCAGAACAGAACCGTTGTGGTTTTTTCCATTAAAAGCCCTTCCCTGCACTCCTCTCACAACATGCCTGTGCTGGGCTTTAAGGCTGCCATCCTGCTAGCAGCTAATCAATAAACCCTTTAATTGTTGGCTGGACTGTGTCTTTGGTCTTTTCCTAGGGGTCACAAACTCTGTAACAGTTCAACAAATACTGAGTGTGGGACTCTGCCCCAGGAGCCTGGCTGGGCAGAGGGGACAGGCGAGGATCTACATGCACAGGCTTGGTGCTAACTAGAGAGAAGCCACAGATGCTTCTCCAGTAAACAGCCAAGAGAGCAGGCTGTAGGTTGGGACCAATGTCAGTTTGAAGCAAGCGTGGGGATGATGTGGTCTTGGAGCATCTGTGTGAGCTGGTGAAGGGGGCTGTATTGACTAGTTTTATGTCAACTTGAGACAAGCTAAAGTCATTTAAAAGGAGGGAACCTCAACTGAGAAAATGCCTCCATAAGATCTGGCTGTACACAAGTGTACAAGGCATTTTCTTAAGTACAGATTAATGGGGGAGGGCCCAGTCCATTGTGGGTGGGATCATCCCTGGGCTAGTGGTCCTCAGTTCTACAAGAAAGCAGGCTGAGCAAGCCATGAAGAGCAAGTCAGTAAGTGGCTCCCCTCCATGGCCTCTGCAGCAGCTCCTGTCTCCAGGTTCCTGCCCCGACTTCCTTAGATGATGAACAATGATATGGAAGAGTAAGAGAAATAAACCCTTTCCTCTCCAAGTTGCTGCAGGTCATGGTGCTTCATGGCAGCAAAAGAAACTAAGACAGAATGAGCAAGGAAGTCAGCTGAGAAGAGTTAACATTCAGGATGGGAGCAAGGCCCCTAGGTGCCGCTCAACAGCCCCAGCAAACTGAATTCACAGCGGCTGCCCTGGCTGTTTGGTGTGTGATGCCAAGGAGAACACACTACCAGGAAGCTGAAGGAAAGGCAGACACATTGTGGGTACCCAGGCATGGCATGGCCGGGGAACTCCCACCTATAGTGACTCCATGTCTCCTTCCTTCCATCTTGAAAGCCAGGTGTTTCCTTCCAGGTGGCCCGTGGTCTGTATCTCATACGGGAGGTGTCTTTCGAACCCTCCCTCCAGGCATGAACCTGCTGCGAATCCCCAAGATTTAAAAATCTAGACCGGCCCCCTTGCCATGCAGGCTTCATTCCCTTTCCATCGAGTCGGTGTGTGGGCAGTGTGGAGCAATGGCCAGCCAAAGGCCTTTCCTTGAAGACGGCGTACTCAGTGAACACGAGAGTCATTGTTGGGCTGAGATACAGCCCTCCTGACGTACTGTTCTCTGACCATCTAGAACAATTGGCGTGGTAGGAAAGGAAGGGTTCCGTTGAAGGCTGGGAGTTCCGTGTTGTGACAGGGTCTCGTCTCCACTTCCCTGGGGACACAGTAAGGGAAGAGGAGCCTGAACTAACTTGCTGGAGGGACTCAGAAGAGCCAAGGCCTCCATCTAGCCTACAGCTCGGCGCCTTCCCTTGGCCCCGAGGGACTCTGCTTATGACTCTATTACCAGGTAAATTGCGAGAGTGACTCAGTCAGGTGTGTTTATCACGAAAGAACTGAAGGTGATTAATATACTGCATTGAATGCAAATTGTCCCCGCAGCACTTATCTCGTTTTCAATTAGCACAAATGTTACAGCACTGCGGGCTTGTTAGGATTTTACCATGGGCTGGGTAATTAATTTCTGTGAGCCACGTATCAGGCACCTGGTAACGCCGTTTATTAATAAATGTCACCCCAGGTATCGGTTTGTTAGAAGAGGCAAATAAACGGAATGTACAGTTGTCTGCCCTGTGCAAATCTGTCTACACCTCGCTGGGTCTCTTCGAGTGTTTGCTTGTTGACTAGCTCTGCTACTGAGATTGCAACGTAAACAAAACGAAGGCAGTCCCACCGGTCACGTGCTCTTCAAAGGGTTTCCTTTGCTTTCTCCTCAGGGACTTCGGGCCCTCAAGTGGAGATGTCTCAGAAACCGTCTTTCCCAGGAGACCCATGGTGAGTGACTACGCTTCTCCCGGGGAGCCAGTGCACAGGGCCTCAGCTCTCTCTGTGAGTTGGTCTTTGGGGAGCAAGAGGTTAGACAAGCCTTTCTTGGTGCCCCTGACCAATCCCTTCGCCTGTGGCCCCTGTCCTGCTCTGACTTTTGCTACCTATTCCATGCTTCTTGGGACTCTGAGGAAGAGAGCAGGACCTGAGGCTGGCTCCAGAGCAGAAGTGTAAGAGTTTAGGGGAGTTTTCCATTTTTCCAAACTTGTGACCTCTTTCTCCACATCAGTGGGTGACAGTGGATTTGTTATTGTTAAATATATATATATATATAGTGCCTGTGAGAAGACAGTGCAGTCTGTAAGGCGCTGCCTTGCATGTGTGAGGAACTGAGTTTAAACTGATGTTAAATGCTGAGCGTGATGATGTCACATGCTTGCAACCCTAGAACAGGGAAGTAAAGACAGGAGGATCCCTGGGACTCACTGGTCAGCCAGCCAAGCCCAAAAGATGAGCTCCTGATTCCAGAGAAGAGGGCCTGCTTCGAAAACAAGGTAGATGGATTTCCACATGTGTGTGCACACATGTACATATGTACCTGGACACATAGGTGCATACAAATATGCACACCACTCTACACATGTGCACATGTGTACATATGCACCTGAACACATAGATGCATACAGACACGTACACCTCCCTACACATACCCCCCCATCCCCACACATATACACACATAGCATGCACACACATGTGCATACACACATAGCTTGCACACACACCTGCACACACATGCACATCCCAAGTACACACTCCTGACTGCCCACTGCCTTTGATGCTTCAGGCATTTCTTTGCAGAGGGTGGTGACCTGAAGTCCCTTGTCACTCTTGGGATGATACTGGTTTGCAGTCACTGGTAAATATCCCCCTCCGGTCCTCAATAATCTATGACCTCGGTAAGAAATCAGCACTGTTCACCTGGCATGTTGGAGAGCCCCCAGAGGGACGTGTGTGGAGAATGTCTGTGGTTAGCTGAGTTAGCATGCTCTCCTGTCTTCGCCTTTTAGTTCCCCTCACACCTGTCATCGCCACCCGTGGGACTGTAGCTGTGAGCCGTGCCTACGAGAAACATCCAAGTCACGGGACAGGGAATGACTGGACGAGAGTGATCATCCACCTGGCACACGGTATGCACTAGATGTGGGTTTGGTAATTTAGGTAAAATAGGCGAGCCCTGGGCATAATGAAGTGGACATTTTCCTGGCGATGGGAACTAGAGATAAGTAGATATGTCAGGCAAATTAGATACCAGAACAATAAAGAGGACACAGCAGAAGAGGGTTCTACTTTGTTATAGTGATTATTTATTTATAATGTATTCGTATGTGTGTGTGTGTGTGTGTGTGTGTGTGTGTGTGTGAGTATATACTATTGTGTGTGTGCACCCCCAGAGACCAGAAGCAGGTATAGGCATCTGACACCCCAGAGTTGGAGTTAGAGGCAGCTGCCTGACATGGGTGCTAGAAACTGAACTGGGGTCCCGTGAAAGAGCAGAAAGTGCTCTTAACCACTGAGAAATCTTTCGAGCCCTAGGTCATAGTTTTAAACAGATGCTGAAGGAAAAGTCACTCCAAGCGCCAAAGACACGAGGAGGTAGGAGTGATGGCTGTTCCTGCCTGCCAACTTCCCTGGGAAGAGGGACACTCAGTTGAAGAGCTGCCTCCATCAGATTGGCCTGTGGGCTTCTCCGTGGGCATTTTCTTGGTTGCTAATTGATGTAAGAAGGCTTAAGCCACGGGGGTGGGTGGTGCCAACCCTAGATAGGTGGCCTGGGCTACAGAAGGAAGGCAGCTGAATGCGTGCCTGAGAGCAAGCCAGAAAAGAGCGTCCTGCCATGGTCTGTGCTTTAGTTCCTACCTCCCGGTTCCTGCTTGAGTGCCTGCCCTGGCTTCCCTGGTGACAGAGTGTGGCACCGAAGGGTTCCCCAGGTTTCTTCTTGTCAAAGTTTGCTGCAACAACAGAAGAGCCAGCTAGACTAGTCGGGCAGACAGCTGTTGAGGAAGGGGGCCTTGTGGAGAGAGGCACAGCTGTGTGATGCCCTGAGGCTGGAGATGTGTTAGCTTCTTAGTGTCTGTATAAAAATTTGGTACAAACTTAGTGGCTTAAGACCCACAGTCAGTGTCTTAAAATCAAATTGTCAACAGGTTGAAATCTTTCTGGAGCTGGTGAATCCATTTCCATAATCTTTCTGCTTCCACAGGCCACCTGAACGCCTTGACTCAATTTTGACTGGTAGTCCCTGGGCCCGTGGCACACACAGGTGGCCTTCTTCTCATAATTGCTTGTGCTGACTTAGGGTCTGTTTCCCACGCCAGGAATCACAGACGCCACCAGCCCACTGTCTCTCTTTCCTCCATCCCTTTTGTTCTGGGCCCACTGAGAACTTGTTGGCATTAACATTGTTTTAAAAAGACATTTTTGTTTGTTTCTTTGTTTCAAGGGCAGATTTTGGTCCACTGGGAGGGAGGTTTGAGCCTCCCATAGGGCCTCCCCCCAACGTGCACCGCTTCCCCGTGTAAGCAGCCTCCTTCTGGGGTAGTACGTTATGCCAGCAGATATATGGACGCATCTGAGTCCTCCCAGTCTCTTGTCTACAGTGGGGCTACTGCTTGGCTTTGTACATTCTATAGATCTGAGTCAATGCTTGGCTTCTCCTCAGCACTGCCGGATCATACTTTCCTCACTCTGAAATTTCCCCATAAGGTGGTTTTTAGTCAACTTTATCTGTTGATTCTTATATTCCTTCATTTAGCGTCTTTGACTCTTGGGTTTGAGTGAACTGCCTGTGTTGTGTATGGAAGAGCCTCAGACCTGGGGTTCAGGATATAAGTTCAGTATGGGCTTCCTGCCCAGGGTGTCTAAAACCCCTAATTCAATACAATCACAGTGTGCATGTGTGTGTGATCTTTTCCCTTGGGAACATGCATTTGGTTTGGAAGGAACTGGAGGACAATCACTATGAGAAATTAGACCCAAGAATTGTGCAGTGCAAAGGGAGCAGTGTACGGTGACTTCTTAGAGGAAGTTACAGGCCATGGGTTTTTATCTGTTCAGCAGACTGGAAGGTTTCTGGCTTTTAATGTTGCTAGGAATGGACATTGGACAATTCTTTTCATTTTCTTATGGCTGGAACATTTAAGTAACTACGCAACAATGAGGACAGGATCTTAGAATGAAGAGAATCCTTGATCTCCTGGAAGTGTGGGCTAAGGCTGGCAACATGAGCAAACCAATTATACGTCAGGCCAGCAAGGTCAGGCCAGCTGTCTTTGCAGAGCAAACAGTTTGGTCAACTCAGCATGTGGTTCTAAGATTAGTTTCAGAGGGCTTCTGTGATACCTGTGCCCTTGGCTGCCATCTTGGCTGTACCTGCTCTTGCTGACTGTGCCATGTTGTGGGTGGGCCAGGTCCAGTACCCTCACTTCAAGGAGGAGGCAAAGTGTGCCCCCCCCCACATGCACAGAGCATGGGTTCACTGCATTTGAGTTCTCTTTGGCCCCAGGTTCAGGGATGCATGGCCACCTGGGGGTCTGCTAGGGAAGGGAAGGGCTGGGCGGGCCAGGGGCTCTGCCGGCACCTGTGTTCTGCGCTTGGTGTCTCATTATTGCTCTCCAAGGACCTTGAGCTCCTCTAGGCCATCCCCGCCCCCGGCACCCAGAGCACATTGCAGGCCCGTGTTCTCATGAATATGGATCCCGTCATCCCTCCCTGTAGGGATAGATGTTGGGGGCAGAGCCGTTGATTACATTTCCAGCCAATCATTGCCCATTAAGAGGAAGAGCGTGGGCATTATGCCTCTTCAGCAAGGAGCCATTTGCATTCTGTTGGGCTGGGCTTGCTTTCTGGGCATGCATGGGCCCTTGGCTCTCAATTACTCCTGCATCCGCTCCTCCTCTGTGGTGCTCTTTTCCTCTCTAAGGGTCCTGATTGGATTCACCAATGAGCTTTGTGTTCCTTACAGCTGTGTAGCATGTTCCTGGCTGGAGGCTGGGAGGACATCAGGACTAGGACTGGCTGGAACAGGAAACAAAACCTTTCTGTTCCTTTTCTGCTCTCTCTCTTTCCTAGCAAAGGAAGAATCCCATATTTTAGAGGGCACAGCAGACAGTGAGGTACATGCTCCCCCATGCTCACCCTTCCAGAGTTCTTTGTCTCCTACCCCCAGTCCCTAGAGGTATTGGCTTCCTTGATTGCTTTGCTTGGGGAATGTGTGAGGTCCAATGTTTTTCCTTTTCAGCTTCCCTTTCTCGAAAGAGGGGCTAAATAGACATAAGTCCAGCTTTGGGCAAACAGTCTGACTGTCTACTTGGAGGCCTGACCCAGGCCACAGGCATGCTCATAGCCCAGTTCACAGACCCCCGTCTGCAATAAAGTGTGAAGACAACTGGGGATGACAGAGAGCCTCCTGTGTTCACAGGGCCATGTTATTTTTAACCCCCTTCTGCTGCCTGGGTTCCCCTGAAAAGCCCTTCTCTCGAGGCACCAAACGCCTGCCTGCTCTTGTTCAGGTTGGAGCCCCAGGCTGTCTGTCCCCATCCCTCCACAGTCACCAAAACCTTGGCTTCTTCACTTTCCCCATTTTCTCCTCCTCCTCAAGGAAATGAAAGTGAACACCCCTGAGATGGAGAGAAAGGGAAGCTGAGCAAGAGAGGCAGTGTGCCCCAAATGCTCGGAGCCTGATAAAGGAAGGTTACCTGTGTGTTTGTCAACAAGATGAAATAAATAAGAGCAAAAAAAAAAAAAAAGTAGAAAAAAAAAAAAGACAGCAGGCAGAGGCAATCAAATATGTATTTAATTAAAGCAAACATAGAAATAAAAGTTACATGTTGAATCAATAAACAGCACTTTTTTCTACATGCATTTTGAACAAGACAGATCAGAATCTTCATGATGAAGACATAACGTGTCACAATAATTAGGAACACAGACAAAAGAACAGCTAATCAGCATGCAAATGTATGCAGTGCTGGTGATTCAGGGGAGGCAGATTCCTACCTCTTTTTTGCTTGATTCATCTTCATTGCTAATCATCTGAAGGCTGCCAAATGTTCGGTGACACTAATGTATTATAGGTCAAGAGAGGCAGGTCTTCACCTATTACCCCCCAAACAATATGCTTCCCTTCCCTGCTTCCTCTTCAGGGTTTTCAGCAATCACGGCCAGATGCAATCAGGCTCCTTGAATAGGAACAACTGAGGCTTGTTTGTGGCTCGGCTTCATTAGAATCAGGAGGCTGAAGAAAGGAATAAATTACTTAATTGCACAAAAAACTTGCAGCCAAAGTGATGGTGAGAGAAACTGATTGTGCGGCCCCGCGTCGGGCACTCTTGGAATGGGGCGTCTTAGAATAGCTGGTAGTCTGGCCTCTCGGATTCAGACAGATTTGGGTGTCCTCCAGAGCAGATGGCTCCAATACCATCCATTCTTCCCTTTGTCAGGGTCCACCGTTTATTTGATCTTGGTCCCTCTCTGATGCTGGTTGTATTGGTTGTAACACAAATATGCATTCAGATCATATCCATTGAGTCTGGCCTCTCCCAACTTTTGTTCTCCCCCCCCCACTTTTTTTTTCTTTTTGTCTTTACAAAAAAAAAACTTCTAATTTTTCCTTTTGAGAAGATGATCAAGTTGAATTAAAGCCTTGTTGTCCAACTTTTGAATGTTCGCACAACATACAGGGAAGGGAAGACTGCACAGGCTGGCGCTGGCTCAGATGGAGGATGGGGAAAGTGTTGCTGATAGAAAGAAAAGTCATGCTTTTTGCCAGCCACCAGGATATGTTTCTCACCTCTCAGACTCTAAATCTATTTTTTTAAAAAAGCACATTATTAACCAGTGTGGTTCATACAGAACTGAGGAAGGAGGAAACAAACAAGGCAGAGCAGATCTCAGATACTTTTATCTTGGACTCGGTGGCATGTCTACCCAGCCACTGGGGCCTCCGACTCACACATTCCTCTCGGGGGTTTTGGTCATGTGCCCGGCTTACGGGTGGTCCTAAGATCTTGAAGAAAAGACTTCATTTTCTCTGGGAAGCCCCTTCACTCTGTGCCTGTGTGCGCTGTGCTGGGAGGCAAAGAGGGAAAGAGAGAAAGGGACTCGAGTAAAAGAGACCCAGGCAGGGAAGAAATTCTGATGGCGCTACCTCTGAAAGCAATGATAACGCACTCAGATGAGGGGCCTCTCCTGGTACCCTGGAGAAGGACTGGCCAAGCTGACTCACCCAGGTCTCTTCCAGGCTTCTCTCCTTGCCTTCGCTCCTGCTCCTCCCAAAGCTTGGATTCTCCTGTAGGTTAGACTTTAGCATCAGTTTCAAGTCCTCAAATGAGACTGTGCTCTCCTCCAAGGACCAGAGAGTGGTCACCCTTCCCTTTCGTCTGTCTCTATTTATCTTAAGTATTGTTTATTTTTATCCATAAGGTTGTGCATCCTTTGTCCCTGTTAGCAAGGCAGAAGCGGTGCCCGCATCAGCACCATTTCCACTTGGCCTTCAGTAAGCACACAAAGAATATTTGTTGTTTAAAACAAGTGACTAAATTTATTTTTATAAGATTCGATCTCACGTGGCCCAGGCTGGCCAATGTGGCTGAAGCTCATCCTGAACTCCTAATCCTCTTGCCTCCACCTCCCAAGGACAGAAATTACAGGGATGTGCCTGCCATGCTAGGTTTATGCAGTGCTGGGGATGGAACTCAGGCTCTCTATCAACTGAGAGACTTCCTCAATTGTTAAAAAGTTGTTTTTGAAACTTAGGCTCCCTGGCTGCCAATCACATTTAACCATCACCTCTGTGTTCCTCAGATTATGTTTTGGTACCAGGAAACTGTAATATATGTTTCTGGAACTTAACGTTGTCGCCACTGAAAACCACCACCACCAATAACCGTTGCCCGGTTTCCATTTTTAAAGCTGATGATCGTGGGGCAGGTGAGATGTGAGTTTTTAGAGAGCAAAGACTTTGTCCCTCCTTGAATTAATCATTTTTGTTGTGTCGACTTGCTCTCTCTGTGGTTCTGTGTAGCCCTCTGGTGAGGGTGAGGGGGAAGGGCTAGGTGGGCTCTGCAGTGTGTGGAAATGGGGAGTAGTATCAGTGCATGTGTGTACACACGTGTCCATGTATACGTGGGTATACACACGTCACATGTATGCATATATGCATGTTTGCACGTGTGCACACACATGTCCATGTATACGTGGGTATACACATGTCACATGTATGCATATATGCATGTTTGCACGTGGGTACACACATGTCACATATATGCATATATGTATGTTTGCACGTGCATGTATATTTTGGTGTGCATGTGTGTATTTACATGTGCTTTTGTGCATGCACATGTACGCATGTGTGTTCCATGTCCTTTCTATGTCTCCTTGTGCTGTTCTATGCCACCTACTACCCAATTTTAAATGTTAGAGATTGCAGGTAGACTCCACTTGGGCTGAGAAGGATGTAAATTTCCAGTTTTGTCTTAGGAAACATGGACCTGGCCTAACTGCTGATTCTAGGAGCTTGGCAAGCCAATAGGGTTACAGAGAAAAATGTCCCTTCCTGCTGTGACCTTTCCCTTTCAGATGCTGGCTGCACAGAGGATGCTTTCAGGAGGTGAGTGCTCCCTTCAAGTGCTCCCTTTCCTAGTCTAGGATCCCAACACGGCACAGGTACTAATTGCACCTTTGAGAGGGTGCCAGGGTTTCACATGCTGGCTGTCAGGCAGAGTGTCACTTGGACCACATAAAACAAAACAAACAAAGCAGCACAGGTTTTTCTTTTTCTGGCGCTGTCACTGAGGTAAGTTTTGGCTTTGTGTGTGTATGCTGGGACTCACACCGGAGTCTTCCACATGCCAGGCAGGAGCAGCGCCGGTGTTGGTGACTTAACGCGGCCCCTTAGGGTTTATCGTCCTGTCCTGGTTTGACAGTGGTAGTGACTCTTCTCTCCCAGGAAGTTCAGTGAGACTTCTTGCATCTTGTCTCCAAACTTTGGGGGACCCTTGCACAAACAGCCATAATGGTAGTGGAGAGAGGGGTTGGGGGAGGTTCCCAGTGAGCCATTCACCAATAGGTACAGGAAGGGAGAAGGCCAGAGCAGGCCCCAGACCCTCTAATCCCTTACTGCCAGGGTCCCAGCTCCATGCCAAAAACTCAACTTTCAGAGAATGGCAGACTTGGGGGGAGGTTCTCATCGCCATAGGAAGCCAGCAAGCAGCATGGAAGTCGTGAGATAGTCTTCTATAGCCAGTCCAGGGCCATCTGATTATTCTGTTGATGGTTTTGTTTTTTCTGGTCCAAATAAGCCTCCAATCTTCTATTAGAACAAAGCTGAGCATCCCACTGCCCGGCTGGCCGTGTTGGCTGTCTTAGGCTCCTTAGGATGATCTCCGTGGTTACCTTTCTTTCCCCTTTCCTTAGATCTTTTTGTTTGTTTGTTTGTTTTCTTTCTCATAAAATAAGAAAGTGCCTCTGTGCCTTGGCAGACAGCTGTCTGAGGTCTCTCCCCGTGGGGGTCTTACCGTTGGACCCTCACCCCTCCCAGCAGTGAAGGCAACAAAAACCCCTCCTGCGTGGCCTTTCATGAGGAAGGGGCTGCTCCCAAGCCAGCATGTAAAACCCTGGCACCCTCTCAAAGAAACCTGAGGGGAGGAGGGTTCAAGAGGGAGGTGGCTTTGTGCCGAAAAGCTCCCCTCAGACCTCCTCGCCAGTCTGGCTGAGGGCCTCCCTGGGGGCCCCGGGAAGTAGAAGCCTCCCATACTGGGCATTGTGTCCACCCTGGCTCCTTAGACCTTACTTCAAACAGCCCGAAGAAAGATTCCCATGGGATATAGCAGAAACCTACCAGACTCTGCTTCATCCATCGAAGCTTTGGATTAGCTTTGCTCCACTTCCCTTCATCCCCAACTTAGCTTGTGACTCTCCACTTGTGAATGCTCTAGCCGCTGGCTTGCTTCTGGGTTTCGGCCTAGGCTTGTGCTTTTTTACACAAGCATGCATTTATAGCTGGACTCTGGGAATGTTAGACAATGAAGCCACTGTCCAGTGGGATTCGGAGAGGAGGGAAGATGTCACCATTGAACTTTGTCGGAAATGGCCCAGGTTCTGTGGCTTCCACCTGACATTCCAGGGAGAAGAAGTCTCTTGGATAAGCCCATCTCTGGCAGAGTCATGTGCCAAAGGGCTGGGATCCTTCCCTGAGGCCGGGCAATGGCCTCATCCTTTTTCGGATCAAAGGAAGGGGAATTGTTGGTAAAAAACCAATCTGGTGACCACTGGAGCCAGAAAGAACCATGGAGAGCTCTTTATATTTCCCTCATGCAGGGTGGTGACCACCTTAGATGGTTGGGGAAGAAATCTCCAGAAGTCACAGGGAGCGGGTACCTTCTCGTTCCTGTTCACTACCCATACTTTTCCAGGGGAGAGCAGTGAGAATTCCATGGCACAATTGCCCAGCTCTTGGCTGTGAACACTTCCATTCCTTGAAGACAGCGTCTCACGATAGTGGTGACTTTTTTGAGAGAAGGCTGCAGAAGCAAGAGGAGGTTAGCTCACTAGCCAGAGAACCCACCAGACAAGCCAAACAAGAGTGTGGTATTCCATCCTGGCACATGGAACAGGGGGAGCAAAGAGACGGTGGCACTGGTGTCTTACTGTTTGAAGAAGACACACAGAGATAAGCACTCAGCTGTTTGTTGCTGTGGGGGAGGTGAGCAGCCTCAGGGTTGTTGATGTATATGCTGCTTCTACAGATTACTGAGCTGCTAAGCATCTCTCTTTTGGAACGTAACGAATCGGGAGAATTCACGTCTAAGAAGACTGATCTTCACGGACTCTGGGATCCCTCTAACTTTGAAAGTTCTGCCTGTCAGGGAGTGAGCCATGCTTTGTGGAGGTACCAACTCTTCCCTGCTTGGGAGAGACCTCTGGGTGCTGCTTATCTTGGCTGTGGGTAGACGCAGCACCTTAATTTGAGCTGGAAATCTGGCAGAAAAGAAGTATTATGTGGTGTGGGCAAAACTATTTTTATTTTTAAAATTTTCTTATCTATCTATCTATCTATCTATCTATCTATCATCTATCTATCTATCTATCTATCTATCATCTATCTATCTATCTATCTATCTATCTATCTATCTATCTATCTATCTCTCTATCATCTATCTATCTATCTATCTATCTATCTATCATCTATCTACTATCTATCTATCTATCTATCATCTATCTATCATCTGTGTGTGTGTGCACGTGCATGCGCACGCGTGAGCATGTGCGCGTTTGCATGCACACATCACTGTACACATATGGGGGTCAGAGACTGACTTACAGGGATCACCTGTTTACTACCATCTGGGTTCTGGGGATTTAACTCAGGTTGTCAGGCTTGGTGGCAAGTGACCTTATGTATGGAACCATCTTGCCTGCCATTTTTAGTTTAGATTGGTCAAATGCCAATGGCAGAACTAACTAGGCAGAATGTCACTGGCTTATCATAAGGAGACGCAGGGGATGGAGAGGCTTCTGGGGGCCCTGGCACCAGACTGGGGCACAGGTGACCTCACAGTGCTGACTGTCACTCCCTGCATGTCACTATTGCTAGTGTTGCTTGATCTTGAGGGAGTCTGTGACTGTGTAAAACAGAGATGAAAACGTGGTGGCTCTTTTGTTCAGGCACGAGACCCTGTCACCGGTGATTCTCTGAGGACTCTGAGAAGCTTGGGTGGTGGACGAGCTTGTGGCCCCTCTGACCTCTTCTCTGGCTGCAGGGCCAGGCCACCTTGTTTTGACATCTTTTCATTCTCCCTTCTGTGTTTCCTGTTTTCATGGCCCTTCCCTCCTGCAGTACTTTTCCTGTGTCTGTTTGGGTTTCCAGATGTTGCAGCTACTGGTTATTTTGGTAACTATCTGGGTCTCATAAGATATGGGGAGGTGGTGGTGGTGGGGGAAGACAACGGAAAACTCCTGATCTGGGGGAAGGAAAATTCCATATATGTTTTTCAGGCTGGATGATGGGCCGGAGGCATGCATTGAATATTGTCTCTAAGACCTGCTGGGAAAGCCAAGCGAGACATAACAACTTCAGTCTAAATGTCCCTCACCTCCGTGGGGAGATGGCTCAGCCAGCAAAGTGCACACTGTGTAGGCATGGGGACCTGAATTTGGTCCCCAAAACCCACATAAAAATATGGGGCTTGGTGGTGTCCTAGTACTGGGTAGGGGAGCCTGGAGGATCTCAGGGGCATCTGGCCAGCTCAGCTTCAGCATTGTTCCAGGTCAAAGTGAGAAGCCCCCTGTCTTAAAACTCAAAGTGCACGGTTTCCTGAGAAATGACACTCAAGGTTGATATTTGGCCTCCACATCCGTGTGGATGCAAATACACACACACACACACACGTATCTGAACACACATGCCACCAGACAAAACCTCAAAACAGGGAAGCGTTCCCATTTTCCCAGGTGCCCCTTCTCTGGAGCACAGGCTGTTTCCAATGGCGGCTGAATTTTCGGCTTCAGCTCTGGGCCCTCCCTGGGGGCGATCCTCAGGTGTGGGAACTCACAGTTCTTTTTAATACCCTTTCTCCACCTCATGCCATGGTTTTGAAGTGCGCCACCAACACAGTGATCCAGTCAAGTGGCAGCAGAGACCATATTCCTCTGTACATACAAATAAAAGATGCCACCGGAGACATATGCTGCTCCGATGGACTCTAATAGCTCTCTGGCAGAGGTGGCAATGCCCAGGAACTTGGCCCCAGTGACGCCTATAGGAAGAGCCCCGTTAGTTAATTCTGTGCGGGCCAGCTCCTGTAGGCAAGTAAACTGTTCCCTCTGACTGCATTTAGTCAGCTGCTCTGTGGGTGGCTGTGGTTGATGGCAGAGCTAAGCTGTGGGGGTTCCTTCTCTGTAGACAGTGTCTTCTTGCTGCTGGACCATGGGCATACCGTTACCAAAGGCTGGCTTCAGGTGGCATTGGCAGGCAGGGCTGGAGCCTAACCATGGGTGTAAAAGAACTCACAGAGATGAGGCTAACTCCTGTGGCATGGGTAGAGGACACAGGACATGGTCAGAAAGAAACTGGAGGCTGGAGGAGGTGATCTTCGACCTACAGTGGGCTGGGGATCAGGGTGTGTGCCTCCTACCCTGGCTCTTCCTGGTTCTGCACCCACACTCCTCCCCCTCAGTTGGAGCCTCCGGATACTCTTCCCAGCTGCCTTTTAGATCTGCTTATTTCTTTCTGTTCTACCACCACAGGTCACAAACTGATAGTTATACATTTAGAGGAACAGCTTATTTATAAAAGTATCTTTAGCTTTCTCTTTATAGAGAAAGGATCATAGGCGCCAAACTTTGACTTCCTGTCTCAGCTTCCCAAGTTAGGTGTGTGCCACCATGCCGCACTAAGGAACAATTATTCTGTGGTTTTGGGCTTAGTTAAGTTTTTATTTTTGTTTTGAGAAGGTCTCGTGTACCCCAGGGTGGTCTAAACTCATTATGTGACCTTCAATTTCTCATCTCTCAGAGTGCTGGCATTGCAGGGTAACACACCTGGTTATACCATGCCAGGCATAGAACCCGGGATCTTGTGTGTGCTAGACAAACACTCTACCAAATGAGCTACACCCCCAGCCTGGAAATAACTGTTCCTAAATCCTCTATTGGATTATATTAGGAGTGCTCCAGGCAGGAGTGCTCCTCCTCAGAGTCTACCAGACATCAGTGTAGGGGATTATGAACCATACACATACACTTCTAAAACCAAAACTAAATGTATGGGTAGCTCAACTTTCCTTGAGCAGGATCCATTCATTCCTGCCCCACTGGAGTGGCAGTGGAAGTCAGGGTGAAAGGTCAGAGGCCCTAACTGCTCAGGGCTTAGGATAAAGGAGCTGGCTTCTGCAGTTTAGAAACACATACATGGACACTGCAAGAGTCCCCGAGGATCTTGGAAGGTTTGTAAGCTGTTGCTTATGCCCATTAATTTATAATAAATTTGTTCCTGGCCATAAACACATACACTCTAATTACACATGTGAAATACATAGGTGATATGTAAGGACATGCTGGAAGTCTAATGGTGTGATAGCAACTTTTAAATGTCCGTTTGCCATAACCTAGAATTACTTAGGAAGAGAGTCTTAATGAGTAATTATATAGATCGTGTTGGCCTGTGGGTGTTTCTATGGCAGATTGTCTTGACTGTTAACCGAGCTAAGAAGGCCCAGCCCACTGTGGGTGGCACCATTCCCTAGGCAGGGAGTCCTGCCGCATGTAAGAATACAGAAAGTCAGCAGCAAGCAGGAAGCATTGCTACTCTCTGCTCTTGACTGTGGATATTTGAGCTCCTGCCTTGACTTCCCTTCAGTGATGGCTGTGACCTAGAACTCTAAGCCGAGATAAAACCCCTCTCTTCCCCCAAGCTGCTTTTGGTCAGGGTGTTTTTTTTTTTATCACAACAGCAGAAATACACTAGAATGGAAAGGATTGTGTGCATGTGTGCCGGTCCTCTTGGGTCTTGGTGTGACAAGTGTCTAGGAGATATCACATGAAAACTTCTATGACTGTGTGACTTCATGGCGCAGCTCCCTGCAAGGGTCCTGTTAGACAGGAGTTAAACTTCTCTCACTTCCAACATGTATGGCCGAGTCTCAGAGACATGCACAGGGGAAGAGCTAACCATGATGACTATTTTCACTTATATGATCTGATGACAGCCTCAATAAAATGCCCAATTGAAGGTCTCATGGCTTCAAGAGGCTAGCTAGGTGGAGGAAAACTTACAGCTCCATAGGGACCTCGAGTGCATGATGATGGCCTGTTTCCAGGAGGAGTTCTGGCCTGGAGCTGGAAAATTCCCCAAGGGGCAGTGATTTAAATCAGAAGAGAATTTATCTATGCCAGGCCAAGATGCTCTGCCATCCTATAGCTTCTACATCCAAGTCCAAAATGGCAGCCTGTGTTCTAACCAGTGGGTGTGTGTCCTAATTCTTACCTCTATCTGTAGTCCATTTGGTCATGTGGCTACATGCTGCAATGGAGACTGGGAAATGAAGTTTCAATTCTGGGTGAGCATGTGTTAGCAAAGGTGACTAAAGGGGTAGCTGGAACAATTGTGTGACATTTCACTATGCGGCTTGCTTTAGTTTTAATCACCTTGTGGGTGGGCGTCCTGCTCTCTACACACAGAATTGAAAGCATTTTGCAGTGTGAGATTATGTAGAGGTTGTCCAAGTGAGCAAGTTGCATACTTCATTTTAAAAATATAGATGAAAAGTTTTTAAGTTGGAAGTTACAAAGTAATCCCACACAATCTCAGAATTGCATATAATAAAGGGTTATTTATTTAGGGGTAGACCCACAGATCACAGTCCTCTGCACGAACTGGGAACAGGAACTGAATCCAAAAGGGTGGAGAGAGAGAGAGAGAGAGAGAGAGAGCGCTTGTGCGTGCATGCATGCACGCCAACTTTACATTGACGTGCATAGTATAAGAGGCCACACCCAAGTGGGCTGGTATCTTAAAGACTACTGACTAAAGGAGTTCCTACAGCAAAGTCTTTTAGTTTTATGTGTATGAGGGTTTGGCTTGCAAGCAGGTATGTGGCATGTGTACCATCTCCATGTGTAGTGCCCTTGGAGGTCAGCAGAGGCCATTGGATCCCTTGGATCTAGAGTTAGGGATGGTTGTAAAGTAGCATTCGGGTGTTGGGAATCTAAACCTGATCCTCTGCAAGGGCAACAAGTACTCTTAATTGATAAACCATCTCTACAACTCTACTTTTTTTATCAAATTATTTTACTTATGAGATTCCAATATATAACAATAAATAATTAAAATTAACTTCCTAAGTTGAAAGTCCACTTTCTAATTGAAAATTATTTATTTTTATTTATACCTCTTATTTAATTTATTTAATGTGTATGTGTGTGTGGGGGGTCATATATGCACCACAGTGCCCATGTGGAGGTCAGAAAACAACTTACAAAAGTTAGCTTTCTCCTTCCACCATATGGGTCCCAAGGGTTGAGCTCAGGTTGACAGACATGTCAGTTCAGCAAGCACCTCTACCCACTGAGCCATCTCACCCACCCAACATTTTCTAATTTTATAGAAACTAGAGTTAAAGCATTCAAGATGTCTCATATGCTAACACTTGGACACTTGGTATAAGATATACTAAAGGGTATTTTTTTTTCTGATTGGTAAACAGCTTGAAGTTTACTTTCACTACTGAAGTTCAGTGTTTTTAGGACTTCTTCAAAGCTGAGTTTGAAAATGACTGAACCACCCCTCACCACCTGTGGCAGGTGGGAGGGCTGGCCCTGAGGTCAGGAGAACCGGTGGTCTGGCCCAGCAGCTCACTAACTGCAGCACTCAGGAAAGTAGGCCCTGCACCTCACCTGCAGCACTCAGGAAAGCAGACCGTGCACCTCACCTGCAGCACTTGGGAAAGCAGACCCTGTACCTCACCTGCAGAACTCGGGAAAGCAGACCCTGCACCTCACTTGCAGAACTTGGGAAAGCAAACCCTGCACCTCACCTGCAGAACTTGGGAAAGCAGACCCTGCACCTCACCTGCAGCACTTGGGAAAGCAGACCCTGCATCTCACCTGCAGAACTCGGGAAAGCAGACCCTGTACCTCATTGGATGCAGCACTAGGGAAAGCAGGCCCTGCACCTTCTCCTGTACAACTCAGTAGAGCTGAGCCCACTGGTGAATGTGCATGTGAGCTGACCCTGAGCATGTAAGCATGGGGGAGCTAGTGCTGCTTCTCATCTGTCATGCAGTGAGGGTGGGGGAGAATTGCCACCTTGCCCCCCACCCCTCGTGCCTATAGCACTTAGGAGAGAAGGCCCTGCACCTCACCTGGGCACCACAGTCATGCCAACCCTTCTGGTGGAGGCATAGGTGATTCTGCTCTGAGGTCATGAGAGTGGGGTAGCTGGTCCTGCACCCTTTGTCATATGGTGGTGAGGGAGAGGGAAAAGATTCCCTCCCCACTTGCCCTTTGCCATCTGTGGTGGATGAGAACTGCCCCTACCCCTCACCAGGTGCAGAACTAGGGAGAGTGGGTCCTGCACCTCACCTGGGCAATACAGTAGGCAATACCTGTTTGCAGAGGCATAGGTGAGCTAGCTGAGAATGTGAGTGCCACATATTGGGCCCTGCCCCACATCTACCATATGGTGGTGTGGGCAAGAGAGAGAAGCCCCCTCCATGACCCTTGAGAGCTGTGGCAGTTGGAAGAGCCGTCCCTGAGGTCACTAGAGCAAGAGGGCTGGCCCTGCCTCTCACCATCTGCAACAGCAGGCAGAGTGGCCCAATACACCGTGCCTAGGCAACACGGTAGAGCTGGCTCTGGTGGTGTAGGTGTGGGCAAGCCGACGGTGAGGACATGAGAGCAGGAGAATTTGCTCTACCCCTTGCTGCTTACTACAGAGGATGCACTAGCTGGGAGGTGCTGCTGGAGAGCTCATCCTGGTACTGAGGATGAGGGAGAGCTGGCAGGCTGGCCAATCCAGCAACCATCCAGACCCAGAACCAGAACTTTGAGTTGGCCCATCCCATTATCCATCGCATCTATGATCTGCTGGAGCATGTGAAGGGGCCGGCCCTGCAGATCCAAAGTTTGGGATCTCCATGACACAGGACAAGAACAGGATATCCAAGAGCAGCCTCAGTGAGAACCCAGTATTGATGATGTAACAAAATCCAGAGACCTCAAACAAGACCAATGACTCATTGTAATGAACACTTACAAGTAACAATGTATGGACCAAAGGACTGTGTGACTCACTGTGTCACACTTTGGCTTCCACAATGAGATTTTTCTTTTCTTTTCAATTTTATCTTATTTTACCCTGGGGGGTGTCAAGGGCAGAGGGAAGATGGAAGGGATGGGAAGATGAGTGGCATCGAGATGTATGATATGACATCCACAAAGAATCAATAAAAAGTTAAAATTTAAAAAATAAATTCCACACTTTCTTCATCCATTCTTCCATACACATTAGAGTACTACTCAGTGGTAAAAAACAATGACTTCTTGAATTTTGCATGCAAATGGATGGGAATAGAAAATACTATCCTGAGTGAGGTAACCCAGACCCAAAAAGATGAACATGGGATGTACTCACTCATAATTGGGTTCTAGCCATAAATAAAGGTCAGTGAGTCTATAATTTGATATCCTAAAGAAGCTAAATAAGAAGGTGAACCCAAAGAAAAACATAGCTATCCTCCTGGTTATGGGAAGTAGACAAGATTGCCGGGCAAAAAATTGGGATCTTGGGGGTGGGGTGAGAGGGGGGTAAGGGGAGATGGGGAGAGAAAAGTGAGAAGGGGAGGATGGGGGGAACTTGGGGAAATGGGATGATTGGGATAAAGGAAGGTTGGATAGGGGAGCAGGGAAGCACATATCTTAATTAAGGGAGCCATCTTAGGGTTGGCAAGAGACTTGGACCTAGAGGGGCTCCCAGGTGCCCAGGGTGATGTCCCCAGTTAGTTCCTGGGGCAGCTGAGGATGGGGAACCTGAAATGGCCCTATCCTATAGCCACACTGATGAATATCTTGCATATCACCATAGAACCTTCATCTAGCTATGAATGGAGATAGAGACAGAGACCCACACTGGAGCACTGGACTGAGCTCCCAATGTCCCAATGAGGAGCAGGAGGGAGAACATGAACAAAGAAGTCAGGACCATGAGGGGTGCACCTACCCACTAAGACAGTGGGGCTGATCTATTGGGAGCTCACCAAGGCCAGCTGGACTGTGACTGAAAAAGCATGGGATAAAACCGGACTCTCTGAATATGGCGGACAATGAGGGCTGCTGAGAAGCCAAGGAAAATGGCACTGGGTTTTGATCCTACTTCAGGTTCTGGCTTTGTGGGAGCCTAGCCAGTTTGGATGTTCACCTTCCTAGACCAGGATGGAGGGAGGAGGACTTTGGATTTTCCACAGGGCAGGAAACCCTGACTGCTCTTCAGACTGGAGAGGGAGGGTGAGAGGAGTGGGGGGAGGGGGAGAGGAGTGGGGGGAGGGGGAGGGAAATGGGAGGCTGGGAGGAGGCGGAAATTTTTTTCAATAAAAAAAATAAAAATAAATAAAAAATTAAAAAAAAATAAAATAAAAATGACTGACTGACACCAAAATTCTCATTATGTAGCAAGGCTCTTGAAGCTGAGGGTGGGAGGTTGACTTCGTCAGCACCCCAGGATAGTGGTAGAATGAGACTAAATTCAAGGTCGGGAGTTAATATATATGGGCTGTTAGCACTGCTGTGGCAGGTGCTAAGTGATTATTAAATACTTTTGTATTTGTTGCCAAGGAGACCACTGGACACAGAGATGCTCTCAACAAACAATTATTGATGAGAAAGGTGTAAGATTAGTGATATGGTGAATCAAGGAGAATCTGGAGATGGAGCGACAACTTAGTGGTTGTGTTTCCTGGTCTCGCAGAGGACCCGAGTTCAGTTCCCAGCAATCACCTGACGGCTCACAACCTCCTGTAGCTTCATTACCAGGAGATGTGATGTCTTCTCATCCCTGCAGGCACCAGGCACACACACTTACATACGTGGGAAGTCATGCACATAAGAATGGACACCCTGCTGGCCACAGAGTCCATTTGTGGTGTGAGAAGAGCATTTGCCTAACACTTGCTTCCCTCTTGGCAAGCTTACAAAGTGTTGTAAATAAATGCTCAACATTTCCAGCCATTAGAGCAGTTCTTCCTACAATCACTCAGTCTCATTCTGGGCTGCATGTCCTGGGGCAACCATCCCGCTGCAGCTTGTGGAATCGCGTTTCCAGCTTTATGAGCAAAGCGCCCTGTGCATGACGTCTTGACATGTCACTGTGGGTGATGATGCCCCTGCACTGGAAGGAAGGTGTATTCCTCTCTGTATTGCAGACACTCAGACAGGCCAGCAGACACTGCACTGTGTGACTTCAGACTATCAAGTCTGATAATTTCATCTGTATCCCTTTTGTCTCTCCAATCATCTCAGAACTTGGGAAGGAGCAGGGAACACACCTCAATTCACACTGGGGCTCAAGAGTTCCCACTCAGTCAGGCTGCACGTCATAGCAGTGCATGTGATGGGAGCTGAGGTTGGATCTGAGGCCGGAAGACAGGTTTGAGCCTCACTTTTATCCTCAGCAAGCAGTTGGTCTCGGGTAAGTCCCCTTTCTCCTCTGGCCTTGGTTTCCTCCTCCATGAAAGACAGATGATCTTCCAACAATGCATTGATAGATGACAGCCATGGGCACCCTGTCATCTTCTGGGTGGCAAGGTGGAACAGGCAGTCTGATGAGCTGATTTGGCCTCTGTGGTGGCGGCCTTACTGAGTTATCATGAAACACAATAGCATTTCTCCCAGCATTCATGGCTATTCTGGTTAACACGTTTAGTGCTGTTCTGGTGTTGCCAGACGCAGATGATTGGTTCCTGGCATGGGATGTGCATCCATTTCCTCATTCACCCAATTCAACAGGTAGTTACCGAGAGCCTGCTGTGTGTCAGGCATTGCCCAGCAACTGAGGATGGCAAACATGGAACTAAATAGATCCAGCCTTTCCTCAAGTAGCTCCCAGCCCTGTGGGGAAATGCAGACAGAAGTACACCATACAGCACAGAATGGTGGGAGTGTCTCTGAGACCAGTGAAGCAGAGCAAGGGGCTAGTGTGGGCTGAGTGTATGTGTGCACATCTAAGTGTGAGCACACACGGAGCTGCTGAGAAGGCCTCCCTGATAGCAGATCTGAATTTACAAGACTGAACTATTGTCTAGGGGGAGGAAGGGCTTAGTTACTAGACTCTTGGAAACTTTATGTTAATTGTAAATAAGTAACTATAATTGGGTCTTGGGCATGATATGTCTGGATCCCTTTGCTCTTCTGCTGACGCCTGCATCAAGTCCAGAGGCTTCACTGTGTGACTCTTACGCTCATCTCTTCTGCTCTTGCTGCCTCTGCACCAAGTGTCATTCCGGCCAGCTTCAACAGTCTGGCCCCTGCTGGCCTCACCATTCCTGCCTACTTTAGCCTTCTCTCTTACCCCATTGACTCTTGTTTCTGGAAATTAGCCCAATGCTTAGAGCGCGGACCTCAAAGCTTGCGCTCCCCTAGTTTCTCATTCATGTGCTGCCTCTGCTTCCTCCACTGGCACAGGCAGTGCTGAGTGGTCTGTGTCATCAACATCTAAAATCCCTGAAGTCTTCCACAGTACCAAGTCTGAGGAAGATGTCTAGTAAGCCCTTGGTTGTTGACTAATTGAGGAACTATTTCTACCTCCAGAAGAATAGACTGGACTGTCTGGGGAGATGGCTCAGTTGGCAAAGTCCTTCATTTTCGAGTACAAAGACCTAAATTAAATCTTCAGAACCCATAAGAAAAGCTGGGTGGGACATATTTGTAATCCCAGCATAGGGAAGGTGGAGACAGGAGGACCCTGGGGGGGCTCCCTGACCATCCAGACCAGCCTAAATTGCTGAAATCCAGGCCAGTGAGAGACCCCAAATCAAAAGATAAAGTGTAGGGAGCCTGAAGAATAAAATGTATGGTGCTTGAAGCACACACACACACACACACACGCTTGTGCCTGTGCACACATGTATTTACATATAGATGCACATGGACCAGCACACACGTGTATCCATGAACATGTGTTCTGTGTTCCCACACATGTGTATAAACACATTCATATGCCACTGCAAAATGTGTCCACACATGTCAGCACATGCCCCTGGTTACATTTGTACCCATTGGAACACATGCATGGACACACTACTGATATGTGATTAGATTGGCGGTAAGCCTCATGGTGAATTATGAACAGCAGCACGGATTTCTCAGCCTTAGAATCTGGGTTGTCTCATGAGGTGTTCTGAAAGGTCCAGATTTTGTAGCTGTTTACCTAAGGCTGCAAATTCTTCCAAATGATCAACCCCACAATGCCAGCCTGGTCTGAGATGAGAAGCACACGAGAAAGATCTTGGCCGTCTCTCTTGTGATAGAAAACTAGTTGAATCTGGTTCAGCCAGAGTTCCTTAGCTGAGCCCGGCCCAATTATCCAGGCACACAAGTTGAACACGTAGGGCTAGTTTCCCGTTTGTACAGTAGCCAGGCCATACGGTGCTTAGCTTTCAGAAAAAACATCAGTTGTGTTCAGGACACCACACATACGAGGTTTGTTCTGAGCTTGATTTGGGGTGGCGTGCTTGGCAGCATGGGCTGTAAGACTGCTCTGGTGGAGAAGCAAAGAAGAGCTCTAAGAACAACCACCCACGTCTACACCACAACCACCCACGTCTATACCACAACCACCCACGTCTACACCACAACCACCCACGTCTATACCACAACCGCCCACGTCTATACTGTAACCACCCACGTCTATATCACAACCACCCAGTCTATACCACAACCCCCCACGTCTATACCACAGCCACCAACGTCTATACCACAACCACCCACATCTACACCACAACCCCTCACGTCTATACCACAGCCACCAACGTCTATACCACAACCACCCACGTCTATACCACAACCGCCCACGTCTACACCACAACCACCCACATCTACACTATAACCACCCACGTCTATACCACAACCACCCACGTCTATACCACAACCACCCACATCTACACCACAACCACCCACGTCTATACCACAACCGCCCACATCTATACCACAACCACCCACGTCTATACCACAACCACCCAGTCTATACCACAACCACCCACGTCTATACCACAACCACCCACGTCTATACCACAACCACCCACGTCTATACCACAACCACCCACGTCTATACCACAACCACCCACGTCTATACCACAACCACCACGTCTATACCACAACCACCCACATCTACACCACAACCGCCCACATCTATACCACAACCACCCACGTCTATACCACAACCACCCAGTCTATATCACAACCACCCACGTCTACACCACAACCACCCACATCTACACCACAACCGCCCACGTCTATACCACAACCACCCACGTCTATACCACAACCACCCATGTCTATACCACAACCACCCACATCTACACCACAACCGCCCACATCTATACCACAACCACCCACGTCTATACCACAACCACCCAGTCTATATCACAACCACCCACGTCTACACCACAACCACCCACATCTACACCACAACCGCCCACATCTATACCACAACCGCCCACGTCTATACCACAACCACCACAACCGCCCACGTCTATACCACAACCACCCAGTCTATACCACAACCACCCACATCTACACCACAACCACCCAGTCTATACCACAACCACCCACATCTACACCACAACCGCCCACATCTATACCACAACCACCACGTCTATACCACAACCACCCACGTCTACACCACAACCACCCACGTCTATATCACAACCACCCAGTCTATACCACAACCACCCACGTCTATATCACAACCACCCACATCTATACCACAACCACCCACGTCTACACCACAACCACCCACGTCTATACCACAACCACCCAGTCTATACCACAACCACCCAGTCTATACCACAACCACCCAGTCTATACCACAACCACCCACGTCTACACCACAACCACCCACGTCTATATCACAACCACCCACATCTATACCACAACCCCCACATCTATACCACAACCACCCACGTCTATACCACAACCACCCACGTCTACACCACAACCACCCACGTCTATACTGCATCCACAGAACACTCCAGAGTTCTCCAGGCTCACTAGCTCTTCAAGTCTTGTTCTCAAATGTATGTGAACGTGTGCCCACACGTGCAAGTGAGTGTGCATACGAGAGGAGGGCAGAGGTCAGCTTCAGCTGTTGCTCCCCAGGCTCCACCATCTGTATTTTGTGAGTCAGTTTCTCTCACTGCCTGGAGTTTATCAAATAGGCCTGACTGGCTGGCCAGTGAACACCATGAAATTGTCTCCGCCTCCCCAACCCTGGGATCACAAGTGTGCTCTCATATCTGGTATTTTAAATGTGGATTTTTTAGGTTCAAACTTAGCACTTTGCCAGCTGAGCCATCTGCCATACTTAACTTTAATCCTTGAAGAATTTCCTGAGGAGCCAGGCTCTTTTTCCATATTAGAAAATCAAAGCTCAGAGAGCTGGCTTCAGCGGTACCTGGTGGAAGCAGTTGTAGGATTAAGCCCACCATCACACAGAGATCCTGGGACACAGGGTGGCCTTCCCTGGGGAGGGGACTGGCAAGAGGTGAGCCTGAGGCTGTCACTCCAGCTGCTGCGCTAATGAGCCTGAGTCCAGACCAGGCTCTCACCTCCAGGTAGGACAGCGGTGCAAGGAGAGGCTCCTAATGAGGCTGTATTCGCACTGCAGCTCCCCGAGCCTCGGCTCTGCTGCAGGATTGAGCTGCTTCTGAAGGCTTCTAATTCGAGGTCTTAATTTTTGTAAAGCGTGAATTACAAGAAGTCAGAAGAAGGATGCAAAGAGCATTTAATAATGCGCACCACAAAAGAAGTGGTGTAACTACATTAATTAGGCAAGTCTTGCGTAAAGATGCAATGTAATTATATATTTGAGACAGTTAATTAGGGAGCTACTTGGAAATTTCAGTGAATATTAAGGTAATTATACATAAATACTATAACCATTAAGACTGCACCCATAATGAAAGCAATAACTAATTACATAAATAACAGCATACTTACGGTTTTTACATTACCAACACCTAACAATGCTTCCTCGCCCCCTCCCTTCACCATGCAAATGACAAATCTTCCATTTTTAACTCAGATATTCTTGCAAATGGTTTGGAACAATGACCTTTCCTCCCCTCTCCCTTTATTTTGACACATCTGGGCCTGCTGTGGGTGCTTCAGTGAATGGATTGACGCAGGAAAGCGGAGCACAAGGCCTGTCTGCCTCCACCTGTGTGGCTTTGGGTGGGAGGGAACCAGGGCCACACGGTGCCCTGGCTGGTGAGAGGTGAGACTGGGCCGTAGGCAGGATGAAGGGAGATGCCTGGGAGAGCTGGACTGAGCATCTTCGGCAGCTGAGCCACCTTAGAGAAATCACATGGTATCAGTGAGCCTCTACGTCCTCATTGTGTGCATAGAGGGTTCATAGTGATGACATCTTCCCTGGGCGAGAAGGGAGTGTCGATATCAAGAGCCATTCTGTGGAGCTGGTAGAAGGCTGTGTTTGAAATGTACGACCACAGACCCCGGTGCAGTTGCTCCTTCTGTTTCTCTTCTTCCTTTCGCATACCCAACAAGCTCTGCGCACCATCTTCCCAGTGAAGAATGGCTCTGACAGGAAGGTCTGGATCTTGTTCATACTCAAGTGGCTGACCGATGACTTCAGTAGGGAGATGAACACATGCTTGTGTTTTAATATGAAACACAGAACAACTGCCCCACTTCTAGACTGCCCGGTGAGCAGGCAGTTGAGATGGCTGGCCTTCAAATGTGTTCTGGGCCCTCCTGTTGTCTCACTATGGAGACATTTGCTGACCCACAGAACAAGGACAGAGAAAGTGGGCAAGAATGTGGACCAAGAGTCTGAGATGACTGAGTTAACCCCAGAGCCCTTCCATGGCCAGCTCCTCAGCCCTCCTAACAATAAGATGCTAATACTTTATTGAGCAGTTACTACACGGTAGGTGTTGGTTTGAGGATTTCCTTTGATTATTTTTTAAGGGTTTTTAAAAATCAATATGGCAGTTTCTCAGTAAATTGTGAATCAACCTACTTCAAGACCCAGTGATACCACTTTTGGGTATTTACTCAAAGGATGCTCAATCATTCCACATGGATACTTGTTTAACTATGTTTATAGTAGCGTTATTCAGAATATCCAGTACCTGGAAACAACCTAGATACTCCTCAACAGAAAAATGGATAAAGAAAATGTGGTATATTTACACAGTGGTGTAATTACCCAGCAGTTGAAAATGATGGCACCAAGAAATTTGCAGATAAATGGATGTAACTAGAAAAAAATCACTCTGAGTGAGGTAACCCAGACCCAGAAAGACAAACACGGTATGTGCTCACTCTAGTGGATATTAGTTGTAAAGCAAAGGATAACCATACTAGTCTTGCGAATGGAGCCTGCCCTGGAGTGTGGCTGACCTACTGGGTGTCATATCGTTAGTTTTCTTTAGTTTCTTCCTTTCCCAGTAGCTGTCTAATGCTAACAGCTGCTTGGTTAGGGATGGAATCGCATGCCTATCTTCCCCCTTAATGCTGACATTTTGTCTGGCTGGGGCTTGGCTTGTGTGCGTCTTTTGCACGATGTCACAATCTCCATGAATTTATAGATTCAGCTGCCCTGTTGCATCTGGAAGATACTCTTGGTACTGCCCCCTTTGGCTCTTACAATCTTCCCGCCTCCTCTTCCTTGAAGATCCCTGAGCCCTGGGGAGTGGATGTGATAAATATGTCCTGTTTAGGGCTGATCACCCTTCGGTGTCCTCTGTGCATTGACTGGCTGGTGGTCTCAGGGCCAGGCACCTCCCAGTGTCCTCTGTACACTGACTGGCCAATGGGCTCAGGGCGGGCACCCCTCAGTGTCCTCTGTGCACTGACTGACTCATGGTCTCAGTGTTAATTGCCTCTCACTACAAAGGTTGCCTCTCTGGTGAGTGCTGAGGGCTGCTTTGATCTTCAAGTGTAGCAATAAGTCATGAGGAATCATTTTAATACTACTTAGCAGATTAATAACACTGGATTCTCCCCTAGGGCCTATGTCCTACCTATCCACAGGTTTTTGGTCCCTTTAACAGTGCCAGGTATGGGTTCCATGTCATGGATGGGGCCTTAGATGCCATCCGAAAGTGACTGGCTACTCCTATTACATTTGTGCCACTATTGTACAAGTGAGTGTCTCTTGTCAGGCAGGTTGTCACTTGCAGAGTTCACAGATCTCTGTGGTTTGATACAGAGTCATTGGGAGTAAGTTCAAGAGTGGCACAGCTGGATCTTAGGATACAGAGTCTTTGGGAACTTGTTCATGGGGGGGGACAGCTGGGTCTTGCGGTTGACCTATTTTCAGGGCCTTCGGTTCCAGCTCGTGTTCTCACCAGCAGCCCACATCCATGCCCACGTGTTATTGTTTGTGTCTTGGGTCTTGACCATCCTATTGGGGTGAGATGAACTCTCAAAGTCATTTCAGTTTTAATTTCTGTCATGGCTACAGATACTGAAGCTTTTAGTTTTATGTTATGTCTTGACTGCAAAAATATTACTCAGCCACTTTTTTTTGTTTGTTTTTTCAAGACAGAAAAACTGTAGCTTTAGAGCCTGCCCTGAAACTTCTTCTGTAGACCAGACTGGCTTTGAACTCACAGAGATTCTCCTGTCTCCACCTCCCAAGTGCTGGTATTAAAGGCGTGCGCCACCACCGCCCAGCTACTCAGTCATTTTTGTTTCAGTATATAAAAATATAATATATAAAAATTAAATATACGCAGGTGGATCTCTGTGAGTTCGAGACCAGTCTGGTCTACAAGAGCTAGTTCCAGGACAGGCTCCAAAACCACAGAGAAACCCTGTCTCGAAAAACAAAAAATTAAATATACTTAGTATATTTTATTTGAGAACTCTTTAGATCCATGCTTCCGTTTTAAACTGGTTTGTTTTCTTGATGTTTAATTTTTTGAGCTCCTTGTACATTCTGGAAACCAAGCCTCCATCGGGTGAATAGCTAGCTGGTATCTTTTTTTATTTTGTAGGCTATCTCTTTATTTGAATAATGGTGGCTTTTGCTGTATAGAAGCTTTTTGGTTTCATGAGAATCCATTATCAGTTGTTGATCTTAGTGTCTGCTATCCGTGTCCTGTTCAGAAATTCCTTTCCCGTGCCAGCGAGTTCAAGACCACTCCCCACTTTTTTCCTCACCAGAGTCAAGGTATCTGGCCTTATGCCAAGGTCCTTGAATTCATTTACTTGTCACAGTAGTGTGAAGGGGGCATGTGACATTTTCATCTGGTAAAACTGAGCCACAGAGCTATTAGGTGACTCATCCCAGGTCTCATACAAGAAGAGGCACAGCTGAGGTCTGAATGTCAACACTTGCCTCTACTACCTGGATTCTGATTTCTTTAATAGTCTCCCTCTATAGCCCAGGCTGGCCTTGAACTTCTAGTCCTTAGCTTTCAGGGTGCTGTGATTACAAGTGTGTGCCACTACACCTGGCTTGTGATAGGAATTCTTTGTCACTGTGAGAAATGTTTGCCTGGGACTGCTGTGCTTTGCATAGAGCGGGGGCTAGGCACTTAGCTCCGAGGAGCCCAGAAAAGGCCCCTTGCTGTCTGTATTTACCTTGTGGCTGGGCGCCTTGGCACACACCTGCAGTCCCAGGACTTGAGGTGTAGAGGCAGAAAGATCAGGAGTTCGAGATCATCCTCATCTATGTAGTAAGTTTGAGGCCAGCCTGGGCAACATGAGAACCCATCAAACAAAAGCAGAATCAAAACCTAAACCAATCTCTTGTCCTAGGTACAAGAACGTGTTTGTGTTCTTCGCGTCTTCTCACCAGACAGGGACAGGTCCGAGTCACTTCTGTGATCCCCATTTCCTGGCATCTTCCCTCATTTACCGCGTTTCTCACCACGTGACCTTTTTGCTTGTTTGGAGGGTGAGTAGGGGTGATGAGTCTGATTCTACCTGACCTACCCAATGCCTGGACCAGGTTTGCAGAGCTAAGCATCATGAGTGCTGACACACGGCCATGGATGTGTTCTCTTAAGAGACGTGAATGGGTGGGCGGTTTGTGGGGCTGCTGGCTGTGGAACCAGGATTTATCCCTAGTGTATGAACTGGATTTCTGGAGCCCATTCCCTATGGAGGGGTACCGTGCTCAGCCTAGACACAGGGAGGAGGGCCTGGTCCTGCTTCAGTGATGTGACAGACTTTGTTGACTCCCATAGGAGGGCTCACCCTCTCTGAGGAATGGATGGGGAGTGGAGTCAGGGGGAAGGTGGGGGAAGCAGGAGGAGGGGTGTAGAGGGACCTGGGATTAGTATGTAAAATAAAAAGGATTGTTTAAAAAATAAAATAAAAAAGGAGAAAAAGATGTGAATGGGGGCTGGCGAGATGGCTCAGTGGGGGAAGGCACTTAATGCAAAACTGATGGCCTGAGCATCAAGCCCACTGTGGCAGGAGAGGGCTGACTCCCACAGCTTGTCCCTTGTCCTCCACCTGGGCACCATGGCACTCTCCTTACGCAATGAACGAATGGTGTGTCTAGAGCTAGAGTGGCTTCCCAGTGTGTCTCCTGGGGCCACAGTAAAGTAAGAAAGCACAGCCTTCCTTAGTTTGTCTCAAGTCAGAGCCCAGCCTCTGTTGTGTTGCGTCTCAGAGTGAATCCCCTGGATGGCCAGCCGTCCCGCATCATTTCCACTCAGGGGAAGATATCCAGGGGAAAAGGTGAAGGTGGTGTCAGAGGACATTATGCCATCCACCCGTACTATCAGCCTTCCCTCAGAAGTATAGATAAACTCTTCATTTTTATGAAGTTTAATAGATATTGCGTTTATTCGTTTTCCAGACTGTAACAGAATACCTGAGATAGCCGGGTGAGAAAGAGGAAGGCTTATTTTGGCTCACACTTTGAAGGCCACAGTCCTCCTTTGGTTAGCCCTGTGTGGGGGGCGTGGCTGAGGAAGCCATTCACCTCACAGCCAGGTCACCAAAGGTAAAGACGATATAAGGGTCCTGTGACCCTGTTTGACGCCACACTCTGGTGATATAAAACCTCCCACTAGATCCCACCTGCTGAAAGATCGCAGTAGTGCCGTAGGGGACAGAGCCTATAGCAGGGGACTTTGGAGTCCACCCTGCATCCCAGCCGCAGCAGACACCAGGGTGGGATGTCAGCACGGAGAAGATAATGGCACAGAACACAGACTGAGCGGCACGCCGAGAGCAGCTGGGGCTGGGAACTCTCGAGGGTTAAATTTTTGTATTTCATAGATAGAAATGAAAATGAAATTACTTCTGACCAGCAATGAGGTGACTTAATGTGAAGCCTTTTTTATTGCATTTATTTAATGTATGTTGTAGAGGAAGGAGGTCTGTGTGCCATGGAACAGTTGTTAGGAGCAGAATACAGTGAATGAGTTAGCTCTCTTTTTCCACGGCGTGGATTCTGGGGATGGACCTCAGGTTGTCAGCCGTGGCTTCAACTCTTTTTTCTCACTGAGAATTCTCACTGCCCTAAACCTTTATTCCACTTCATTTCACAAAGGATACAAGAAAAATGGTTGTTGGTTTTCAAAAGAAAAACATCTCATGCTCCATTGTGGAGATTAGTGGCATTTAAACGTCTTATAATTAGGGAAACACGTAGTTATTTATGTAAAAGTGTCTGGGTGATTAGCATAATAATACAAATAAAGTACTAGCTTTCAAAACAATAGAAAAATGAAGATGCAAAGAAAACTTTCCTAATCTCAGAGGAAAGAAGATAGAAGCGGCTCTGGGGCAGAGTAGCTTTTCTCGCCTCCTGCTTCTAGGAATGTCACATCCATAGCTTGTTTAAAGTCACGAGAGCTGGAAACTCCACAGCATGCAGAATATCCCCAACTGGTGTGGTGAACGCCATCTTCAGTCTTTCCAAGCAGAACCGTGTTCTTGTAGGTGCAGTAGAGAAGCTACATACTGAGCCTGCCTCTCTCCCTCCTCCACACTTAACAGACCCCGTGTGACCGGCTTGCAGAGGATTAAATGAGACGGTGCTTGGCACTGACGGAGAGAGTGCTTACTCGGCGTTGCTTGGGTTGAGTGAGTGAGTGACTTTGATTGGATTAGTTGAAGGGCTGTGAGGAAACTCAGAAGATGACAATACATTAGTCTTTATCCCAAGGTTGCTCTTCTGGGATTAGGACGCAAATCGCTTTGTCTCTCGTGGGCCAGTCTTCTTCTGTTGTGCTGGCTGGCTTTAATTGTCAACTTGACGCAACATAGAGTCCTCACAGAAGAGAATCTCAGTGAAGGACTGTCTAGATCCGGCTGACCTGTGGCCATGTCTCTAGGGATTATCTTTATTTTGTTTATCCACGTAGGAGGGCTCAGCCCACTGTGAGCGGCATCATTCCCTGGGCAGAGGACTTTTAACAAGCACGCACACATTCATTTCGCTCTGCTCTTGACTGGATGTGATGATGTTGGCAGCTTGTGTTCACGTCTTGACGTCCCCTCAGTTATGTACCTGGGGTAGTTTGATTGTAAACAGCATAAGCTCATAGGGAGACTCACTATTAGGAGGTATGCCTCTATTGGAGTAGGTCTGGCCTTGTTGGAAGAAGTGTGTCACTGAGGGGGTAGGATTTGAACTCAGGCTTTGCTCAATGTGACACTCAGTCCACTTCCTGTTGCCTGTGGATCAAGATGTAGAAGTCTTGGCTCATTCTCCAGCACCATGTCTGCCTGCATGCCACCATGGAAGCCACCCCCAATGACATGTGTTTCTTTTGTAAGAGCCATGGTCCTGGTGTCTCTTCACAGCAACAGAAACCCCAACCAAGACAGTCCTGTAACCTGAGGCTGTGAACTGAATAAACCTTCTGTGGAGTTGCTCTCCTCAGGCATTTTATCACAGCCACAGGGGAGCCAGAACGGACCTGCCCATCACATAGAAACTCCCATTAGCTTAGGAAAACACCTGTTTTTAACCAGATGTGGGTCTTGTATATGGTTTCCTTTCTTAAGTGGAGGACGAATCAGTTAATTTATTCTTTTTTTGAAGCTTTTAAAATTTGTTTTATTTTTATTTATTTATTAAAGATTTCTGCCTCCTCCCCACCACCGCCTCCCATTTCCCTCCCCCTCTCCCAATCAAGTCCCCCTCCCTCGTCAGCCCGAAGAGCAATCAGGGTTCCCTGCCCTGTGGGAAGTCCAAGGACCACCCACCTCCATCCAGGTCTAGAAAGGTAAGCATCCAAACTGTCTAGGCTCCCCCAAAGCCAGCACGTGCAGTAGGATCAAAAACCCATTGCCATTGTTCTTGAGTTCTCAGTAGTCCTCATTGTCCACTATGTCCACAAAGCCAGTACGTGCAGTAGGATCAAAAACCCATTGCCATTGTTCTTGAGTTCCAGTTAATTTATTCTTAAAAAATTATGTAACCTGGCCACAGTGATGCATGGCTGCAATCTCAGTGGGCAGGAGGTAGAGGCAGGAGGATCACAGTAATTTTGAGATCAGACTGGTTGACATAGTGAATTTCAGGCTAGTCAGGGACATAATGGAAGAACTGCATCTCAGAAAAAAAAGAATTACTATTAATACATTGTGTGATTTGAGTACAACCTCGGTGTTCTTCCTGAATGCTCACTCCCTATCCCACTGATCTCTGGTGAGAGTAGCATGTGGCCACTGTGATGACCTCACTCCCTGTCCCACTGATCTCCGGTGAGGGTAGCACGTGGCCACTGTGATGGCCTCACTCCCTGTCCCACTGATCTCTGATGAGGGTAGCACGTGGCCACTGTGATGACCTCACTCCCTGTCCCACTGGTCTCTGATGAGGGTAGCACGTGGTCACTGTGATGACCTCACTCCCTGTCCCACTGATCTCCGATGAGGGTAGCACGTGGCCACTGTGATGGCCTCACTCCCTGTCCCACTGATCTCCGGTGAGGGTAGCACGTGGCCACTGTGATGGCCTCACTCCCTGTCCCACTGATCTCCGGTGAGGGTAGCACGTGGCCACTGTGATGGCCTCACTCCCTGTCCCACTGATCTCCGATGAGGGTAGCACGTGGCCACTGTGATGGCCTCACTCCCTGTCCCACTGATCTCTGATGAGGGTAGCACGTGGCCACTGTGATGACCTCACTCCCTGTCCCACTGGTCTCTGATGAGGGTAGCACGTGGCCACTGTGATGACCTCACTCCCTGTCCCACTGGTCTCTGATGAGGGTAGCACGTGGCCACTGTGATGACCTCACTCCCTGTCCCACTGGTCTCTGATGAGGGTAGCACGTGGCCACTGTGATGACCTCACTCCCTGTCCCACTGGTCTCTGATGAGGGTAGCACATGGCCACTGTGATGACCTCACTCCCTGTCCCACTGATCTCTGATGAGGGTAGCACGTGGCCACTGTGATGACCTCACTCCCTGTCCCACTGATCTCTGGTGAGGGTAGCACATGGCCACTGTGATGACCTCACTCCCTGTCCCACTGATCTCCGATGAGGGTAGCACGTGGCCACTGTGATGACCTCACTCCCTGTCCCACTGGTCTCTGATGAGGGTAGCACGTGGCCACTGTGATGACCTCACTCCCTGTCCCACTGGTCTCTGGTGAGAGTAGCACGTGGCTGCTGTGATGACCTCACTCCCTGTCCCACTGATCTCTGGTGAGGGTAGCACATGGCCACTGTGATGACCTCACTCCCTGTCCCACTGATCTCCAGTGAGGGTAGCACGTGGCCACTGTGATGACCTCACTCCCTGTCCCACTGGTCTCTGATGAGGGTAGCACATGGCCACTGTGATGACCTCACTCCCTGTCCCACTGGTCTCTGATGAGGGTAGCACATGGCCACTGTGATGACCTCACTCCCTGTCCCACTGGTCTCTGATGAGGGTAGCATGTGGCCACTGTGATGGTCTAAGACAGCAAAGAGAAATCAGGATGGATTTAGGCTTCGTGGCACTTTGGGGTGCTTCAGGGCATGGTCTAGCTGCAGAGATGACATCCTATGCTCCCTGACCCAGGTTTGCACAGGTCTCTAGAGCCTGCAGCTTAGCATGGTTGCTTGTAGGACCCAGTCTGCAGTCTAAAGCTAGCATTTACCAGACCCATGGAGGCTCATGACTGGGGAGCAGATGGAACTCTCCAGGTAGTTTGTAGCTGTTTTGTTTGAACCCATATTTGCAACCTTATCAAATATGGAGGTGTGGACCATGTACAGACAACGGGGCCTGTGTTTCGTATTTTTTTAAAGTTGAAAAAGCAGCCTGTACCCCTTGTAGCAAAGCCTCTTGGGGATGGTTGAGCTGGCGGGCCAGGGAGGTGTGGCCAAGAGCATGTGGTAAAGGATGTTACAGTGTAAAAGCAGGTACAGTGTCTACTGCCTGCTGTTCCAGAGAAGAGCACCTTGTCACAGTAAGAGTAGAATTTGGGCATTTATTGAATTGTTTTCAAACTGCAGATAGACTGACTCTGCCCTATGCCCTTCCCTTCCTGGTGGTGTCTTTTCCAGCCCTGACTGACCACTGGGTACCCTGAGCCTCTCTTTCCATCCTCAGGGGTGGGACCTGGATGACATGGCAAGTGTGGATTTCCACTCCAAGGGCTGACTGGAGATGCTCTTCCCAAACTGCTAGCAATAGCTTCCAGAACTCAGCGTGGAGGCAAGGCTCGGTCTTGGGAACCAGGTCGTTCTTATGAGTCCTGTTAGCTGTGCAAATACGATTTAAGGGTTTACCCGTCCTCTGAGGTAGGAGAGAACTAAGTGCAGGTACTGGCATGCAAAGAATTCTGTTTATTAATATTCATTCTGTCTTTGCAGGCTGGGGGTGCTCAGTAGGTTATTTAGGATTTGTCTTGGGGTTCTATTGCTGTGAAAAGACACTATGATGGGGCAACTCTTACAAAGGAAAACAGTTAATTGGGGTTGTGGCTTACAAATCAGAGGTTCAGTTCATTGTCATGGTGGGACATGGAGGTGTGCAGGCAGGCATGGTGCTGAAGAAGTAGCTGAGAGTCCTAGATCTTGCAGGCAACAGGAAATAATCTGAATGTCGTTCTAAGGGAAACTTGAGAGAAGCAGACGTCAAAGCCCACCCCCACGTGACTCACTTCCTCCTTCAACAAGGCCACACCTCCCAGTAGTGCCACTTCCTTTGGGGGCCATTTCTTTCCAAACCACCACAGGATTGTTTTTAATGAGACTGATGTTTTTCTTTCATATGTTAAAAGATGACGTTTTCTTTCATTTTTGTGGCTGATACTCCACACGAGTGCCATGTGCCATTGTGATCCAGCCGCAGGGCAGGTGAGGGGTTTGGCAAAGGGGCTGGATGCTCTGGGAGACACAGAGGACATGGAGGAGGGGAGAGAGTGCTGCCTCGAAGTGTATAAGAAATCAGGTTTCTCCTGTCTCATTGATTTTGCTTCTTAAGGATGACTTGATAGAGTTGGAAAAGACCCAAGATAGAAGCAGAATTCATAGTTGGAATATTTTTTAAACAAACCTTTTATTTCAGATTATAGAATGATACATACATAGTCACTATAGAAATGTTTAAGGCTGAAAAAAAAATGACACACTTTCCAGTCGCTCCTCAGGACCAGAGTCTGGCTTCCTGTGCTTCCTTTCAGGGTTTCCACTATGTACACAGGTAAATCATGAAATGGTCATATGTGTGCATAGTGGTTCACATACTTTTACATACATGTTCATGCATATGCATACATGGAAATTTACATTCTAGTTGGTAAAGTTCTATAGCAGTGGTTCTCAAACTTCCTAATGCTGTGACCCTTTGCTGCAGTTCCTCATGCTGTGGTGACCCCAATCATAAAAGTATTTTGTTGCTACTTCCTAACTGTAATTTTGCTACTGTTATGAATATTAATGTAAATATCTGCTATGTAACCCACAGGGCTTGCAACCCACAGGTTGAGAACCACTGTGGATATTTATTTTTACTGTAATGAAATGTGTTTCACAACTCTTATTGAGACAAGGTCTCAGTGTGTAGCAAGTCAGGCCTCATTGTGTCTCCTGCCTTCTGAGTCCTACGATTGTGGCCTGAACCACCATGCCAAGATTTAAAAATATTTAATAAAGATGGCTTTGCAAAAGTTTATTTGACTGATTTTTATTACTTATAAGATTATATTTGATTAAGCAAATGTACACCTTTTTATAATTAACTCTCAAATGAGATATCTCTACCCCAGTACTCAGTGGTATCTGTCTCCTTCATCAGCTCTTACGAGTAGATAACAGTTCCGGATTTGAACACTTTGATATGCTTGCCTGAATGCAGTAGAGACACATGAAGTAAATTAAAAATGAAGAGTTTGTCAGCATGAACAGCCAAATGCTGACTAGAGATGTAGCATCTAGAACAGCACAGAGAAATTTAGCCGGTTAAGTACAGATTGGCTAACCAAATCTAGAAATAGTGAGGACAGTCTGTGAGCTTTTAGAATCCACTGAGGGGAGCTTTGTACACAGCATGGAGATGATCTGATCTGTGCATGTGTGTGAGTGTGTGTTTGTGTGCATGTGTGTGTATGTGTGCGTGCACATGTATGTGAGTTGTGGTTGTGTGTGCAAGTACATATATGTGTGCTTGTGTGTATGTCGGTGTGGCTGCTTGTGTGCATGTATGTGCTTGTGTGCACGTCTCTGTGTGTGATTCTGGGTCTTGGAAGCAGAGATTGCAGTTGTAATCACCATGTGATGGGGAGGTGTTCTGGTGGCCTGTCATTTCGAACAGTCATTGAGTGCCCAGGCTTGAGTGGCCCGGCCAGGACACATGGTCACGAATGAGTGCTCAGTCCACCCAGCCCCTTCACGGGACCTCAGCAGCAGCCAGCGGTAGTGTCCAGGCCTCTGAGGGTGTTCTTTGAGCGTGAGTCTTTACGCTTGTTTTGGGAATATGTATCATTGTTTCTGTCTTCCAGCATCTTCTGAGGAGGAGTGGACCAGTTATTGTCATTGACACGCGAAGAGTTGTTTGTTTAATATTCCAGGAGGTGAGATGTTTAGGATTTTTTTGAGGGGATTGATAGTTTTATTTTGTGTGCTAGAAGATAAGGGATTTTGAAGAGAACGTTACAGAGGAAGAAGTAAAAGATCATCTCCATGTACACTTTTAATCCCAGCACACAGGATGTGACAGCAGGATTAGAGTTCAAAGTCATCCCAGGTTATATGGTGAGTTTGAGGCTAGACTGAGATGTGTGGGACCCTGTCCAAAACGACACCATCACCACTATTACCACCACAACCGTCGTCATCACCACCACCACCACCACCAATAAATATAATCACCACTGTCGATATCACCATTACCACTAATACCACCACCATCACAACCACTAATACCAGCACCACCATAAATATCACCACCACCACTGGCACCACCATTATTGTTAATATCACCACCACCGCCACCACCACCATCATCACCAAAACAACACCTGCTTCTCCTCCTGCTCCTGATGTTATTACCCGAAGTTCCACTCTCTTGCTGAAACATCCAATAATAGAAAAGTAAGCATATCACTTTAAAGTTGATCCTACTGTGTGCATGCATGCGTGTGTGTGTGTGTGTGTGTGTGTGTGATATTGTGACTTCTGCAGTAGATGGGCTCTAGATCTGAGCTGCCATGTGAGTTCTGTCTGGGTGGACATTTTAGCTTGTTGACCTGGCTGATCCTGGGTATTTTGGGTCCAGCTTTCATAATTATGTAAACTGATCTCTTATAATCAACTTCCCCATCTCACTCTCTCTCCATATATATCATTAATAAATAACATAAGCAAATTACTTAATCAAACTATATATGTGTGACAAGTATTACAGCTGGAGATGGGAAGACATGAGGCAGGTCTAGAGTTGTGTAAAATCATAACTTTCAGGTTGTCCTTCCAAGGACAGCAAGATACTATGTTCCATGAATTTGGGACCTCTGCACCAGCCTGGTGATGCCTAGTTCCCTTGCCTCCAATGTGTGTACACATATGTATACATACATACATACATATATACGATGCCGGGCGGTGGTGGTGCACGCCTTTAATCCCAGCACTTGGGAGGCAGAGGCAGGCGAATCTCTGTGAGTTCGAGGCCAGCCTGGTCTACAAGAGCTAGTTCCAGGACAGGAATCAAAAGCTATGGAGAAACCCTGTGTCGAACCCCCCCCCCAAAATAATAATACATACCTACATATGTATATAAATACATGTTTTCTTATTACGGGTTTCTATTGCTGTGATAAAACACCATGACCAAAAGCAACCTTGGAAGGAAAGGCTTTATTTCTGTTTACAATTCTCAGGTCACACCCCATTATTGAGGGAAGTCAGGGCAGGAACTCAAGGCAGGAACCTGAAGGCAGGAACTAAACCAAAAGCCATAGAGGAGGGCTACTCACTGACTTGTTCCTTGTGGCTTTCTCAACCTGCTTTCTTCTCATTCAAGACCACCTGCCTGGGGGCAGCACCACCCACAGTGAGCTGGGCCCTCCCACACCAGTCAGGAAATGCACCCCAGGCTTACCCATAGGCTGATAGGTGACGCGTTTTCTCAATCACAGTTCGTCTCAAGTGACTCTAGTTTGTGCTGAGTTGAGATACAACAAGCCAGCACACATGTCAAGTATGTGGTAAACACAGAGCCTGGAGGATGGGGTTATATACCGCTTACTGCTTTGCTTTACCTTTCTGACACCTCTGAAATTCGAGTTAAAATAGTAATTTCTCCTTTAAGTTATTTTCAAGTATTTTGCCCAAAATAGTTCAAAAGTAATTAATACAGTATCTGTAATTTCCCAAAATATTTTAATCAAAATATTCTACTCAGGAAATTATACACAGACTTCCCCAAAGATATCAAACAGCAGTCTCAGAGTTGCCTCTAATGGCTGATGAGCTAGTGAGGGGCCCAGCCTGCTTCCTCCTGCCTTGACCGCTGCACAGCCCTCCTCAAGCCACAGGGCAGTAAATCTGCACCTGCCTGAAACTCTGAGGGTGGAATGTGCACAAGAGCCATCGGCACAGCAAATATGTTTCCATGTTCCTAACCTCTGGCCCTCAGGGAATAAAGTACTAACAGGTTTGAGGTGGAAGTCTAGAAAGATCCTCTGAATTCTCCAGGATGGATGAAATTCAAGTTGTATCTGATTTTACCTTTGCTAGAGTAGAACCAGCTTCGAGACAGTGGGCATCTTATAATCTCCCATCAAACCTTTGTGTTTATCATTAAACATCCGCCAGCACCACTGCCGCTATAAACACTGTTACCAAGGAAACCAGTTTATCATAATTAGCTATTTGTTTCCTTTTCTCTTCTCCCTTCTTCCACCCGAGCTTTCTTTGGGCAAAGGAGTATGGTTGGCTGTTATCAGCTGGGTTCAGTGGCTAATTAGGTCCTAATATTAATTCATAGGAGAACCTGCCCTTTTCCATAGCTATTCTGAAGCATGCTGCCCACACTTATTAGAAAACACAGGGACGGAACAATTGGTTTATTAGGTATGCTCTCTAGGGTGGTGGTGTACAAAGACCCAAGAGACAGAAGATTAAAACTTTTGACCATGGAAGTCTTAGGACCCTTTCTCTTGTATCAGCAGGAAATATTTCTTGAGGATTGCAGGATTTTCTTAAGTTTGCAATAGAAAGCACAGATAGTATACCCACACACTAGAGTCAAGTTCCAGGCCAGTCTATGAACTTTTTCTGGAAAGGCACCCAAAATAAGTATGTAAGGTTTTGCTAGCCATGCATGTTGCTGTCCATATGTATCACAGGAAAACAGCGTGGACAACCAGAAATAAATGGGTGAGGCCATGCTCCAATAAAACTTTATTGATATAAACAGAACCTGGACCCCTAGCTTAGGGAATAGGTTTGGGAGTAGAGCTATGTGATGGTTAGTTCGAATTATTAACTTAATACAATATAAAGTCACTTGGAAAGACAATCTCAATGAGAGATTGTCAACATTAAGTTGGCTCTGAATCCATTTGTGAGGGATTATTTTGATAATATTATTTGAAGTAGAAGATCTGCCCACTATGGGCGGTACCATTCTCTGGGCAGGGGATCCTGAATTGTATAAGAGTGGAAGGAGCAAGCTGGACATAAGTATCCATTAATTTATTGCTGGCTGTTTGTGATCATGATGTGTTAAGACCAGTTGCTTCAGGTTCTGGCTGCCTTGACTGTAATGATGGACGTTCATTACCTGGAATTACAAGCCAAGATAAACATTTTCTGCCTTAAATGCGCTTGCAGGGTATTTTACCACAGCAATAGGAAATGAAAACCGACAAGTCCCTTAGAGTGGGAGCAACCCATGGAGAAGGCTGCGCTGGCCACCAGCAGCCAGTGTGCTTCTGGTTTATAGGCTCTAAGAGGAAGTTTCTCCTGGCGTCCCTGCAGAGACACCTTGAGCAGGTATTGTCTCCTTGGCATACACTAAGTGTATAAAATAATGGGCTTCACTGTGATATTTTTATACTTATATCATGCATTTTGCTCCTGTTCAATCTGCATAATGTTGTCCTTTCCCTGACTCTTGCTTTCCAAGTTGTCCCCCCACTTTGTTTTCATGTTTTCTAAAAAAAAAAAAATCTAGTTTCTAATGAGAGAAAATGTGCCCTATCTGTCTAAGTCTGGCTTATTTCACTAAATATGACATTCTCCAGGTCTGTTACTTTCCCCGCCAGTGTCATAATCCCTGTCTCCTCCTCAGCTGGATGCAACGTTGTCATGTAGCTAGGTCACATTTCTTTATCCATTCATCTGTTCATGCACTGACGTAGGTGTTGTGAACAGTGCTTCAGGAATGTGATGTGCATGTATCCTGGAAACCATGGGGACCAGGTTTCTTTGTGTTTGTTCTTAGGGCGGTTGGGGATTGAACTCGGGACCTCTTTCTTGCATGCTTGCTGGTCTAGAATGGACGCAGGCTTTCTGCTCACTGTGTAAGCTCTTTCAGCTTTTCTCTTTTCAGCTCCTTCAGATGTTTGAACTCGTGAGGGAAGGAGGCTGGTGCCCACACCTCCTAACCCTCATCCTTGAGGAATTCTTTTTACCTCCAGTGCTGGGACTTGAACTCAGAACCTTGTGCATTCTGTAAGCATCCTACAACTGAGCTGCACCTGTAGCCTCTTTTAGATGGGATCTTGCTGTATACCCCCAGCTGACCTCAAACACAAGATCCGCCTCCCTCAGCCTTCAAAGCACTGGGATTCCAGATGTGCACACTATGTCCGATACCTAGATTATCTTAATCAACATATTGCAGTCAGCACAGCGCTGGAGGAGCTGAGGTTTATGCTGTTGCTCCGGCTGCTTTGAGTCAGGGTCATTTCTGGGTAGCACCCAGTCCCTCTGCTGTCAGGGAAATGTGAGTTCTTCATGTGCTGTTGACCAAGGACAAAGCCCAGGCTGCTGCTTGCAGCGACCAAACAGATGGATGATGGGAAGGTGGGCACCGTGGAGGGTGGGTTGCTCGCCTGCGCTATCTAGAACCACCGTCCATCGTCCCCAGACTGTTTCACACAGGGCCCCTGGAATGGCTGCCCATGAGCCCGAGCCCAGCTTCCTGTCACATATGCATGGAGACGCCAACGGTCAAAGGACCATGGGAGGGCTCCCAGGGGCCTTTGTGGACGGGCCTTGGTCCTGCACATGGTCTGGCTGTGGACATCTGCACGTGGCCTTTGTGGCAGAGGGAGCAGGCTGCGTCCTCTCTCCAAACTCCCTTCTGTAGGAGTTCAGCAGCAATTGCCCTCCAACCATTTCTGTTGGACTCCTCTCCAGGGAGCTTCTGCTTTGTCATTTAAAATAGTTCGGGAACTTCAGTTTCAGCACAGTGTCAGAGCGGTTTATTTGGTCTGTAGGCGGTTTTGTTTTTAAAATTCATGACAAGTTCCTTGCAACATGTTTTATTATATTTTCGCCACCTGTTCTACCTTGGGGGTGGCATTAAAATCTGGGGCTATCTAGCTGTCTGTCTTTTTATTTTTTGTGAAGTTTCCTTATTTGCCATTTTATGTGTCTTGCAAACACACACACATAATGTGAATTTAAATATGTACATATCCATCTCCTTCTGTATTTTCCTTTCCCTCCCCCTGTAGTTTAATTGACCTTGAACTGCAGTTATATTGCTGAATGTGTGTATTTTGCCAGGCTAATTTTGGAGTTTTAAGAGATATATTTGTAAAGCAGACATAGGGGAAACCTTGGTCAGTATAAAGTGTTATCACTGGGGAAACTGACCATTAATAGCAATGCGTACATGCATACATCTATGTGTATTGACATCATAAGAGCTAAGCCTTTAAGAAACATTCCTCTGAAAGCCCTACGACCTTCTGTGGCTTTCACAGAAAGAGCAGAGGAAGAGGAGCTTGGGCAATCACTAAAGGTGGGAGGATCCAGTCTCTAAGAACACTCCACACAGGTCCCCTCGAGAGCCTGGGAAGGATGGCTCCGCCCAGTCTCTGAGCACCATGCAGTTGTTTGAAGGAAGCCTGTGTCAGTCACGAAAGGGACCAAGGCGTTTCTAGCAGTCGATTCTACCTCCTTTCACTCAGGCTCAACAGCAAACCTCTGGAGCCGGCTGTGCCCGAAGGCCATACTTTCCAGTGACGTGAACCTGGAAGTTATCTTTTTGGATTCTACTTTGTCAAATCGAAGAGGTGGAGGAGGAATAAGAGGAAGAGGAGGAGACAGAAGCAGGATCAGATGACCACAAAATAACAAATTAAAAACCAAATACAAAACCAGTGTGATAAATCCCCAAAACCTGTATTGTCAGAATTAAACTTCCAAACTTATTATGCGCTTAAATGTGACATTTAAAACGTGAGGTATTGGACTGGTGAGATGACTGACTCAGTAAAGGTGCTTGTCGCTAAGCCTGATGACCTGAGTTCACACCCCAGAGTCCCACACGGTGGAAGGAGAGCCATCCACTCCACATGTGTGCCATGGCATGAGTGAGCCTCCCATAATAAATAAAAGGAGAAAAATTTTCAATGTGATTTGTAATCATCTTCATTTTTAACAGATGACAAGGCATGCCTACAGACTGTGCTATTGCTGCTAAAGCAGGCTTGTCTCAGAAAGACAGGCAGCGCCTGCGTGTCATAATGCCACCAGGAAGTATACCTGTGGTTCCCCAACATGGCAGCCTGTTGTAAGAAGGCCACTTGTTGATTCCCAGCCACTTAGCCCCCAAATAATCACACAGAAACTGTATTAATTAAATCACTGCTTGGCCCATTAGCTCTAGCTTCTCGGCTAACTCTTATATATTAATTTAACCCATCTCCATTAATCTGTGCATCACCACGAGGTTGTGGTCTACCAGCAAAGTTTCAGCACATCTATCTCCGGCAGCGGCTCCATGGCTTCTCTCTGACTCCACCCTTCTTTCTCCCAGCATTCAGTTTAGTTGTCCCCACCTAGCTAAGTTCTGCCCTGCTATAGGTCCAAAGCAGTTTCTTTATTCATTGATGGTAATCACAGCACACAGAGGGAACTCCCACATCAGTGGCCCATCCCATCCCCTCTACTCCTCCCCTAGGGAAGCTCTCCTGCTCTCCTGTTTATGTGACCAGTGACATAGGGACCAGGATGGGGACTTTGATTTTGTCACTGTTCAGATCTCAGACTTCCGCATGACATAAACAAGTTATTTGGCTTTTTCATTATTTAATTTATTTCAGATGAGGTGAGTGGGAAAGTGTGTAGTCGAGACTGACCAGGGACTGATGGGAATCCTTCCGTCTCTTGATGATGGCGTACTGAACACTCCGAGCATCAATTTCTCTGTCTAACAGTGGAAATGCTGGGAGACGGAGGCGTGGCTCAGCAGTTGAGAGCTCTTCCTGCTTCCCTTAGTCACTTTTCTATTGCTGGCCAAGGCAACTTACAGAAGAAAGTTCATTTGGGGCTCACAGTTTCAGAGGGTTAGTTCATGACCATCCTGGCAGGGAGCATGGTGACAGACAGGCAGGCATGGTGCTGGAGCAGCAGCTGAAGGTTTGTATCTCAAACCACAGCCACGTGGGGGGGGAGGGAGGGAGAGAGAGAGAGAGAGAGAGAGAGAGAGAGAGAGAGAGAGAGAGAGAGAGAGCGCGCACTGGGAATGCTGTATGTGTTGGACAACTCTAAGCTCACCGCCAGCCACACACCTCTAACCAGACCACAGTTCCTTATCCTTCCCAAACAGTTCCTCCAGTTGAGAACCAGGCCTTCATATTTTGAGCCTATGAGGGACATTCTGGATCAAACCACCACACTGCTTGACCAGAGGGCATGAGTTTGGTCCCCAGCACCCTCGTCAGGTGACTGCTTAAGATCTGATACCCTCTTCAGGCCTCCATGGACCCCTGTACACATGCGTGCATACATACACAGGCACACACACACATAAATAAACACGTATTTAAAAAGACTGGAGATACTGTGATAGTTCACATCCAACGAGAGGTCAGTTATCTGGTTATGTCTCAAAAGTCCTGAACATGGAGCTCAGCACAAACGGAAGCCTCGCAGTTTCCCTCACTGAAAACGCAGACTCATTCACTGTCTTCAAGTTTCAAGGCTACACCCCTTTTCTCCTGGGTGGCTTTTTCTGAAGCGCTAGGATGGTCTGGAACACACTTTGAAACCTGTTCCCTGTGGGTGGCGTGGGTAGAGTAACCGAGGAGGATTCATCAGGCTGCCACTAGGGGGAGGGGCAGTCAAGTGTTCGCATTCCCCTAGGGAGGCTTAGGGCTTTGGGGGAACAGCTCTTTGGAGACCTTCCTGGGGACAGACAAGTCCCAAAGAGCCCTGAATGCTGTGGTTTTGAGGAGCAAGTGAAGAAAAGACACGTGGTCTCAACACATCACATGTTGAGCCGGAAGCAGTGTTCTGTGCTGCACCTCCGCCTCGTTTTTTTCTTTCCTTTCTGTCCTTGGCTTCTTTTATTTAACATTATATTCTCTGGTTCCATCTCTCTCTGTGTGTGTTTATTTCAAATGACCAGATTGTATTTTGAGTGACTGAATAGTAATCCATTTTGATTATTCACTATGTTTTCTTCCTTTTTCTTTTCTTTTTTTCTTTTTGTTTTCAATACACCCTGACTGCAGTCTTTCTGTGGAGGCACATGTGATGGCTGACCTTGGGGTAACCCATCAGTGGCTACCCCCAGAGTGCTGGAATGGGAGACACGGTCGGCAGGCCAAGGATGACACGGGGCTGCACACAGCAAGGACAGGACCCAGAAGGAACCCAGAAGGCCTTGAGGAAAGAGCTCTCAGCTCTGCATCATCAGAGCTGTCCTTGATAAACAGGGGCATTTAGTGGACCATTTCCAATGCCTTCTCTATGTCTCATATGAAGGTTTGCTATCAAACACACATAGACATATATTTAATAAACGGTTGCTGATGACAAAGTTTCCTCTTAATGTTGTGCAAATATGGCATGTAAGTGGATTAAAGTGATAAATTTGGAGGTGAGTGCATCGATCAGATGATAAAAATGTTCATAAAAAGATATTAAAAAATTTCAAACAGAACCAGAAAACAAAACAAAACAAAGCAAGCAAAACTGTGCAACCAGACACTACCCTTGGCAGTACTGAGATGCGGTAGGAAGATGTGTGGATAACTGAATGTTTGGATGATGTAAATTGTTAGTATTATTTTGGTTACAAGTGACAGAAACCCAGCTGAGAGAGCTGAGATAAGATGGAAGGTTTATTAGGAGTATCTCAATTTATCCCATGGTCTACAGGAACAGAGGTCTGGTCAGGCTTCAAGCATGGCATGATGGGGTGCTTCATGGCCTCCCAGGGCGTTCCCTGCCTGACTCGTGTGTGTGCATGTGTGTGCTTATGTGTCTAATGTATATAAGAATACATGTGTATGGGGATGTGCTGTTTAGTTTTATGTCAACTTGGCACAAGCTAGAATTATCTGAGGGGAGGGAACCATAATTGAGACAATGCCTTTCTCTGATCATAGGCAAGTCTGTGGCGCATTTTCTTCATTAGCGATTGATGTGGGGAGACCCAGACTATTGTGGGTCCAGTAATCCTGGGCGTTCTGAGCAAGGTGAGTACACCATTGGGAACCAGCCAGTAAGCAGCGTTCCTCCACAGCCTCTGCATTAGCTCATGCTCCCAGGTGCCTGCCTTGGCTTCCTCAAAGATGAAGTGTGGCTCAAGAATGATAAGAAGAAATAAACCCCTTCTTCCCCAAGTTGCTTTTGGTCATGGTGTTTATAACAGTAGCAGAGACCCTGTAAGGCAGGCATGCATGCACATGAGGAGTGAACACAGCAGCAGAGACCCTGTAAGGCAGGCATGCATGCACACGAGTGAACACAGCAGCAGAGACTATGTAAGGCAGGCATGCATGCACATGAGTGAACACAGCAGCAGCAGAGACCCTGTAAGGCAGGCATGCATGCACATGAGTGAACACAGCAGCAGAGACCCTGAAGGCAGTCATGCATGCACATGAGTGAACACAGCAGCAGAGACCCTGTAAGGCAGGCATGCATGCACATGAGTGAACACAGCAGCAGCAGAGACCCTGTAAGGCAGGCATGCATACACACTAGTGAACACAGCAGCAGCAGAGACCCTGAAGGCAGTCATGCATGCACACAAGCGAGCTTGCATGCGGAAGCAGAGCTGATGTCATATATCTTATTATTACTCTTCATCTGACAGATTGAGGTAGGGTCTCACTGAGCCCAGAGCTGCCCTGTTCGCTTTGGGGGAGTCCCCGGTCTCCACTCTTGTACACTAGAAAGCAGGTAACGCCTGCCTGGCATTCATGCGGGTGCTGGATCTGAACTCTGGTCCTCATGTTTGCACAGCAAGTGCTTTAGCCACTGAGTCACCTCTCCAGCCCCTGGATTCTTTCTATGTTGACTTTATCCTCCCATCCTTGGATCAGCTGCCAGAGTCTCTTGTCTGAAGGGTGAGACACATTGGGCTTACATCTGCAATAACCAGGCATGGTACCCTGATAATTCCCACCGCTGGAGACCAAGCTGTCCTCAATTCCAATCCCAGAATCTCTGGGGAAAGAGAGAATTGTCCTGGCTCTGATCAGATGTTCACCCTGGATTGAGACTGTGTGGCCAGGAGCCAGCCATACTGTGCATAAGAGCATCTCTAGTGATGTGTGTGTGTGTTTGTGCATGCACGCGTGTGTGCATGTGAATGAGGTTCTCAGCAGAGCTAGAAGCGAAAGGGGAAATGGGTTCTTGGCAGACCAAACAGTATCTAGTACTGTGTACATTTTCTGTCTTTGCCCAGCTGTACGGAACTGCACCCTGTCTTTAACCAAACATTCTGCTGTTGGGATTTCTCCAGTCCTCAAAAATCTTTGTAGATGGCATTTTGAATTTTTGCATTGTATTCAAAGATTTGGATTCACTTAGCGATCTCCCCATTGTTAGATATTTAGTAGTTTCCATTTTTAATACTGGTTTAGGGTGGTAGACATTCTAGCATGGGAGAACATTTTTTTTTTCTGATCCCATGCAAGGATGGGGTTCACTATCGTAAATAAAAGCTAGGATTAGTTCTATGGTATCTGGCCCCCTGTGAGGTCGATGTGAGTGACTTTGGGTCTCACGCTCTTCTGTCTTCATTCTGCCCTTCTCCCTATACCCACGCCAGATCAAGCGTGGAGGTGAGAATGAGTGGCTGAGCTCTGTGGAGGTGAATGGGAAGACGATGTGGTGAACCTCTGGAGTGGTGCTGGTTTTCCTGGCTCTTGCTGTTTCTGAAGCAGCTATCTAGGTAGATGAACCTGTGGTTAGACTCTGCCTTCCAGAGGATGAGCTCAGTTCCTCCAAAGCTGGGCATCTGTGCAGAGGAGAGGGTGCAGGGGCTCCAGAATGAGGTCGACCGGGGAAGAGCAGGGTGCAGGGCTGGAGCCCCAAGGAACCCAAGCAAGGATTGGCTCCTCATCTGGAAATACTAACACTGTTTGGGACATCCAAATACTCTGTCTGTCCAAGCAGAAATCTGCCATATTTCCTCTGGGAAAGCCAGGTTGAACGTTAGTGGCCTTCAACGTCTTGGGATGTTTTTTGTTTTAGAACTAGATATTTGCTCAGGTTGAAACTGGCTTTAAATGCCTTTGTGGGACAGCGAGCGTTCCCAGAGACAGGGGTCCATCGGGCAGTGGATGCTTCCCAGGGGAGAACCAAGAATTCTTGAATGTCTGAAGCTTGCTTTCCCCTTCCCTTCTCTGTCTCCTCGCCCTTCTCCCTTCTGTGTTGCTGGGGAACAAAGTGCTTTGTGTGTGCAGTTCCATTGAACTGCGTCTCCAACCGGACCCACTCTCTTCTGCAGGGGAGGGCGTGGCTGGTGGACTCCCTACCACCTGCCAGAAGAGACTAAGGAAGCTGAAGCTCTCATCCTACCACGTTCTGGACGCTCTAGTTCTCTGAGGTTGCCCTGAGGGCGCCCTGACCAGTGCTCTTGCATCCCTTGGTGCTCTGTTGTTTCAGGTGATCTGTGTTTTTGGGGGGAGGGTCAGAGTGTGCTCAACCATTGTTTTCCCGCTTTTTCTCATACTTTCTATTTGTGGCCGGCTACAGTTTTATGAGATGTTCCAGTTCCTTCTGTCCTGGCCTGGCTCCCGCTGGTGTCTTACATTTTTGTCTGTTTTGAATGATAGTAAGGGAATAATGGTGGTGAACTCCACGTGCCCAGGAGGTGGGGCATTTCTGGGGCTGGGGCTGTATCACATTTGGCTTTGGAGGCTGCTGACTCTTTTCAGCCCAGCAGGGCTGCAGGATTTCGGCCCAGCAGGGCTGCAGGAAGCTGCCTTTGTGGCAGGGAGCAGACAGTTGAGGGTAAAGGGTGGACCATCTGAGGTGACAGAGCCTGCAGCTGGGCTCGTTTACCTGGGCGGCTACACCTTTAAGCTGGTGGACGGGGCATCTGGACAGATGAGTGTAATGAAACGGCATTTATTTGGATTTTAATACTCTAACTTGGTATTTGGGGCTCTGATCTGTGGTTTTCCTATGGAAAAAAACATTGGGAGGTCTCCCCCCAACCCTGTGTGTGTGTGTGTGTGTGTATGCATGCACGCACATATGTGTGTGGAGGTCAGAGGTCAACCACAGTAAGGTGCCATTCTACCCACCTTAGTTTCTGAAGCAGAGTCTCATTCATCTGGAATTTGATTAGATGAGGCGGTTGGTCAGGGAGCCCTAGGAGTGAATTCTCACCGCAGCTCTGAGATTGCAAGCCTGGGCCACCATGTTTGGATGTGGATGTGAGAGCTGGGGATTGAACCCCGGTCCTCATGCATATGTGGCAAACACCTTACTTGCTGAGCTATATGCCCAGGATTCTGTATCTTTTAAGGACTGCGTTTTTTTTTCTCAACCCAGCTCTGTTGACCTCTCAGGCCACCCTTGGTGGCTGGAAGCTTTGCCATCGAAGTGGACACGGGGTGCTGTTTTAAGCTGATGGAACCCAAGTTCCTCCTGGACAAGCACGACTCTGACATCTGCCTCATTCAGATTTCCTTCGGATTAAGTGAAACTCCAGGGAGGAAGACTAAAGCAGAGCTCCAGGGTGACCGGCATTTCCTGTGTGTCATGATCCTCAGTTTTCTTATCTGTAGCTTGGGGAGGGTGATGTCTCCACACGGAATGCTGGGAGATTTGCCGAGCTCAGTCATACGACTTGGTGACAGTCCAGGCATGAACCTAAGTGACCAGTAAAGGTTTCTTTTGGTGATTTTGTGGTGGGTGGGTACCTTGCTGCTGCCTGCTGAATCTTACCAGTATTTTGCCTATGGACCGCAACTCGTGCGCTTGCTCTCGCCTGTTAAAAAGGGAGTGAAAGCTGACATTTGTATACTCCAGATATGTAGCACACAGGCTTCTTCATGGCTTCATTATTTAGTAAATAACGAAGAACACTGGGGACTAAATGGGTGTGGTAATAAAGCCCAGTGTTCTGTCTCTGTCAGAGCTCGAATTAAATGGATTCTTTCCAAGCAAGGTGAGCCCTGCTCTGTCCCACACTCCCACTTCCCAGGCTGCCAGGGCTCCGCCCCGGAGACCACCTTCCTTGGGGTTCTGAGGAAACCATCTCATTGGATGATTTACTGGGACTATCATGGGATACAGGAGGAGGAGGGATTATTCCCTATCTAGGCTCTAGGGCCCTGGGGAGGAATGTGGCAGCTGCCAGCCCCTGGCTCTCAATGAGAAGATGCTGCACCAGGGCCCTCTTGCGTTCTATGGTCCTTCTGGTCTTGTTCTCATCCTGTGTAAAATGTAGACAGTACACCCAACTTGTAGGACAGCAGAAGGGTTATGAATGACACCCAGCGTGACAGCGTGGTGCCTGGTGCCCACTGGCACCGACTGAGGGGAATCGCTGCCCCTGGTAACGAGGCAGTGCTGGCATAATCGGTCAAGAGGTCAGCGTGGAATGGGCTAGGCCTTCCTTGTCTTGGTTTGGGTCTCAGACAGTGATGGTTCTGAGAGGTAACCACACTGGAGGAGTGGGACACTAGGGGCAGACAGGCCCACTTCCTGCTCTGCCAGCATGTGGAGCATGCGGGGAGATGAGACGTTGCCATTGTGTGCTCCCTGTGCCCCGAAGCCTCCTGCTACCAAGTCTTCTTTGCCATGATGGACTAGTATTGCTTCAAACAGTGAACAAAGCAAAAGTCCTTCCTCTACATATGCCTACATATATCCACACATGCATACAAATACACATACATAGTTACATACACATGCACACACACATACATAATACATATATACACATATACATGCGTATTATATACCTGTACAAATACATTGCACAGACACACATCCACATATGTATACACACACGCACATACATAAACACACATATGCATACAGGACACCACATGAAGATGAAGGCAAAGGCTGAAGTGGTGTAACTATAAGCCAAGTAGCCTCAAAGCTCCCACATAACCCACTGGAAGCCAGCAGAGAGGGCTGGTCCAAAATCTCCCTCCTGGTCCTTAGGAAGAATCAGCTCTACTGTCATCTTCGTCTAGACCAGAAGCCACGACACTGGGCGGAGTACCTTCTGTTGCAGTGGCTTAGTGTGCAGGACTTTGCACGGTGGTCCAAGCAATGAACTCAGCCAGGAACTGCTGCAGTTAGGTCTTAGGTATCCCAGGTACATGTGCAGGAGGCTTGGGACCTAGGGAGGTGATATTTGGTGGTGGACTCTTCAACGGATGGGGCTTAGAGTGTGTGTGTGTGTGTGTGTGTGTGTGTGTGTGTTAGACCAGTGGAGATACCTTCAAAAGGGGATTGTGGGGCCCTGGCCTCTCTTTGGTTCTTGGCTTTTGATGAAATGGGGTCCGTGTAGACCAGCCACAATGGGCTGGTCCCTGATGAGCCCAAAACAAACAGGGAAACTTGGCATGACCTGGATCCTTCAACCATGTTAGAGAATGGCTTCATTCTCTAACCAGATTACGGTACCAGGGTTTGCCATGGTGACAGGAAGAGGACATTGCAGGGCCCATTCTCAGCTTCGGCGCTCTGGGGCTACAGCCATGATTCCCCGTCTGCTATCAAACTCCTGCCAGGCCAAGGCTCTCACTCCTTCTCCTGTCCCCAAACTCATCCTCTCTCATCCTTGCCTTCATCCATCGGTACCATGGGTTTTAGATGATCATCCCCACTAACCCGGATGCCCAGCCTGGTGGAGGGGTCTCTGTGGTGGGAACGGCGGCTGCAAATGGCAGCCGTCTTGGCTGTTGGTCCGCAGAAGAGTCAAAATGTGCAGGAGCTGCCCGGAACAGGCAGGGTTCCCATGTGGAGGAGGTGTGTTACCTGCAGAGCAGGAGCCAGGATGGTGGTGCCTTGGTGGACATTGCCGTAGTCTCTGGACATAGAGGCAAAGCAGGACCAGTCTCTCCCCAATGCTAGGGGAAGTTCCATAAACATTTTCCATTCCTCCTTTCTTCATCTTGCTGTGCTCCCCGATTCTCCTCTCCGCTGCTGAATGCTTACGGAGCCAACCTTATGCTGAGTACCCGCCGAGTCCTCCCATCCATCTAATCTGGTGCCCAATGTGTGATTTAGGGGTGTCATGTGCCCTACACAGAAGCAGGGCAGTGGTGAGAGCGGGGAAAGAGGAGGGGGGACCCTGGCATTTGATCTGCTCAGATGCACCTTAAGAGCAAACCCATCCCCAGCACTGAAGGTATCAGCTGGGTCCTGCCTACAGTTATGTCAAACAAAGTGTGCTACGAAGTGCCAACTCTCCCTTTGTGCTGTGACACCGAGAGCTGCCAAAAGATATTAAAGAGCTTGCACGAGCTAGGTGATGGCAGCTGTAACTATCTAAGTTATTGCCTGACAGCTGCGGCACTACCTCACTGCTGGCCTTTATGGTCGCTTCTGCATCCATCCGCCCTTTCTCTAGCAACCACTGCACCCGCCTGCAGTGGAGGAGCCGCCTGCCCAGCCCCTTGTGCCTGCAGGCGGGGAGACTCACTCGCAGCAAGCCCTCTCGTGGAGAGACGCCCACGAGCAGATTCTGGGAGAACTCGGACTTCTCTTGGCTGGTCCCCAAGCCTGGTTTTGCGTTGGTCAGCTAGGAGTCCGAGGAACCTTGGACAAGAGAACAGTGCAGAGGCGAGACGCGTGCCCAGGCACACGCACCAAATGCAGCTTTGTGTGTGTGTGTGTGTGTGTATTTGCGCGTGTTGGCTCTGAGTGAACTAGAGTGATATCGCCAGCTCTGATCCCTGCCAGTCCTGCATCTGCTCCCTAAAACCTCCAGCAAATAAGAATTCGGTGGGGTTGTTTAACCAACACTTACAATATAGACACTTCTCGGCTCTCTCCCCCTGGGCTGCTCAGGCTCGGGGATCTGGATGCTGGTGGCAAGGGTTGAGAGATAAGAGGCTAATGATCCCAGTGGGCACCTGTCTCTGCAGCTCCTTCCCTGGCATGTTGATCTGGGGCATAAAACACATTTCATTGTCATGGGCTTCGGGGAAGGTGTCTGCGGTGCAAGCTGGGTTTTTGTATTCCTCTGTTGAGTCTGGTTTTTTCAGCTGTCTGCTAAATAATTCACACAGCTCATGAAAGTAGGATTTTTGGGATGCAGGTTCCACTCCCTTCACTCTGTTTTCTCTTTCCCTTCTCCTTCCTTGTTTTGGAAGGGGCTTTGGAAGAAAGTGGCAGGCGTGGCGTAGGTGGTCTAATAGAGCCCTGCCCTTTCCAGTGCCTCAGCAGAGCAGGGTCGGAGGGCAGGAAGCCTTGCTGATGGCCTTCGAGGCTGCCAAGGTCATTCCTAAGGTTTAAGTTTGATCGCTTTCTGTCAGAGTTCGGCCATCACAGGCCTTTCTCTGCTGTGTATGATGACTGGGCACAGCCAGTTCCTTCTGGGAGGCCTGTCCCTGCAGTATCCAGGCCTGGGGCTATGCTCCTGGAAGGCAGGTGGGGGATGGAGCGGAAGGCAGCCTGGTGGAGGCGGGGCTTTGCTTTTGTAACCTCCAGACACTGATCAAAGCAATTAAATTGCTGTCCTGGACGTGTGGTGTGTCTCTTGTAGGTCAGCACTTGGGGATGGTTAAGGTTTCTTTCTGTGGAATAAGCCCCACCCCCTTTGGCCACCCTGGTGTTAGAGTTTGAGCCTGCTCCCCTACCCTGTCAACTCACCATGGAGGCAGTTGTGTTGGGAGGGCCAGCCTTTAGGAGGTGACGTGGTTAAGAGGGATTAATGTCTTCTCAGAGGACTGGGCTCATTTTCTCAGAATTGCTTTGCTGCCTTCAGGGAACAGGTTGATACGCAGCAAGGCTGTACTTTCTTTCCCTCATGTGCCCGTGCCTGCTTTCGGTGGGTGAAGCAGCCTGAGGCTCCATGGAAAAGCTAAGATGCCAGGGTCACATGATCAGACCAAACTTCTCAGATGGTGAGCTACAGGAATCATCTATTCTTTTTTGTTTTAAAGATTTGTTTTATTTATTATTCATACACTGTTCTGTTTGCATGTTTGCCTGCAGGCCAGAAGAGGGCACCAGATCTCCTTACAGATGGTTGTGAGCCACCATGCGGTCGCTGGGAATTGAACGCATGTCCTCTAGAAGAGCAGCCAAGGCTCTTAACCTCTGAGCCTTCTCTCCAGCCCCGAAACTTCTATTCTTTATAAGTTGCCCAACCTTAACGGCTCTATACCAGCAGCAGAAAAGAGACACCGGATAAGGCATCCTGCTGAGCACTGGCCTCCTCTGTGTGTGTGTGTGCGCGCGCGCGCGCTTATGCACTTGTGTGTGTGTGCTTATGCATGTGTGTGTGTGCTTATGCATGTGTGTGTGTGCTTATGCACGTGTGTGTGTGTGTGCTTATGCACGTGTGTGTGTGCTTATGCAAGTGTGTGTGTGTGCTTATGCACGTGTGTATGTGCTTATGCACGTGTGTGTGTGCTTATGCACGTGTGTGTGTGCTTATGCACGTGTGTGTGTGCTTATGCACGTGTGTGTGCTTATGCACGTGTGTGTGTGCTTATGCACGTGTGTGTGCTTATGCACGTGTGTGTGCTTATGCACGTGTGTGTGTGCTTATGCACGTGTGTGTGTGCTTATGTACGTGTGTGTGTGCTTATGCACGTGTGTGTGTGTGCTTATGCACGTGTGTGTGTGCTTATGCACGTGTGTGTGTGCTTATGCACGTGTGTGTGCTTATGCACGTGTGTGTGTGTGCTTATGCATGCGTGTGTGTTTCAGCTGTTGTAGGTGGGGCTGGTGAGAGAGGAGGACTCAGGAAAGAAGCTGTTGGATTTAGAGGAGCTGGGCATCCTCCCCTCAGCACATGGAAACTGGGGAATTTCCTTGTTTTCATTTTGTGGTTGAGGAAGCAGAGGCATAGAGAGGCTGAGATACTTCCCTGGGCTGCACAGCGGCTGAGTGACAAAATCAGATGTTTAAGCCCCGGCGGTCTGATGACTGTGCCCATCTGTCCATCCGCTTAGCCATCACAGCATACTGCCTTCAGTGACTAGATCATATGACTTGGTCACACGGGCCTGGTGAAGGATTTTGTAGACAAAATCAAGAACACAGTAGTGTAGTCCTTACGACTTGGCTGAGTAGGGTTATGTGTGTCTTCTACTGTTAGGCCTGGTACTTACTGCCTAGCGTCTCAAAGCTGATAAGAAGATGGTGGCTCGGTGTGGTAGACCATGCCTGTGGTCCCTAGACCATGCCTGTGGTCCCAGCTGAGGCAGGAGGATTCCACTGAGACCAGGGCTGCGCACTGAGACTTTGTCATAGACAAACGCTACAATAAACCTCTGCAGTTCTAGCGCCTGAGGTGACTCGCCTTCAGACACTGCAGGCAGTTCAGGCACCTGAGGTGACTTATCCTGACGCTGCAGAGGGCTCTGTGAGGGATGGACAGCCGTGCAGGCTGCTGCGCATGGCAGCTGAGCCTGGCTGTGGCCATTTCAGCCAGACAAGGTGCTTCTGTGCGGGGCTGCTGGCATTCGGACTGTGGCCCCAGTTACCAATCTGCATGTCTGTCCCCTGGTCTGTGCGCCTTCCTTAAGGGCTCCCGGTGGCCGCTGGCTCTGTTCTGGTGACTGTCCTGAGGTCAACACTGAGGGCTGGACTGGATGGTGTGATCCCATGGCCTCTTTTAGCATGGTTGGCAGCTGTTGGGTTCTTGGTGGGACTCAGAACTCAGTGGGGCCAACCCTCTTGGACCGCCTTGGTGGCTCCTAGGGGCTGAGGCCTTATCATTGCCACGTGTGAGGACTGAGCCACTTGGCCTGGCTTGTCACCTCACTTCTGCTTCCTAAGGGCAGTGGGGCAGCCGATTTTCTCTGTTGTTGGTTGTCCCTACCAGCTCTGATTGCCTTTAAAATCATCACCATAGACAAGTTAAGTCATGAGTTTTTTCTCCTTCCTCTTTGTTCATTTGCTTCCCTAGAGATCAGAGCTCAGCGCGGCCACATTTTCTCGCACTATCCTGTTATTTGTGTGGACACCAGAGCGCCCTTTGTGCAAATCTGAGGACAATATGTGGACAGGTGGGACACAGTGGAAGGAGCTTTACCCCAGGAGGAAAATATTAGATGAGAATGAAAAGCACCAGTGGCTGACGAATTTCTCCATCCCCGTTCCAGCCCTCGTCCTCGCTTCTTCTGGATGAATCTTTGGGCCTTGTCTGGCTCAGTAGTAATAATTCCACTGCCAAGGTTAGCAGAGACCTTAGAGTTCAGTTTTCCATTTATGGTCTAAAGTAGATGCAGCCGGAAGCACTTTATGAAACTCCCACCCTGAGATGCAATCTCAGAGTGCTCTGTTCAGGTGACCTTGGTGCTCTAAGTCACCTCCTCTGCCTTCTCAGAAACCCCACTTTGTCCGTGAAATTGGTTCCACTTAATGACTGTGATCAGTAATGAGCCCACAGTGTGGGGAGCCCCCTATGTGCTGAGCCCACCGGGTGGGGAGCCCGCTACGTGCCAGGTATTGTTTCTGGTCTGGGAATCAAAAGCTTCCATTAAAGGACTTCATACTCTTTGTTTGTTTGTTTTCCCCTGAAAAGATGAATCTAGGCTTCCTTGGATTCATCTGATTACCAAGTGTAGACACAGACTTTAGTTTTGAAATGAAACATCTAGTTCCTGTCCGAGCTCCTGCGCACTGAGCATCTCAGAGCAGGGGATAATTGATGTCTGGAAACTGAATCAGGAAGGAAACACTGTGGTTCTCGAACACATGCAACACGGATGACTTTCCAACCGAATGCCTGGGCCTGAACAGAGGAGACAGTTTAGACCACGGGGCAGGTCCGGGTGTTTCTGGGGCTGAGCCGGCCAGCGGCAGGGCCCTGGCGCATTGTCCTTTGTTCCTTCCGCTGTGCCCTGCTCCTTAGCCAGCAGCCCAGCTTTCTGGCTGTCTGCAGATAGTCAGTTTTACACTCCTGTCTTCCACACAAGAAATCAACCACATCACACGGCCATCAGATGAGGGGAGAGCTTTCTAATCTCAGGCCAGGTTGCACAATCCCCCCACAAAGTGCTCGTCCTCCCGGACCCAATTTTGGGCACCGTTCTTGCTCTCGGAGCTTCTGTGTGGGATTTCAAGCCTGCCGAGACATTTGGCTACTTGAATTTACTCATCTCCAAGAGTGTGTGTGACACAGACAGACCGTGCTATCTCATGCCCAGAAACCCCACTAAAGGAGCAAGGACAGATGCAACCACCACTGCCCTTGGTGGGGGAGGCCATCGAACAGAAGGCCATGAGAGCGGGCCATGGCACATGAAACCCATTGTCCCCGCTGTGGTGGTGCTGGGCCTGTCAGCGCCTGTTCTCCAGGGCTGCTGGGCTAGAGGCATGTGGAGTGCCCACGGTGGATGGGCACGTGGCCTTGCCAACAGCGACTACCCGGCAGGGAAACAGCAAGGCAGGGAAGAACTTCACTCATTCTCCAGGAAATCCCCCATTTATTTTGAGTAGCCTTGAGATGACTTGGGGACTTTCCTGCAGATGGCTTGCGGAGGTCTTCTCCCAGATGAGAGGTAGAGCCGGAAAGGGAGCCTTTCTACAGAATGGCCTCATGCGGCGGGATTTGCTGGTGTTAGTCTCTGCTACCTGCCCTGAGTCCTTGCCTTATCCATACTGCATGCATTCAAAACCAGGAAAGGTTGTGGGTCATTCTGGAAGGTCTCGTGTGGTCCCCCTCATGAAACACTGAGTGACCGCCATCCCGAGCAGGTACTAAGTGGATCAGATGAAGACTGAGCACATGGTTGGTGTGAACTCCGTGAGGACCCAGGTGACTGCAGCTCTCTGTGGAGCTCTCTCAGGTCACGGGGTGAATGGAGGAAGAGTGGGGTGATGGGAAACTTGAAGGGAGCCCCGCAAACAATGGCCACCGAGTGCCAAAGCTGGTAGGCAATGATTCTTAAGGCTTGAATGGAAGTGGCTGGAGCTAGCCTTCTTTCTTTCTTTTCTTTTCTTTCTCTTCCCCCCCCACCCCAGTCACCATTGCCAAGAAAACAAGGAGTTTGCTGTTTTAAGCATTTACAAATGGTAATGTCCCAACAGCTGGTCTCGGTCCAACTGAGCTATTGTAAGCGTATTAAAAAGACAGGCCAGAGTTGGAGATGTACTGCCAACCTCCCTTGCAGAGTTGGGGAACATTTTACTTGGAAAAAAAGGTCTTATGTTCCTGCAGAGATCGACAGGACGGTTCTCCTGTGGAGTCAGCGCCTCGCTTGGCAGAGCAGGCGGCACGGGCAGGCGAGCCAAATGCTTCGGCGACTGGGAAGCGTGGAGTCTGCGGGTTTGCTCTGGATTCATCAGCGCAGCCATGCAGCCTCCCTCCCTGCCTGTGGCAGGAGGTTCACATGCACGTGTGCAGAGATGCTTCTGTCGTGTGTGTCCGAGCCTGGGCGCAGCAGCTGCTGGACCAGCCTCAGGGAGGCTGGGCTACCGCTCAGTCTGCTGTGGCTTCTCTTCCTTTACATCCACCATGTCCTCCTTGCCTTTCTACTCAGACCAAGAAAAGAAAAACGGGAATCTAAGGAAAACAGCATCTCCCTTCTTCTAGTCTCCCACCACTGCTTCAGAGCAGCAGACAGAGAGAGGCACCCCAGCTCACCCCTCGATCTGGGGTGTTCTTTGGTTTTCCATCCTAGGAAATTGTTCTAGCCGGAGCCCGCTTCTTCACTGAAGGCAATTACCAGCGGGGCCCTGCGTTTATGGACGAGGCCTGGTGGAAAGTAATAGAAAATGATTATTTTTTGTTCTGAAGGCCGTCTTTATTAGTAGTGCAGCGGGGACGTCAGCTGCCTCTCTGAATGGCAATGCAGTGTTTTGCTTTCCCCGGCAAGATAAACGATCTTATTTGTTGATGTTTGGTGCTTGAGATGACATTTATGTGAAATAAAAGAGACCAAATTAATAATAAAAAAAATGATTAGCTAGACACAAATGAAAAATGTACATCTCTCCCCCCCACCCTAGTTAAGTTGTTTGTATTTACATGCTATTCACAAACAATGGCAACATGCCCAAGAGTTGGATGGTGAGGATTTTTTTCTTTTACAATCATATGGCTTGATGCTGTTCTCCAGATCTTGTCTGAAAGCAGCTATTTGAAATAAAAATGTTTGCGTCCGTTCCCTCGTTAATCCTTCCGCTGTAATACAACCTGCTGTAGGGAAATAGCGAAGCAGATGCGCCACTGAAAATCGAAAGGGTGGACACTCATCCCCGGCTATAAAAGCCGCTCGCCATGCAGCAGCGAGAGGAGCTTTTGGACGGAAAACATGGTGAACGATGGCGACAATCATCGGGCTAAGAGTTCGTCATTTGGAGAACTCTGGTGGGGTACCGCTCTGCTCGTAAGGGCTGGAGGAGCACTTCTGGGTTTAGAGCACGCTGGAGAGCACGTCTGTCAGCTCTGCCTTAGGCTGGTCTTCACTATTCGTTTCTTCCACCCATCTGCTTTCTCACTAGGCTGGAATTTTCTAGATACAAATAGTACTTTGCAAAGAATCTGTGCACCTAGCATTTGGGGGAGGTCAAGACCGTCATTTGCTTTAAGCTAGCACATCTTGTCTCTCTGGTAATGACAGGCTCAGGGTAGCGCTGCATTGCCTTTGGTTCATCTTCTACAACCAAATGCAGCGTGTACCAGAATAGAAACACTAGGGTGTAGTGTGTGAGCATGATTCTGCATGGCCCAGACACTGAGGTTGAAGGGTTGGGTGCACTTTTGGGGGGATACCAACATACCATTTTACAGGTCAATTCTTCTTCTTCCAGTTGTCTCTGGCTTTTCTTCTTTATTAGCTCCTAAAGTCAACGGAATTTGAAGTCATGTGTAGATTCAGTCTTTTTGTGTGCATCTATTGAGCACCATTTGTTTACAATCCAAGTTTAATAAAGAGCCAGGAATGGCAAACACCTGGCCAGCTCACAAGCCTCATATAGAGTCTCACTTGGCACACAGCAAACACAGGTAGCAAAGCAGAGCCAAACACATGAGTGAGTGAGGTGTGGGATGAGAACATAGTTCCGGGGTGGATGCTCACCGTGGCTGAGTCCTCTTTCAGAGGGACACGTCACACCCTGATGAAGGAATTGAGCAGGCGGAGGAGATGGGAGGACATTCTTGCACAGCGCCAGACATCGCAGAAACCAGCTCCTGCGTACCTTGATCAATGCAGCGGATGCCACCAGCCTGTTGAGCCGCGCCGGTGCAAAATGAGTAGTAAAAAGCGGGGTACCCACAGCGCGGGGATCTGGGGCTTCTCGCCAAGCGTCTCTGGCTCTTGTCTCTCTGTGCCTCAGGTTTCCAGTCTGCGATTCAGATAGTATCATCATCAGGCTTACTGCATACTGCCATTCTGATGAAGTGACATACCCCAGCACAGTGCCCGCCACCAAGTCCACACCTTATGTGTCCATGACAAAGTGTTTTAGTCTCGGTAACTGTTGCAGTATTTTCCTTTCCATTCTTGTCTAAGACACAAAGCTAAATGTATGTTAATAATTTTACTCAGGGCCACTATGACAAGACAGATCCCGATCTCTCCTTAAAAAAGGTCAGAGGCAGGAAGATGGGCCCCGGAACCCCTCACTGTTACTTATAGTAAATTATTCTCCAAAGCAATGGGTTTCTTTATGGCATTTGCACACACAATCAGGCAGACACACACATGCGCACGCACACATATGCACATGCACGCAGTGTTTTGCTCTTATCATCTGTCTCCCTTTGCCCTTCCCCCCACCCCTGCTACCTCTTGCTGGTCCTCATAGTCACCCCTTCTGATTTCATGTGTAGTGTGGTTCTTTGGAATCCTGTCTCTGCCATGTTTGTCCATGAGAAGTGTATCCTTTTTGGTGTGTGGGTCAGTAGGCATTGGTAAGTTTGGCACAGTACAGAATAAGCTGTCTCAGGATGCCCTTGAGAGTCTGGTTCTATCAAGCGACTGTAAGTGATTTTGAAAGCAATTTTGTCCTCAGAACCAATGGCTAGCTCCCAGTGCTACCAAGAGCCACCATGCTAGGCAGTCAGCCTGGTGTGCATGGCCAGAAGGAGAAGGGGAGGCAGGAGATAGTATGGGGCCTCTAGATTTCTTCTCAAATTGTGGAGGCCAGCACACTGGCAGGAGGCAGGCCAGGCTTCAGGCTAAGCAGAGACTGAGTAGGAGGGAGGCAGAGGAGAGTCGGGGCTGGGTGGAGGGCGTTGCTTCTGTCAAGAAGACCCTTAGGGTGACTTCTAGGAAATGGAACTGGGTGATAACGTCCTCACTCTCAACGGAGATGACAACATTAGCTGTCACTCGGTGTCGGTAGGACAGAGAGTCCAGTCCCCTCACCAGCATCCACAGATGCTCACGTCCTTTGCGTGGTGTTTGTAAACACACTAGGTGCTTTATCTTTATGAACTTGCTATTATGTGTCGCTTCCAGACAGGGTCTTATGTGGCTCTGCTGGCCCAGAACTTGGTGATGTAGTCAAAGATGACCTTGTACCCATCATTTTCCAACTCTGGAGTGCTGGGTTATAGGCATGAGTGGCCAAGCTCGGCTTTCCACATAATTTAAACCATGTCTACCTCACTCCTATCGTTTCATGCAAAGTAGAAGCTAAGTGAACACTTGTGTTTTATTGACAAGGGATAATGATCACAAAAAGTTGATACTGCTCAATACAAGTCTCATTTGCTGCTTGTTTTCCCCCAGTCACGCAGACCATACGGACCTCGGGGGCGACTGGAGAATCTCCCAGGTGCAGATGCACGTGAGGTCGCGGGTTCCTCAAGGTGGACGCTGTCTCTTCCTCATCTTTGTATTCCTCTCACTGGAACTTGTGTTCTGGGGCCCTGAGCTGGCTCCCGGCCTATCTGATTCAATGATCGACTACGTGAGGACCGCACACGTGGAGCGTGTGGAAGAAAACGTTGCGGAGCGTGCCATTATCTTGCTGGGCTCGGGTGCGATGCCAGTATGCATCTTCCGCAGCCTGGAGGAAACCTCGGGACGCAGATTGTCTTGATTTTATTCAGTCGGCTGTGGGGTCTGATGGATGGAGGCATCCGGACGAGATCAGAAGGCTGGCTTCCATGCACGCAGTCAGGTGCTTCATCTCCCTTAAACGTAGATGTCAGTGAGTGTGAGGGCTAGCTGCATCTTTCTTTTCATCCCCAGAAAGGAAAGATACGTGAAATTCAATAACATCTGCGGAAATTCAAACATATCTTTATTTATTCATGGCCATGATCGGGGCAGAACCTCTAATTTCAACCAATAATTAGGCTTGACAATAGATGTGGAAATAAAACATTTTTGCTGAATTCACTTGTCATTCCTCCCTGCTGTAGCTGGGGTAACCCAGATGTCAGCTGTCCCCTTGTTTTTCTCTCTGAGCATCCCCTCCCGCCAGTCCCTCATACTAATGCATTAGTGAGTTGTGGGCACTTGCTGAGGGCTTCCCGGGAGACACTACAGGGGCCTTACACTGCAGACTTCATTGTCACCTGCTCAGATGTTTCCCGAGTTCCAAGAACAGTTTCCTAAAGGAGTTTTAATAGACACTTCCAAAGAATTTATTTTTTGTTTTTCCCAGCATGCCCCAGCCATGGGCTCCAGCCCTTTCCGTTTTCCCTCATTCTCAGCTCAAGTAGTTTCTCCCCACTCTGAAATCTCTGCTCCCCATCACATCACTACCGGGCAATTGGAAGCCCTTCTGAGCTAAAAGGCCGACTATCTTTAGCGTCTTGACTGCCATTCCTTCCGGAAGGACTTGGGTGGCTGCCATCATCTGTACTGCATGCCTGTATTTGCTTGTATGTTTTACTATTTGGTCCTTAGAATGAAGTATGATGAGGCCATATCTGCATAAAGCCTTCAATAGCATCTTCTTCCAGCTTTCTGGGAGGCTTGGACAGGAGCCAAGGGGCAGAGAAGTAAGTTTGTGTGTGTGTATGTGTGCATGTGCATGTGTTTGTGTGTGTATATGTGTGTATGTGTGTTTGTGTATGTGTGTGTATGTGTACGTGTGTGTCTGAGAGATGAACACTGGTGCCTTTGAATATGAAAGGAAAATGGGTTCTTGAGAGTGAAGGATCAAGAGATTATAGCAAGGCATGTTCACTCTCTGGGGGGGAAGGTATAGGTGGAGTTTTTCTGTGTCCTGGAAGTTGTTCCCAAGTAGCCACAAGAGATTTAATTACAAATGCTCGGCCAATAGTTTAGGCTTGTCTCCAGACAGCTCTTACACTTAAATTAGCCCATTTCCATTCATCTATATGTTGCCTCAAGGCTTGCTTACCTTATCTATGAACTTCCTTCCCATGTTGCTTCTTCTGAGTCTGGCTCCTGACTACCCAGACTCTGCCTCTTTTCCCTGAAAATCCTGCTTAGCTATTGGCCAATTAGTTTTTTTTAGAAACAATGAGAGTAGCACATTTTCACACTATACAGAAGGATTATTCCACAGCACCTTCCCCTTTTTGTCTAAATAAAAATGAAGGTTTAATTTTAACACAATAAAACTATATACAATAAAAACAGTTATCAGGTAATAATTGCAGTTATAATATCCAATCCATTTGTATTTGGCAAATTTAGAGAAAATATTCTATTATTTATCTTATCTTCATGAGTCTAAAGTTTTATGCCTCACTTACCTTTTTATCATAACTAAGGAAAACTTTAAGCCTAATTATTTAGTCTTTAACTCCATCAAAGACCCCAGAATAGTATAATATTACTTAATGACAGGGACATCTGACTGCCTGAACACTCACATAAAGTTCTTCTGCAACATTGGAGCATCCATCTTTGGCACACAGGTCTAGTATATCTGACAGGCTTTTTGGATAAGCAGGGAATTTAAAGGACTGTCTTACCTTGTCTTGGCAATGGTTGACAGTCATATATTTTGCATCTTGCTGGTCTAGTTTGGACAGTATACTGTCAGCAATTGAGGCAAGGGCAGTTTTTGACCCAAATGGTTAGCTTTTGTCATAAAGAAAAACTATATATGCAGTTTCTTCAATGCCCATCATCTTTTTTTGGAGTAGATTGGTGCTGCCAGGAGCAGATATGTCTCATTGTTATGAAAAGCCTTAGGATAGTAAACATATTAAATACCATATTCTATAGATCAAGTGTTTGAAGAAGACCATCTATCTAAATATCTCTATGTATGACTTTGAAAACATACCTTATATGATTATCAGTTTGACTATTATAGATTACTATTAATCTGTATTTCTTAATTATACATTACATTTTTAAATGAGCATTTGGAGTATTATACAATACCCCAAACAAGAGTAGAACATGCATACAGTATAACAAAATTAACTTTAAATTTGTGTCAATAAATCAAAATCAAAACCAATGTGAATTATTATGGTTACTAGTTGTGGTTTTTTTTTTTTATTGAGAAAAGGAAAAAAAAGTATCCGCCTCCTCCCAGCCTCCCATTTCTCACCCCCTCCTCCCACCCTTCTCCCCTCCCCCAAACTCCTCTCCCCCTCACTCTCCAGTCCAAAGAGCAGTCAGGGTTCCCTGCCCTGTGGAAAGTCCAAGGTCCGCCCCCCTCCGTCCATGTCTGTGGTAGCTTACTAGTTGTGTTTTGAACTAAAGTAGATCCAACAATCTACCCTTTTATCTCATCAATTCTATATCATGTTTCCCTTTTACTTTAGAAAGACATCATTGAATTTAACTCCTCTGTCTAGCTTTTCTTCTGACTATGACCAGTAACCGCTTGTAACCAACTCCTCTTAAATGATGTCAAACATCCACAACCCATCTTTTGTCAATGTGGGTGTTATTTTTTTCTACACTGCTTCCTGTTGTCTGGGGACACTGGCATCTTTGGGGAAACCTTGAGAAATCAGGATAATTGTTCAGCTTTGGCTGGAGTAGTCTATGAGGCTGGTTCATGTCAACCAGCAGCTTTGACTTTGTTTTGGATGCTGGGTTACCTGGACTATCCATTTTTATTGCTCTCTGATCCCCTTGTTCTGAAAATACATAAACTTTTAAAGGTAACATACATATCTGCATTGATAAAAGTATAGACTGTGCATTGTATATAGATCAGCCAAAGATAATTTTATTGTTTTATTCTTGAGCAGGTAATACATACATCATGTATTTTTATAGCTCTTCTAGGGTTATTTGTTTATGTCTGTAGTCAGGGTTTTAAGGACGTCTTCCTCTATCAAACCTGACCCTTATCAACCTGGAATGGATCCGCAGCACTTCCTGTGGAAATAAAAGCATAACCTCTCCCCCAAAGTATCATACCTTTTGACTTCCAGTTTGAAGTCAAGACATTTTAAAATTATGTAGGTTGTTTTAATCCAGCAGTTTTTATAATCTAGTGTGTCTTAGCAGCTGTTGTTCCTTCATCATCAATCAGAAAATTCAAAGACAACACAGTAACATACAGGATCCAGACTCCCCATTATTTTTCAACTTTGTGTGGCTTTCCCCTTTATATTATTTTCCTTTAAAGACTCCATTATTTTTAAATAATTTTTTATGACTGTCTATATAATTTCTCTTTTCTCTCCCAAGTCTTTGTACATTTTTAAACACAGTGAAACTCATTTAGAGGGTTTTTTTTCACCTTCTGGATATCTGAATCTTTTCTGTCTGCATGGGCCAAAGTTAAACCCTTCACGTGGCTAACTCATGGCCACTCTGGTGGCACTTGCCCTGGCTGTTTAACTCCGTAGACTGTGACTGGGAGATGCATCTTTGTTCTGCAGTCGGCATGAGAGACATAAGATGAGGAAGGTGCATGGGCTCTGATTTAGTGTGTTTAGAACCTTTGTAAAAGTGTTCTCAAGTCTTATGTAGACGTGGGTGCCAGATGTTTGGGTGCCATATATAATTGTGTCCCAGCAGCCAATCCCAAATAACCACACAGAGGCTTAATATTAATCACAAATGCTCAGCCAATAGCTGAGGCTCATTTTTCGCTAGCTCTTATAGCTTAAATTAACCCATTTCTATTCATCTAGGCACTGCCCTGAGGTTCCTTTACCTCATGTATGTACTTCTCATCCTGTTCACTCTGTGTCTCATGGTGTCTCCTCTCAACTCTTCTGAGACTCGACCCCTTCCTTCCCAATGTTTTCTCTGCCCCCCAAATCCTGCCTAGCTATTGGCCAATCAACTTCTTATCAACAATGAAAGCAACACATTTTCAGAAGGATTTTTCCACAGCAGGAAGGGAGTCAGTGGACGGTCTGAGGCTGAAGGTTGATGTCTATGACGTATTAGTTACTTGTTGATGTGACAGAATTCCTGGCAACTTGAGGAAGAAAGAAAGTGTTTGTTTTACCGCACCACGCCTGTATTACAGCACATCATGGCAGGGCTGTCACAATAAGAGTGACAGGTAGGTGGTCACATGCAGCTACAGTCAGGAATCAGAGAGAGGAATGCCAGCTGACTTTCTCCTTTTCATTCAGTCTTGGACCCTAGTGCATAGAAAAGTGCCAACCACATTCAGAATGGGTCTTTGCACCTCAGTTATCCTAATCTAGAAACATCCTTGGAGAGACACCTAGAACTTTGTTTTCTAGGCGATTCTGTATTTTGCCAAGTTGATAGTTTGGATTAAGTGTCCAGTATGGAGGGGTGTTATGGTGTCCAGAGCACCAAGACACCAAGAAGGGGTTAACACAGCAGACATAGAAGTGATGGAAGTGAAGACAGGGACCTCAGGGCAGGTAAGGATACAGAAGGATCTGGGTGGATAAGGACTTCTGGACAGCTATTGGAATGTGGAGTCCCAAACTCTATCCAGGTAAGGGCTATGCTCTTGGCCATTGCTACTAACTTAGAAGATCTACTATAGCACTTACCTCTACACTGTAGTAGTATCAAAGAGTTCCACAATGGCCCAGAATGCAGTATGACAAAGGTTTATTTATTTGGGGATAAACTCACAGTAAGAGTAGTGATGCATAGTCTTCTGCATGCACTGGGGACTGGGAACTGAGTCCAGGAGAAGAAAGCATCCATGCATTCTTTTTGTCTGCACTTACAGTACATAAGACCATGCCCAAAATGGGCTGGCATCTTAAAGGTTATTGGCTGAAGGAGTTTCCACAATACCTCCCCCTTTTGTCTAAATAAGAGGGTTCTTTTTTTTGTTTATTTATTTATTAAAGATTTCTGTCTCTTCCCCGCCACCGCCTCCCATTTCCCTCCCCCTCCCCCAATCAAGTCCCCCTCCCTCGTCAGCCCAAAGAGCTATCAGGGTTCCCTGCCCTGTGGGAAGTCCAAGGACCATCCACCTCCATCCAGGTCCAGTAAAGTGAGCATCCAAACTGCCTAGGCTCCCCCAAAGCCAGTACGTGCAGTAGGATCATAAACCCATTGCCATTGTTCTTGAGTTCTCAGTAGTCCTCATTGTCCGCTATGTTCAGCGAGTCCAGTTTTATTCCATGTTTTTTTCAGACCCAGGCCAACTGGCTTTGGTGAGTTCCCGATAGAACATCCCCATTGTCTCAGTGTGTGGGTGCACCCCTCGCGGTCCTGAGTTCCATGCTCGTGCTCTCTCTCCTTCTGCTCCTGATTTGGACCTTGAGATTTCTGTCTGGTGCTCCAATGTGGGTCTCTTTCTCTGTCTCCTTTCATCGCCTGATGAAGGTTAATATTCATGAGGGTGCCTATATGTTTTTCTTTGGGTTCTCCTTATTTAGCTTCTCTAGGATCACTAATTATAGGCTCCATGTCCTTTGTTTATGGCTAGAAACCAAATATGAGTGAGTACATCCCATGCTCCTCTTTTTGGGTCTGGCTTACCTCACTCAGGATAGTGTTTTCTATTTTCATCCATTTGTATGCAAAATTCAAGAAGTTCTTGTTTTTTACTGCTGAGTAGTACTGTAATATGTATATATTCCATACTTTCTTCATCCATTCTTCCACTGAAGGGCATCTAGGTTGTTTCCAGGTTCTGGCTATTACAAACAATGCTGCTATGAACATAGTAGAATATATACTTTTGTTGTATGATAAGGCCTCTCTTGCGTATATTCCCAAGAGCGGTATTGCTGGGTCCAGGGGTAGGTTGATCCCGAGTTTCCTGAGAAACCGTCACACTGCTTTCCAAAGTGGTTACACAAGTTTGCATTCCCACCAGCAATGGATGAGTTTACCCTTTTCTCCACAACCTCTCCAACAAAGGCTATCATTGGTGTTTTTGATTTTAGCCATTCAGACAGGTGTAAGATGGTATATTAAAGTTGTCTTGATTTGCATTTCCCTGATCGCTAAAAAAGTTGAGCATGACCTTAAGTGTCTTTTGGCCATTTGAACTTCTGTTGGGAATTCTCTGTTCAGCTCAGTGCCCCATTTTATAATTGGGTTGATTAGCCTTTTACGGTCTAGTTTCTTTCTTCCTTTTTTTTTTAACGGTCTAGTTTCTTGAGTTCTTTATATATTTTGGAGATCAGACCTTTGTCAGTTGCGGGGTTGGTGAAGATCTTCTCCCAGTCAGTGGGTTGCCTTTGTGTCTTAGTGACAGTGTCCTTTGCTTTACAGAAGCTTCTCAGTCTCAGGAGGTCCCATTTATTCAATAAGGCCCTTTATGTCTGTGCTGCTGGGGTTATACGTAGGAAGTGGTCTCCTGTGCCCATGTGTTGTAGAGTACTTCCCACTTTCTCTTCTATCAGGTTCAGTGTGTTCGGACTGATAGTGAGGTCTTTAATCCATTTGGACTTGAGTTTTGTGCATGGTGATAGATATGAATCTATTTTCATTCTTCTACAGGTTGACATCCAGTTTTGCCACCACAATTTGTTGAAGAATGCTCTCTTTTTTCCATTGTATACTTTTAGCTCCTTTATCGAAAATCAGGTGTTCATATGTTTGTGGGTTAATGTCAGGGTCTTCTATTCGATTCCATTGGTCGACTTCTCTGTTTTTATGCCAATACCAAGCTGTTTTTAATACTGTAGCTCTGTAATAGAGTTTGAAGTCAGGGATGGTAATGCCTCCAGACGATCCTTTATTGTATAAGATTGTTTTGGCTATCCTGGGTTTTTTGTTTTTCCATATGAAGTTGATTATTGTCTTCTCCAGATCTGTGAAGAATTTTGATGGGAGTTTGATGGCGATTGCATTGAATCTATCGATTGCTTTTGGTAGAATTGCCATTTTTACTATGTTGATCCTCCCAATCCAAGAGCAGGGGAGATCCTTCCATTTTCTGGTGTCCGCTTCACTTTCTTTCTTCAAAGACTTAAAGTTCTTGTCATATAGATCTTTCACTTCCTTGGTCAGAGTTACCCCAAGATATTTTATGTTATTTGTGGCTATCGTGAAAGGCGATACTTCTCTGATTTCCCTCTCTGTTTCCTTATCCTTAGTGTATAGGAAGGCCACTGATTCTTTGGAGTTGATCTTGTATCCTGCCACATTACTAAAGGTATTTATCAGCTGTAGGGGTTCTTTGGTAGAGTTTTTGGGGTCGCTTATGTATACTACCATATCATCTGCAAATAACAAAAGCTTAACTTCTTCCTTTCCAATACGAATCCCCTTGATCCCCTTATGTTGTCAATAAGAGGGTTCTAAGCCTAATACAAAACTATATACAATAAAAACAAACATGGAGTATTTTTCAGGGAAAAGAAGAAGCAAAAATACATAAAAATACATAATACATAAAAATTAGAATTACAACCAGCATGAACAACATCAGATAAGAAACATATGCTAAATGTTTCAACAGTTATCCTATCTTAAAAATTCTAAGTCTTATATTTAAAATGTCTTGGCTAAGTCATGAGAGAAAAGTAGCTATGACTATCTAATCTTCAGTCACATCAAAGACCTGAGAAGGGAAATATTACCTGAGTAAAATAGGAAGTGCAATCAAGCAACTTCCCAAAGGTGCAAGAAATGACAGAGACAACTGGCTACCTGGGCAATCGCCCAAAGTCTCATTTGCAATGTTGGGCCAACAAGCTTTGGCTAAGGACTAAAGTATCTGACAGACCATTTTCAGAGGCAGGAAAATTTGAAAAATTGTCTTACCCTGTTTTGGCAAAGTTCGTCAGTTGTTTTTGTTTGTATCCTGTTTATACAGTCTGGACATCATGTATTTTGTCAGTGGTTGAGGCAGGGGCAGTTCTTTACCCAAAGGTAAGTTTTGCCAAGTGGAGTGTCTTCAGTGCCCAACATTCTTTCAGGAATAGATGGATGCTGCCAACATCAATTGTGTCTCCTATCAACAGAATCCTGAGTTACTTAAATGCCATGTTCTACAGTTCTTTGAAGTGTTTGAAGAGTACCTATCTATGTGGAATACAATCTCTATGTATCTAAAGAACCTGATTAGTCTAACTATAAGTATGACAAATATGGGTGGCTATTGACCTATAATTCTTAATACTTATATAACTTAAAGACTAAAGCTTTAAAGCTAAAAAATCAAACAATCCTTAAAAAATTAAACAATCCTTAAACAGATGTTCAACAAATGAGGACAATGACCTCAAAATGTAAATAATATATATAAGTATCTTGATCAGTGGTAGAAATGTGTAGTGAAATATGATAAACATATCCTAAAATTGCATCAATATACAAAATATCTTAAGCAGAAGCAGAAACAAAATAACTTTGCATAGGTGAACAAATATTGTAAACAAATAGTAGCATAACAAATTTATAGTTTGAATTTGTATCAATACACAAGAACCTATAACAATGTAAATAGCTCACAAGTAGATACACTAATCTACTTATTATCACATCCAATCTATTCCCTTTTTTTGGAGTATAACAAAGGTTTATTTATTTGGGAATAAACTCAAAGTAAGAGTAATGATCCACAGTTCTCTGCATGTGCTGGGAACTGGGAACCGAATCCAGCAGAAAAAAGGGGTTGTGCATGCTTTTCATCTGCACTTATAATACATGGGACCATGCCCAAAGTGGGCTGGTACCTTAAAGGTTATTGGCTGAATGAGTTCCCACAGCACCATACTCAATATCCAGGCTCACCATGGACTAGGGTCTTTTCCAGGCATCATCTAAGCTTGCTCATGCTAATGCTGATAACTTAGGCAATTTTCTGAATGTTCGTTGGATTGTTGGTACCTTTAAAATGGTCATTGAGTATTTACACCATAGAAATTGGCAGCATCTCCAGAGCACGCCTTTTTCTTGCCAGAATGATGGAGGTTAGACACTCAGCTCCTTTTCCGTCCTGGGCTCTAGTTCATTTTGCTTGGCTCACAGCTCGCTTGTTTGTGGCACCGTCCTGCTCCACCCACCTTGGTGTGTTGGACTTCTGCTCTCCTGGGAGTCAGTCTCTGCAGCCTTGGGGCCAGGTGGCAACGAGACACGCACAGTACAGAATTTGGCTTCTGAGAAACACAGTGATGTTTGCCGGGGTAGTGCTGGGCCTGAGTGCCCGTGGGTGCTCTTCTGTGAGAGACTTTGGATAAACTGTATTCTCTCCACCAAGTTGGCAAACTTTGGCTTTAATTATTTATTTCTGTGGCAGGAAAGGGATTTCTCTCTATTCTGCCCCAGCTGTATGGCACACGCAGGCAGGTGCCAGCAGGGCAGCTTCCCCTCTTGCTGAGGACCAGGGCTCCATCCGTACATCAGCTTGCAGCTCATCCACAGAACCGCTGTTGCAGTGAGCATCGCAGATGGATCCTCTCTTCCCAGCCGTCCAGCAGAGCGCCTGGGTCCCTCTACCACTGTCCATCACAGCCGCTCTTGTCCTGTCCAGGACTGGGGACAGGAAGTATGATGTCATGACTCTGTAGTGTGATGGGGTAGAGGGAGTCCTGGCATTGGTGCTGTACAGACCTGGAGTTCAGCTGGGCTCTCACAGGTAATTCCCACAACTTTAGAAAGATGAATCAAGTGTGACCTTGTTTGTAGACTCTGGTCAGATCTCAGAAGGTACTGGTTGGAGGGACAGCATGAGGCTAAAGATTAATTTCAGATCAATATTCCTCGTCTGGATTTCTGCTGCCTCTCACTGAGCACCTAGATTTCTGACAAGTTCCGTGTCCACATATGCTCATTGCATGCAGACACGCCAGGGCGTATTGTATGACATGAAAAACTGGACAGAGTGACTTGGGCAGCCAGAGTCTGAAACAGCTGTGTGTCACTCAATTTTGCCCATTAACATTGGTTGGGGATGGCCCTCAATTTGCAGGCATTATCCATTTCTGCAGTGTACATCCCCACATGGCTGACTTCAAGCTGCTATTGCATGGGTTGTGACATGCTTTGGGATTTAACATTGGCAAGAGCACGACCTGGCCCCAGCAGATACCTGGAAAAGACACGTTATCCATGAGTGTTTGAAGAACATTGATAGGCAGGCTTCTAGAACACCCATGGCATATTGTTTTTGTTTCCCCCTCACTCTCTTGTCTTACAGTTTAAGGGTTCACAGTCCATCATGGTGTGGAAGGCAGGGCAGCAGGAACACGAGGTGGCTGTCCACATTGCATATGTGGTCAGGAAGCAGAGAGATGAATTCAGGCACTCATCACCTACTATTCCTTCCTCCATCCTGGGACCCCAGCCCATCAGTGCCACCTACATTCAAGGTCTTCCTTTCTCAGTTCAATACCTCTGGGAATATACACATAGACACAACCAGAGGTGTATGTATCTTTTAGAATGCTTAACCCTGCCTATGGACAATGAAGATTAACTGCCACACAGGGTAAATAGCACCAGTCAAACAGTTCAGAGTGGTTAGGAAGCACCATGAGGCACAACCAAGAAACCACTGAACTCTAGAGGCGCAAAATCAGGTAAGCTCTGCCACCCCCGTAGGAAAGGAACTGATAAAGGGAAGGTGGATTTTCAGGTGGCAAGTGGAACCTCGAAAGGCTTGAAGCAGGAATCGAAGGGGTCAGGCTCTGGGGTATGTGGGAGCAGCCTGGGGAATGAGCATGTGGTGGGCCTGGCATCTAGGAAAGGTCGAGAATCTTGGCTTCCCACTCATGAGACAGCCCTCTCTGGGTCTTTGTTCCAAAGTGCTTAGCCCCAAAACGGAGCTGCTGTTGTTTTTTTCTGATGCGGAGAGACCCAAATGAGAGAATGTAGGTAGACGATGGGCCCGAAGTCTGTTGCAGGGCATGGCCACCATCTTTACTGTGGGCAGCCTGTGTTCTCCTCATGCTTCACTGCCCCTTAGGGTGGAAGCTGAGTTTTCCATTTCTATTTTTCTCCACAGTCCTCAGAGAAGGCAGCACATCCTGGGTACTCATTGTTATGGTGTCTGAGGGCACCCCTCTAGGTGAAGGGTGGTCAATAGGACAGTGATTGGTCTCTGGGTTCTTAGATCATGGGACAACTTGGAGAACTTCTTACTTTGAGGATTGTCACTTCCCAAATCCTTTCTTCCCCGTACACAGTACCTTCAGGGACGGCACTCCAAGGCATCTTTCCATTTCTTCCATGAATTTTATGGACGGCCTGTGCCTGGCTCTGGGCTGGTTACTTGGAGGCAAGAGGAATAAGATGTAGGCCTTTCCATGAGGTTACAACTGAGTGTTGGGGGTGAGGTTCTTAGGAATCCATATCTGTATGCACAGACAGTGAAGGGCAGCCTTGCACCTCAGTCTGAGTATGAGGCTTTTGAGTGTGACTTGCCATTGTCTCCACCTGTCATTTACAGACACTTCCACAAAGCCCTTTTGAAGACCTCAAAATACAAATCCTTTAAAGCAAATTAACCTGGAAAACACACCTTAGTTTTTATAAAGGAGTATTGTAAGTGTCCATGCAAGGGAGGAACAGTGGTGCTCTTAGGAAGCTAAGAATTAGCCTGCTGTGGGATGCCCCACCCTGTGTTCTGCTGTGTGGGGTGCACCCCACTGCAACCCCCCCACCCCGAGTTATGCTGTGTGGAGTGCACCCCACTGCAGCCCTCTGCTTTTCCCCCTTTGGTCTCTGTGATTAGCTGTTCAGCATCCCCTCCTATCTGCTACCGATCCTGGTGTTCCCTGACTTGTACCTCCCAGTGCCCCGTGCACCCCGACCCTGGCGTTCCCTGACTTGTATTCCAGTGCCCCATGCACCCCGACCCTGGTGTTCCCTGACTTGTATCCCAGTGCCAACACACCTCGACCCTGGCGTTCCCTGACTTGTATCCCCAGTGCCCCGTGCACCCCAACTCTGTCGTTCCCTGACTTGTATTCCAGTACCCCATGCACCTCGACCCTGGCGTTCCCTGACTTGTACCTCCCAGTGCCCCGTGCACTCCGACCCTGGCGTTCCCTGACTTGTATTCCAGTGCCCCGTGCACCCCGACCCTGGCGTTCCCTGACTTGTATTCCAGTGCCCCATGCACCTCGACCCTGGCGTTCCCTGACTTGTATCCCCAGTGCCCCGTGCACCTCGACCCTGGCGTTCCCTGACTTGTATCCCAGTGCCCCGTGCACCTCGACCCTGGCGTTCCCTGACTTGTATCCCAGTTCCCCATGCACCTCAACCCTGGCGTTCCCTGACTTGTATCCCCAGTGCCCCATGCACCCCAACCCTGGCGTTCCCTGACTTGTATCCCAGTGCCCCATGCACCTCGACCCTGGCGTTCCCTGACTTGTATCCCAGTGCCCCATGCACCTCGACCCTGGCGTTCCCTGACTTGTACCCTTTAGTACCCCACACCTGAACCGTGGCATTCCCTAACTTGTACCCCGCAGTGCCCAGTGCACCCTGACCCTGGCATTCCCTGACTTGTACCCCCAGTGCCCCGTGATTACCATAGCTTAAGAAATGGCCCCTTCCTGTTCAGAGCACTTCTGCAACTGGTGTTTACAATTTCTCACCAATTGCTTTTCACCAAAACGAAGTCTGTTAGCACTGAGTGCAATGCAGGGTGAGCTCAGGAGTCAGGAGCACACACTCATGCACACACACAAATGCACACCAACCCACTCACTCACATCCTAATATATTCGCACATATACACAAATACATAGACACATGCACATACACATATAGAACACACATATACAATATATACTTGAACATAAATATATGTACATATATACCACATACTTAACACATATACACATACCTATTCAAACTCACATCCACAAACACCCACCCATGCTACACATATGAACATATCACACAAGTGCACAGATTACATTTACACATGCACATATATAAGCTATATGTACACACACACACACACACACACACACACACACACACACACACACACACACAATGATTTCAGGCAGTCATAAGACAGGTAGACCAGGAGATGTCCTGCAATTCTTTGGGTCAAAAGATGGCAGAGAAGAAACTAGAAAGGCCTCTCAGAACCTGATGGGCTCAAGCCTTATGGAAACCGGCAGGCAAGCTGCCATTGGGCTGGTAGTAAAGAGCCAGAGCCTGGGATGAAACTCTGAGACACACCCCTTGCCACCAGTTTTTATTTAAACATGTGTTTCCACCCAGAGAGAACACACTCAGGGCCAGGGAAGGAGGGTGTGGCCAAAGCCAGGCCATGGGGACATCAGGTGGACTATGGCGATAGAAACCATGGGGTATAGAGAAGCTCATGCTAATTTTTGCTTTTTGTTTCTGATTCTCTGGGATACAGTAACCATTATGCCCCACACAGAAGTCTAGAACCTTCTTTTTCCATGTTTCAAGGACCATGTATTCATTGGTAGCAGTGGGTTTTGTGGAGCCATTAAGGCCTTTTTCAGCCACATATGTAAATATGTATATGTTTACAAGTCTGGGTTTAGAGGAGCCCCTAAAAGACGGCTTGATATTTGGATATTTCAAACTGAGATTGTTCATGCTCTGTTATCATGGAAGCTCAGCCTCAGACTGTAGTCCATTTCTTTTTTTTCTTATTTTTTTTAATTTATTTATTTATTAAGGATTTCTGCCTCCTCCCCGCCACCGCCTCCCATTTCCCTACCCCTCCCCCGATCAAGTCCCCTACCCTCATCTGCTCAAAGAGCAATCAGGGTTCCCTGACCTGTGGGAAGTCCAAGGACCGCCCACCTCTATCCAGGTCTAGTAAGGTGAACATCCAAACTGCCTAGGCTCCCCAAAGGCAGTAAGTGCAGTAGGATCAAAAACCCACTGCCATTGTTCTTGAGTTCTCAGTATTCCTCATTGTCCGCTATGTTCAGCTAGTCCGGATTTATCCCAGGCTTTTTCAGACCCAGGCCAGCTGGCCTTGGTGAGTTCCCGATAGGACATCCCCATTGTCTCAGTCTGTGGGTGCACCCCTCGCGATCCTGAGTTCTTTGCTCGTGCTCCCTCTCCTTCTGCTCCTGATTTGGATCTTAAGACTTCTGTCCGGTGCTCCAATGTGGGTCTCTGTGTCTGTCTCCTTTCATCGCCTGATGTAGGTTAATATTCAGGAGGATGCCTATGTGTTTGTCTTTGGATTCACCTTCTTATTTAGCTTCTCTAGGAACATGAATTATAAGCTCAATGTCCTTTATTTATGGCTAGAAACCAAATATGAGTGAGTACATCCTATGTTCCTCTTTTTGGGTCTGGCTTACCTCACTCAGGATAGTGTTTTCTATTTTCATCCATTTGTATGTAAAATTCAAGAAGTCCTTGTTTTTTACTGCTGAGTAATACTCTAATATGTATATATTCCATACTTTCTTCATCCATTCTTCCATTGAAGGGCATCTCGGTTGTTTCCAGGTTCTGGCTATTACAAACAATGCTACTATGAACATAGTTGAGCATATACTTTTGTTGTATGATAAGGCCTCTCTTGGGTATATTCCCAAGAGTGGTATTGCTGGATCCAGGGGTAGGTTGATCCATTTCTGAAGGTATAACATGCCATGTGCTAGTCATGCTTAGCTTTATTCTGTTTTCTTTGTTATCCATCTGGCATCTGTCTGACTCTGATGGGGCTACATGACTCTGCCTATTCTCTCTCTCTCTCTCTCTCTCTCTCTCTCTCTCTCTCTCCACACACACACACACACACACACACACACACACACACACACACACACATATATATATTCATATTCCAGCCATTGGCCGAAAGAGGCTTCTTTATTCATTAACCAATAAAAGAAACACATATACAGAAGGACCTCCTACACCAGTCCCCTTTACTGTTTAAATAAAAAGGAAGGTTTTATCTTAACCTAGTAAAATTACATATAACAAAACAGGTAGCAAACAATAATTACAGTTACAACATTTATAAATACTTTATCTTTTATCTTAACTAAAGAAAACTATAATTATAACTATCTATTCTTCAACTCCATCAAAGACTCCAGAAGGATATAATATTACCTAAGCAAACAATGAGTTCATTGTAAACAACTTCCAAACCTCTAGAATTGACAGAGACATCTCACTGCATGGACAGTTGTTGACTGAAAGGTTTCTGTCCTGCCTGGTTCCTGCAATTGTTAGGTCCCAAATAAATCACACAGAGGTCTACATTAGTTATAAACTGTTTGGCCCATTAGCGCAGGCTTCTTATTAACTCTTGTAACTTATATTAGTCCATTATTCTTGTCTATGTTAGCCACGTGGCTTGGTACCTTTTTCATTGAGGCAGTCACATCTTGCTTCTTCTGTGGCTGGGCCAGGACTATGGACCAAACTTTCCTCATCCCCAAATTTTCCTGTTCTTGTTTGCCCTGCCTCTACTTCCTGCCTGGTTGTCCTGCCTATACTTCCTGCCTGGCTACTGACCAATCAGCATTTATTTAAAATATAATTAACAGAATACAGACAATTTTCCTACACCAGACAGTCACCTCAAGTTCTGCACCACTGGGGCATCCATCCTCAGCCTATAGGCCCATAGTATCTAGCAGACTTTTCCACAAAGCAGGAAGTTTCAAAGACAGTTTGTCAGTCACATTTTTTCTGTGCCCTGAAGAACGTCTAGCAGACTCTTTCATGAAGCAGGAACCCCAAAGGATCATCTCACCTTTAGGCAAGTTCATCAGTCATTTCTCTGTAGGTTCTGCATGTCCAGTTCATACAGCATAGCATCAAGCAGTCCAGGCAAGAGCAGTTTCTTGCCTAAGTGGCAAGGAACCTCTTTGATGCCCATCATCCTCTTGAAGTAGATTAGTGCTATCAGGAGCAGATGTGTCTCATTGTCCTGAAAAGTCCTAACTTCTTAAAATGTTTTAAATGCCATATTCTAAAGGCCTCTGAAAGATTTGAAGAATACCTATCTAACGAAAATATGTCTCTATATATCTAGAAAACCTAACTAATGTGACTATAAGCTTGACTATTATAGATGATTATCTATTAACCTATACTTCTTAATTATACATTACATTTTTAAATGAGCTGCACAAACACAATACCTTAATCAAGAGCAGAAATATACATATAACAAAAATGATCTAAAATTTGTATCAATAAACCAAGATCTATACCAATGCAAAGCATCGATCTCTATAGCATGTCCCCCTTTAAATGTAAGCAAACACTTATAAACAATATTTGGGAATTTGGGCATAATCTCAATGGCTTGAGAATATAGGGTGATTTTAATTCCTGGGGACAGGCTGTCAGTCCATCCAGGTAGATAATACTCAGGGGTGATGAGGGCTGGGCTGGGGTGCTCTCTGGAGTGGTGGTAACTTGTGAGGTTGGCTCTCAGGACAGGAAAATAAGCTGAGTAGATCTGTGACCTCTTCTGGGAAGACAAGACACTCAGCTGAGAGTGAGCCCAGCTTGTTCTTTCTTAATTTCATCTGTGTGTTATTGCTTCAGGGCAGTCAATGTTTCCTGAAAATGGCTTCAGCTCATGTCTGCACCTAGGCCCACCTGATTGCAACAGGGCTTTTGACTTCCCCTTGCCTCTGACACTTCCACTAGACAGACATTCGCACCTTGAGCCAGATAGCGCATGGGCCAGTGGGCAGATGAGGCAGCCAGCCTTTGCCTGCCTCCTTCCAGGCCAACCCGATCTTCCAGTCCAAGACATTGCCCAGCCCATGCACCCTGCTAAGAAGTCCGGCTTCCTATGCCACTGAGATGCCCATTGCCTTTGGGAAGAGGGAAGCCAGGACGGGCCAAGATGGCAGATGGCTTAGATGGCCCGCTGCTCTCATGCGTCTCTACCTTTGCCGCTCGTGCCATCTAAAGCTGCCGGCTGCTGTTTTTAACTTGGCGGTCTCTGAGTTTGAGGAGAGAGCTGTTGTCACTCAGGAATGCATGGTATTTTTAGTGAGGAGATTCTTCTTGGGCCTGGGCATTGTGATTTTTTTCCAATGACAGACTGGCCAAGGAGGGATGGACACCAAATTACTTGGTCAAGCTCATCACAGAAATTGGTTGAAATAATGGGAAGGTGGGGTATAAAGGAGAACTCTCTGGTCCTATGAGATGGTTTAATTTTAATCAATTGCTTAATTGTCTCTTCCTTCCTCTTCATAAGTAAGCGGGCTGCCTGAATGAAAAGGAGGTGGACCCTGAGAAGGGAAGGGGGGGGCAGTCTCCTTTGACGTTGTCAAGGAATTGCCAAAGAGGAATCAGTCTGCTCCTGAAGCCATGTTTATTGTGCCTGATGGTTGTAAGAGAGCAGGCTATAGAGAAATGGAAAGTCAGAGTCTTCCTCTAGGTCAGAGTTTGAATTGACTTTGTGAGCTTTTATCCTGTGGTTAATTCAAAGGAAGGGCTGAGTGGGCAGATGTTTGCCTCCTCATGAATTGTCTTCCTGAGAGAAGAGACAGATGGATGATCAAGTTGTCCAGCCTCATCTCTGTTCTGTTGCTTCTATCTCCTGCCAGACACTCCTCTCCGTGTGTCCCTTGCACAGGTGAAGATGCTAAGGCCCAGAGAGTTTGAGTGACTTGTTCAGGGTCATGCTAATTAGCAGTAGCCCAAGTGTCCCAGCACCAAAGCATCGTAGTCTTCTACACAATATTGTTCGGGACATCTATGTTGCTTAACTCTTTTTCTTATTTTAACTCAATCATGAATAAATCTAGATAATTTATGGGTCCCTAAGATGGGGGTAAGCTGGCGATTGGGTCAGGGGCCATGCTGAGAGTCTTTCAGTGGGGAAGAATGTTCTAGACTTTTCTCTTGGCCACTTATGGTTTGAATGGAAAATGTACCCCCCAGGTTTGTGTCCAAGCTCTTGGCTCCCAACTGTTAGTACTGTCTCACCCCCACAGGTTTGGGTTCAAGCCCTTGGTCCCCAGCTGTTGGTGTTGTCTCACTCCAATAGGTTTGTATTAAAACCCTTGGCCCCCAGGTATTGGTGCTGTCTTGGGAGCCTCTGGGAGATAGCCTCACTGGAAGAAGAGAATTTATTTCTGTAGTGTGTCTTGAGATCTATCAACTGGTCTCATATGATCCCCATCTCTGCTCCTTTGTCCTCACATATGTGAGCAAGCAGCCTCCTGCCACCATAGCTTTTAACTTCCCTGCTGCTGTGTTTTCCCTAGCATAATGGCCTGTGTCCTCTCAGACACCAACACAAAAGAAACCCTTCCTTCCTCATCTTCTTCTCCTAGGGTCATGGATACAGTGATAGAAGAGTAATTAGTCACAGCATCCTTCCTGTATAGGTTCTCTGTGTTTCAGGTAGCTCCCATTCATGGAAGCCCTATTACCAAAAAGGCAGGGTGAATTCACAGGGACGATCCTATGAACCACTCATGAAAACCTGCAAGGAAAGTGCTAGACTCATCTCTTCAATGGAAATAGAGGCCTATTTACAACAGAGCACACTTGACTGCTCCCAGTTAGCTTCTGAGCACTGGACCCTGGAAGTTGTGCTTTTCTGAATCTTGGGCATGAGGGTGGCTCTTTGGTCAATGATATGTCCTGCTTGTGTCTCCTTGCAATGTGGGTTTAGACAGAGCTTGGGGATGGCAGGCAGTGAGATTTAGTTGGCTAGGAGCTGGATCACAGATATCACTGTGCCTCAGATTGTACAACAGAGCCAGACCCTGGGCCATGGCTGTGTTTTTTTCACACACACCACGCCATGTGCTTCCAAGTCCCAGGAGATAATACAGACACCCTCCTTGCCTCTCTAAAGAAGCAGATATCCACATCAGGCCTTGTCTGGAACCTTTATCTGTCCTACTACACAAAGAAGCCAACAGCCCTTTTAGACACCGAAGATGCAAATGACCCTGGAGTGACCCTAGGGACAATGAGGTACTCAGGTGGGCAGGAGTAAGCCCCAAGTCCCACGAAGCTAAGGGGTGTCTATGACATTCATCTTTGTCTCCCCAGCTACTGGAACTCACACACATGTGGAGCCACGTGACCAAGATGAGCATGTGGAATGGGTCCTTCAGGCAATTTCTTCCCAAGAAGTAGAGATCTGTGCTTCTCTAAGGAGTCTGGATTGGACCTGTTAGGAAATACTAGAACCGATGTGAGATCTCTCTGAGAATAGATCATAAGATGGTTAAAAAATACATATAAAAGTTAAAATTGCTTTGATCTGCAGAATTATTTAAAAGTATAAACATTTAAAACTGTTGTTAAGCAAAACTGCCACATATGTTGACTTCTCTCTGTCCAGGCCTTCTCACTGCCCCTTTCAATTCTGCTCTATCTTTGTCTTCTTGGCTGGGTGTTGGAGGAAGGCCGCTAGTTAATTCCTGGCTGTTCAGATCTGAAATAACCACACAGAAACCGTATTATTTAAATCACTGTTTGACCCATTAGCTCTAGCTTCTTATTTGCTAACTCTTACATTTTAGTTTAACCCATTGTGCATCACCACAAATTTGTGGCCTACCAGCAAAGTTTCAGTGCATCTGTCTCTGACGGTGCCTTCATGGCTTCTCCCTGATTCTGGCTCCTTTCTCCCAGCATTCAGTTTAAGTTTTCCTCACCTAGCTCTGTTCCCCTATAGCTCTGCTATAGGCCCAATGCAGTTCCTTTATTAACCAATGATATTCACAGAATACAGAGGAGAATCCCACATTCCCTCCCCTTTTCTGTTTAAATAAAAAGGAAGGTTTTAACTTTAACATAGTAAAATTTAATAATTACAGTTACAATCTTTATATATACTTTATCTTTTATCATAACTAAGGAAAACTATAACTAAATTCTTCAATGCCAGCAAAGATTCCAGAAGGATATAATATTACCTTAAGTAAACAATAAGTTCATTGTAAGCAACTTCCAAAACTCTAGAATTGACAGAGACATCTTGCTGCCTAAGCAGTCACCCAAAGTTCTTCTGTATCATTGGGGCATCCATCTTCAGTCTACAGGCCCATAGAATCCAGTAGTTGTGTCCTGCAGAATGTCTAGCAGATTCTTTCATGAAGCAGAAACCCTAAAGAATCATCTCACCTTTTAGGCAAGTTTAGCAGTCATTTCTCTGTGGTCCTACATGTTCAGTTCACCAAGCAGTTCAGGCAAGAGCAGTTTCTTGCCCAAATGGCTAACCAACTCCATAAGGAGCCTCTTCAATGCCCATCTTCCTCATGAAGTAATTGGTGCTGCCAGGAGCAGAGTGTCTCACTGTTATGAAAGTCCTAAGTTCTTAAAAAATTTTAAATGCTATATTCTGTAGTCTTTGAAGGGTTTGAAGAATGCCTATCCATCTGAAATATATCTATGTACATGTAGGAAATCTAACTAACATGACTACAATCTTGACTACTATAACTTAATTATGCATTTTTAAATGAGCTGTACAATCACAATACCTTAATCAAGGGCAGAAATACATGTAATAGAATTGACCTTAAATTCGTACCAATAAATCAAGATCTACACCAATGCAAATCTCTATAGCATATCCCCCTTTTAATTGTAAGCAAACATTTAAAAACAATATTTGGGAATACAGGTGTAGATCTCCAAACTTCTTCCTGCAGTTTATTGGGCAAAGTAATTTTTTGAGGGGTATCCAAGGCAACCTTTCAGGGGGTCTTGGTCCATCAAATCACATTAGCTTGGAATGAATCCACAGGTTCTCATCCTCTGTGGAAACAATAGAAGAACCTCATTTCCAAAGCAACATATCCTTAGACCCAAATTTTTTTTTTGATTATTTTTTTTATTGATAAAAGAATAAAGAAAAAAAAACAAATTTCCACCTCCTCCCAGCCTCCCCTTTCCCTCCCCCTCCTCCCACTCTTCTCCCCCTCCTCCCACTCTTCTCCCCCTCCTCCCACCCCACTCCCCTTCCCCCCACTCCTCTCCCCCTCCCTCTCCAGTCCAAAGAGCAGTCAGGGTTCCCTGCCCTGTGGTAAGTCCAAGGTCCTCCCCCCTCCGTCCATATCTAGGAAGGTGAACATCCAAACTGGCTAGGCTCCCACCAAGCCAGCAGATTGCGTAGGATCAAAACTGCGTGCCATTGTCCTTGGCGTATCATCAGCCCTCATTGTTCGTCATGATCAGAGAGTTCAGTTTTATCCCATGCTTTTTTTGGTAATAGTCCAGCTGGCCTTGGTGAGCTCCCAGTAGATCAGCTCCACTGTCTCAGTGGGTGGGTGCACCCCTCGTGGTCCCGACTTCTTTGCTCATGTTCTCCCTCCTTCTGCTCCTCGTTGGGACCTTGGGAGCTCAGTCCAGTGCTCCAGTGTGGGTCTCTGTCTCTATCTCCATCCATCACCAGATGAAAGTTCTAAGATGATATGCAAGATATTCATCAGTATTGCGCTAGGATGGGGTCATTTCAGGTTCCCTATCCTCAGCTGCCCAAGGAACTAACTGGGGACCTCAGCTTGGGCACCTGGGAGCCCCTCTAGGTAGACCCAAATTTTTAAAACAAGGTACCTTTAAAGTATATATGTTGGTTATGTAGCTCCTTCACAGTCAAAAAATTCAAAGAAAATACAATAATATACATAATCCAGACTCTCTGTGCACATTTCATCTTTACATGGCTTATTATTCTTTATTCCTTTTAATATATGACTGTCTATACTCAGTCTCTTAAAAGACTTTGTTTTATTTTTTAAACTAATTACTTCCTTCTATAACTGTCTATACTTTATTTTTTCTTCTCTCTGGCAAGCGTACGTATTCAACACTGTAACCCATTTAGAGGTCTTTTATGTTTGTATCTGTCCTATTATGCATCTGTAATTCTTTAATGTCCAGGAGGGTTTCTTAAAATGCTAAGTGCTTCTAAAAACCTTAAGCAGTGCCATTGCTAGGGTAATATGGCCCTGCCTGCTTGCTCCACCCTGTCTGACATGGCAGAGAGAAGGTCATTCACTGCCTATGAGTCATGTACACTGCCCCAGTTCCAAGTATGCAGCGGGTCTATGTCGAGTCATTAAACAGTATGTAACATGCTGCTTACAAACCCCATTTAAATGCTCCGTCTTCTGAAAGAGCCACAGGTCACACTGGCAGCACAGACCAGAAAGCTGGCAGTTTCAAAACAGCATGGCTTTTTTCCTGCTACCGATGAATCAGGAAAATCTCTCTTAAAGGAGCCTCAGCATTCTGCCTGCAAGCAAAGCTCATTTAGGAAAATAAATGTGGCTAACCTTTGTTTTTTAGTGTCTAGAATTTCTTTCCAAGCCCTCTCAGGTTTTATGTGGATTTAGTCCACCACTTTGATGTGCCAGTTTGTTGGAGGAAGGCAGCTAGTTAGTTCCTGGCTACTCAGACCCGAAATAATCACACAGAAACTATATTATTTAAATCACTGTTTGGCCCATTAGCTCTAGCTTCTTATTTGCTAATTCTTACATCTTAATTCAACCCATCTCCATTAATCTATACATCACCACGAGGTTGTGGCCTCCCAGCAATGTTTCAGTATGTCTGTCTCTGGCAGCAGCTCCATGGCTTCTCCCTGACTCTGCCTCCTTTCTCCCAGCATTCAGTTTAGGGGTTTCCACCTATCTCTGTTCTCCTATAGCTCTGTTATAGGCCCAATGCAGTTTCTTTATTAACCAGTGATATTCATAGCATACAAAGGGGAATCCCACATCAGCTGGGAGATCTAGCAGAAGCTGGGGTAGGACGTGGGGAGAGGCAGAACTGGAGCACTTTTCTTTCCTTTTTTTTTCCCTTAGATGCACTTGGGCTCTCTGGTCATTTTTCCTATTGCTTTATTATTATTATTATTATTATTATTATTATTATATTGTTATTATTATTCCTATTTCTCTTGTTCCATCAGGATTTTGCGTGGTATGGAGCAGTAGCTCCTCTGCCACCAGCCACTCTGTGACTTTTTACCAAACTAGCTCCTCTGTTAACCTTTGCCAGAGGACCTCAATCTGACAGCCCCTACTGGCTGCTTGCCACTGAAACACCAACACAGCCCCTCAGACCTCTCAAGCTTCTCCCAGATCTCCCGAGCTCACCCTGGGTGTTGTGCTCCTTTATTCTGTAGTTTTCCTGTGTATGAGATAGCTGTTTCTATCAAGGATCTACCAGGATGGAGGCTCCACGGGGCAGGGTGGTACCTGCCCACAATCTGAGCATTCAGAAGACTGAGGCAAGAGGATGTTGATATCAAGGTCAGCCTGGGCTACATGGTAAAGTCTCATCTCAAGAGCTAAAGCTAGGGATGGAATTCAATGGTTAAGGCTTGCCTACATGGACAAGGCCCTGGGTTCAATGCCCAGCGCAGAAAGAATGAAAGCTAAAGGTGGCCACTCACTTTTATATTCATTCTTATAAATGCTTGTACTAGGGGAAAGAGGTGCTGTTGTGCCATTTTGACACACATGATGAGATCATGGAATCCTTCACCGGAATGTCACAGGGGTTCCATTCTTCCTCTCAAGAGATTCCCTCCATGTTAGCATCACTTAGATTCCCTCGAGGCAGAGCTTGAGACAGATATCTGGGTGTACCTGGCTGTCAAAGGGGCACCCTCAGAGACAGTATGAGGGAGACTCAGGGGAGCTGGGGACTCTGACAAACAGGACTATGGGCTTCCCTGGAGCCCACTTTCTCCATGTTCCCTGGGGAGCTCCAGAGCATGGACTGTGCTCAGGACTGCCTCTGGGGAGAGGGTGCTGGCATCAGGTGGCTACCCCTCATCTTTGAATGGGAAGCAACTGGAGGAGGGATGTGCCAGCTAAAATGTGCAGCATGATTAATAAAAACTCAGAGATAGAAATTGGGGTTCAGCCTGAAGGTTAGAAAAGCTGCAAACAGCCAGCCACTGGCTCTTAATTCTACCTCAGTCTGAAATGGTGATCCTGCCTCCAGCAATCTCAGAATGAGACTGTGTGTGAGAGCTGTCTCCTCCCATCTTATATTCCTCTCTAGTGCTGGGATTAAAAGTATGCACCACTACCACCTCATTAATGTGGCAGACTACTGTGGCTACTGGGATTAAAGGTGTGTGTGTCACCACCCACTGCCTGGTCTTTAAGGCTGATGATCATTGCGGCTGTTTTACTCTCTGAACTTCAGGCAAGCTTTATTTGTTAAAATACAAATGAAATATCACGACAGCAATAGGTGGGGGATGTGGTGGCAGCTGGGGGGGCCAGGTGGGTCTGTCAGAGTGTTTAGTGAGAAAATAGTTACCGTCATCTGCATCTTAACAATGAACACTTTTCTCCTCCTTCATCTCCCCTTCTCTGTTTTCCATCCATCCTTTTATAAGTGTTTAGGGAGTCCCTGCTGTGTAAGGATCCAGGAACATTTAGGAAGAGCATGGGACTGTCTCTCTTGTAGAGATGCCCCATTCTGCATGACACGTGCAATACCTGACTACTGATAAGTGTCTGTCCCCAGGAGCTGAGGAAAGCAGAGACCAGTGAGGACCGGTTATCTCTAAGGATTTAAAGTGAAACCACATGTCCGGACCCCCTCGCGAAAGTGCCTGGTCCCCAGACTGGCACCTGCACTGTCTCAGAACCTCTTCCTGGCTCTTCCTTTCTTCTCAGGCGATACTGATGGCTTGGTTCACATTCCCACTTCATTCAGCTCCTTTCAGGCCATCCGAAGTTTCTGTTTCAACAAAAGCCTCCTCCATGGGGGCGACAGTGCAGATTGCCACTCTGTTGTGCCCTAAGACAATGGGGTGAGGACAGACAGAGGCACTGTGGTGAGAAGGCACAAACGCTGCTTTTCAAGTGGTGGCCGTAATCAAATCCCTCTCTAGAACGGTCTGCGGATGAAACAGTGGACAGCCAAGAGGGAGGAGAGCACGGTGGCTTTTACCTGTTCAAGGTGTGGGAAGAGAGGGCTCTCTTTCCACCTAGGGAATAAAGAAGGGCTTCTGATGCAGCCCGTGTCTGTCACAGTCCATCTAGATGACAGTGCCAGGAGGGACACCCGTTGGACACAGATTGATAGGTGTGGGGACAAGGAGGACAAAGGGCCTTCTTCAACGCAGTGAGGCTTTTTCCGGGGTCTCTGGCTGCCGTCCTCTGAACCTGGACACAGCGTCCCCAAATCACAAAATGTCGGCTTGGAGCTGCTGCCATGGGAGAGAGGGAACTTGGCACTTGGTTGCTGTCCGTGGCAGGCATCCTGAAAGGCTTCCTGCTTAACATTTTAGTTGCATTAAAAAAAAATCACCACCAAAAAAAAAAACCCAATCCCCAAAACTTGCCAGCTTCTCAGAGCAAGAGAGACTCCAGCCCGTGCTTGTGCCACACGCTCGGGCTGAGGGTGTTGTGGGAGCATCTTGTCTCCCTGAAACACAGTCCTCTGGAGCGGCCATTTTCATCAAGATCCCTGTGTTTGCTTGGCAGAACTCTGGATTGGAAAAACAATAGGGTCTCCTGCCAGATTCCGTTAATTTCAGTAGCAGCAGTGGCGGCGGCGGCAGCAATCTGCTTCTCTCAGATGGATATTTGACAAGACTGGCCGGGAAGAGGGGTTTGGGAGTCTTGAGGGGTCTTTCACAGTGAAAACTCTATGCTTTCTTTCCACCCCTCGTTTCTGTCCTACCAGAATAATGTGGTCAGACAGAACATAGGCAAAGCGGCCTGTAGCATACCTGACATAGGTGGGAGGGGAAGAGAACTCTGGGAGGGAGAAGGATATGGGAGAGATGGAGTTTCTCCACGTGGGGTCATGTAGAAGTATCTTCTGACCCAGCCAAGAGAGGGGTCAAAGGGCACTTCTCACCTGCTGGGGCTGGAGAGCATCCAAAGGGCCTGGTGCTGGCATGTGACACCACAGGACACGTGTGAAGGTCGCAGGGCAGTCTGGAAAATGGAGCTGCTATCTCCAGAGGGTGATACAAGCGGAGGGGCGGGTTACCCAGACGGAGCGGGAATCGGGCTGGGGAATTTCCACAGGCGACCCGCTGGGTTTTGCTTGGGAGCGTCCCACCTGGAATATTTTTTAGGAGTCCTACAAGCCTGCTAGGGAGGGAGGCATCCTGCTTGTCAGCCTGGGTCTCCACGTGCAGCTCTCAGCTCCTCGGCAGTGGCAGGAAAGGAGCTGCTTGCTCAATTACGTCTCAACACTGACACTTCCCTCGGTGTTAACGTGATCTGAGCCAAAACCCCACAAGACTGAGAGGAGGAGTCCCGAGTGTGTGACCAGCAGCACAACCATGATCCCTGCTCACCCGGTCTCTGTCTTGTTTCTCTGGAGAGCCCAGACTGACAGACACGGGCCACTGGGCAGTAGTGTGAGCACAACCCCAAAGGTCCTGGACTATGTGAGAGTCCCCAGAGGAAAGGGTGGGTGCCTTCTCTCAGTTCTCCCCTGTTGCTAATTCTCTGTGCTTTTGTTGGATGGTGTTTGTCTTCCCCGAGGCAGAACCTTCTGGAGCTGTTGAGAGGCGGAACAGTGAGGGAGCTGTGGTGTCATGGCAGGCAGATGGCTCCTGTTTATGCTTTTCCAGTACAGTTCCAGGATGATCCTTCTCATGGCCTCACGAGGCAGGTCTCACTCTTGTCCCATTGTCCCAAAGACATTCACACAGCTGACTGAGGTGGCCAAGGTGGCGATGGGAGGCCATAGACAAAAGTAGCAAAGTATCCGGGGATGGGTCCCCAGCAGAGGCCCAGGCAAACCTCGGAGGCTCCACATCACTAAACAGACTCTGATTCCTTCAGCTGGAGAGGTGAAGGCGAGGCGTGGAGAAGTTTCCTGAGGTCAGCAGCAGCTCTGGGAATGAATGGGGTACATGAGCCTGTGAGGGAAAGCACGAGCCACATTCAGACAGCTCTGAAATCACATTTAACTGATGCAGGGGGAGACTAAAGTCATAGGACGTTCAGCAAAGAGGCTCAGGAGTGAAGACACTTGCTGTCCCATGACCTAATTTTAACCCATGGAACCCCCATAGATGAAGGAGAGAACTAATTCTTGCCTCTAATTACACTGTTGCATGTGTGCTCATACCCAAGCATGCACACACACACACGCACACACACACACACACACACACACACACACACACACGCACACACAGTCTTTTTAAAAGTGGGAGTCGAATGCACAGCCGCAGGGGATGCTCGATAGAGAGAACTAAGCTGGTCGAGGGCTGAAAAGACAAACTAGGGTGAGTGAAGCTAAGACCCTGTTCAGAACAGCCGCTGGCCTTCTGGTCCAGTGCTTCCAGGCTGCAGTACTGAAGTTTTGTCCTTGTGTCTAGGAAGTAACGATGGCAGGGTGATGGTGGTGTGGTGAGGACCAAGAATGTGACAGCCAGGAGAACTGACAATGCTACTGGCGTGCAGGGTTTCCCAGCAGTCCTCTTCGTGCTGTCTGCAGCTCTTTTCCTGCCGTCTCACTTACCTCCTGGGTGGCTATCTGGCCCTGCCCCCACCCAGCTCCACAGAGGTGGTTTCAAGGAGGCTAAGGCTGCCCATGTCTCCAGAACACCCACGAAGGAGCCAAAGCTGTTGGATGAGCACAAAGTGGTTTCAGGTTAGAAACAGAAATACCTGCAGAAGGAGAGTATACCTGCCCAGTTGGAAGGCCTGTGGGGTGACCCTGACCTGTTGTCTCAGAGGGGATGACACTCTTCTTGTGTGTGACACAGTAGGTCATTGGGTTTTTGCCTAAAGTTCCAGAGAGTATACTAGGAAGGTAGCTTTGTCCCTACAATCCCAGACAGTCTAGGATCAGAGAGGTGGGGTAGCATAAATCAGGATGGAAGATGGGAATTCTCAAGGCTTTGTGACCTTGGCTAAGATCATCCTGACAGAGGCAGGGGACATCCATTCACTCTTTGGAGGAGAAATGGACACTCTTGGGCATCTGGCCTGGGAAGAGACTGGCCTTGGTGGTTTGGTGGGTTAGCTGAAGACGGCAGGTTTCAGTGCCATATGCTTAGCTTCTGAAGCTGGAGGCCTAGGAGACATGGTAGCTATAGGTTCTCAGGCCAAAGAGGACCTAAGTGGTCCTGGGGAGATGAACCATTACAAATGTGAACTTCTTGACAGCCAAGGGCTGGGGGTGAGCGTGAGGTCCCAGGAAGCCAATGGCTAGGTCAGACTGAACAGTTACTCAGTCTTCTACACAGGATGAGAGTATGGCAGACATGAGCAAGGGACACACGAGAGCTTGGTGGGCTGGTCCATGCAGCCTGGGCGTGTTCTGTCACACTGGCCTCTTGGCACGTTTTGTGGGTGTTGGACGTCTTTTGCTCACCCAGTGCTCACTTTTTTATAAAAGGCGCTGAATGCATGCTATCATAACCCTTACCCTGGAAGCCCGGGGTAAGGGGCAGGTGTGAAGAGGGCTGGCCTTGTCTGTTCCTCATAAGATCGTATTAATATTTGTGGCTAAACTCTATGGCTCTTCACATGGGCTTGGCAGGCCACAGAGGGGCACATCTGTCTACCAGGCTGGGCTTTCAGTCGGTTCCATGGGCAGAAATGACTCCAGTGCTCTCTGTTAGATTACAGTGAAGGAGATGAAGGGGTGGGGAGATGACACTTCTGAGCCCTGCCCCAGCCCCTGACATCCACGCACAGGCAGGCCTTGCAGTCTTGGCTGATAGAAGCCTTTCCTCTGGCTCAAAGTCGGGAAATGATGATGATTCAGCAAAGGCAGTGTGTTCACGGAGGGAGATGGGTGGATTGAGACCCACAGGCCACGTTGTCCCTGGGACAGGTGACTGTATCTTTAGCTACCTGCATCCCTCTTCTCTGGCATTATCACCACCTCTATGAGCTGCCTTTCTTCATACATACATCTTGTCTTTCCTGCTGGAACCGGGTCCTATTCTCATTTTGTTAGCTTCCCCCAGCCCATGGTGTCCATGCTGCCTCCTCTCTAACATCAGAAGTCCTTTAGTTGAGTCGGAACCAAAGTCTCATCTTGTCTTTGTTCTCAGAGGAACTCTAAGAAGGTGCCCAACTGATGCTGGAAGCTGAGAAGGGAGTAACGTACCTGCCAGTGGAAGACAGACAAGTTCCCCTGGTGACACAGGGAGCTGGGAGCAAGTGGGGTTCATGACAGACTAAGGAAGGCAAGCAGATGTCCTGGGACCATCACCTCCTTGCTGCTCACCTGAAGCGATGACTGTGAGTGTCCATGCTGGGGCGAAGATGGGGTACCCAAGGGTACCCCGCCAGAACCTCACATACTGCCAGACGCCTTGCCAAGGGATGAGAAAGGGATTCTGGATGGGACTCTGACGCCTTTCTGCCCCTCAAGAGTGTATGTACCCCAAGAACATTTCCACTGGTCACATAAGTGTAAGATCTACAGAGACACAAACCGAGGACCTGGAGCTCAAAGCTAACTGTGTCATCTTGGCATGGGGACTCAGAACTTGGGGGAGGTGTGGCAGAGAAGGTGATGTCTGAGTAGGACATTGAAGATAGGGAGGCTTTGGGCAGGACCCAGGGAAAGGTGAGGGAGGGAGAGACCAAGATGCCTGGCCTAGATACCAAAGGAAGGCAGGCTATGGACAGGTGGCTGGTTGTTGGGTGAAGGGGAGGGTTAAAAAGGCGGAAGATGACAAAGAAAAAAGGGGAGGTCAACCTGGGGGTAATAGTCCTCACCTGTCATAGCCTTGTTACTGCTCCCCTGTGACCCTGGTCATCCCTTCTCTGTGACTGACCACAGACAGGCTAGGCCGTGTGCTCTGGTGTGTTGGGCACATAGATATACAGAAGCAGAGCCCAGCTGGGCAGTTCCAGGTCCCCTTGAGCCCCCTTCCCATCCTCTCCTCTGACTGCGTCCTACACTTCCTCATCTTTCCATGATATTATCTTGTCCCTCTTTCCTGGTCCCTTTCCTGAGCTCAGGCTCCTAGAGGGCCAGTTCCAGCTCCAGAGAGGTCAGCCCTGGGGTGAAGGTCCAGCAGCAGGGGCTTTGATGAGAGGGTGGGATACAGCTGGTGTTCAAGTTCAAGGGCCAGAGCTCTCCCTGGGGCCTGTTCTCTTTGCCATGGACAGATATGTGATGTGGCACTTCCCTGACCCCCAGGGAGGGCTACTGTCCCCTCTCAGAGGCCCTCCTCTCCCCTGCCTTTCCCTCCTCCCCATCCCAGCTTTTGGAGCTCCTTATACTTTGTTAGGAATCTTTATTCCCGCATTAGCCACCACGCACACAACACGGAGCGTCCCTGATTTGAGGAGCAAAAACAGTCATTACTAGATTGGTTTTCTGTCGCTGAGTGTGGGGGAACAAACAATGCCGCACAATTTCCGCTTGTGTAGCGTCTTTCAAACCACGCCATGCCCCAGCAGCGCGCGAGTTGCTGTAAATAGTACAATAACCAATATAAACATTCTAAACATCTTTGCATCGAGCTTCGTTTGGTTGTGCTGTGCTCAGCCAGGGTGGTGGAGGGAAGAGCCGGAGATGGGGCAGCCCTGCGGGCCCAGGGGTGCAGCTAGAGGGAATAGAAGGGGGGGCTGTACTAAAGGGGGGTCAGGGAGGTGACTGTGAGGTCAGAGAATGGCAGAGTTGGTCCTAACCTGCTGTTGGAAGGTCTGCTCTTAGAAGCAGTGGCCTTGTTTGGACAAAGCTCAGTACTGCTGGGGCCACAGGGATGAGAGAAGTCTCTGTCCATTGCCTGGAAGAACTCAAGAGTGTCTAAAAAGAACACAGGATTGGGTTCTGGGTGCCTTACTATAACTTTGTGTCTCAGTTGCCTTCCCGACACTTGGTTTTTTCTTAGGACAGAATGAGCCAGCCAGCTCCTCTGCACACCTGGAGTTCATTGCTAATGATATCCCACAAACCCCTGAGATGAGAGACTGCACCAGGTCTGGCCACTTACCCCCCCCCCAAAAAAAAGAGCCTGCAGGAGAACTGCCTCTGATCCTCCCCAAGCAATCTCCTACTCGAAGCGGTGGGGAGTCCTCAGAGGATGCTGAGGGTGGCCACAGACTCGAATGGAATATGCATTTGAGTTTTCCTTGTCCTTCTTCAACAAAGGCCAGCCTTTCTGGTCTCCACTGTCTCACTTTGGCCAACTTTCAAACAGCGCAAAGATACCCGCTTGGGAGGATTAGCCGAAAAAAATGTGTCTTTCCTAGTGAGGTGTCTGCATACAGTAGGTGTACAATAATTACTGATGGCTATTCTAATTGTTAGTGAGAACAATTTCATCCATGGAGAGGAAGCCCTGCTTGGCCCCATGGAATGCATCTGGGAACTAACATTGCAGAGATGGGAGGTGAGGTAGCTGTACGCTGCCCTGCTGGACCTGCTTGGGCACCGGCTGTGGCAGCCACTGGGATAGGTTCCTGGTGCTCTCTCTCATGTTCAAGTTGTCGGAGCTTTGTTCATCCATGCTTCCTAATTTGGGTGCAGTTGGCCATATGGAGAGCAGGGAACAGTGTTAAAAAGCTTTCACACATAGATAGTGCAGCACTTTCCCTGCTAAATGAGGACTCTCTTCCCAGTACAGATTTCACACGCCGATCTCCAGGGTGTTGAGTTCCCTAGTCAACAGGGGTGGAGTTGTTGGGGCTCTTGAAGGCATTGTCTCCGGCTGGCAGGGTCCTGTTCCGACCCCAGGAGAAATCCCATCTTTTTCCTCCCCTGGGTGAAGGCTTTCTAGCCCTCTCAGCTGAGACAACTTGGCTTCCAAGTCCAGGCCGAGTGTGCCTGGCTGCCCTCGGCCCCAGCCCCAGCCCGTGGCTGCCAGGCCTGCACACCGAGGTCTCAGGGGATCCCTCTGGATGCTACTCTCATTTCACGTCTGGAAGGGAGCTGCGCTGTTCTGAATCGAGCCCAAGCCCCCTGTTCCCCAACCCACGGCACATTCTCTAGAACTTTCTCTCCAAGCCAAGACATCTGCTGCAGTATCACTCCCTGCCCCCCTCTTTCTGTGTCCCCCCCACCCCAGCCTGACTGCCTGAGCGTGCCTGGTTCAGTTAGTAAATGAACGTGTTCCTCTGTTTGTTGGAGGCAGAGTGGCTGTCCTCCACCTGCACACACGGAGAGTTTCTCCATGGTGGTCCATGCTGTCTGACTTTGCTCTTATTACTGCAACACGCTGCTATTTGTGATCAACTGGGTCTCAATCCTATCTGTCTTAGCACTAACATACAGAGATCTGAAGAAGCCAAGCCAGGTTAGGCTCCAAACCAACATAGAAATAGTGATTGTCAGTCATTTGCTAGAGCCTAGTGAATGCTCAGCTCTGTCCTTGCTTCTTCCCCTCACCAGGCAAACATCCGTGTGTCCATTCTGACTTTAGAGACAAGTGACATGAAGGTCAGGGAGTTGAGGTGACAGAAGACAAAGTTGTACAACCCCCGTAGGACCAGAATTCACAACTAGAGCTACTGACCTTGGCTCTGTGGCCTTCTCCTGTCTCAGGGCCAAACCACCCAAGGTGTGCTCCCACTGGGGTCAAGGGCAAAGATTGCACTCAAATGCAGGTCTAGTGCGCAGGGAGGAGAGCGAAGGCTTTCTCAGGCTGGGGGGATTTGCAGAGTGAAGGCTGCAGAGCGAGGGAGGAGTGAGCCACAGCACGTCAGGGTCTGCGGCTTTGTTCTGGAGGAACTCTGCCACCCACATGGGCTTGGCTCTACTTGTGACCCCCGTGCAGCGCGGCAGGGTCTGGCTTTGCCACCCCGTGGGAAGAAGAGGGAGCTGGAAATTGTTTGGAGATGTTTTCATTGATTTTCTTTAATGCACAGAAGCATTTCTGCTGCCATGAGAGGAGGGAAGAAAAGATTGGATGCAACTTTGGGGGACTGGGCGGAGCTCAGTGAGGGAGCCTGAGAGCCTTGTCGATTGCTCTTCAATTTATCAGTATTTTCCTGGAGTTTCTTTGCAAAGCCCTCTGCTTAATCTCGCGGTTGGGTCAGGCACTGGGAGAGGGGATGTGGCCTCCTGGGTCCCTTGGCTTGCAGACTAGTTCAGGCTGGGCCTTAACCAGCAGGACCCTGCTTAAGTCCATACACTTAACCCAGCCTTCGCCGATCACTTTTTGTGGAGAGAATCCAGCCTAAGGTTCGAGCTGTAGGAGTTTTTAAAGGGCCAAAGCAAGGGGCAGAGGTCCAGGCATGTAGTTTCTGGGTGGTCCATTTGTGAAGTTCAACACCGAGAGCTACGGGCTCTCTCACTAGTCGTCCATGATGGGAACGAGCTTCCTTACCACTGTTCCTGTACAGAAAGGTGAGAAGGAAAGCAAGGACAAAGCATCATGGGTCAGAATCCTTTTAAAAAGTTACACCTGCACACATAAATGAGTGTGTGTGTGTGTGCGCGCGCGTTTGTCTAGGCATCTATGAGTGTTTGTGTGCATGCGTGTACACTCACACATGCAGTCAGAGGACGACTTGCAGGATTTGGCTCTCTCCTTCCACCACGTGGGCTCCAGGGATTGACCTGAGGTCATCGGGAGTGGCAGTAGGCACCTTTACCCACTAAAGCATCTCGATGGCCTGAATCCAGTTCTTCAGGAGATACCTTTTTGGTTCATGAGCATTTGAGAGGAGGGAAACTAGGGCTCCCAGAGCTCGGTCCCTAGATCTTTTCCTGAGGCCTGAAGGTACCCAAGGACCACCAGGATCTTGGTCTCAAATCTTCAACGAAGCCTCCTTTCTCAATTTTCCTTGTATGGCCCTATGCTACTATTGAATTTTATTAGATAATATGTATATGTGTTGAATGAATATAGTGAGTGACTGATGAACGAAACAGAGCTCTGGTAAGAAAGGAGAGGGTCAGTTCAGCACAGCCTGTACCCCCACCAGAAGGAGAAGGGCATTGCCAAACCGTTAAAAAAAATCACAAGATCTATCCAACACTTTGTCTGCACAGGCTCTTGATCACAGTAGGAAGGATCCAACCAAGACGCCTGCTTAGTCCTAAAGTTTTCCTTCTGAAGCAAAAGCAAAAGCAAAAAAGTGCCTTGTTTACTGGTGGAGTTTGTGTAGAATTCTGGATTTGCCAGGGAGCAGTCCTCTAGGGTTTCGCTGTGTTTATACTTACTCTAAATGGAAACTTGTCCTCCTGAAGGGAAGAGGGAAGGAGACTGGAGGAAGGAGGAGGGAGGTGGGGAGAGGGAGGAGAAAGAAAAGAGGGAGGGAAACTGGAGGAGGGAGGAAGGAGAGGGGAGAAGGGAGGAGAGAGGAGGGAGGAGGAAGGCTCTTAAAAACTCAGGACACTGAGGAAGTTTATAAGCTCATAAAGTTTAAGATGTGGAGAAAGCTACAGGAATCACACACCTCTTGGTATGCTTCTACGGCAGTAAACAATGGCAGGCCGGCGGGCTAGTTTCATGTCAACCTGACACAAGCTAGAGTCATCGGAGAGGAGGGAACCTCTACTGAGAAAATGCCTCCTTAAGATCAGACTATAGGCACACCAATAGGGCATTTTCTTAATTAGCGATTGATGGGGGAGGGCCAAGTCCATGGTGGGTGGTGGGTGGGCAGGTGGTCCTGGGTTCTACAAGAAAGCAGGCTGAGCAAGCCATGAGGAGCAAGCCAGTAAGCAGCACCCCTCAATGGCCCCTGCCTTAGCTCCTGACTCCAGGTTCCTGCCCTGTTTGAGTTTCTGTCCTGACTCCTTCAGTGATGAACAGTGATGTGAAAGTGTGAGCCAGATAAACCCTTTCCTCCCCAAGTTGCTTTGGTCACGGTACTCTATCTCAGCGTCTCAGCAATAGAAACCCAGACCAAGACAGCGGGCGAGGAGGCTTCTCTGTGGAGCTGTAGGCAGGGAACTCCAAGGATGGAATTTCCCAGAATCCTCTCCCTTGCTGTGAGGCTCCCCAGTGAGACAGCGGCCAGTGGACTCACCAATATTCCTGTAAGCAAGCGAGGAAGTGCTACCCTGCTCCTCTAAGTCCTTCCAGGTGGTTCACCAAGCTAGTTGGGTTTGCCCCACTGGCACCTTCTCTGGCGTGAAGATCTGTTCACACCTTCCCAGGAAGTTACATGAGATCCTGGTCACCAAAAGGCCCTCCCAGAGTCACTCCGTGTGTCCCCGCAGCTTCCTCAACATCTCTTGATGTCTGCCTCATTTGTTCCTTACCTAGAGAATCCAGTTCCACGCTTGCCTGCACCACCCACTCCTTCTCCATCTGACATGAAAGTCACGTGGCTGAATGTCACTTTATTTATTTTTCTTTTGTTCTGAACTAAGGACAAGCTGCCTATCTTCCTCCAAGCCCTGGATGCTGGGTGACTGTGGTTGGCAGTGGCCCAGGACATAAGACAAATGTGCCTTAGGAAGCAGATCTGCCAGAAAAATTCTGCCCAGTGTGCGCTCTTTTCACCCCATTCTTGGTGGCAGGAGTTTTATGTGTCTCTGGGCAACTCCATCCTTTCCTCTCCCTTTGAGCCCCTAAGAAACCCTGACCCCAGAGGCAGTGGCTTTGGCTTGGAAACTGTCTTTTCATTCTGTCGGTTCATTGCTCAGATTTGGGCACCAGTGTGACATGGACAGTCCCCAAGAGGATAGCAGCAGTGACCGAGACGAGGCTGGTGACTTGCTCGGCTTACTACTGAAAAGTTTATTTTAAAACTGGTGTCTTGTGACTCTTCCTGTGCACCCCAAGCTCTGGATCTAGGTAGGCAGACCAGAGACTGTCAAGAAGGAAGGACACCTTTCAGAATCTCTTGGCTCCTCATAGAGATGGTACCCACCTTGGGGCCAAGTTTCTTCCTCTATGCTGCCCTTTGGGTAGGAGCGTTGGAAGGGGTGAGGGGAGGGTGGGGGAAAGGCATGCCTTAGGGGGAGGCAGCAGGAGGAGGGGGGCACGGGCTGGCTGAATAGAAGAGCTCAAGAGCCCTTGTGTACAACGAGATTAGCGCGATGTGAGCGTTTCCATGCCAAGGTGCTAACGCAATAATACACGCGAGTTTGCCAACTTTTCAAATTGAATGTATTTGATTATTTGCTTTTAATTAGTGTGAGTTTTGGAGTATGTACAGGATTGTCAGGGATCCCCAGAAAGCCTCCCACAGCCCAGGAAGCCTCCCTTTGGTAGAGATAGCCCGGGATTGTTCTTTTTTAGTGATTTAACAGCTCTGGTAAATGTTTCAGCCCATTCCCATTGTGCCTCTGTTTCAACCCATTGGCAAGACCAATTGAAGTGAGAAAATAAACCTCTTGTCTGATCTGAATGCCGAGGGCTGCTCCTGAGATGGATTTTCCAGCCCAACTCAGGCTTTTGGTGAACATCCCTGGTTTGCTTAACTGCTTGGGTTTGTGGTTTTCTTTCCTTTTTCTTGCCAGAGTTGGCTGCTCTGATGCCTCTTCCTCATCTCCTCCCCTACAAGTACATTTTACGAAACAGCTACACACAAGAGAAAACAAGCGGGCAGCCGAGAGGGAGCGGAAAAGACATCTGTTTATACAGTTCAGACGCATCGCTAGGGCCCTTTCCACCTGCCGCAGACTCAGGAGCACAGTGCTCCTCAGGGTGGCTCTCACCTCTGCTGTGTGTGGAGATAGTGAGGTCAGGGAGCTGCTGGGTCCCCAGGAGTGAGCTACTGAGCTGGTGGTCTGTGCGGCCCTGGCTGGTGGGCCCACCCTCATGTATTCCATTCTGTTTGACTCAGAATTTCCTCTGGCATTTCCCGTGGGGGACTCGCAGGCAAGACTCACCTGCAAAATTAAAAGTCTCTTATTAGGCCGAAGGGCCAGGCAGAAGGAAAGGTGGAGAGAGTAGTGCAGCGCCCCCGGTCATCCTCACTCTTCTCTCTGCAAAGGAGAAGGGAGTGTGAAGTTCTTCTCGCAGGCCTGCCTCTCAGCTCATCTTGGCCGCAGGACATCAGGACCTGGATCAGCCTGAAACCCACCCAACATGGCTGGCCACCTTGTCCTCCAGCTCCCTTGGCTGTGCCTCCAGCTCGCCAGAGCCGTGGAGGAGCTGCCCATGCAGGGGAAGAAGGGCCCCCTTATCCACATTCTGAGGACGGCCGCCCGCCTGCCCACCCATTACCTACACAATCTCTCAGTTACGTTAAAAAAAAATCTTTCCCCCCCTTAACAATAGGAGGAACAAATGGTCGACAAATAACAACAGCAGCGGCTCTTTGACAAAAGCACGCAATTATTACAATTACACTCTCCTTGATTAGGCTGCCACGCACTGCATTTCAATGTAATTGATGTTGTAGGTTGACACATCGGACACGAATATTCTCGCCTGTCCCTTCTCTCTTTTGTTTCTGGGGCTGATTTGCATTTTCTATGCTTTTAGTAATGAAGACTTAGCACTTTTCCTCCATTAGAAAAAAAAAGACAGATACAATAATCTGCAACTCGGCACTTGTTTAAGGATTCTGACCCTCGAAAATACCACTTTGCTTCACACATTAGCTGCTTACAAAGAAGGAAGCTAATGTATCATCTAATTGGGCAAACCACTGCATCTGATTTCTCTCAATCAGACTATTAGCTTCGTAATTACCCATCTGCCTCGTGTGGAAAAACGGCAAGGCGCACACCCAGCTAATAACATTCTCAAGAGCTCTCCACCGCAGTGAGAGGAGGCGGCGTGGAGGGAGATGGTCTCTAACCATTTCCATGCCAAGGTGGTCACACAATGCAGGGGGGCCGATGCCAACCTGCCCCGCCTGGATACTGTTCCCCAGTTGTCTTTATTGAGTTGCCATTTTAGGGGGTCCGCTCAGGATCATCGTGGCTGCTGCTACAGTGGTGGTGGTGGTGGACACGGAAGTGTGTGGCCTGTGGGACCAAGGAGGGGTCTCTGCCGGGTGTGCTGGGGTTGGAGGAGGAAGAGTCCCATTGTGGGTGCTCTCAAGGCGGAACAAACAACATCAAAACAAGAGATTTCACTTCTCTTCATACTCTTTTACGGTTGGGCCCCTCTTTTCCTCATGTGGATGACAAGGATGATCTCGGTGCTAGTGCATGGGATTTGTGACCCCGGAAGGAAGCGTCATGACTGGGCGGTGGCCTCCCTAACTTGTCTTGGTTTTTGTTTGTTTATTTGAGGCACGATTTTGTGTGTTCTGGGCTAGCCTCAATCTTGCTTTGTAGCTGAAGATGACCTTGAACTCCTGATCCCTTGGCCTCCACTTTCCCAGTGCAGGGATTACAGGCTTGCATACAAGCCTGGTTTTATGTGGTACTTGATATGGGACTTTGGGTTTCATGCATGTTAGGCCGGTGCTCCACCAAATGAGCTGCCTGGCTCACTTGAGTCTTGCATTGAGTTCTGAAGGTTTGTTTGTTTGTTTGTTTGCTTCTGCAAGGCTTTTCCAGTCTCTAAACATGGTTGGCCTCAGATCCTAGGAAGCTCCCCTTTCTCCATCTCCTTCATTTAGTCCCTACCTGCTGCCTACTAAATAGGTAAGCGTGGACTGGCAGAATGGTAAGGCTTACATCTGGGTATTTATTCTTCATAGCAAAAGTTTAATTCTGATATGATTTGAAAGAGTCCATTTTTAATAATACATTATTAGACTGGGAACAGAAATTTACATATTTACTCCATTGTCTATGGAAATGTAAAGAGGAAAAAGCCCAGGAATGTGATGCTCTGGTGTGAGACCCAGAGCTACCATATACGTGTAGACATGGTTTCAGCTTTACTCAGCTCTTGGTAATAAATAATAAACAGTTTCGTTCTTACTCAAGTCAGAGACGAGGTCCCAAGATTCGCTTGGTCTTGCTAAATCCTTTGTCAAGCTGAGGTAGAGACAGGAAGTGAACTCACTCACGAGCATCTTAGCCAAAGGCAGCGGTGCTATGGAGGGCAGCTTTCTGCCATTCCCTCCTTTCTCTCCTCTCCCTTCCCTTCTTTCCTTTTCCTCCTCCCCTCCCCATCTGCTTCTGTTCTCTTTCCTCCCCTCTCATGTCTTTCCCGGCTCTCTCTCTCCTTCCCCCTCCCTTCCCTCATTATGTTCCCTGTACTCTTTTGTCTTTAGAGAAATGGTCTCTAGGTAGTCCAGAGTGTTTTAGACTCTTGATCCCCATGTCTCTGCCTGGGATCATAGGTTTATACCAGCACACCTGACAGATCCTTTTTATTAAGAACATTATTTCTATAAAGTGGTGAGGAAACAGAAGGGGTCTTATCTGGAGCATGAGGAGGAGAGGGGGACAATTGAGAGCACCAGATAGTGGCACATATAGGCTTTGTATGCTAGCCTGAAAAATTTAAAAACTCGTAACATGCCATTGGAAGAATTTTGTTGACGTGCGCTAAGTCACCTATTCCATCTTCAAGAAAACCAGGAACCTTGACAGCTGTAGGTATCTTTGGAAGTTTTGGCAACTTGTGGAAGATGCAGACAGTGTTTCACCTGGAGTCTTGCGAGAAGACCCCTAAGGCTTCCTTCTAGTCTCTCGGCACTGGTTGGCTCTCACTCTCACCACGGCTGGTTGTCCAAGGGGAGGTGGGCACACAGGGCACCAGCGCAAGAGTCTCTATAGTGACTGCTCAAACTCATTAGGGAGTGTTCAGGACATCCCTGATTCTATTGGTCCTTGTCCAGACAGCTTTGGTGAGTCTGTTGGGGCACACCTGGCATTTCTTTTTCCTGGGCAATCTCCAGGTCCCTGTGAGTGCCTGCAGAACGTGCTCCCTGATGCTTTCCTGGATGATCTCCAGTTCCTGTCTGCAGACTGTGCTTCCTGATGTAGGTTCTCTACTTACCTCCTCATGGAGAGCAGAGGGACCTGTTGCCTCCCTTCCTTCCTCCCCTTTGGTGGGAACTACTCTGTTGATCCAGGCTAGATGAATAGCAAGTTGAGTTTTCAGACCCCCACTCAGGGCGAGAAAAGGACCCATGTGACAGCCCCTGGCCTTTGCTGAGCCTGGGAATCCTATAAGCAATTTATTTATTTTTTTTTTAAAGATTTATTTATTAAGTATATAGTGGTCTGCCTGCATGTCCCTACAGGCCAGAAGAGGGCAGCATACCTCACCACAGATGGTTGTGAGCCACCATGTGGTTGCTGGGAATTGAACTCAGGACCTTTGGAAGTGAAGCCAGTGCTCTTAACCTCTGAGCCATCTCTCCAGCCCCCTATAAGCAATTTCTGATGCTATCTTTTGCCTAACTTAAGTTGAAAATGGCCCTATGGCTTGTGATCCTTTCAGGAGATGTCATAATTCCTTTAAGAACCTGAGCACCATTTACACACTAACCACAGACCTGGGGCAACACTGGGCCTCCAGAGCAGGTTCCATGAACAGCGCTAAGTAGCAGGTAAGTAAGTATTGGATCAACAGGACAGTCCCCACTCCATGCTGTGCCTGCTGTGTGCTATCCTGTCTCCCTGGGTCCTTCCCTTTCTGAGCACCACACGGATGCCCAGACGATGGAAATACAGCCTGATCTATCCTGTCTCCCTGGATCCTCCCCTCTCTGAGCATCACTCGGATATCCAGACAATAGGAAATACGGCCTGATCTATCCTGTCTCCCTGGGTCCTTCCCTTTCTGAGCACCACACGGGTGCCCAGACGATGGGAAATACAGCCTGATCTATCATGTCTCCCTGGGTCCTCCCCTCTCTGAGCATCACTCAGATATCCAGACAATAGGAAATACAGCCTGATCTATTCTGTCTCCCTGGGTCCTTCCCTCTCTGAGCACCACACGGATGCCCAGACGATGGGAAATACAGCCTGATCTATCATGTCTCCCTGGGTCCTCCCCTCTCTGAGCATCACTCGGATATCCAGACAATAGGAAATACAGCCTGATCTATTCTGTCTCCCTGGGTCCTTCCCTCTCTGAGCACCACACGGATGCCCAGATGATGGAAATACAGCCTGATCTATTCTGTCTCCCTGGGTCCTTCCCTCTCTGAGCACCACACGGATGCCCAGACGATGGGAATACAGCCTGATCTATTCTGTCTCCCTGGGTCCTTCCCTCTCTGAGCACCACACGGATACCCAGACGATGGGAAATACAGCCTGATCTATCCTGTCTCCCTGGGCCCTTCCCTCTCATCCACACGGATGCCCAGACGATGGGAAATACAGCCTGATCTATCCTGTCTCTCTGGGTCCCTCCCTCTCTGAGCATCACAAGGATGCCCAGATGATGGGAAATACAGCCAACTTGCAGTTGACGATAAGCAGATTATGCCACAGTTTATCTCTGGCCAATCTTGCTTTTCTCTCTTAGTTACCATCTTTGAGCTTACTTAATTTCTTTATTGCTTTTATAGCCTTTGCCATCTGCTGCAGAAGCTGGAGTCCCACAGGAACTAGAAGAGTGAAACTTCTTAAGTGGAAATAATTATTCTGAGACCAACGAGCCTGGGAAAGCTAGCAATCTTGGTGGGAGGTTAGAGGCTGGACAAAGCGTAGGGTACTTAGGGCCAGGTGGGCCTTGAAGGCATCTGTGGCTTCTGCTCTGTTAACTAAGGAGGAAACAAAGGCCTTCATGAGAACAGAGGCCAAATGTGACAGGGCCACCTGGAGGAAGCTAGGGAGGTCACAAGCATGAAGACCAGTGTGGTTCCAAGAACTCATGCAAAAACGTCAGGAGTAGTGGTGTGGCTTGTCACATAGCGGCAGGAGGGTCCCTGGGCCAATCTAGCCTAACTGTTTAGCTCCAAAAGAAGTGGTGACCGTTTCTTAGGACGACACTACTCTCTCTCTCTCTCTCTCTCTCTCTCTCTCTCTCTCTCTCTCTCTCACACACACACACACACACACACACACAAACACAAAGGTAAAATCACACACATGTAAACTCCCTCACTCTCTTACATACATATAGAAACAGACAGAAGCGAAAACAGAAACACACATGTAAATGCTCCCTCACGCACATAAGCCCCCTCTTCCTCCCTCTCTCATGCATATATAAAGACACACAAACAAAAACACAGACAAATTCTCTTTCTGTACACACACAGAGAAAATAAAGGCTCTGGGTCTGGTTTCGTCACAGTCTATGCTGACTTGTCCCCATCTGGATGATGGATTCACTCCCCAGTGTGAGATGGATGTAATTTGTAGAACTGAAGGATGGGGCAGAGTGAGCAGGGAGGGGCCTCTTAGCTTTCGAGTTCCCTTGGAGTTCTGTGGGACAACTTCATTATTTTGTGTGCCATCTGAATAACGGGGGCACAGATCTCCCCAAAGAGAAAGCAACCATGGGGGCTGGAGCGATGGCTCAGTGGTTAAGAGCACCGTATTATACTTGCAGAGAACCTACGTTCAGTTCCCAGCATCCATGTCAGACTGCTCACGACTGTCTGTAACTCCATCTCTAGGGTGATTTAATGCTTCTGGTCTACACACACACACACACACACACACACACACACACACACACACACACACACACACACACACACAGAGAGAGAGAGAGAGAGAGAGAGAGAGAGAGAGAGAGAGAGAGAAAGAATGAGAATGTGAGAATGTCCAGAAACAGCACACATACTTCTTCATGATCTGACACAGGTGGGATCGTCCTCGCTAGCTGTCATGTGAGCACCCATATGCAGCCCTGGCATTGCTGTCTGTGAGTTGTTGGTGCAATCGACACAATCAGGCAGGGGAACAGTATGCAGTGATCTGTGTCCGGGTGAGGTCTAGTCCGTGTCTTACCCACATCTGCTCCTGGTATTTTAAGTAAACGTTTGGCTCTGTATCCCCAAGCCTTGTAAAATGTAAACCACACATCATTATCGCTGGTAAAACTGCACTGCCAAGCAGCAGCCGCAGGGCCACAGAGGTTCTTTGGAGTAGTTTTCCTGTTCTTGCTGATAGCCTTTACTTCTCCCCTGGCCACACGTGCGTGTTAAATGGCGCTAATTCGGTAAGAACCTTTATCAGGGGCGGTGTTTCACATGGCGCAGATGCCAGCAGGGCCTCGAGGAGGGCCTGCCTCTTTCGGAACCACGCCTCTATCCTCGAATCTGCTGCTTGCCTTGTCTTGCACTGAGAGATGGAGGGAGAGGAAGAAGGAGCGGTCTTGACAAATTAGGTGTAAATCCAGGAGCGGCTCAAGTTGAAAACTGTCCTTTCTTCTGGGAGGATTTTTTTTTTCTTTTGATTGAGTTCAAGAAGAAAATGGGAACTGGGTTTGAACGGGTGCTTACGGCTGAATCTCTTTCACTCACCGCTCCACAGAGGATTTTCTTCAGGACACTGACTTCTCATACAATGAATTGCTTCATAATAATGTTCTATTGACTTAGCGTCTTTGTTGGACACTTGGATGTCAGCTTGTCACAGCCTACAGTCACTTTAGAGGAGACGCCCCAGTTGAGGAACTGCCTCGATCGTGTGGGTCTGTGGGCATGTCCGTGAGGGGTTGTCTTGGCTAGGAACTGCCAACCGCTGTGCGGAGCGCCACTCCTCTGGCGGAAGGGCCCAGGCTGTATAATAAAAGCTAGCTGTGTAAGGCAGAGAGCAAGCCAGCGTGCAGCCATGTGGCGTTTCTCCCCGCCTCCTGCCTCCAGTTCCTGCCCTGACTTCTCTCTGCAGTGGATTGGCACCTGGGTTTGTAAGCCAGTGAACGCCCTTTCCTAACCTGCCTTTGGCCAGGGTGTCTCATTACAGCAGCAGAGAAGTAACTGCGGCAAGGGCACCTTGTTTCGTTTCCGACAGTTACTGTAGCGACTCGGAGCTCCTCAGCGCTCTCCTCTGCACTGCGCATGCTGCTCTCAGCTTATGCATGGACATTTCCTTCTCACCATTTTCTCTTTAGAAAGCGTCTTTCATATTGCCCCTCCCCCAGTTAACTTTTTCACAGTTGGAATATCATTATAATTACTATTTTAATGTCCTTTGATAACTGGATCATTTGTAGCAGTTATAAATTATTTTTTTTATCTTTGCTCCTAATGTTTTATCTTGTTGTCTACTTGTCTTTTTATTGCTGTTTGGTTTGTTGAGAAAGAATCTTCCTATGCAGGTGGTTCAGGATGGCCTTGAACTCATGATCCTTCTACTATCTCCTGAGTGTCCAGATTACAAATGTGTGCCACTACTTCTGGCTGAGCCTGGTCATTCTAATTTTATATGAGATACTATAAATTCTACTTCATTGGGTTTGAGAATATTTTATAGTCTTATGAATATTCTAGGGCTCTATTATCTATCAATCATCTATCTATCATCTATCTATCTACTTATTTATTTAGGATTATATGAGATACTATAAATTCTACTTCATTGAGTGTGAGAATATTTTATATTCTTATGAATATTCTAAGGCTCTATTATCTATCTATCAATCATCTATCTATCTATCTATCTATCTATCTATCTATCTATCTATCTAGACAGGATCTCACTGTGCAGCCTTGGCTGCATAAATTGGGCTGGCCATGTACTCACAGAGGTCCTCCTGCCTCTGCTTTCTGGTTTAGTTGTCAGTTTTACTTCTAAATTCTACCTCCCCCAGGGAGTCCCCAGCCTGTGCCTGAGTCCCTGCCCGTGCATCCTAAGAACTCTCAGAGTATTATACCGAGACAATCACAGGTTCCCCTCTCTTGTTTCCTGTCCAAGGGGTGCTGTTTGTTCCTTGGTATCCACTGTACGAACCATGGCTCCATACTTCTGTTCTTTGGGGTCATTTTCAGGTGAGATGGTAAATCTAGCTTCACGGTCCGCCTGGGATGAAAGCAACAGTCTTTGTGGTCATCCAAACTTAAGATTTATACGAAATGAAGGAAATTGAATTTTCTTCCCTTAACTGGGAGACTGCATGGGGGTAGGGTGGGACAGAGATAAACTGGGGAGAAGGGAAAGGGTTTGTCTTCCCTGCTAGTCTCTGAGAGTTGTGTTAACAGAAGCACCATGGATGGGCAGCTCCCACAGTAGTGATGTGCTAGTAGAGAATACTCATGTGTCCTTTTCTAGATATGGGGTGTCTGTCAACATATCTTGCCGTTCCTTGATCAGCCTCATGGAGCATTCTTCTAGTGTGTATGTCTATCCATGTCCATTTTTTTAAGGGACAGAGACCAGCAGGCAGGTGTAGGTCCTGGGGATGTCACACAGGAGACGGGGTTGAACAGGAAGGAAATGGAAAGAAGATTCTTACCAATGAGCTTGACTACACAGTATGCTTAGATGCTGGACATGTTATCTAAGGGCCATGATCCCAGTACCCATCCCTTGACAGAAAGTGCATGAGGACCCCATCAATGCTTTCTTAGTGGGTGAAGAAGCCAGATACTGGGAGCAGATGTAAGCCAGGCATTCTCAAAGCATAGGGACAATACTTCTCACTTATAGATACTGGGAGCAGATATAAGCCAGGCATTCTCGAAGCATAGGGACAATACTTTTCACTTATAGATAATGGGAGCAGATGTAAGCCAGGCATTCTCGAAGCATAGGGACAATACTTCTCACATATAGAGTGCAAGGCTTGGCTGCCTCCAATGAAAAGGTGAAAAGCTAGAAGTAACCCTGTGAGATTAGTGCACATTTCAGGACAGCACCCCGGGCTAGCACTGGCTAACACTGGCCAGGAAGATGTGTTTAATCTCCCTAGGAAGATGGTCAAGGGAGCGGGAATCCTTTCTTAGTATTTCTTGTTCCTCCTTCAGCCACACTTGACCTAACAGTGAAGAGTAGCAATGCTATGCTTTTTGTATTTGGGACAAATGGCTTCCAGGCATTGCATTTTGTTGTGTTATTTTTTCTTTGTGTGGGAATTGCTGGCATTGATTAGGATGATGCATCCTCATTTTGTTATTTGATGTAGCCCACATATACGCTCCTGGGAAGAGCGTCTGGTCTGTAGCTGATGTCCAGCAATGCTTTGCTACACCATTGTCCACAGTGACTCTGCTCAGCTGCACGTCAGGTCTTGTCATTTTATAAAGCGGGAAAGTGAGGCATAGAGAAGAAAAGTCACTCGGCAAGGCTAAAACCCACATGCTGGAAACCATCACTTCTGCTGAGATGACACATAGCTCAGCCGCTGAGTATGTGGAAGGCCCTGGGTTCCATCTTTAGCACCAATGTATCAGCAACAGCAATAACCAGGCATGGAGTCTCTCAGCCTCCTCACAGCTTTGAGGCAAGGTGGGGTGTGGTCATGGAAGGACTGGTACTAGGAATGTCCTTCTGAGAGTTGTTCTCAGGGAAGGAGCAGATGTCCTGCCTAACCTTGAGACATAGCGTGGTTAATGAGTTTCAGGAAAACGCACCCACATTGGGGCAAATTCTCTCGAATTCCAGGTACCCAAACCCTGAACATCAGTCCTGAATCTGGTCATTCCACCCCATGCAACTGGCATTATCGTCTTCTGGAATTTCCACTGACTGGGAGAAACCATTCACGGAGGAATGCTGATGAAATCCAGGCAGTCTGGACCAGAGGGAAAGCGAAGGACTTAGAATACAGTTAAGTGCGCAGCAGGGCCCAGCTGGCCGCATCTCAAGAGGGACAGCTTGGAAGTGCATGGGACAGGCTAGCCTGTGCTTCACTGGGGACACAGGGCACAGTAAAACAGGAATTCAAAGTTCTTCAGGAGGCCACACCCTGGCTGTGGTGGTTCACACTTTCTCCTGGGGTAGGGGACTGGGAATTGACGGGAGACAGAAGGCAGAGTTCCACAGCAGGCTGCCTGCTAAGAGGCCTATGTCTGGCTCCAGGTGCCTGGTAGCCCTTCCCATTCACCGAGCACAAAGCTTCCCCAAGCCTTTCCTAGTGGGAGGTGTTATCTACAGTCCACAGACAGAGAAGCCTCATGCTCCAAGGATGCCGGGCCTTCCACCTCCATGTCTCCTCCCACTCCTGGCCAGCACTGGGTACCACACACACGTCCAGGTCTTCTGCTTCCAAACCCGAGCCTTATCTCCCACACCGCACTGCCTCTTGGAGTCTTCGGGAGAGGATCATGCTATTCAAACAAGCAGGAGTACAAACTTTGGAGCCTGGGCTTCAAGGGCCAGCAGCACTTCCATCTGGGCATCTGACTCCCATTGCACCACCTCCTTCCCCTTGGGGGTCTTCATGGCAGCCATGGGAAGCAGTGAAAAGCAGTAAAAGATTTGCTTGCTTGAGTGCCTGTAGGCAGGCCTTAACCCATACCCACAATGTTCCTCTTCTCTCCCGTTTGTTTTCTGCCTGAGGTTAAACCCGTACCCCCAGTGTTTCTCTTCTTTCCAATTCATTTTCTGCCTGAGGTTATTGAAATATAACATCTAAGCCCTGACCACACACACGGGAGGATTTTTTTTTACAGCTGTATAACTTGAGTATGATTGTCTCCTATTCTACTGCTCAGTGCCACACGGGAGATGCCGCCTGGAAGGCCTCGGATTCTTCCTCGTTTGATTTTGAATTTGCGTATCTGGAGCATTTCACTATTGTAAACCTCTAGGACTCCCACATCCACCTGGGACCATAGACTCCAGCAGAACTGCCTCTGGCTCACGGTAGAAACGGAGAGAAGGGCTTTTGTCACCTTCTGGCTGATACGTGGTCTCTGATTCTGTGACACATGCTACTCCTTACAGACCGACTGCTGCCTCAAGAACACAGTAACTTCCTCTCCCCCACCCAGGTATGCCTCACCTGCACCCACAGGCTCTCAGTGCCCAGGAACTGAATTGAGCCCCGAGAGGCCTGGCGACCTCTCTTCTGTGGCGGAGACCTCTTCCATGCAGTTAGTGCCAAGCCTTGGTTGTGACTGGCGGCACACTCTAGTGCAGCCATGGGCTGTCTACATGGGAACTCCTTATACCTCTCTCTTCTCTCTGGGAACCCACGTGCCCACTCTGAACAGCAGGCTGAGCTCCGTGACATGTGGGCTGTGAGGCATTGCTGCTTCCACTCTCAACCATCAAGTGTTAGGTCAGTGCTGTCAAGGCTCTCCACGTGTGAGTGATGTAAGCGTGTGTGTGAGTGTGTGTATGTGAGTGAGTGTGTGCATGTGCAAGTGGGCGAGGATGAGTGTGTGCAAATGTATGTATGATGGTGAATGTTTGTGCAAGTGTGAGTGTGTGCATGTGTGAGTGTGTGGTGTATGCAAGCATATGTGTGTATGTGAGTGTGTGAGGATGAGTGTATGTGAGTGTATGTGTCAATGTGAATGTGTGAGTGGGAGTGTGTTTGAGAATGTTTGGGTTTCTCTGTGTGTGTATATGTGTGCCTGTGAATGTGTGTGTATATGTGTGAGGATGTTTGAGTGTGTGTAAACGTGTGTGTATGTGTGAGTATGTTTGAGTGTGTGTAAATGTGTGTGTGTATGTGTGAGTATGTTTGAGTGTGAATGTAAATGTGTGTGTGTATGTGTGAGTATGTTTGAGTGTGAGTGTAAATGTGTGTGTGTTTGTGTGTGTGCATAGGTGCAAATGTATATGTATGTACTGGCTCATGCAGTTGCTAGAGCAACAGTTCAAACTCTGTTGTGCCTGAAATCTCAAGTAGGAACTGCCCTGAAGCTAAGGCATGCTGGCTTTGTTGCAGCAATGTTTCTGTTCTTGGACCTTTAGTGGACAAGGACGGGTCAAGGACACGGACAGAGCAAGGACATGGATGGGGCGAGGACATGAACGGGGTGAGGCCTTCTGCTCCTTTGTAGGTGACCCCTTTTATTCCCCTCCTTTGCAGTACTGGCCTGGCAATGCTAGGTGTGTGTTTAACCACTGAGCTGTGTGCTTAACATCCCTGGGTTTCTTTATATTTTGATACAGGGTCTCAAGTTGCCTGGGCTGGCCTTCTGTATCCCAGATTGGCCTTGAACTTTGATCCTCCTGCCTCATAGTTCTAAGTATCTTGGATTGCAGGTTTGTACCACTAGTTCCCAAGAAAGTAATCTTCCCTTAAAATCAAGCTAGCTGCAGTGGTTCACACCTGTAGTTCCAGTATTTGGGAACTTGAGACAAGAGGATCCCTGCCAGCTAGAGGTTAGCCTAGACTACATAGTGAGTTTCAGGCTAGCCTGGGTTATAAATTGAGACTCTGTCTCCAATCAAACCAAGCTAACAAAATGGCTGTCTTAGTTTATGTTTCTCCCACTGTGAGAAAAGATTCTAGCCATAACATCTTGAGGGGTCAGAGTTGAAGGGTACAGCAGTATGGCAGGATGGAGAAGTTCGGATGGCAGGCACTTGAGGTGGCTAGTCACCTGACCCCCATGGTCAGGAGCAGAGTACCGAATGCATGCTTGTGCTCAGTGCCTATGCTCCAGTTTGTATAGACCAGGATCTCATGCCAAGGAATGGATCCACCACAGTTAAGAGAGTTCTGTCCATATCGATTAAAGTCATCAAGACAATTCCCCAGGCTGCCCAGAGGCCCCCTCCCAAGTCATTCTTCAGCCTGTCACACTGACAGTGAATACCGATCCTCACAATACCCAACATAAAAAATAATTATTAATTGGACACGCCACATTTTTTTCTTATAGTTGACTTTGACTTTTTTCATTCTTAGTGTGTGTGTGTGCTTGCTGGTGTTTATATATGGAGGCCAGAGGACAATTTTTGGGAGTTGTTTCTCTTCTTCCAAAGTGGGCTCCAGGGATCGAACTCAGGTCAACAGACTTGCACGGTAAGTGCCCTTCCTCGCTGGACCATCTCGCTGGCGGATTTGACTCTGAAATCCAGCCTGTGTGGTGCCTCTGGGGCTTCACCATTTGGGCAGGCCAGGATGTGCTCAGTAGCCGTTAGATGCTGTGTGCTTGCAAGCATGCTTCTCTAGGTTCCCTTGGGACTGGCTGCTTTCTCATGGCTAGGACGCGTTGGCCTGGGTGTGTGCTGACAACAGGTCCCACACTAGGTCACACTTAATACAGTCTATATGCTTAGACCTGCCTGCTGCTGACCAATCCTCAGAAGATGATAGCAGATACGAGGTGCTTGAGTTTAAGATGCTCCGTAACAGTTGGCAGGGTTATTTTACATCTTTTAAATCTAGTAATAAAAAATGGGAACTATAATGTATCATGCATTCGCTGGATGTTTCAAAAAATTTACTTATATTGTGCTGAAAAGAACTTTCATCTTTAATGAGAATCAACAAAAATCCTTCGAGTCGAGGCAGTTCCAGAGGCGGGTGCTCCTGGGCAGTCTTGAGAGGCGGACACTGGGGAGTTTGTTTCCAAGAGTTGTCCGCTGAGACACAGTTTCTTTTGAAATTAGGTCAGAACTCCAAGAGGTGTAGACCTTGTTTTACTTTGCCGAGTTATTTTGTTTTATTACCTGTATTGCTGGGTTCGGAGACCTGGGTGGGTCTTCATAGCAAGGTCAGCTCTGTTCCCTTCCAAGGCTGTTCTAGCCCCGGTGGGGTGTTCTGTACTGCCCTGACACTGGTGCAAGCCAGGACACCAGGATGTGAGCCCCACTTCTTGAGATGCTTTGTGGAGTTTCAAGGTTCCCTCTGATCCTTCACCCAGGGAATAAGACTTTCCAGTCACCGTCTCTGGAGCTCACAGGCGATCTGCTTTTTTTTTTTTAAAGGAAAAAAAATCTCTAGAGCCAAAGGAGCCCTATTTTTTTCTTGTCCTTTCTCAAAGCCTTTATAGAACATCTTGAGTGTTCAAAGGCAGTGCGTGTATTGATTTTTTTGTCCCTGACCCCTAGGGTTCATTGCTGCTGTGTTTTGGGCTGAGGCTCTCTATAGAAATCCCAGTGGCCCCAACTTGGGAAGTCTTGGTGATTGGACAGCACCAGAAGCAGTTTCTTTATATAAACCTCACAGAAGTCCTTTGTCATCTGTCTTCTCTCTGTGACGCTTTCCTCACAGCGTCTTTCCTGTGTGCCTTGAAACTTTTCAGTCAGCCTTGAGGTCAGAATTTCTGCAAAGAACTGGAGCTCTGCCTCAGCCACCAGGGCAGATACTTCGGGCTCTGAAACCCGTGCACCGTCCTGGTGCCCGTGTGGACAGGTTCCGTCTCTTCTTGCATCTCATTATTCTGCCGCCTCAATTGGTGGGACTGTCACAGTAAACTAGAACAGACTGAGTGGCGGAAGCAACAGATGCTGCCCTTCTGTAGTTCTAGAGGCTAAAAGGTCAAGGTCAAACTATGGATGGCTTTGTTTCCTCTCAAGGTCTTTCTCCTGAGCTTGCAGGCTGTGGTCTGCCGTCTCACGCTCTCCCCTCTATGGGCATGCCTGGTGGCTTTGCCTGCCATCCATCCTGTTGGGCCCGCACTCTATGTTACAGCCTCATTTAACCTCCAATTACCCCCTTTAAGGAACGACATTTAAATATTTCATCAGGAAGTAGGATACACATTTTAGAGGGATACAAGTCAATGTCTCCTTCCCTAGAGGCTGCCCAAATTTAAGCCTGTGACGCGCAGGACCCAGTTCTGTGGTCAGCAAAGAAGTCTACCAGAAACTGCTTTTGACAGCCGACTCTTTAGCGACGTTTCCAGGACCTAGGTTGCATCTGGCTTTCATGCATACAACTACTTCCTTGCTTTTCTCTTTTCCAGAGACTATGTCCCAGACATATGGCCCCCATTTAGTGGGAGCGACTAGTTGCCCTGTCTCCTCTCAGTTTTCTCGTCTACAAAATGGAGCTTGTGATTGTACCAGCCTGCATGGTGGGCTGTCAGGATTAGGTGATAATCCACTTAATGGAAGGAGTACTTAGGCTATCACCTGGTAGACAGAAGAACTCAATATATGCCTACTATGACTGTGGCCAACCTTTCCCCAAACAGCCAACCAGTCCCTGCTAGGAATCTTCTGATTTTCCATTATATTGCAAGAGAGCAGCAAGGGCAGTGTTTGTGATGTTAATTTGCATCTGACGTTGTGTGACGTTCATTGCGTGACGTCCGTTACGTTGCCATGAGAGGCTTTCCCTCCACCCGTGTCAGCAGTGAAGAATGACTGCTGTCTCCTTGCACAGCTAGCTCCCTCTCTCCCTGGTTGAGTTGGACTTCAGCGGATGCAGGCAGGTGCTCACATCTGCCTACGGTGATGCAGCTTTTTCTTGTGCTACCGCGAAGTGGGCGGTCCCCCTCCTCCCACCCACCTCCGGAAGATGCTTTTCACGGGATGCAGAGATGGAAGATGCTTAGAAATTCGTGTCCATTAACCAGTTGCTGATAGTGCCCACCTAGAACAAGTTATTGGAGAATGTTCATAGCCGATCCACACCGAGCAGTCATTCATGGGCCAAATCTGGCTGCTAATTTGGCTTCTTCTGTTGGCGATGAGAGCCCACTTGCCTTGGAACCATTAGGTACGAGTGAGCAGCAGCCATGTTTCTTCTGCTCTCACTAATTCAGCCCAGAACTAAATATAGTGTTATATAATGTTATGAAACAGGCCCGTTTTAGAGTCATTTTAAGTAAACCGGGTTTATATGAAGCCTCAGCATTTTATGCGGGTCACCTGGATTCTCAGGGAATATGAGAAAATGAACCAAATAGATCGCTTGTTCTTCTGCTTCCTTGTTCCCAATCCTGGGAAAGACTGTGCAGAGCAGGGCTCCCTTCCTCTCCTACTGCTCCTCACGGCAGCCGACTCCCCTGAAGGCTGCTCTCCAGGCTGCGGCCCAGGAAGTGGCTGGTGCACGGGCTGGAAGGCATCTGTAGGACATTAATCTATGACCTGTGTGCCTAGGATGTCGGGTCTTGTCATGGTTAATCTTGATTGGCACGTTGATTAGATCTGGAATCAGGAAAGAGCTGGCCTCTGGGCGTGTCTTTGAAGGGTTTTCTAAGGATTAACCCAGAGTGGGTGACACCTGCTGGCCCACACAGACAGAGATCAGTCTGCATGCTTGCCTGTCTTCTTGACCATCAGTGCTGCTGTCTTCCCACGAGCTTCTTTGCATTCCACTATAGACTGAAGATCTGTAGCCTTCTCAGAATCTTCCAGGCCTTCAGCATCAGACTGGCTCTGTTGGAATGCAGAACTTCATGGCCTCTTCAGCGTGCACCAGGCATTGCTGAGCTATGCAGCCCTAATGAGTCCCCCTTCCTCTCCCCCACCCCAACTCAGATCTGTTCGTCTGAAAAGCCCTGCTCCACACATAGCCTCTTCGAGGTAACCATCCTGTGTCCATGAACCTCGACTTCCTGTCACTCTGGCATGAAGTCCAGCCTTCGTGGGCTCTTGTATCCCTCTGCACCAGGGTCCGACATTGGAAGACTTCTCTTAAGTCAGCCAGGGAAACTCAGAGCTGACCCCAACATCATGCCTCGAAGTGAGGGAGAGGAAGACCGCTGGGCTTCCCCTCCAGCAACTCAGGCCTCCAGCCAGGACAGTGCTAGCTGCTCCTCGGGAGGGAGCGGCAACCAGATGAACAAGGCTCTTTAGGCAACCAGGCCCCACGGTGTGTGAGCCACTCAAGAGGCTTCAGAACAGCTGCAAAATATGATAAAAATCACTTGAAAAGTTCATTGATTTTGCAGCGAAACTGCGAGGGCTTCACTTTATAATAATCGTTCCCTCATGCTCTCCAATCTTGTACTTGAGCGCCAAGGGCGTCTGGGTCAGGCACCGTTCAGCACACAGGCCTGCGAAGACAATGGCGCTCGGGCTGAAGAGACACTTTAATCATGAGCTAATTTACAAACCAAAGCAAAACAGACTCAGGTTTTTGTCTAAGATTATTAGAAGATGTTAATTCTATGCTTAAATTATTTCTCTCCTTTCCCCAGCTCATAACAAGGAAAAAAAATTCAAAAGGAACATGGGCCCAACCTCCCCTCTACTTCTTATCTTCCTAATTAAATTTTGTGTCTTGGCACTCATGGGTGGGTGGGTGATGACTTTCCCTTTCTTCTTTTCTCTCTGAGGACAATGTTCTTGTTATTCAAATTCTTATTGCTTCTTGGTGGGAGCTCCTGGCTCCCAGATTAAATGACTGCCAGCCTTTCTCCTGCATTCCCTGGGTCAGGAGAAGTCATGAGAGACCTTAGCGTGTAACTCTTCCTTATCCCTGCGTGTTCCTGACCCAGAAGGTCCCAGTGGACAGCCCTGTGTTTGTCCCTCTTCCCTACGGGCCAGGACCTCTCAGCAGCAGGAGGGTCAGCCCTGGCCTTTCCTGACTTGCTGGTGTCACTGTCTTCCCAGGTTGGCAGGACCCCATGGCCAGGATTTAAAAGTACAGGAGCAAATAAAGCCTGAACTGGACTAACTCTCAATTATCCGCATGAATGGAAGGCTAATCCAACATTCATTTCTCCTCGGCTTTGGAATGCCAAGCGTGGTTTGCACAGGCCAGATTTACATGGTGGTTTCTGCTTTGCTTGGGTGAATAGTGTTAGCATTTTCAATATGTCCATGGGCCACACCTCAGGAACACTGTCAGTTTGTGTGGTAGCATCTGATGAGAGAGACCCAGGGCGGTGTTGCGACACTGGCCATTCTCCCTCCTGTCCATCTCTTCCTTCCGATTTCCATCTCTTCAGTGCAGAACATACAGTAGAATCCTGAATTATGGCAAGGAGAGGAAAATTACCAATTGATTGGTGATTGATCAATTCATCCACTTATTTAGTGAACAGTTCTTAAATATCTAAAATGTACCAGGTACCACACTTGGGGGTTGGTCACATAACTTCAGGGTCTTCGTGGGGGCTGCACACATGCAGAAGAAAGACAGCCATGCATCTTACAAGTGAGAGTGTCAAAGGCTATAGCTAGAGAGGGACAAGACTACTTCAGGCCACTTGTAAGGTACCTGACGGAGACTCTTTGTGGGGGGTCATTAAAGGCTTCCAAGAAAAGAGAATGAGTTATGTGTCTTGTGGCTACAGTAAAATCACTGACAAAAGGAGCTTACGGGAGAATGGCTTGCTTTGGCTAGTGGTTTGAGGGTGTAGGCCACCATGGCCATCTTGGGGGAGTGATGGGCTGTTCATCTTGCTTTTGGCTTTATATTCAGCCCAGGGCCCCAGCCATGGGAATGTTGCCACCCAGCTAACATTGTGTAAACAACCCCTCACAGACATGCCCAGAGATTAATTTCTGTGGTGATTCTACACCATGTCAAATTAACTATCATGACCAACCATCACAGGGAAAACCATGGCAGTTGCTCCTGGGAAGCAGAGGGAGGGAGTTCTAGGCAGGAAGGGTCACCTTGTGCTGCCGGCCTGTAGCGGGGTGACTTGGCGGGTTTGGGGGTTGGTGGTGCAGTTGGTACCCAGACAGAGGATGGAGGAGAGAAAGAGATGTGGGGGTTGGGGGTTCTGGAAGGGTTTCGTAGAAGTGCTAAATGATTTCCACAAAAGGCACCAGACAATTCGAAACTTCCTGTTTCACAGGTGAGATAATGAAGACCGGAGGCAGGAAAGCAGAAATTGTCCAACTAGAGGTGAAGCAGGGCTAAGAGTGGGGAGGGTCTCTTCAGCTCCAGGAAGCGTGCTGTATTTGGAGGGCCTTTTGTTTCTTCTATGACTCCTCTAGGGATAGGAGAAGTCTAGAAGTGTCTCAAGGAGAGCCTGGACTAGTGCTTAAGAAGGGTGTGGCAGCAGCAAGGTCGTGAGTGAGAGAGTAGTCACACTCACAAAAGGTCACACTTCATCTACCAGGCTGAAGGGTGAGAACAGTGACTTCTCAAGGTCCCATCCCTTTCTCAGACTCTGAGGTGGTGGTGCTGGCACTGATTTTAATGCAAGGGTTGGCAGCTGGAGCTGTGAGGTCCAAGTAAGGGCCCTGGAACTCAACACTACCTTCTGCAAAGCAGGGCCTGGAGCCACCGGTTGCTCTGTACCTGCTGGGGATTCTGGGGATTGGCGTGTGCACGTGTGTGTGTGTGTGTGTGTGTGTGTGTGTGTGTGTGTGCGAAATATATGCAGGTCCTTTAGAGGCCATAATGGGGATGTCAGATTCCTTGGAGATAGAGTTACAGGTGGTTGTGGGCTGCCCTCTGTAGGTGCTGGAAACTGAACTCCAGTATTTGGGTTGAGTAGGAACTGCCGAGACAGCACTCCAAGGCCTTCATGCCCTGGTGAGTGCAGGTGACCCAGCACATGATACACCAGTAAGTTCCTGGGGTTGGGTTTGGGGAAAATGATTTTTTCTTTTAGGATTAATGACTTTTAATTTCTCATATTACTAGCGTCTTACAGTAAGTGTGGGGGCCAAGAGGGGATGGTGGGTCAGGGAGAGGAAAGTGTCTTTTCAGTTCCTTGATCTACTGAAGCACGTGCTAGGATGAGTTCAGTATCAGCATCACGTCCTTATCAGCACAGCTTGCGATGACGTGGGTGGGGACAGGACAGACAGCTGTATAGCTCTGGTGGAAGTGAGCAGAGACAGGGAAAATCCTGCATCAAATTTGGCACACGAGGCAGACAGGACATGTGGATGATGCAGTTGGGTGCACCAGGAGCTGACTTTCCAGACTGCTTCTTCGGATCAGGGGAGGAGTGTGCATACACCTGAACTCTGAGTTTCTGTCTTTCCTTAGGGGGATCAACACCCACCTATTGCAGCAATGCAACATTGTTGGGGAAAGACTCTTGAGAGATTTTTTTTTAATATTTGCTGGTGGTGTTGATTGACCAGAAGTGTTTGTTTATTTTTTCACTTTGGGGCAGTAGCATTGTGTCTGGTGATAAAATATCCTATATGTAGCACTCTTATTAAAAAGAGAGGCCTCTTGACGACCTAGACTAACAGGAAGGGGACTATAGATTTGAGGGCAAGGGTATGAAAAAGCTAATTCTATACCACTACACGACAACCAACACAGAGGAGACCTTGGTCTTTCCCACTCAGAGATGTACTCATCTCCTGTACTTATGCTACTAAGTCTAAGGTTGGCTTAAGCACAGCATAGACAACTATCACTGTGCTTCTAAAGTTAAAGTGAAAAGCTACAACATTTAAGGTAGGTTTCCCCCCTCTAATTAAGTGGAGATCCTTTTTATTTTTTAGGAAGGCCTTAAAATCAATCACTGCTGTTATTATCTTTTTCTCTTTCTTTAAGCTACAAATGTGAAAGGACATGACATGGGCAAGGAGAAGTCATTCCACAGATCACAGAAATGTCAGCATGCATCTACTTTTACGCACAGAGCAAAGAGCACAAAGGGAGGAAGCTCTACATGAGTTTAGGGACGCTACACTAGCCTTTTCCCTTCCTCTTGGGTGGAAGGAAAGGAAATAAGGAATGGAGGGGAGGAAGGAATGTGCCCATGAGAGAACCACCTGTCATGTGTGACTCAGCTGTATGTAGTAATAAGAGCGGCGGGGCTGTGTCCCTAGCACCCCGGCTGCCTGGCTAGCTTATGGCCCGAAATAATTACACGGACACTGTATTCTTTTAAACACTGCTTGGCCCATTTCTATCTAACCTCTTCTAGGCTAATTCTCACATATTAATTTAGCCCATTTCTAATCACGTATGTAGCACCCCAAGGTGCGCTTACCGGGAAGATTCTAGCCTACATCCATCCTGGGTCGGAGTTCATTGCGTCTGCCCAGGAGAGGGTAGCATGGCCTCTGCTCCAGAGAGCAGAGCTGTCGAGTCTGAGCTCACTTCCTCTTCCTCCCAGCATTCTGTTCTGTTTACTCCTCCCACCTATGTTTTAACCTATGAGGGCCAGCCAAGCAGTTTCTTTATTTTTTTAACCAATGACCTTCCTCCATCAGCTGTATCAGCGGGGATAGGGTGATGGGGTCTGGACCACTGGCTTATCCTTGGCAGTGATTTTGTTTTAGGCATCTACAGTAAGAATCTATAGCTGGGTACTGGCGGGGGATAGTGGATAAACATAGGTTTCCATTTCAGCTCACAGCGTATGATGACCAGAATTAGCACCTTGCTCTGTACCCGAGTCTTCTGTCACTGTGAAGCCCGAGCTGTGGGTGAGAAAGCTGTGTTCTCAGGGAACTCTCTGACTGCTCCAGGACTGCAGTTTGCCCATAGTGGGTGGCTTTTCTGCCAGAGAAAGTAAGGATTCAGTACTAAATGTGACGTTGAAGCCTTAGGGACATTCTATAGCGGTGAATGGTGCTGCGGTTCAGAAGTAAGCTGTGGACAAGTCAAGTGCATTCCCTCGTAGGCGCTAACTTTTTTTTTTAAGTAATGGAATTACATTTTTTGGCTTGAAATGGTGCTTTCTTCTATATTTGACTTCTCGGTTTTCTTCGTAGATATCACCGTTTCCTCCAGTGTTTCTTCAAAACTATCTTAGATGTTTTCTTAGAGGCTTCCTTAGAAGCCCCTTCCTCTTCTTCCTCCTCTTCCTTTTTAAGGGACAGCCCAGTGGATAAGGCTTTGGGGGTTGCAGAACTAAGGATTCTAGGAGGGAGCAGCCCTGAAATGCTTAATCCACTGGTGCTAAATCGTGTCTCTTAGCCTTCCAGCAGTTTCCTGTAAGGCGCTATCTCAATGTCAAGGCCATTTTGACATTGAGCAAATCCTGGTATTCCCGAAGGTGGCGAGCCATCTCACTCTTGGTGTTTCTTAGGTCGTTCTCCAGCTGCCCAATGCTATCCTGGTAGCCGGCCACCTCGGCACTGTGCCGCTCCTCCAGTTCCAAGATCTGCCTCTCCAGGGACTCATTGGCCCCGCGCAGACCCTCGATCTCAATGGTACGAGCTTGAAGCTGGCGCCGGTACTCGTGGATTTCCTCTCGGCTGGCTTGGATGGCTTTAGTGCTGCGCGCCGCCTGCTCGTTCAGGTTGGCGAACTTGGACTTGTACCACTCCTCGGCTGACTGCAGGTTCTTAGCGGCCAGGGACTCGTACTGGGCGCGGATCTCCCAGAGCGCCGAACTCTGGTCCGGTTTTGCCAGAGACACGTCCACCTCGGCGGCGGCCTGCGACAACGCCTGCAGCGTGGCCAGGAGCTTGGCCACCTCCTCAAAGCCAGCTCGTTGAGCCGCGACTCCACCTTCTTCTCCAGGTCCAGGCGGGCCAGGGTGGCCCTGTCCACGCCGCGCTGCTGCGCCTTCAGGGCGCGCTCGGCGCCCTCGAGCCAGCGGCTCTCCTCCTAGCAGCGCGCCTGCAGCCGCTGCACCTCCTAGGCCTGCCCGTCCCGCTCCAGCAGGGCCTGCGCGCGCGCAGAACTCGCCTCCTCCAGCTGCGCGCGCAGCTCGTGCTTGAAGAGCTCGCCGAAGCGCGATGGCTCGGTGTGGCGCTGTCGCAGCGCCGCCAGCTTGGCCTCGAGCGCGCAGTTTTGCGTCTCCAGCTCGTGCACTTTCTCGATGAAGACAGCGAAGCGGTCGTTGAGGCCTTGCAGCTGCTCCTTCTCGTTCGTGCGGATGATCTTGTACTAGTTGGTGCGCGCCGCCGCTTGGCTCAGGTCCAGCCCGTCGGAGGCGGGTAGCCGGCGGTAGGCCAGGCCCAGGCCGAGAGACGAGGCCGAGGAGCAGGCGGCCGTGGAGGCCACATTGCTGCGAGACAGCGACTGCAAGTGGAAGCTGCCCGAGTCTCCAGGCCCGGAGAGGCGCGTAGACAGGCGCGAGCCGTCCCCGAACACCTTGCGGTAGGAGGAGGCAGAGCACAAGTAGTGCTCCATTCGAAGCTCATGGTGCCGGGGTCGGGCCGGGCGCATGGCTGCGGCGGGACCTGGCGAAAACGAGAATGTGCGGTGGAGGCTGGGCCGGGGAAGATGATTTTAACTGAGAATTTTATTCACTGAAAAGAACAATTATTATCAGCAACTTACTTCCGGGTTCATGCATCTCAGTACATCAGACTCTTGACTGACATAAAAGACCTAGTTCCAGGACAGGCTCCAAAACCACAGAGAAACCCTGTCTCAAAAAATCAAAAAAAAAAAAAAAAAAAAAAAAAAGACCTGAAACTTGCATGAGTCTTGAAATTCAACAAGAAATACTGTAACTCTTATTCAGTGAGGCATTCTTACAACCACGAGCAAACTTCCAGAGATTGTTTCCGAAACAGTACACCTTGCTGTGTGGATGCACGCAACTGTGTATTTTTATGTTGAACTTTTATTCCTGACAGAATCAGCTAACCCTGCATTCAACTTTTACTATTCATTCATTCCAAGAAATCTTAGTAAGATTTAAAACAGTTTTAGTCATCTTTGTTACTATAACAAAATGCCAGAGATGCTCAATTTGAAAAGAACAAAGGTTTATTTTGACCTGTAATTTGCCACTTTCAGTCCACGGTAGATATAGGCAGGTTGACATAGTTTTGGGGGGGGGGGCAGGTGGTGACCAGTATGTTGGGACAGAGAGCACAGGGCTTTTACCTCAGGGGCAGATGTGAAAGACTGGGAGTAAGAAATCAGTATTTTAAATAGCATCCTCATTGAGAACATACCTCGGTGACTAAATTGTCACTTCAGGAAAGTCCCACTCCTCCCCACAGCACTGAGTTGGGGCCTCCCTTAGTGGACAGACCACTGGGGACAATCATTCCAGCAACAACTATCATTAGCCTCTTAATTTTGAACTGTTATGTAAATGTTCCACAATGATAGCAGGTTTAGTCCGTTAATGTCATGGTGGGAAGCATGGTGGCACCCAGGCCAACATGGTACAGGAGAGGTAGCTGAGAGTTCTACATCTGATCAGCAGGCAGCAGGAAGAGAGAGACACTGGGCCTGGCTTGAGCATTTGAAACCTCAGAGGCCACCCCCAGTGACACATTTCTTCTATCAAGACCACACCTCCTAATCTCTGTCAAGTAGTAACACTTCCTGATGGCCAAGTGTTCAAATCTGTGAGCCTATGGAGGCATATTTATCCAAATCACCACAACAGGCTGGCCCGAGTCATCTGTACCACCACTTTAGTCCATTTTGGCTAGAGGTGCCTCTGTTAAAAATGCGATCTTGTTTGGGGCTGGAGAGATGGCTTAGTGGCCAAGATCACTGGCTGATCTTCCATAGAGCACAGATTCAGTTCCTAGGATCCACATAGTGGCTCACAACCATCTGTAACTTCAGTTCCAGAGATTCTGATGCCCTCTTCTGGTCTCTGTGGGAACTAGGCATGCACACGGTGCATAGACATACATGCAAGCAAAAACACTCATACATACAAAAATAAATCTTTAAAACATGACACTTTCCTAACTATGCCTGGAGGAACCAGCTAGCAAAGCACAAAGTGACAAATGTCCGACTTTGCCTGCTTGGCTTTGGGCCTCGGCTCTGTCACCTAACACCTCAGCTTACCCAGCTTCTCCTGAAAAAGAAAATGGAGACAATAACAGCACCTGTTTCATAGGATTGTGTGTGGGTTAAAAGAATTAATTTGTGCAAAGCATTCGGAACCATGTCTGACATGTAATAAATGCTCAAAAAATGTAACCTAGTGTAGAAAATTATACCAACGTGTTTTACACCACAAGGGGCCACACTGGACATCTATTCCTTGGTGCGGTAAATGGGTGTGCATTCTGGGACAGCCACGGAGATAATCGTGCTGGCTTTTTCTCCGTTCCATTAACGCAAGGGACCACATTAATAGCGATTTAAAGCTTCAGTCATCCTTATGGTGTGAAACCACCTTGATTCATTGCTGTTTATCTGTGGCTAATTTGCAAATATTTTATGTAGGACTCTACACATCTACTCACAGGTGATATGGACCCACAGTTTTATTTCCCTTTGCTGTGCTTGTCTAGTCTGGGTACGAGTTTGATACTAGCTTCATAAAACCCAGAGCTCTTCATCTTTTTCTATGTCCTGCAGCATTTGGTTTGAATCGGATAGTTTCCGATCTGTGAATGCTTAGTAGAATTTTCCAAGAGGTTTTTATTTATTTTTATATAGTTATGATTTATACTTCTCCCAACATCATCATATTCAGTCTAAATCTATGTTTATTGGCACACTATTGCGTAAGGAATTCTCTTTTAAGGCGGCCACAGCAAATGCCTCCTTCCAATAGCTTACCTTTCATTCTTGATTAGACCCAGCCAGTTTATGCTCTTTACTAATCTTCTCAGTGACTTAGCTCTGTTATTGATTAAAGCTTCTGAAAGGCTGTTGCACAGACCAGGGAGACTGTTGAGTGGCAGAGTGCTTGCCTAGCATCCACGAGGCTCTGAGTTCAATTCCTACCACTGCAAGAAAAAACTTTCGAGATTTTCTTAGTGCCTATTCATTAAGCCTTTCTGCTTTGTTTGAATCGTTTTTTCTTTTCCAGATTCTTAGTTACAATATTGATAATTTTTAATGAAATATTCTTGAGGCCATACATTTTCTTAAGATTTATTTATGTGGAGGATCTCATTTGTAATCCTAACACTTGCAAAGGTGAAAGCAGGGGCGTCTGGAATTCAAGGTCATCCTCAGCCACATAGTGAGTGGGAGGCTAGCCTGGTCTACATGAGACCTTGTATCTAAGAACCAAAAAATAAAGGAAGTGACGGAGGAGGATGTCAGTGAGGATTCAATTCATTGTTTTGAGGAGGACAACCAGGCAGAGAGGTAACTGGAGAGCTCATGGGTCACTTCTGGTGAGATTGAAGATGCATGTTTCCTTTAGCCCCATGATTCCACCTGTACATATGGAACTATAAAAGGCCCATGAAGGCAAACTGTGTCAGAAATACCAACAGGAAAATGACCCTGGCAGAAGTAGGAAAAGACAAGTTCTCCTGAGTAAATTGGGAGCATGGGGACCATGGGAGAGGAAGGAAAGGGAGTGGAGAGAAATATATAGTTCAATAAAAAACAATAAAATGATGATGTAAGTGACAGGACAATCCCATACAAGTTCAGAATTATGAATAATAAGAGGGTTATTTATTTAAGGGATACCTTACAGATCACTGTCCTAGATAATAGTCCTCTATGTGAACAGGAACAGAGTCTAGCAGCTGAAAGTGGGAGCCAGAAGCAAGAGAGCGAGCACATTTACAGCTGCTTTTATAGTATAAGAGAGCACACCCAAGTGGGCTGGTGTCTTAAAGGCTGAAGGAGCAGAATGTGCTCCCACAGTAATAAAAAGAAAAGAAAAAAAATGGCCTTGGCAGAGGCTATCTTCCTGGGGGACAGTCTCTGGTGTAGACATCGTATGCAGGAGTTTTTTGTGTACTTCTTGGAACAATACCTGTGTGAGAGATAGGGAAGTCAGGTTGGCCAAGAGAGAGGCTGGGCAATAGAGTGATTGTCCAGAAGGCCTAGGCCCTTCTCCTGTGGGTTCAAACCTGGGATATCTTAAGTGGAGGCACAGAGGTTGGGTATTCGTGTTCTTCTTAAGCTGGCCTTTTCGGAGCTTTTGTGGGAAGGGGTGAGTTCATAGGTGAGCAGCTCCCTTTGGCTGAGGGAATGTGTAGCACGATTTCTAATTGGTCTTAACAATAAAAACCTGGAGTCAGATATTGGGGGGTGATCAGAGAAGCAGAGCTGTAGAGCCCACAGGTTTACCCCTCCGCCCATGGCTCATATTGAGGATAGCTTGCAGTTTCTGGCAAAACATCTCCAGCAAAACATCCTGTTTGTTCCTGTGCTCCTTCTGCCCCTCTGGTGGTTAGCTACAGGGCTGCTGTTTACTCTGTCTTGGGCCTTGTAATTTCCCACCTACCTAGGGGGATTTCCATTGTGCAGCAGTTAGGTATATAGGGTTTTTTTTCTAAGCTTGAATAAACGGCATTTGGCATTCTGTCTTCACAGATGCCCCATGTCTCTTTTGTGTTTCTTAATCTCCAGGCCTTTGCCTGGCTCACGAACCATCCAGTATCACAGACGTTACAGTTGGAAGCCACCAGCAAGATCGGGAAGTAGATCTTAGAGAGCTGAGAGATCGCCCTCAGAAGGCTGGCCAGCAGGTAGATATTGATGGTGAGGGTGAATTGAAGATGGGTACTAGTAATTCTGTTCCAGTATTGATGGGCCAATTGATAGTTCTTTTAGAGAAGCAAGACACCGCTATTAAAACTAAGACAGCACAGAGTTAATTAAGACAGTTTTCTTTTGTGTATAGGCCCAAAAGTGGTATTGCTGAGTCTTAAGGTAGTTTATTGCCTAATTTTCTGAGAAAGTTTAGTCCCTGGTTTCTACAAGCAGGGGGCTTTAATATTCCTGACTGGGAGCAGGTCTTCAAAATGCGTTAAAAGAGCAAGGGACAGAAGAATTTCCTATAGCAACATTTTCAAACCTTTGAGGAAATTCAGGATGAAGAATCCGTGAAGTCTATTAAGAACTTTGAGCAGAGGGAAGTCAAAAGTACTAAAAGGGATATAGAAGAGGAAGAAGAGACTTTAGAAAGAGAGATTGTGCTTCTAAAAAAGAAGTTGGAAGAGGAAAGGAAGAAAGCAGACAGAGATGTCTCCATGAGACCTCCACGGCAGAATCCATTCCTTGCCACTTCAAATCCTTTTGCTGCTGCCTCTGCCCCATTGACTTAGAGGCAGAAATCAGAGAGATCCAACGTAAACTAAATGATCTAAGTAGATAAAGGCAAATTTATCCTGTCGTGGAGGTTATTGATTGGCAAGGACAGCGGATCAGGCAGCATAATTCTTTGGCCTTAACGACATTAAACAACCAAAAGAAGCAGTTATGGCCTATGGGACTCATGCCCCCTTCACTGTGGGTTTAATGGATTCCTTTGTGGAACTCAACCTTATTCCCAGTGACTGGATGCAGCTTTGCAGAGCTTGTCTTTCAGGAGGAGATTGTTATGGAGAGGTGACCACACTGCATAACCTTGACATGTTAACTGGTGCAGGGCAGTATGCAGGCTTAGCAACACAGATCACTTATGACCCCACTGTTTATGCTCAGATAGCTACCACGGCCTTAAAGTGTGGAAAGTTCTACCTAATAAAGGAGCAGGGGAACAGCTGTCTAAGGTTCTTCAAGGATCCTCAGAACCTTATCCTGAGTTTGCTGACTGCCTGTTACAGCTGGGGGGTTGCATTTTGGGAGATGTGGACACAGCTATGCCTGTCATAAAGCAATGGCCTATGAAAATGCTGACAAATACTGTCAGGAGGCTGTATACCCCCATAGAAATAGAAGTTTAAATGAGTATATCTGGTTATGCAAGGACATTGATGCCACTCATGTGATGGGACAAGTAATTGCTTCTGCCTTTAGGGGGAGTTGAGGTGGAGCTAGACCAAAGGCTTGTTTTCAGTGTGGGCAACCGGGACATTTCATAAGGAATTGCTCTGTGGGTAAAGGATCAGGTAGTCAGCCCAGGGGAAATACAGGGGTTTGCCAGAAATGTCAAAAGAGGGCCCATTGGGCTAATGAGTGCTGCTCTAAAACTGACATTCAAATGAAATCCCCTTCCTGTGTAGGGAAATGGGAGGAGGGGCCTGCCTGGGGCCCCCAAAATTCAAGTGTAAGGGATGATGAGCGGCTCGGCTGTTTCCATCAGATTCATTCCTCAAAGAAATGCCTCACTGTCCATGACCTTGTCCAAGCACCCCAGGAAGTACAGGACTGGACCTCTGTACCTCTGCCCAGGCAGTATTGACGCCACAGATGGATGTGCAGGCTTTGGGGACTGGAGTATATGGACCTATTTCAGAGGGGTCGGTAGGTATAGTCTTGGGAAGAAGTAGTTCAGCACTTACAGGAATTAAAATTTTACCAGGAATTATAGACTGTGATTATACTGGGGAAATTAGAATTATGACTGAAGCTGGTATGGGAGTCCTTGTCTTCCCTCAAGGAGCAAGAATAGCTCAACTAGTGCTTTACACATGTTTTGCTCTACGAATCTATTCTTTAAACAAGAACAAGGGGACAGGGGTTTGGCTCCACGGGATTCCCTGGCACTTTTTGGGTTTCTAGTCTAGAGAACCACTCCACACTTTACCTTAACAATTAATGGGAAAAAGTTCCAAGGTCTTCCAGGTACAGGGGCTGATTCTTCTGTGATTGCTAAAAAACAAAACAAAACAAAAACAAACTAACAAACAAACAAACAAAAAAAAAAAACACTGGCCTGTGACCTGGCCTCTACAGCCAGCCTCTATGACATTACAGGGGTTAGGAATGTCCAGTTCTCCAGAGTGCAGCACCAAATATTTAGATTGGAAGGATGAAGAAGGCCATAAGGACATTTTTAGACCATTTGTCCTGGAACACCTTTCTCTCAGTTTGTGGGGAAGAGATATTTTGCAGCTATGAGAGCAGTTCTGACCACTGAACCTGTGCAGTGCATGTTAACAGACCAGGGCTTTATCCCTGGGCAGTGGTTGGGCCAAAATCTACAGGGAGACCCACAAATTTTAGTGGACAAGAAAATAATACAACAGTCACCCGGACAGTGTGCAGAGTTGGCATGCTAAATCTGTTCATGTGGCTGAATCAGTCGCTGTACAAATAGCCCAAGAGACGTAGGGCATCTGTGGGCTCATACTAACCTCCCTGGTCCCTTGAGTGAGGGGAATACATTGCCAATCAGCTTAGTCGCCAAATTTGTGAAGTTAGTCAAGAATCTTATGAAGCTGCAGAAAAGGCTTATAATCGTTTTCACCTCAATGCTGAGTCTTTAAGATTTTATTTTAAAATATCTTGAGAGCAGGCCACTGATATTGTTAAAAAATGCTCTCTGTGCACGGAACTTTTAGCTGTTCCCCATTTGGGAGTTAATCCTCGTAGGCCTGCCCCTAATCACATATGTAAATGGATGTTACCCATGTTTCTTCTTTTGGGCGTATGCAGTATGTTCACGTAACCGTGGATACTTATTCTCATCTTAATTTTGCCTCAGCCCATGCAGGAGAAAAATTATGGGATGTTAAAAGTCACTGTCTCCATGCTTTCACCTACATGGGAGTTCCAAAAATTGTAAAAACTGACAACAGGCCAGCTTACACCAGCATTGACTTTGCTAAATTTTGCTCAGACTTCTCTATTTCTCATAAAACGGGATACCTTATAATCCTCAAAGACAGACTACAGTGGAGTGCTCAGAGCCTATTTGCATAAAACCCCCAAAGATCATTTATATTTTATTTTATGCATTTTAAATTTTTTGACTGTTGATGCTCAACCTTGAATGGCTGCTGACCGGCATTGGCGGCCAGTCTCTTCCGAGATGCCTCATGTCAAATGGAAGAATCTAGCAGGTGGCACTTGGTGTGATCCAGAGCGCATACTGATGTGGGGGAGGGGACAGTTTGTGTTTTCCCGCAGGATGCTGACAGTCGAGTATGGGTACCCGACCAGCTGGTGTGTGCTGTGGGAGCCTGAGGACAGGACAGGGCCAAGAGATCGGATGGACAGTGGTGAAGAATTCTCTGTCTCTGATGCTGGTGGGAGTGGACAGCCCTGTGTGGCCCTATTTCTTATCTACCAATTTTAGCACAGGTAAAACCCCTGTGCCTTTAGGTACCACTCAAAAGATTATCACAGGGATTTGGAAAATTCCTCAGTTGTAGGTCTCAAGACTGTATATTTCTGTTAGCAGAATTCACCCAGCTCCAGTCAGTCGCTGCTGGCCTGGGCTTTTGAGTTATGACTGGAGTCTTTCCATACTTCGGGCCGAGTGCATTACTGCCTCCCCCTGGACTCTTAATTCCCAGTCAGCAAAAAATTGTACTTTCTGGGCAGGACTTTGTGTCACCACCCCTTTCTTTTTTGTTGTTTTTGATCATCCTGCTAATATTTCTGGAGTTTTAAAATGTTCCTAAGCAGGTTTGTCAACTGAAGAGTTGCTGGGGTTCTGAGGAGCTGGCTGTGGTGGTCTGAGTGCCGAGAATCCTCAAGTGGTGACCATTGCTGTGGCTGCCACAGCGGCTACGGCTGCTGGAGTTGCCATTAGTCAGCCAGTTGCTACTGCTAGCACAGTGGATACCTTATCAGGGCAGGTTGCAAATGCCTTGGCCACTCAAAATGATATTAATAGCTATATTCACAAAGGAATATTGCAGTTACATTTGCAATTGGTTTTGGTTCAAGACCACTGCTAAGGTTACAACTTAACAGACACAGAGAAAATGCTTAATGCTGCTATTCACGGACCCTGGAGTGCACAATTTACAAATTGGCTCATGCGATTACTCTAGTTAACAATACCAGGGTTCCTCCCACCAGTGCTGAGACCTTACTTAAAGGGCTCCAATTTGCGGCAAGGATTGGGCAGGCACAGTCTCCTAAGGAGTGCTTATATGTGCTGGAGCATCATCTTCATGTTTTCATGGCACCAGAACCAGAGGCAAGCTCAGGTCAGTTTCGCCACTCGGCAAGTCCTCTTAGCTATTGTCATGGAGGATCCTTCAGTGCAAATCGGACTGAACATGGTGAAGGGTGACTAGTGAGCCAAGGACGGTAAAGGTCTTTGGGGGGCTGCCCCAACCTAAGACAGGAAATGCGTTTTGACCTGGACGCTTTCCCATGATGGGTAAGGAGTGTTGCCTGACGTCTAATGCCACCTAAGACAGGTCTAGTCATGTAATTTATAAAAAAGGGGGACCTGCAGGGTCCACAGGTCTACCCTTTCTCCTGGGGCTCATATTGAGGATAGCTTGCAGTTTCTGGCACAACATCTCCAGCAGAACATCCTGTTTGTTCCTGTGCTCCCTCTGTCCTCCCCCACCTGGCAGTTAGCTATAGGGCTGTCCATTTTGGGCCTGGTAATTTCCACCTGCCTGGGGGATTTCCACTGTGCAGCAGTTAGGTATATAAGGTTTTTCTAAGCTTGAATAAATGGCATTTGGCATTCTCTCTTCACGAATGACCCACATCTCTAGTGTGTCCTTAATCTCCAGGCCCTTGCCTGGCTCATGAACCATCCCTTAGCTCAGGCATTACACAGAGCAGCCAGTCACTAGTCCTTACCTCCATGAAATCCTCAGACCAAATGGGGCATCCTGTCTCTTTAAGTCCTCAGACTGAATCCTGAGCTCCTGTCTCCTCCTGTTTTATATTCCTCTCTCTGCCCAGCCACATCCCTTCCTATCTCCACCTCCCTTCTTCCTCCCAAGTACTGGGATTAAAGGTATGAGCCACCACCACCTAGCTCTGTTTCTCTTTGAGACTGGGTCAGTCTAGTGTAGCTCTGGGTGTCCTTGAATTCACAGAGCCCTCTGCCTCTGCCTCCCGAGTGCTGGGATTAAAGGTGTGTGCCTCCACTGCCTGGCCTTGATGGCCATACTGTTTCTCAGGTAAGCTTTATTTGTTATGTAACGAAGAAAATACCACCACAGAAATGTCTAAACCCAGCTTCTATACTGTGTCAGGGTCTCGTTACCACATGAGAGAAATTGGTCAAGTTGAACCTTTTCTGGACACATCTGGACTAAAAACTAAGTCAGACTCAAATACTTAACAAATCCCAGATATTTTGGGGCCGTGTTCACCTGTGTTGCCTGGGACAGCTTCTCTGCAGCCTGGCCTCTGAAAACACAGCATATGTACTCTGAAGGGAGCATGCTCTTGGACCACGCAATACCAGCGACCGCTGCCTGAAATGGCCCCTTTCACAGGACCTCTGCTCGGGGGAGAACTCTCTGTGTTCCTGTACCAAGGGCAGTGCTGTGTCTTATAGACTTACACTGTCTCTGAGATACCAAGGATGAAGGTGAGCACATACGCAACAGGGCAGCAGAGGGAGTCTCTGATGGGCAGGCCATTGCTCTTGTATAAAAGATGCCAGTCAGTCATGAAAATAAACGACCGTGCATCCTGTCTACGGCGTGGAGAACACTGTAGTCCCCGTCTCTGGCCTCCATCTTTGGAGGCCCTGCTTATTTAATAGAAAGCAAGTCCAGGAGCCTTAAGAAAATGAGTACAAATCTTTCTTTTCTTTTTGTTTTGCTTCTTTCAGACTTTTATTTCCACTTCGAGTGCACAGGCATGAGAACCCCCCCCCCCCACACACACACACACTGATGGCCTCTGGGCAGATGTTCCTAGAGTCTGTTGATTCCAGGGCTGGATGAGGAAGTGGAGACACTGGGAACTGATTAGGGAGCGTAAGGGAAGAATCAATTCAAATTACACCAACTGAGTTGGGATTCCATGACCAAGCAATGTGGAAACAAAATGGCTGGTCAGTGTTCATCTCCAGTGGAGACGTTATCCAATAGTCCCCCTTCTGGGAATAGCGCCACAAACAATTACAGAAAATTGACTTTATACCTGAATTCCCAAATGAAAGGGAAAAGTTCCAGGCACCTGAATTCTCAAATGAGCACCAAAATATTCAGATGTAATGGCCCGGAACAATGCACCAGCAAATTGTGCTCTTTGAAGCAGGCTATCAACATATGTGGAAGTGTTGGGGCAAGAGGGAACCGCGGGGCTACGGATCTGGCTGGGGTTAATCAGGAAGGCTTGCTGACTCTGGATTTTACTTGCTTTTTATGCAAATGAAGACACATGTTGGGGTTGCAGATGGGGGTAAATTCCAGGTGCTGAGTTCCGCTCCCTCCACCAGTGGCTTTAGGCTTCCCCGTCCCCATTCGCCTGAAATCCCTTGTTCTGCCCACCCATAGATTCCTTGAAGGGAGACCATGCTCTAAGCTTTCTCTGCTGCTCTCTGAGTTGGTAGACAAAACCACTTGATGCCTTCATTTTTAAAGAAGTTTTTATTAGCACTTATTGATTATGTATAGTGATATAATGGGTTTCATGATGACATTTGCATGTGTAATGTATCTTGGTCTTGTTTATGCCCCATTGCCGCCTGTTCACTGACTCCTGCTGATGCCCCTGCTTTTCTCAATTACATTCCCTTCTATGAGTTGATGGCTCCATTTGTAAAGTGTTTGCTATGTCAACGTGAGGACCTGAGCCTGGATTCCCAGCACTTGGATGCAGCAATGGGCACAGCAGCAGATCCCAGGCCACTGGATGAGAGGCAGGAGAATTTCTGGAGCGCTTGCCAATCAGCCAGTATAATCCGGGAGCACCAGGACCAGGGGGCTCTGTGCTGGCTAGTTTGTGTCAGTTTGACATGAGCTAGAGTGGTTTAAGAAGAGGGAAATGCAGTTGAGAAACCACCCCCTTCAGATTGGCCTGTTGTCAAGCCAGTGGTAAATGTTCTTGATTCTTTCTTTCTTTCTTTCTTTCTTTCTTTCTTTCTTTCTTTCTTTCTTTCTTTCTTTCTTTCTTTCTTTCTTTCTTTCTTTCTTTAAGATTTCTGCCTCCTCCCCGCTACCGCCTCCCATTTCCCTCCCCCAATCAACTCCCCCTCCCTCATCAGCCCTAAGGCCAGTCAGGGTTCCCTGCCCTGTGGGGAGTCCAAGGACCTCCCACCTCCTTCCAGGTCTAGTAAGGTGAGCATCCAAACAGCCTAGGCTCCCACAAAGCCAGTACGTGCAGTAGGATCATAAACCCATTGCCATTGTTCTTGAGATCTCAGTAGTCCTCATTGTCTGCTATGTTCAGCAAGTCCGGTTTTATCCCAGGCTTTTTCAGACCCAGGCCAGCTGGCCTTGGTGAGTTCCCGATAGAACATCCCCATTGTCTCAGTGTGTGGGTGCACCCCTCGCGGTCCTGAGTTCCTTGCTTGTGCTCTCTCTCCTTCTCCTGATTTGGACCTTGGGATTTCGGTCCAGTGCTGCAATGTGGGACTCTGTCTCTGTCTCCTTTCATCGCCTGATGAAGGTTAATATCCAGGAGGATGACTATATGTTTTTCTTTGGGTTCACCTTCTTATTTAGCTTCTCTAGGATCACGAATTATAGGCTCAATGTCCTTTATTTATGGCTAGAAACCAATTATGAGTGAGTACATCCCTTGTTCCTCTTTTTGGGTCTGGCTTACCTCACTTAGGATAGTGTTTTCTATTTCTGTCCATTTGCATTAAAATTCAAGAAGTCCTTGTTTTTTACTGCTGAGTAGTACTCTAATATGTATACATTCCATACTTTCTTTGATTATTGATGTGGGAGGGCTCAGCTCACTGTGGGTGCTGCCATCCCTGGGCTGGTGGTCTCAGGTTCTGTAAGAAAGCAGACTGAACAAGACATAAGAAGCAAGCTGGGAAGCAGCACCCTTCCACGGTCTCCACATCAGTTTCTGCCTTTAGGCTCCTGCCCTGTTGAGTTCCTGCCCTGGTTTCCTTCAGTGATGGATTGCTACTTCAAAGTGTAAATCATTCCCTCCCCATGTCTATGGTGTCTATCACAGCAATAAAAACCCCTACTAAGACCCTGTTGTAAATAATAAGGTAGGGGGTGATAGAGGAAAATGCCCAACACTAATCCCTGGTCTCCACACACACAAATTTAGGGACAAATCCACTCAGGGCCTCTGTCTAAAGTTCCAACAGAGCAGTTTCCCAAGAATAGAAGTCAGTTTGGGGCGATAGATCAACACACCCAGTGCGTTGTGCACCAGACGCCCCTGGTGTCTCAGCGGACATAGGATCTGGAAGCAAACCTCTTATTCTGCTTACAGTGGTTGAATAGCAGAAGTCCCTCCTGCATCTCCCCTCAGCTGCTCCTGTCTGCCTCTTGCTGGCTATGAGTCAGCTCCACATATCTTCGTGCTTCTGTGAACTGGCCTCAGTGTCTTCACCTGGGGCCTTTGCATGTTTGCTTCCTGCTGAGTCAGTGGGGAGCCTCTCATATCTCTCCACGGCCAACTCTTCTTATAATGACCGGCTTTTCCTGCACAGGAGATACAAGCTCATAAGAGCCTGACTTTTCAATGTCACAAACTCAGAATACATCCCTGCTCTTAGACTCTTACCACCTTGGGAAATAATATGTGACCACTGAAGCATTTGACCCATGGAGAGGAGCCCAGAACATCCTCTCCTTGCCATCCAGTCAGTGAGCAGGCTCTCCCTCTCCCTTCATACCCCACCCCCAATTTCGGAGGCAGATAGATATGAACTTACAGCTTCCGGCCTCCTTGTGAGTTGGTAGTTTGGTAAAGCTCTTCCTTTTGACAAAACCCTATGTGGTACTATCTTCAGAGAGCTTTTACTCGGGACCCCTTCCTAAAACACACTCTCCTATGTGATTTCCTCTTATCATGCTCTCTTTTTGTATCAATCTCTCTGAACCCATTATGAGGTGGAAAGGTCCTGGATTATTTAAAAAAATTCTTTGTATCTGTTTATTATGAGAACAATGTATTTCATTGTCCTATTTTAATACAGGCATATAATGTTTTGATCATGTTCCATCCCCCCATTCTTTCAAATCATCCTCCCTCACCTTCCTAAGCCCCACACTCTTCTCTAAATAGTTTCCTTCCACCCCCATTTCTCTCCTTAACCACAGATCCATATGGAAGAGAAACACGTGACGTTGCCTTTCTGGGTCTGGCTTATTTCAGCCAACACAATGATCTCGCCTTCTTTCCATGTCCCTGCAATGACATAATTTCATTCACTGTGGAGGAATGGTACTGTGGCTCCGCCATGTTTTCCTTATCCAGCCTTCCATTGGGTGTTCCTAGGTTGACTCCATAGCTAAGGCAGCATAACAGAGGTGTGGCAGACAGGAGTGTCTGCGTGTATCTGTAGTGTACTTGCTTTGACTCCTTGAAGTACATATGGAGGGTGGTGTAGCAGGTCATGTCCCTTTTTTTTTTTTTAGGAATTGCCATACTGACTTATGTAGATGGTGAACTAATTTACCATCCCACCAGCGGTGCACAGGCAATTCTTTTCCCATGGTTCATAGCTAGCCTTTGCTAGGTCTTGTTTTATTGGTGACTGCTGTTCAGACAGCACAGACAGATAGAATCTCAGTGTGGTTTTGAATTTCATTTTCCCAATGGCTAAATTTTTTTTCATACATTTATGGCACATTTGTAAATATTTATTTGAAAAGCGTCTGTTCATTTTTCCATGTATTGATTGGTTTATCCTTTTGATGCTTGATTTCCAAGTTGCTTCTCTGTTCTGGGTGTTAGCTCTCTTCCAGATGAAGAGCAAGCGGTAAAGATTCCCCCATTGCAGGCTTCCTTTTCGGGTCTGTTTGCTGTTTTCTTTGCTGGACAGAAACTTTTGGATTAGAAGTAGTTACATTCTTACTTCTGGCCATCACCGTTGATGACCTGAGCCCTGTTTAGGAGTGATAGCCTATGTGTGTGGATTGAAGTGTTTTTCTGCTGTAGTTTCAGATTTAGGGCTTACAGGAAGGCCTTTGTTCCTTCTGAGGGGGAGAGATGAGGGTCTAACTCCATTTTTCCACACACGGCTAACTCACTTTCTCAGAACTGTTTGTGACGATGTTGTCAGCTTTCCAGTGTATCTCTTTTGGCACCTTTGTGAAGAATCAGAAGATTATAGCTATGTGGTTTATTTTAGGACTCCAGTCTATGGTCTGTGTGTCTGGTTCTTTGCAGGTTGCCTGATTTTGTTGTCACTATGACTCTGTGGTATAACTTGAAACTGGATATTAAAATACTCCAGTGTTGTTCTTTTGGCTTGCAATTTCTTTGGCTATTGTGGTCTTTGTGCATCCATATGAATAATAAGATTCTTTATATTTCTGTGATCAATATCATTGTAATTATTGAAGGGATTGTGTTTAGTGTGTGGATCACTTTTGGTAACACAGCTGCTTTTACAGTATTAATTCCACCAGCCCTGACCATGGAGGCTTTCCCATGTCTGGGGGTTGTTTCAGTTTCTTTCTGAAGTGTGTTAATTCATTGCAGAATTCCTTCCCACCCATGGTTAGGCTTAGTCTTAGATATTTAATTTTATTTTATTGAGCTTGTGATTAATGGGATTCTCTTTGTTTTTCGTTATATGTGGCAGTTTCTGAGACCACCATAGCCAGCAGAATGACTATCTGCAGGAGGCAAGAAGGCAGTTCTGAGGCTGGGCGGTGGTGGTGCACACCTTTAATCCCAGCACTCAGGAGGCAGAGGCAGGAGGATCTTTGTGAGTTCGAGCCAGCCTGGTCTACAAGAGCTAGTTCCAGGACAGACACCAAAAACTACAGAGAAACCTTGTCTCGAAAATCTCGAAAATACAAAAAAACAAAACAAAACCCAAAAAACCAAAAAAAAAAAAAAACCAACCAACCAAACAAAAAAAGAAGGCAGTTCTGTTCAGCACAACTCAGCACCAAGTGTTGGTTCCAACTTTGAAATTCTAATTCTGAATAGTTTATTTTAGTCATATTTAAGCACAATTTGTAAAAAAAAATTCCCGGGGAAAATTAACTCAACAACAAAACTTAAGACGTGACTACATAGAAATTCTTTTTAAACTACTTGTGACATCTTCTATGAAGATGGATTGTATATATTGATGGAAAAACAAGCTCATGAGAAGGGTCTTGGGAAGGATCTGGCATGGTGTCAACCACATAGATAGAACAAAAAAATCACCAGGCTATTAACCACATCCATGCCCAGTCTTCTGGGTGGAAAGCAGGTATACATCTCTCTGTGTGTGAAGAGACAACCCTGAGTGTTCAGCATTTCTGGTTTTCCTAGTGCTCGTCTATGAGCACAAGGACCTCCATGCCTCCTACAGATATGTTCATTGTTAATATAAAGAAAAACCATTGATTTTTGTGCTACTAAAGAACTTATCAGTTTTAAGAGTTTTGGTGGAAGTCTGTTGGAGTTTTTAAAGCATAGGATAGTGTCTTCTGCAAATAGAGATACTTTGATTTTTTCTTTCATGTTTCATGTTTATACACTGTTTATTTCACTTTTTGCCTTATTACTCTAGCAAAGAATTCGAATACTACATTGACTAAACGGAGACAGCAGACTCCTTGTGTCAGTGTTGACTTAAGAGGAAATTCTTTTAGTTTTCCCCATTCACTGTAGCGCTAACTGTAGGTTTGTTGTGTATCTGAGGACTAGACTGAGATGTAATCCTTCAAGATGTATTTTCTTCAGTGCTGTTGTAATGCAAAGATGTTGATTTGCAAATGCTTTCTCTGCATCTATTAAGTAGTCATGTGATTTTTGTCCTTGCTTCTATTTATGTGCTATATTACCAATGGTTTATGTATGGTGAATCTTCCTTGCATCCTTGGAATGAAGTCAACTCGACTATAGTATAATTTTTAATGTTGAAGATTTTTATATCTTTGTTTAACAATGATGCTTGCCTATACTTTCTATTTGGTTGTGTCTTGATTTGGTTTTGATATCACAGTAATAGTGGCTTTATAGGCTGATTTTGGAAGTGTTCACTCACGTCTATTTTGTTGAATAGTTTAAGGAGAATTGGTGTTAGTTTCTCTAATTATCTGATAAAATTTGACAGTCAATTTGGTCTGTTTTTTTGGGTAGATTTTGTATAGCATCAATTTTATACTTGTTATTGATAAGTTTAAATTAAAAAAATTTCATTGGTTCAATTTTGGGGATTATATATGTCTATATGTTTGTTTGTTTTCTCGAGTCTTTCTAATTCATATGAGTCTAAGCTTTCAAAATAACTCCTGATCTTATGAGTTACCTTTCTGCTGTGAGGAAGCACCGTGGTCAAAGGCAACTTAAGGAGGAGAGAGTTTGTTTTGACTTTTGGTTCTTGAGGGGCAAGAGTCCATCATGACAGGGAGGCAAGGTGACAAGTGTCAGTTATGGAGGCAAGAGCAGGAATCTGGGATGTCACATCTTTAACTGCAGACAAGAAGCAGAGAGAGTGACCTGGAAGCAGGGCAAGGCTATATTTTCTCAAAGTCATCCCCCTCCCAAAGTGATGTGCTTTCTCCAGTGTGACTGCACCTCCCAAACCTCCCCAGCAACTGGGGACCTAGTGTTCAAACGTCTGAATCTATGGGGACATTTCTCATGCAAATCACCACACTAATGGTCCTCTGTTGTCCTCTTTTTATATTATTCTAGTATTTCTGTTTCTTTTTCCATTCTCTTGGATTGTTTGGCTAATTGATCTTTTCAAGGAATCAACTATTTTCTCACCGATCCTTTGTATTGTTTGTTCTCTGATCTCGCATTTATTTACATTTGTTTGTTTGTTTCATATATGGGTATGCATAAGCCATGGAATCCCTGTGGAGATCGGAGGACAACTTGCTGAAGTACGTCCTCTCCTGTCCCCATGTGTATCCTGGGGATCAAACTGAGGTCATCAAGCTTGAAGGCCAATCGATGTCTTGACCTGCCGAGCCATCTCCCTGGCTCTCTACTGATCTTTTGTGCTCTATTTCATTAGCTTCAGCTCTGATCTTTTCTCACTCTGTTTTGCAGTTTGACTTGTCCTTTTTCTAACGCTTTCAGGTGCATCATCGGGTTATTTATCTTATCTTTGAATTTTTAATGCATGTGTTCATAACTGAAAACTTCCCTCTATCCCACCAATTTTATGCTGTATTTCCATTTTCATCTGCTTCTAGGCACTTTTAAACTTCTTCTTTAGCTTCTATCTTGATGATTGATTGTTAAAATGTGTAATGTGCAGGGGCTGAGAGATGGCTTAGTGGTAAAGAGCAGTGGAATCTTTTCCAGAGATCCTGAGTTCGATTCCCAATCCCCACATGGTGGCTCACAGCCTTCTATAACTGTGGTCCCATGGAATCCCATGCCCTCTGTGGTGTGCTAGACATACATGTACACAAAACAGTCATACAATAAGATAAATAAATCTTTCAAAAATACATAAAATGTGTATTGTTCAAGTTCTATGTTTCTAGCTTATTTTGTTATTAAACTCTTATTTCATTCCAGTTCTTATATGATGTGATATAAGAAAGCATCTCTCATTATGCATTTTCTTTATGAACTAAAATATGGGGCCTGGAGGGATGGCTCAGCCGTTAACGGCTAGGCTCACAACCAAAAATATAAAATATGGTTTATTTTGGGGTAAATCCATGAGCTCCCCCAAATATGTATATTCTACAGATGTTGGATAGAATAGTTTATTAATGACAGATGGTGTCTGTAAAGTTCATTTGAACTATAGTGTAATTTAACTCTAAAAAAATTATTTTTAATTCTTTTGGTACAGATGAGAGAGACAGAGTAGGGCATTGAAGACACCCACTGTTACTGTATTATGACCCATCTGTCCCTTTGTAGTAGAGTGTATTTCATGAGATTAAATGTGCTAATATATAATGCATGTATATTCACAACCATTATGTTTTCTTAATGCACTCTTTATCTCTTTTGACTGATTGTTTGTGTGAAGGTAACTTTATGGGATAAGTTCGCTCCTGTTTACTTTCAGATTCCATTTACTTAGGATGTAATTTTAATTTTTTCCCACTTTCTTGGTGTGTTTTGACAGTGAGGTGAGTTTCTTGTAGGCAGCAAATAGTTGGATCTTGATTCTAATTTAATCAGTCAACTATGTGTTTTAATTGGATAGATAGAGCCATTTACATTCAGGGTTGTAGTCTGAGGTCATGTACAAATTCCATCATTTTATTCTTTTTATAGTTTTTAATTCGTTTCTAATTCTGGTTTGTTTATCTGTCTAATGGGATTTATTCTTTCCTATACATTTATGGCTATATTTTTCTTCTCTGTGTGAGATTTCTTTAAGCATCTTCTGCAATTCTAGTTATATGTTCCTTTGGGTTACATACGTCTTGGAAGATGTCTTAGTTAGGGTGTCTATTGCTGTGAAGAGACACCATGGCCACAACAATTCTTTTTTTTTTTAAAATTTATTTATTTATTAAGGATTTCTGCCTCCTCCCCGCAACCGCCTCCCATTTCCCTCCCCCTCCCCCGATAAGTCACCCTCCCTCATCTGCTCGAAGAGCAATCAGGGTTCCCTGACCTGTGGGAAGCCCAAGGACCGCCCACCTCTATCCAGGTCTCCTAAGGTGAGCATCCAAACTGCCTAGGCTCCCCCAAAGCCAGTACGTGCAGTAGGATCAAAAACCCACTGCGATTGTTCCTGAGTTCTCAGTATTCCTCATTGTCCTCTATGTTCAGAAGGTCCGGATTTGTCCCATGCTTTTTCAGACCCAGGCCAGCTGGGCTTGGTGAGTTCCTGATAGAATAAGAATTGTTGTGTAAAGAAAACATTTAATTGGGGTGGCTCACTTACAGTTTCAGAGGTTCAGTCCATTATCACCATGTTGGGAAGCATGGCGGTAAGCAGGCAGATGTGTGCTGCAGAAGTAGCTGGGAGTCCTACATCTTGCAAGCAACAGGAAATGGACTGTGACAGTGAGGGAAGCTTAAGCAAGGTGCTTAAGCAAGCCTGTCTCCACAGTGACAGGCTTCCTGCAGCAAGGCTACCCTACTCCAACAAAGCCACACCTCTTAATAGTGCCACTCTCTTTGATGGTGAGGGTAGGGGGTGGGGTGCCATTCTCTTTCAAATCACAGCAGAAGGGTTCTGTTTCTCACTGGTTCTCCAAGAGTGCTGATATAACAGCTTAGTTAACAGCCATTTTCTTCCAGGGTTTGGAATTAGCTTCACCCTCGTCTCTTGGCATTTAGGGTTTCTGTTGAGGAATCTGCTGATGGTTTTGGCTTTACAGGTAACCAGTGCTTCTCTTTCACATTTGGCAATGTTAACAGTGGTTTGTCACATGGAGGCTCATTCCTGATCCTGTCTGTTTAGGGTTCTAAATACTTCCTGTGCCTAGATATCCCTGTCTTTCCTGGGGAAATTTTCTGCTCTTACTTCATTGAATACATTTTCCATGCCTTCGTTCTACATTGAAACACATTCTAGATAAAATATGTAAATGTATCTTTAATAATAACAGTTATGGTTTAATTTGAAGTGTCCGCCACAGGCCCATATACTGGTGGAGCTATCAGGTGCAATCTTTAGGGATTTTTGGAGGTAGGGAGTAGCTATAGGTCTCTGGACTCCAGACTTTGCAGGTATATTATCCCCGGCCTGGCTTCTCTGTGTAATATTCACTCTGGTTTTTTTTTTTTTTTGTCTGCCACTGTGATGTGACCTCCTTATCCTCCCATCAGTACACACAGACTGAGACAGCTTGTTACTTTGTCTTCCTCACCGTGAAACCATGAGCCAAAGTGACTCTTTTTCCTGTAAGAGCTTCTGTTAATCATTTTGCCACAGCAACAAGAAAAGCAACCAATACAGTCCTGCCCCAGAGATTCTCTGTGCTTTGTTTGCATGTCCCACATTTTCTTTGTTACCATCTTAACCCACCGGCTTTTCATGCAAGCCCTAGAATTCTATTTTCTGCTTGATCTATTCATGAGATTTTTTTTCAGCTGAAGTTTTATTTGACCTCTTGTACTTTCTATTCCCAAGATTTCTGTTTGTTGTTTTCTTATCTCTGTATTGAACTTTAAAACCATATTGTATATAGTCTCTCTTAATTAATTCATTGTTCTGTATTTTTATGGAATTTATTGGTCTTCGTCAGAATTGTTCTTTTGAAGTTTGTCCACCCCAATATCTTTAGAGTCCACTGCTGATGAATGATGAACTTTGGGGAAGTCACACTGCTAGTCTTTCTCATATTTTTATGTAGCAAGCCTTCCTCTGTCCCATCAGCCAGCTCCCAAATAACCGTATGGAAACTTCTTATTAATTATGAAAGTTCAGCCTATTAACTTGTTTTTAACTAGCTCTTATAACTTAAATCAAACCATTTATATTAATCTACATTCTGTCATATGGTGTTACCTCTCTTCCATCTTGCACCTCTTGTCTCTTCTCCATGTCTCCTGCTGTCTCTGCCTTTCTTTTTCCCAGAGTCCTCTCTGTCCCTGGAAGTCCTTCCTGACCTCTTCCTGCATAGCTATTGACCATTCAGCTCTGTATTAAACCAATCAGAAGGTGCCTTGTCAAAAACACATCTTCACAGTGTAAACAAACATTCTGCAACATTTCTGTGCTGAGAGTTACTTCTCTGTTGGGATGAACATTTCTTCCCATTTTCTGTGAGACCTTATTAGGGATTGTCTTTTTCCCAACAATGTGACCCAGGGTAATGAGGGAGTCTGCTAGGATTTTGTAGTAGTATAGATTTCTTGCTGTTTCTTTGGTGGGGACTAGTGCATTCAGACACAGTGAATGCTATATTGAAACCATAAGTCCTGCTTTCTCTGTAGGTCTCACAGTGGTGACCAGACAGATGTGCTGTACCCAGGAGACTCTCGTCCCATCAACAGAGTGTGATCTGAAAGCATTTGGGAGTTACCTCTACTGCAGTCCATCGTTAGCGTGGCGTCCATAGTATTTTAAAAATAAGTTTTCTCTCCTACTGCTGGGTGGGTAGACGGCCAGGGGTATGTCTTTAAGAGTTACATTGGAGCACACACACACCTATACATACTTAGAACCTGGTTTTGGTCTTAGAGTTTTAATCTCACTAATTCCTTAAGTAAAACATTTACTGATGTTCTAGTGGGAATGGGTTTTGTGTGGAGCAATGTGTGTCCTTAATGGGGCTGGGAAGTGAGGCTCAGCGGAGAGCAGCTATGGAACAACAGAGGTGATGTGGTTGACCTCCCAGCATTGTGCAAAGGGGTGGAGCAACAACTGTTAGTGACTCGTACAAAGGAGTAAAGTTACACACCAGTTACAAAACCAACAGCTCCCAAAGTGGCAGGAACGCCAGGGCAGAAACGACATTAACCAGAACATCTTAAAAGAGGGTTTTGGCTTTTTTTTTTTTAAATGAAGAAGAAAATGAATAATAGCAAAATAAAGCGTAGAGTATCCTAAATGTGTAAGCAGGGAAGGCTAGGGAGAAAATAGTGGAATGTGAAGGCTCGAATGACAAATAGAGAGATCCGTAGAGTAGGGGAGAGAGACGGGGGCGGGGGAAACATTTCAGAAGGACAGGAAGAGAGAGACCAAGAGAAACAAAAGAAGGTATAAAAAAAGTGAAGCTGGACCTTGTGGCCCCAGCCTGTAATCTCAGCTATGCAGGAGACTGAGGCAGGAGAATCAGGAGTTCAAGGTCCTAAAGCTCCTGCAGAGAATCTCTGTTCAGTTCCAGCACCCACAAGGCAGCTCACAACTGCCTATAATACCTGTCCCAAGGGATCCAAGTCCTCTTCTGGTCTCGGCGTATATGTGGTATACATGCATACATGCAGGAAAACAGTCATATGCATACAGTTAATTCTGTAAGAATATGTTAATATGTTAAAATATGTTTAAAAATTGCAAAGTATTGTCCTTGCTTGGGTGGTTATACAGGAAAGAGACTTGTACTTCACTCTGTGTCTTGTGTTGTGTGCTCCTTGGAGAGAGAGAGAGAGTAAGGGCCGGAATATTCCTTTTTTGTCTGTTGTTCCCCTGCAAGTCCTGGAAATGGCCTAGAATAGCAGTTGTATGGAAGCGCTTCATTCTTCTGCTGCTTAATGCCAGTCACAGGGAACCAAAGAGCTCTCACGCAGAGTTCAGGTTGAGTGGATTAGTGCATCTTTCTCCATGGGCAGGCTCAAACCAGATGCACTGGCTCCTAGGTGCCTCGCATGAAGCCCAGAGGGAGACTGAGGCTACACATTGTTCTGTGTGGAGGGGACACAGCAGATCTCGTGCTTTCCATACTAAGGTTTTCAGGAGATCAGGCCCTGCAGGTGATCTTTGTCTACCTGGCTTCATCACATCTCCTAGGTGCTGCACAAGCAGGTGACCTTATGGGAGAGCCTGGTCACCAGATCAGCTGTGTCCACTTGCTAGAGTACAACAGAAGGCTTGTGGACTGTTGAGATTCCTCCAGAGAAGGAGAGGCGAGGAGAGTACTAGACCCTCACCTAGAAGTCCAGCTGCTCTTGTCAGCCCCTTGTATGTAATCCTGCCCTAGCTGCCGAGGTTCCTGGAGGCGTTAGCTAGAATATGTAGGCTGTGAGTAGGTATGGGGCTATAATTGAGCGGTCTCCCACTATGCAGCTCTGTGGGAGTCCTAATCCATGCCGGGTGGAGGCTTTCCAACGAGGCTGCTGCTCTGGGTCACCCACAGTCCTGCCAGTAAACACCCACCATATTCTGTAACCAGGTCCCCCAATCCCATTAGCTACCTGGGGTAGACTTAGTAGAACTGAACTTTGGGACTTTTGGGGAGGGTGTATAGTTGTTTACATCCCCTAGGGAAGGGTTTCTCATGCCTTTATTCTGTGCCCCTGACCCCAACCTCAGTGCTTGACATTTTTTTTTTTTTTTGGTTTTTTTCGAGACAAGGTTTCTCTGTGGTTTTGGAGCCTGTCCTGGAATTAGCTCTTGTAGACCAGGCTGGTCTCGAACTCACAGAGATCCTCCTGCCTCTGCCTCCCTAGTGCTGGGATTACAGGCGTGCGCCACCACCGTGACATTTTTCAGTGTACCTGTGTCAGTGATATTCTGCTGGGCCACACTGGACCACAAGGAAGATGCTGGCTGGGACAACATCTCAATAATGTTGGCCTCCAAAGAGAGAGAAGTTTGCCCATGACCATGTCCCATAGCTCTGTACGACTCCCATCAGCTAAGCTCAACCTGCCTTTCCACCCGGCACTGTTCCTGTGCCAGTCACTCCACTGTGCCCTGCCATCTTTCCCTTTCTGCTGCTCTTCCCCTACGCTAACACCATCCGCTCAGTGCTGAGAGGCTGTTTCCCTTTTCCATTAGAATAGCCAGAGTGTGTGGGTCTTACCTCCTTCCTGACAGTAAACATCAGCGTGTTTCCTCAGTTGTCCTCCTCTCTGAGAAGCTGTCTTCGGTGGTTTCAGTTCTGGGCTGTGAGAAACTGGAAAGTCCTGTTTCTCTCTAATCCATGATGTGATGTTGACCCACCCAGGCTCAGTCGTGGGGACAGGTGCCCTGTGGGCAGGGATTTCCTTGTGCCACATTCTCTTTCCAGCTCCTAGGACAAAGGCTGCCTAGAGAGATGTGTGCTGTCTGTCTGACACCAATCAATCAAAGCTAAATCTACTCTGATAGGAAAGGGCTCACAGACTGGGAGGATTGCTAACAAGCCTGAAGTCACTACCGATTATCTCAAAAGTCACTGTTTGCTTTAAAAAACATGACCAATTTTAAGAACTTCGTAGTTTTTATTATAGAAAGATTCAAATGTTGTTTTATGTAGTACACCCAGCTACAAATCTCTCTCCTCCAGGGTGTTGCCTGACCCTAATCCCAGGATTTACAGGAGAGTCAGGACTAAAGAGAGCAAGCCAGATGTGGACAGGGCATGTGGAAAGGGAACATTGCTAGCCCACCTGCATGTGACCTGGAGACCCCAGAGCCAGGCCTTCTTATGGGCCTGACTAGCTTGGGCCCTGTTGCTTCATTTGCCTCTCTGGGGCCCCATCTGGAATCATAGCATCTCGCAGGAAATACTTGAATGTGTCTTCATCTCTCTTGAAACAAAAAATCACTACAAGCCTGGTGTAATCATGTACACCTTGAATTCTAGCATCTACAAGGCAGGGGCAGATAACGCTCTATGAGTTTTGAGTTTACCCTGGCCTACACTGCAAGTTCTGGGCCAGTCAGGGCTACACAGTAAGACCTTGTCTCTAAATATCAAAATAATAAAATTTAAAAATCACTTCATAACCATTATCACACTTAAGACTAAAAATTGCCTGGTACCATCAAACATCTAGTCAGTGTTTCAGTTCCCTGATGATATTATAGTACTTAGCTCTGTGGAAGGAAGGAGCCCTGTGAATCACACTTGAATGACAGGGCCCCAAGGTTGTTTTTAGTCTATGTGTTTTGCATTTATCCATCTATCTTTGGTCATTTGTTCATTTGTTCCTTCCTTTCTCTCATCCTTCCTCCCTTTCTTTTTTTCCTTGTTCTTTGTAATTTCTAGTTTAAAACAAAAACTCGGTGGAGAACATGTGAAGTTTTCCATGTTCTTGGCTTTGCAAAGGCATTGAACACATGGTGTGTGTTCATCTTCTTCACGCATGCCCTAGGAAAGAGCAGTTAGTTTAGAGACTTGATTAGATTCAGTGCTTTCCAGAGGGTGTTTGACGGCTGAGGGCTCATACATCTATGCAGAGCCACACGCTGTATGGTCCTCCTCTTGTGAGGTAAGCTAACCCTGATGATCGATGACTGCCTTGATTGGCTCTGTCTCTTACAGAATGGTGATATTCAGGTTAGGACTCTTTGTCCAGCTGTGAGCTGGAGCAGTTCTGTAAGAAGAAGCACCTCATCACCAGCTCTCAGTTCCTCTCAGTTCACACAAAGATGCTGTTCACACAAATCTTTCCCACTTATGGCCCGTTCTCAGAGTAATGAGTTGACTTCCTTCAACCCTGCAATGAGGCTGTGGTGTGATTGTTTGTTTATTTATTTAGTGTGTGTGTTGAGAAATAATGCATTTGTAATGTCTCTGGTGTGTTGTACTAGTTATTTCAGCCTTCACAGCTGGGTCCTCTCTAAGCTGGTGCCTGCATCCCATCCTTCCCTTCCCTTCCCTTCCCTTCCCTCCCCTCCCCTCCCCTCCCCTTCCCTCCCTTCCCTTCCCTTCCCTTCTTTTTTGAGAATTAAAATTTTCTTTGGCTTTGTTGGTTTGAAATATTTATTTAGAGAATTTCATATATGAGTAATGTATCTACATCACCATCCCCCATTCTTCCCTTGTACTCTGCTCTGTTCTCTAAAGTTCATGGCCTCTGTCCCTTTTATCCTTTTATTATTATTATCATCATCATCATCACACACACACACACACACACACACACACGCACGTATTTATCTATCTATCTAACATGTATATATAACATCATATATAAATACAGATTGCTAAGTTATTTAGTGTTACTTATACATATATGTTTTTACAGTTGACGTCTTGGTTTTGGATAACCAATTAGAGGGCCCATCCCCAGGAAATACTGATTTTCAGTGGTTATTTATTGCCTGTACCTCTTCATTTAGGGGTGGGCCTTGTAAGATTTTGCTTATCCCTGTTGGCACGGCAACTGGGATTGTTGTCCAGGCCTTGATTGGGCAGCATGTTGGGTGCAGCCTTCCTGTCCTATGTAGAAGACCCTCCCCAATGGCAGATATCCTGGGCCTCTGGCTCTTAGAATCTTTCTGTCCCCTCTTCCCCAGTATCCCCGAGCCTTGGTGCTGTGGTTGTGCTGTAGATGCATAGACTAGGGATACACACTTAGGTAGTTGTTCTCTGCTTTTGACTGGTTGTGGCCTTCTGTGTGGTCTCACTCTGTCACAGAGAGATGTTTCTTTCATAGGGAGTGAGAGCTACACGTATCCATCTGTGGGGTTAAGGAGAGGTTTAAGAACCCCCATGTTCTTTTAATGAGGCTGTGCCTAGGTTTTTCTGTTGCCTGGTCTGATCTTATTTTCCGGAAACGCTGGGGGTTGGTTTTGGCCTTGTATGCACCCGTGTGTACAAGGTCAGTGCTGGACGGCTTAGTCTTGCCCTTCGTAGGCTCGTCTTCTACCTTCTAGGTCCAAGACCTAGAAGTGGCCATTTTTACCTAAGTACTCTCCTTTCTTCTACTGGGAAATTATATTTAGATACCAATATATAAGCATAAGATTGTCTGCTCTTATTGTCAGTGTGTTGATCTGTTAGAGGCAGGAAGGTGATGATGGCCGGTCGTCTGAGATGGAGCAATCGGGAGTGAAGTCACTCAGGACTGCGCTTAGCAGATGGAGAAATGAGGGCTGGAAAGAACTACTCTGAGCCTTCCCCCCACTCTCTCCATCTTCCTACCTTGTCATTCTCCTGCCCCCAAAGCTGTATGCTTTTTCCTGAAGAAAAAGTTACTCTTGGTCTATGAGGTATGGTTCAAATCGGAATGGGGTTGGTGATAGGGAAATACTCAAAGAATAACTTAGAGGAAAATTCTATTTTTCTTTTTTTAAAACCAAGCATTCCAGTTTATCTTTCTTTTTTGTATAGTCAATGCCAGTATTTTGTATTCAATGCTGAAAGGGAATTGTGGTTCCGGGTAAAGGTTACCAGGGTACATCTTCCCCTTGTATGGAATATGGAAAGCCCAGTGGGCCCAGAAGAGCAGGGACTTTTCATAATCACCATGGACCAAGCTGTCTGTGAAAGAGAGCTTTGATGAGTTAATTGAGGAGGGAAAACCCACCCTACATGCGAGTACCACTAACAAGGGCTGGGGTCCCTGACAGAATACAGAGGCAGAAGTGAACGGAGCACCAGCATTCAATTCTCTCTGCTTCCTGACCGTGGATGCAGTGTGGACAACCACTGATGCTCCCGTTGCCATGGCATCCCTGCCGTGATGGACCACAGCCTCAGACTGGGATCCAGAACAAACCCTCTCTTTTCCTTGAGACCCTTTGGCCAGGTACTTGTTCGCAGCCACAAGCACGGGGCTCTCTCAGTCCCTGTGCTCTGTGAGTTTGTAGCTGCGCATCTGTGCAGTCCTCTGGGGGTGTCACTGCCTCTGGGGTCAGGGGCAGCATCTCTGCTGGAGGGAATAGCCACCTCTTGAGACTGCCTGGGGTGGTTTCTGTTGTTCTCTTTCAAGTGAAAGCTGTAATCACATTTCTGAAAGCAGAGAGGTTACTTCCTTTATTGTTACCTGATTCTAAGTTGACATTTTTTTTCCAGGATGCTTTTCCATAAACCTTATTGTTCAGATAGAGACACAATGGAAATCAATTGCTAATTAAATTTGTGTCTAAATTAATAAATCACAACTATTCAGATCATATCTGTCTGAATAATTTCTATCATGGTGAACATAATTGTTAGATTCAGCATTTAATGAACCATATTGTTGGGTAAAATTCTTATGACAATTGAGACTAATAGAATAAATTAACCTTTATTCTTCCCCGCTTGACACGACACTGAACTGTGCTAACACAAAAGCACCTGAAAGCTTCAGCGCTGAATGGCCATTGTGGCTCTCCCAACCTTCCAATGGAGCCCAGGAGCTTGGAGGACTTAGTGATGGTTGAGGTTTGGCCATGGGTACCCTCATCTGTAAGGGGTTTGGAGATATTTGGTCCTGTGACTGCATGTTTCCTGGGATGGAGACTGTGGACTCCATTAAAAGTCAACAATCTGTTTTTAAATTTTTAAAAGATGACGATCTCTCTCTCTGTCTCTCTCTCTGTCTCTGTCTCTCTCTCTCTCTCAAGGGAGCTTGAACAACCGGCAGGGGTCAATTGTCTTCTACCACCACGTGGGTCCTTGGGATCTTAACTCAGGTCGTCAGGTGTTGTAATAGGAGCAGCGGGGCTGCGTCCCCAGCACCCCGGCCACCCGCACGGCTAGCTTTACCCGAAATAATTACACGGACACTGTATTCTTTTAAACATTGCTTGGCCCATTTCTATCTAGCCTCTTCTAGGCTAACTCTCACACCTGGACTAGCCCATTTCTTATAATCTGTGTAGCCCACGAGGTGGCTTACCAGGGAGATTCTAGCCTACGTCCATCCTGGGTCGGAGCTTCATCGCGTGTCTCTGCTCGGGAGTGGGGAGCATGGCGTCTCTGCTCCAGAGAGCAGAGCTGTCGAGTCTGAGCTTACTTCCTCTTCCTCCCAGCATTCTGTTCTGTTTACTCCTCCCACCTATGTTTTAACCTATGAGGCCAAGCAGTTTCTTTATTACTTAACCAATGACCTTCCTCCATCAGTCAGGCTCAGTGGCACACTAAGCCTTTACCCATTGAGTCATCTCACTGGACCAACACCATATTTTGAGCACCCTCCCCTAGAGGATGTTTCTGTCCCACAATGAGTACATAGTGAGGTTGCTATGGGAAATGTGAGTCTCTTCTTAGAAAAGTACACAGTTGAGAGCTTTCTGAGGATGTAAAAAGGAAGTAGTTTTGGGGGTTCCTGTCAAGTTCTGACCCCCAAATTCTGCAACTGCTTTCTTTGAAGGGGAGGCGAAATTTACAGACTTTGAATGCCAACCATATTGAAATGTGACCATAGCAACCCATGCTGGTATCACTGGGACTCTTATCCCAGTGAACTCATCTTTGGAAGGTGCTTCAGAGTTGGGCATTTGCCATTTCAAATGCCCAACAATGCCTGGCCTTTGTAACAAAGAAAACGACCCCATGTGACCGGAGAGATGATCCATAGGTAAGAGCTGCACAAGCACGGGGCCCTGAGTTCAAATCCCCAGCACGCATGTAAAAATCTGGGTGAGATCACACAAGCCTATCACTTCAGTACTGTGCTGTGGTGGGGTGCAAACAGCTTGCTGGCTGCAGCCTCACCTCGGGTTCAGTGAGAGACCCTGTCTCAGTGGAATAAGTTGGAGAGTGATAAGCAAGGTGACCAATAGCTTCCCCCACTCCAAGTCCACATGGGCATGTGTGTCTTCACGCACAGGTGGACATGCACCACACACACTCCCCTCTTGCACTCACACAAACATAAATACATACATATATACAGTTCTAAAATGGCCCTCCCTCAGAATGAAGCATCTTGTCCACTTTTGACACATGTAACCTGGCAATGCCAACAGCCAATGCCAGCTGCAGTCTCCTACATGCTCAGCCCGACCCTAGTGGTGACCTCACCTTTTATTTCTCCTTCTCAATTACCAATCTACAGACCAACCTGTGATGCCAAAATCTGTTACCGGAGAGATGTCTCCAAGATAGACCCCAGTAGATCACAGTAGGCACAAGGATTCCTCTTGTACCCTCTGCCTGGCTTCTGCTTCTTGCCTGTGTGCGGGAGTCAGAATGGAATTATGGGATGCTGGCTCCAGTGTGACAGCTTTGTAGTCTTGCCTGTCTGCTGTTCATTGCAAGATGGGACCTATTTCTACCTGTTTGTTTTAGTTTTGATAATGAGCTTCTTGTGAGGGTTATTTGGTTAGCATTGTTGTTTTGCTTTAATCAAATTGCTAAGAGGAAAAGAAAGCCCTGGTGGTTTTTCAGAGAGAGGAACAGGACAAGTTCTGACCCCCCAGATGCACACATCCCCCTTACCCATTCCAGTCAACAATCTGGAGATACTGACGTACAGCCATACTTGACTTCTCTCTCTCACTCAGGATTTCCATGGTGGAAATGGAGGGGGTTTAATCTTGGGACATTTCCACAGAGAAGGCAGGAGTGGTTAGTTGGTCATCTGGGCAGGTGAGCAGAGATGGGTGTGGGGGGGGGCTTCTTAGGGGAAAACACGGAATTATATCTCCCTGTGGGAACAGTGTGGCGTCACCTGCTCCAGGCCTGCTCTGAGATGCAGAGGCAACTGGACCTCAGCCCCTTCTCAGCATCCCGCACCTTCTAACCCCCTCATTAAGGGGGTTGGGAGATGTCCATGATTCTCTGAATGTTACCCCCAATGGCCCCCACTTTTCCTTCTAAGATCTCTGACCACAGGCCTCAGACTCATTTTAGCTTAACTGTTCCTGCACTCAGGGTAAGAGGACTCATTTCTCCCACCGGGCTACTGGTGGGTGTTGGGTGGATGTCGACCAGTAGCTTGGTTCTCCTCACCTGGGATCCCAGTCCCCAGCCTGGAGACAGCTTGTATAAGTGACTGAAAGCCCAGAGCAGCCAGCGCTCCAACCCCTATCTGAAGGTGCGTGCTTCTGTGAGGAGACATGAGGTTATGTTGTGCAGTTGACTATGGGATGGGACAGGACATCTATTCTTGAAGACACTGCACATGTTTTTGAAGATTATGTGTTTCCAGCCCATTTTTTGTTTTGTTTTGTTTTTTTCAAAGCCATCAGAAATGGCATCAGCAAGGTGGTAAAAATGAGGTGCAATTTATCACGCAGTCTGCAGAGACCTTTCTAGGACACGGCAGGTGTTTCTGTTTGGGTGCAAAGATGTTTAGTTTTGAAATTACTAAACAGCATCACCGTCTTCTTGGTGATTTTGTCCTTTTGGTAATCTGGCGGCACACATATGTATTTGTGTCTGCAAATTACCTTGGAAAATGCATATTATTTACTTGTTCTGAAGGGGCTCTTAGGCTCTGCTGTCTAAATAGGAAATTTGGAGCTAATAAAATGAGCCTATTATGGACTCCTGGACAAGTAATGATGGGGACTAATACCCTCAAAAGTCAGAATTTAAAGAAAGATAGTCATTTTGTTAGATATTGGTAGAAAGTTCAAAACAAACCCATACATCTCATCTCTTTCTCCATTCTCTCCCCTGAATGCAGGCAAGGCAACAGCCCAGATACGAGACAAAGTGTTTCCCTGAGCTCTGAGGGACAGTGGGAAGAAAGGGGCGTTTGATTGGATGGGTAGATCGGGGGGCCTAGATCATGCCATCTTGGATGAACTCACAGCCCTGCACTGTAGGGAATGGTGTGGCGGGCACACGGTGCCCGTGACTTAAGACTAGCCTTGAGTCCTATCTCATCACTTGCCAATTTGGGCTCGTATTTGCATTCAGTCACCTATCTCGTGCCAATGTCCAGAATCTGACATTTCCGTTGTCTTTCTTCCCATTCTTCTCTCCTTCTCGTGTGTGGAGGTACATGCATGCACCCACATCACACAGATGCAGACACAGACACACTTGAAAGGACGATGTTGAGTGTCATTTCTCAGGCACCTGCCATTGTTTATTTGAAGCAGGGTCTTTCATTGGCCCGGGACTTTGGGAAGTAAGCCAGGCTAGGTGGCCAGTGTCCAGGAATCCTCCTGTCTCCATTTTGCAACATAAGGCTTATTATATCTCACTGTCCGCCATGGTGGGAACAGCATGGCTCTAGGAACACAAGGCAGCTGGTTAGTTGCCTCCCCTGGACACACAGAGTTCACTGTCTCTTTTTTATTCAGTCTTTGGGATGGAGCTGCCCACATTTAGGATGATGTTTCCATTGCAGTTAACCTAAGCAAGAAGACATCTCACAGATATATCCAGAAACCTGTCTTCAAAGTGACTGTAGATCCCGTTGATGGTGCAACCATCACATTGTGTAACCCTGTTTCTTCATTGAAATTCCTGTAGCTGGGTTACAAACTTAGCCTGCTGGTATCTTCTCTGGATCTATAAAACAAATATAGGCAGCTTTTCTCTTTCCATGGAATCTTACATACATTTTCAGTCAATGAAGTCACTCATCAGAGGTGGTTTGTCTGAGCAGGCTAGGGAAGGAGCCTCGGTGTTCCTCCTTCCCATCCGTCTCTGGGGGCTCCTGAAAGACCTAAGCACAGGTTTAATGAGCTGCAGTTTTACCCTCAGGACTAGATGAATAATAGCTATTTACTACATCAGTGGCCACTGCTGGCTCCCAGGGTCTTGTTGTATATGAGAAAAGAGAGTGAGTTTTGGCTTTTGCCCTCCTAAGTTTTCCACTTTGGATGAAAAGACTCTGTCTCCTGAGGTCTCCCAAACCACTCTCAGGAAGCTGAACTTTTGGGCAACTCTTTCCCCCACACAGCATAGCCCCAGTTGAATTAGGTGGCTCGGTGTCATTTCCCTGATGTTAGCCACCAGCACATGGTGTGGGGCTCCCAGAAACAGGGGCTGCTTTCTGAGTGTTGGGATTGAAAGAGCATAGCACACTTAGCATAAAGGCAGACCTCGCTTTCTAGAAACTTCCTTGGTAAAGTTTCCTGGAGGAGGGTGTCTTGGCCACTTCTATCTCCTCTGAACAAGTCCCCTTGTGAAGCACGATTAACAAAATCTCAGGGTCAGAAATTGGGGTTTAACCTAAAGATCTGAAAAGTATAATAGCCAGCCACTGGCTCTTACCTTGACCCTAGTCTGAAATGGCCAGCCTGCCCTGTGGAATCTCAGAAGGAGACTGTGTCTGAGAGCTGTCTTGCCCTGTTTTATAATCCTCTCTAGGGATGGGATCAAAGGCATGCATCACTGGGATTAAGGCATGTACCACCCAATTTCTATGGCAACTAGGGTGGCTACTGGGATTAAAAGTGTGTGTCATGGGGGCTACTGGGATTAAAGGTGTGTGTCACCATAATCTAATCTGTAAGGCTGACCAGTGGGACTCTTACTCTCAGATCTTCAGGCAGTCTTTACTTATTAAAATACATTTGAAATGCCACTACATTTCCCCTTTTTGTCTAAAAAAATAAAGAAGGATATAACTAACATAAAAACTATATACAAGAAGTAAAATGACTATATACAGTATATACCGGTAATAAATACTTCAACAATGTCTAGTCCATTTGCATTTGACAAATTCATATTTATCCTATCTTGGTGAGTCCAAAGTCTTATACCTAATTTACTTATACACTATCATAACTTGCTTTCTGTGTCTGATAAACTATAACTATAACTATCTAATCTTCAGTCCCTCAGAGACCCAAGGAGGAAATAATATTAACTGAGTAAGCAGGAAATGCAAGCGAGTGACTTCCAAAACATGTGAGAAAAGACAGAAACAGCTGGCTGCCTGAACAGTCACCCAAAATTCCTCTGCAATGTTGGGATATCCATCTTCGGTCTACAGGCCTAGCATATTTGACAGACTTTTCTATGAAGCAATATATTTTGTGTCCTGCTTGTCTAATTAGGACAGCATAATGTCAGCAGTCAAGGCAGGGCCATTTTCTTGCCCAATGGCTTACTTTTGCCACAAAGAAAGTAAACTTCATGTGCAGTTTCTTTGATGACCATTATCTTCTCTGAAGTAGATTAGTGCTGCCAGGAGCAGACAAATCTCATTGTCATAAAAAAGAAGAATCTTGGTTATTAAAATATCTTAAATGCCATATTCTGTAGATATCTGAAGTGTTTGAAGATGATTTATATATCTAAATTATATCTTGAAAACATACCTAATGTGACTACAAGTTCTATTATACCAGGTGATTAACTACTAATCTATATTTCTTTATTATCTTAAACAGTTGATAATAATAATTTTCAAAGACTAGAAATTTGCTTTACATTGTTAAATGAGCTGTATAGGCATAATACCTTGAAAAATATTAGAAATGTATATACAATATGTTCTAACAAAATTAATTTCAAATTGGTATCAATATGCAAAATTTGCAGACAATACACAAAAGTAAAACCAATGTAAAAATTTAAAACTAATAGTTGCTTTTAAAAAGTAGATTCAATAATCTACCTTTCTATCTTGTCATATTTATATCCCCTTTTTGCTTTTCCTTTCCTTTTCTTTCCTTTCCCTTCCCTTCCCTTTCCCTCCCTCCCTCCCTCCCTTCCTTCCTTCCTTTTTTCTTCTTGGTTTATCGAGACAGGGTTTCTCAGTAGCTATGGAACCCACACTCTGTAGACCAGGCTGACCTTGAACACAAGGAGATCTACCAGCTTCTGCCTCCTAAGTGTTGGGATTAAAGGTGTGTGCCACTACCACCTGACCTTTTTTGTTTTTTTTCAAAAATAAAAAGAACCTTGAATCTAATTTCCTTTGTTTAGCTTTTTTCCTGACCATTATCCATTACAACTTATAACCAACACATTAAACAAAAACAAACATCCATAATCTATTTCTGGGCAATGTGGGCATAGTTTTCTAGGTTACTTCTTACCAATTGGAGGCACTGATAATCTTATGGGGACTCAAAGTAAATTTATGATTATGGCCAAGTTCTTACTGAAGTATTCTGTGAGGCTTGATCTTCTCAGCCAGAGTCTTGATGCTGTTCTGGATGTTAGAACTCAGAGGAAACTGAGACAAATTTACTCTGAAATGTTGGATCATCTGGGTCATCTGTTACCCCTGGAGATTTTTCAGGGGGTCTTCCTTGATCAAACTTTATTTTTCTTAGCCCAGAATGAATCCATAGCCTCTCACGTTTTTTGGAAACAAAAGAAAAATATCTTTTCCAAAGCAATGTATCTTTTGACTTAAATTTTGAAGTAAAGGCATTTTATATATATATATATATATATATATATATATATATATATATATATATATATATATATATATATATATTAGATTAACCCAGCAGCATTAATAATCAAATGTCTTTCAGCAGCTGTTACTCCTTTCTCAGTTGTCAGTTCAAAGAACAACATAATAACATACAGCATCCGATTCTCTGTGTATTTTCCATCTTGATGTAGCTTTATTTTAAACTATTTCTTTTATTGTTAGTTTTTGACTTTGGGTGCCAAATGTAGCACAATTAATAAAAGCTCAGGGTCAGAAATTGGGGTTTAACCTAAAGATCTGAAAAGTAAAATAGCCAGCCACTGGCTCTTACCTTGACCTCAGTCTGAAATGGCAATCTTGCGTCCTGGAATCTCAGAAGGAGACTGCGTCTGAGAGCTGTCTTGCCCTGTCTCATATTTCTGTCTAGGGCTGGGATTAAAGGCATGCACCACCTGACTTTTATGGCAGCTAAGGTGGCTACAGGAATTAAAAGTGTGTGTAAGGCTGAGCAGTGGGACTGTTCTACTCTGAGATCTTCAGGCAGTCTTTATTTATTAAACTACATTTGAAATGTTGCTACACCCTTGGCCTTCTGATAGGCCAGCCTGTAGCTTCTAGAGCCCTGGGCTCCCTAAGTGATGGTGGGTGGAATGGCAAACCTGCCCCATACAGGTAATTTTTTTACTATCTTAATATTTGTTAAGCTTTTTGATTTATGGTGGCATTGGAGTCATCTCAGGTCACAAAACTGCACATTAGATCTGCTTCACGGAACACCCGAGTGAACAGTTTAATCATTTATTTCACCACCTTTAAATCAATGTAGCCGGAGAACTGTGCCCTCCCCTTTATAAATCTTCCTATTTGGGTTTATGGGAGGGCTCAGCCGAGCATGTTCTGCCATTTCACGCATGACCGTAGAAACCTGACATGCACTGCTCCTCACAGTGAGCAAACCCAGACCAAACAGGCTAAATCAGCCACAGAGACATTTCGTCTGGGTGGCTGGGGTGGTGTGCGCTGCAGACGACACGTCCACACACCACTGGAGATCACTTCACCATCATCTCTCCTCAGCTGTTCCCTTTTGCATGTGTTCCTGCTTGCCCTTTTCATGATACTAAGTTTAGCTAACAGGAAGTGAAACTTAGCTAGCAAAGGGATCTATGGAGAATCCTTATGAGCTGCCTGGACACAGCCTCTCCTGAGAGAGAACGTGAACAGAGCTGACTAGGGAAAAGCTGTGCCCAGAGATGGACACAAAGGCCCTGGCGTCTCATCTCTCAGGACAGGAGGGAGGGCTCTGCCCTTGAGGTAAGTCCCAGAGGTGTGCTCACCTTTAATGCTGAATTTAGTAAGGGGGATCTGGTGGGCAGAATGAAAATGATCTCCATAGGCTCCTATATTTGAATGTTTGGTTCCCAGTGGTTGGAACTGTTTGGGAAGGATTAGGAGGTGTGGCCTTGCTGGGGGAGGTGTGGCCTTGCTGGGGAGGTGTGGCCTTGGAAGTGATGTGGCCCTGGAGGACGAGCACTGAGGCTGTAAAAGCTCAATGGCAGGCTCAGTTAGCTTTCTTGACTCCTATTTTTGAATGGGGATATAAGCTCCCAGCTACCACTCCAGGGCTATGCCTGCCTGCCTGCTGCCGTGCTCCCTTCTGTGATGGTCATGAAATCACCCCTCAAAACTATGAGTTTAATGGACTCTTCTTCTGTAAGTTACCTGAAGATAGGGAACCATTTTTATCACCTTTCCCTAAAGTAATCACTTTTTAATGTAAGGTCAAGACATCAACCTTGTCACATTTTATGTTTTAGGTATTTTCAGTTTTACCTGTGCTCTAATATGTGTGTGTGTGTGTGTGTGTGTTTAATTCCAAGGGTATTTGAAAAGTATAAGCATTCAATATTATATTATAAAGTTTAAAAATCTGTTTATTACATTGGGTTTATGATGTTGATCTTCAAATCTGTTTTACCCTTATTTATCTTTTTATCTGTTGATTTCTTCTGAAATGCAAGTGGAAATCTACTATTATGGCAGTTTTCTCAGTGTTTCTCTATATTTTTTTAAATAGATTTTGCTCTATAAATCCCCTTGGCTTTTTGTAAGTGTGAATATTTACGATGGCTGTGTCTCCTTTATGGATCAGACCTTTAGTCAATATAAAAATGTCTCTTTTATTTTACAAGTGCAGATATATATGTATGTTTCACATCATTTATATTAAAACATTTTATTTGAAAATGAAAATCACAGAGGATAAACTAACATCACCCAAAATGAACAAATACTAACATCTTTCATATGTAATTCATATTTTTAAAAATATTAAAATATTATGTATGTGCCTGTCATGGCACATGTGGGTGGTGATCAGAGGAAAACTTACAGAAATCTCTTTTCCTTCCACTCTGTGGGCTGTGGAGGATAGAACTCAGATTGTCGGCTGTAGCAGCAAGCCCCTCCACACTTCTATCGGGTTCAGTGTATCTAGTTTATCTGTTGAGGTCTTTGATCCACCTGAACTTGAGTTTTGCACAGGTGACTGATACAGATCTATTTGCATTGTTCTACATGCTGACACTCAGTTATGCCAGCACCATTTGTTGAAGATGCCTTATTTTTTCATTGTATAATGTTGGTTTCTTTGTCAAAAATCAAATGTCCATAGGTGTGGAGATTTACTTCTGGGTCTTCAATTCCGTTGATCAGCCTGGCTGTTTTTATGCAAATACCATGTTTTGATTTTTTTTTAATTGCGATTGCGCTTGAAATCAGGGATGGTGATATCATCAGAAATTTCTTTATTGTTCAGGATTGCTTTAACTATCCTGGGGTTTTTGTTTTTATTTACAAAGTTGAGTTTTGTTGGAATTTTGATGAGAATTGCATTGAATCTGTAAACTGCTTATGGTAAGATGGCCATTTTTACTGTTAATCCTACCAATCCATGAGCATGGGAGATCTTTCTGAGCATGCTAAGACTGTATCTCCCCACCAAAGATCCCTGAATCCATGGAGGCAAATGCTGGAAGGTATCACTTCAACAGTTTTGGTACCCCTAGAAGATGATAAGAACCATCCACTGTCATCCTCTCTCCATGGTACCACCACGATCCAGGCCACATACACTGTTGCTTCTTAACTATCTGTGGGAGAATGCAAGTTGCTGAGGGTGGAGGAGCTCCCAGTGCACAGAGAGAGGCTGACTTGCACAGCATGAACCATAAGGCAGCCAGACAAATGCCGTCCTGTGGATATTCCCATGATGCTCTCAGTCTAGGGCAGCAAGGGCTAACTCTGCCAGAAGGGAAGCAGGAGTCTGGAGAAGGTTGTAGTTGACCTAACTATCTGAGCTAAGGCTTGAATAATATATAGGATTTTGTGATAGGGTTTTCATGGCTCATAAAGCAATGCATGAGGGGAAGAATGTGTGTTAGAGGCATCTGCCATTGCTAAGGGGGTGTGAGCACCCTGACAACTGTTTTCAGCTGATGCTTACGGTGATGTGGTGCTTGTGTGTGCCCAAAGGTTTGTGCCAAGTAAGTCTGTGCCTAGTACTCCAACTTTCCCATGACATCATCACTGGTTTGGTAGTCTGAACATGTGCCTGCTCACTCTCCTTCCTCCGCCCCAGCAAATACACACAGTACAGTGATGTCAAGTCTTTATGGCAAAGATAATCTTTTCATGATCTTTGAAAAGGCAGGTGCATAATAAATATTTTCCTTATGTATTTACTGTTTGTAGGAAGGCTACCATAATCCATCGTTTATTAAAACAGGACAGGATTTATTAAATTGCTTCAAGTTTATCAAATATGAACAGATCTTTACATAAATTAATTTGCTTGTTAAATATTTGTGAAATTCATTAACACTCTGGAGGAACTTAAATATCTGAGTCACCCAGCTTCATTTGTCCAGCCACATGGACTGACAGGCTGTGAAGTGCAGACAGGACTTGGGGCCCTCGAGTGAGTGGAGGCAGTGAGCCTGTCACCGTCGGGGTCTGTTAGGTGGGCGAGCATGGGTGATACGTAGGATTCGAGGGTGAAATCCTGGTGGTTGTGAGAGCACGGTGGGATCTGCCCAGTGTGTGAAAAACAATTGTCAGAGCAGGGTAATGCAGCCCGTGGAGTCCTTTCCTCATGCTCGTGAATGCCACAGGTTCTAGAGCTCATGCCACGTGCCAGGCATGGGCCCCAGAGATACCCAAGAATCCAGGAGAGCAAATTCTAGGCGCAGTGTTTAGCACACAGTGTTTGCATTCATAAAGTTACAGCCAATATAAGAGAAAACTATATATAATAAGTACAATAACTACATACAATATATACAGACAATAAGTACATCAACAATGTCTATCCATAGCAATTGACAAATCCAGAGACAATACTCTGTATCTATCCTATCTTGGTGAGTCCAACAGATTGTATCTAGTTCACTTTCTATTCTAACTTGCATCACCCAGACTATCTTTCAATGTCTCTCAACCTTAGACATTTACCCCTCATTAGTGAATTTCACCACAGTGCAGAATGGAAGACCCACGTTCCAGGAGTACTGCTTAGCAGAACTTAGCAGATGCAGTGAAAGCTGCAACAGAATTTAAAACATATTGTCTTGAATTTTTTATCATTAAAAATCAATGAAAATGGGGGCCACAGAGATGGTCCAGAAGTCGTGAGCACTTGCTTTTCTAGAGGAGCAGAGTTTTCTTCCCGGCACCCACACTACAACTCAACTGTCTGTGACTTCAGTTCCTGGGGCTCTCACGCCCCCTTCTGACCCCCACAGGCCTTAGGCACAATTGGTGCACAGGTGCACGTGTAGGCAAATGCCTACACACATCTGATAAAATTTAAAAAAAAAACCTTTACAAAAAGAATTAATGAAAATAAGTAGATTGTATTTCAGTTTGAAAACTCATAAATAAGATAAAGGAGCCCCAGAAAAAGCAGGCTGAGGTAACTAAAAAAGATAAAAGCAGAATTTAATAGCTCCTTTAATAATAAAATGCAGAGTGATTATTAAGATGAGCCACGATCTAGGGTTTGATGATCATGTTCCTATACTTCCTGCTTAAGTTTATCCTTAAAATGTCTTCAGGGTCTTAAGGACAGAATCAGCTACATGGAATCTTAGTTATTGCGCCCCCCACCCCCTTCTGGCACTGTGTCTGAAATGGTTGCTCTCTAAATGGCTGGTACAGCCATTGGGATGTCTCAAGCCTGTCTCTCCTGGGCTACTCTTCTGATGCCTGGCACAGCCATTGGGATGTCTTATACCTGTCTCTCTCCTGGGCTACTCTTCTGATGCCTGGCACAGTCATTGAGATGTCTTACGCCTGTCTCTCTCCTGGGCTCCTCTTCTGTCTTGCTGGAGTGGGCTCTCCAGGAACTTCCCAATCTGCAGCATACGAGAGATGCTCTCCATAGTACAGCTGAAGATGACACACTTGCTCAGCAGTCCTGAGGGTGCATATAGCCTCCTTTGGGATCTTAAAAGCCATTCTCTCTTTTGTTTTATGTCATGGATGTTGCATGGGTGATTGATGACAACCTTTATTTTTTTATAGACATTTTTCTCAATGAAAACTTCTAGAACCTTTTATTGATCTTTACAGATCTGAAAAATCACATGAATAGTGCCATTATCATTATTTTCTCGCTGCTTGTCCCGTTCTCACTCATTCCACGCTCACACTCCTTTTCTTAATCACCATTTCCATAACAGATGCATCTACCAAAGGTGTGTGTCCTTCAGCACAGGGAAAGCCTGCTTCTGGCTCTTCAACGGTCGTACCTGTTGAAGCTGCAGGTGGATTTAGATTTGTTTCTCCTAATGTCTTATAGCTTTTTCTTTTTAAAATCATTTTATATGAGTTTGCTGAGTTTATCAAATTTGTTTTGTCTTTTCCATCTTAAATGGTGTGTGTGTGTGTGTGTGTGTGTGTGTGTGTTTAGTTCCCAGAATTTCCTCATGTCTTTTCCTATGAAACAACACCTTATTTTAGGATCATCTCAAGCATTTAAACACATCATATAGGGTTTTGTTTTATTTGAATTTCCCGTTCATCCCTCAGCTGTCTGTTTTCTCCTCTTCATGGCTGTCTCTCTGTAAGTCCTCTGTGGACGTCTGTTTGTTAGTGGCACCCGGGAGTTCTCACTGCTCTCTCTGGGTATTTGTGGACAGCGTGGCACCCGTGAAACTTCCTTTTATGTTCATCAGCTTGAAGCCTGACCTCCATGCTGCCCCCAAAGTGCTGTGGTGTTTGCCATCAGCTGCCGCGTCTCCACAGCTCATTCACCTAGTTTATTGATACATTCTTGATGTTTAGGAATCTGGGATCCAACACCTGGGCTGGTGAGGGAAAGTGGGGATGGGCCAGTGTCCACTGAGAAGCCAAGTCCTGCTCTCTGCATTTTCAGGCCTTCCCAGCATCCTGCTGGTTTCTTCCTGGGCCCAGGCAGGCCCCGCTGAGTATTCTGGAGTTCCCACTGTGGTCCAGCATCCCCAAGCCTTGACTCAAGTGGTCCTTTCTCTTCTCCCGGAAGGGGCGCAGTTGTGCTGAGGTGCACAGTATACTCTGCTTTTATTTTCTCATTCCCTTCCCTGCATTCTTCTGTCTCATTTATTGATAATATTGCATTATTTGCTGTCATTTCATGTGCTTTGCACACCTCTTATATGATAGGAAACAGTCTTTGTGATATATAGATTTTCTAAATTGATTTTGAGTTAGCATACAGAGTGATGGATTCGTGACGGCACTTTCTGCTTTGTTCTGTTGTTCCCTTCCCTCCTCATCCCCACTCCCTTCAGCTGCCCCCTTCCTCTCTCCTAGAGACCCACATTCTGCCTTTATTTCACATATCCTCCACTGCTCTCTAGCTCAGGCACTTCTTAAATTAGTAGAATACGTACTAACAAGTACAGTCACCAAGTGTCCACAGGTCACCTTCAAGGTTTGAAGTCTGGGCCCTGGATGGTATGGCTAGATAGAAGTCATCTTCTAGTTTCCTCCTCACTCCCTGGCTTGGCCTGTGGGCGGGGCTTCTTGCCTCTCTTCCCCTCACTGTGCAACGCCCACTTTTACCCATCACACTTGTCTTCTGAAGTTGAGCTCTGCGAAACCGGTTCATCTTTAGTGAGTCTTTTCCTTTCACGACCACCGCTGGCAGTGGGCTGGTGGTGCCTGAGGGTGGTGGTGGCAGCAGGTTCCTGCCACTCTAGAGCTGTTGGATGTTTAAAGTCCCTCTCCTGGCCTTGCCTGCCCCATCAATGGCCTCAGGCACAGCACGCTCAGAATGAACAGAAGAACAGCGTTTTATGGGGTTGCTGTATATGATGTCTGTATGTGTAATATGGGGAGAACACTGGCTGGTGTGTTATGAGTGGTCGACAGTGATACCCTATATGTCGGCAGGACACAATACCATGGCAGAGGTACAATAAACAGTCCCAGGAAACCTCGTATCGAAGGCTCAGCTGAGGTTAGACCCCAGAGCTGGTGCCAAAGCTCATGTTCTTGACCTCCTGACCCTTCTACTGTTGCTTAGCCTTCCTAGACTTCCTGCTTCTGTGCCACTCACTGAAGCCTGTTCAGACAGTGGGCCCTTCTGCCTCTGCTTTTCTTTCTCTGCAGTTTTTGATTTTGGCTTCACTAGAGTAAGCATAGTGGGAGGTTATCCCCTCTGTTGGCCATTCCATTGGCTGTTGATGCTTGTCCTTGGTCATGTGGCCTCTTCTCTACTCCCTGGGGCTATCACCACCGCCGCAGTGGCTATGACCAGGGACCATGTTTGGCAGGCACCATCTTGTCCTGCGGGGCACTGAAGATCAGACGTGGATCTCATAGTTCATCCCAGGCTTTGCGCAGGTGAGTGTGAGGTGAAGGAAGTGGATCTCACATGTGGGGGATGCTGGGCATGTGTCTTGGAATCTCAGGCTGTGGTCGAAGGGAAACTGAATTTGAGCAGCCGTCTGTGCCAGCCAGATGTGCTCACCCATTCCAGAAGCAGCTCCCTTTCCTCAGGTGCAGTGAGCGTCCTGATTAGCCAGGCTGGGTCTCAGGACGGCGTAGATGACAACCGAGTTTGGTTAATTGCACCTTTCCCTCAGCCACTCACTTTACAGGATCTGGAGGCTCTGCCAGGTCTAAGAGGAGGCAGAAGCAGCCCTGTTACCCTGTCAGTCATGGATGGGGTGACTTCACCAAAAAGGAATCAGAGAATAAACACCTTGCTTTTATCCATCTCAGTCCAGGAGAGAGAGGGAGTGGGGCAAGGAGAGATGGAAAGGAGGCAAGACAGGGAGAAGAGACAGAGAGATAAAGGTGAGAGGAGTGTGTGTGTGTGCAAGAGAGGGGGGGGTGAGGGAGTGCGATATTGCAATTATCATTGGTCATCAACTGGGTTTGATGCTGTGGTCCAGCATCTCCGTGGCCTCAGGTTAGTCCCTTGTATTTAAAGTGGTGTACTAATTTAATCCCCTGGGGGGTTTCCAGGAATCGGTGATAACGGTTCCCCTTCTTGGTGCGGGGTTTGTTACAACTTTTCCTGGCTCTCTGCTTTCACTTGGCTCTCATTGAGCGACTTCCTCGTGATGTGAGGGTGAGGGGTCCTTTGCTCCCCGAGGCCATTGCTCAGGACAGAGTGCCCTGAATGGTCAGTGTGACATCGCCTGTGAGTTGGAGCTGCCATGGTCAACGGACAAATCAGTTCACCTATCAGCATTTGGGATGGTAAACTGGGCCAATGAGTAACTTTCCCAAGTGAGACCCAGGTTCCATCTCTTCCTGGGATGCTCAGATCTGAGGGCTGTGGTGGGTACAGAACTCCCACTGGGTGCTGTTCACCCACAAAGGCCAACTCAAGAAGGGCAGCCCAGCTGGCAGTGATGTTCTGTACTGGGGCCCTGGGGTGAGAGGTGAGGTGGGCTGTAGAAACAGAAAGGCCGTGGGAACAGAAGCCCAAGTTTGGCCTCTTATAGACTTACAGCCAGTAGGAGCTAAAGCTGGCCTGAGCTAAGGCCGGTCAACAGCTTCAGAGGACCTGGGAATGTACGAAGCTAGGGTTATTGCTTTTATGACTCTGGAGATGCCCCCGGGCCAGTTCTCTTGGTTTCCCCCCATGAACCACTAGCCCTTGATGTGCTCTGGGTGGGTAGGGAAGGACCTGGGTGCCATCCACCACCCTAGTGGACACAATGCAGGGTGGGCCACCCCAATGGCTCTCTTATAGCTTCCTAGTGCCTTGATAAAACCCACTACACAATAGTAGTCTCAAGTGTGCCCAGGCATGTTTTGTTCGGGACTATACACCCAGTGTGTATTCATCAACCTTAATAGACCCCGACGTTTGAAACAATGCCTTCATCTTTTTTTTTTAGAGCCTGCACCGAAGTGTGGCATTGTATGGCAAATGGAAGTGTTACTACAATGCCTATGAATCAGAGCCCTAAACTACGTTTCAATTACCCTTCTATTATCCAGCTGGTATTTAAGCGTGTTTATTATTCAAATCAGCAGTGGATGTACTGCCTGTTGTGTAAACAACTGTCAATTGCTGAAACAATGATTAGGAGGCACTGTCCCTTTCAGGTGTAGTTAGTGGTACTTACGCCCCAGCCACTTGTATTTAAATATCATGTAAACACAATGCCTGAGTGACTACTCTCACTCCTGTTCCCGGCGCGGCATGCCAATTCTATTACATTAAGAGGGAAATCTATTAAATTTTTTCATTTATACACATCCGGACACTGTTCTCAGCCATTGTGTCATTAAGGCTCAGATTAATAGAATAGATATGCCTAGAGATACAGGGTGCGCCGAGAAAGCCTGTTCAGAAATAAAAGCCAATTTCTCGTCATTATTTGGGGTGTTGGAAAGCTTTCATGCAAACAATGCAAAGAAAATTATTTTCTGAATAAAAAGGAAGACATGGAGAAGGGAAATTGGCCCCTGCAAGAACAGTCTTGAACCCTTATTAGCTCCATTACTGATCCAGGGCAGAGGAAGAGGGTTGGGGAGAATGCTAGAAAATAGGACATTTGTAAAATGACTGGGTTTTTTTTGAAGATCCTTTGCTGGCCTCAGGAAGGTATGTGCATGCGTGCGAATATGTGTACACTTGTTCATGCATGTGTATATGTCTATGTTTGTATGTAAGTGTGTGTGTACATGCATGAATGTGTGTGCTTATTTGTGTGTGTGTGTGTATACTTCTGTTGGGACATGGTTTGTGAGTTGCTAGGCAGAGTTTGGACTTGCCACTAGGCTGTGCTCCCAGTGAGTAGGCTTTGACTCTTTCATTAAGTGTCAGGTCTCACATGAAAAAAAGCAGATGTATTTTTTCCAACCCTCGGGGCTGTGTAAAGGTAATCCCAGCCATGATGTCACTACCAGGGATTTGTGCATTTTCTCAGGTATATTTTCAGGGATCAGTAATTACTTTTTATTTGATCTCACCTGTTAACTTACAAATAATCTCTACTGTGTCTACTTTTGGTGGTGAAAAAGGTTGTGACCGTCTGAGAGAGGGAAGCAGACATAGGCTTTGGTTTGAGACTGAAAACACTGGCTTAACCAGCTCAGAGATGGAGGCCTGAGTGGACCCCTACATCTGGGGATTCAACCAATAGCAGATGCTGGGACTTAAAATGTAGAAGCAGGTGTGTGAGAATGTGTTTAGGTGATGTGGAAGCCCCATGCCTTCTTGAGTAGCCCTGAATTTTAGAATCTGCAGGGTGTCCTGGCACCTGTTCCCAAAGAAAGGGACAACTGAAGACTATACTCAGGACGCCTCCCAAGCGAGCAGCAGAGTTCTGGGACCTCACGCTGACGATGGTGCAGTCAGCATATGAAATGCTGCCTCTAAATGACTGTAAAGTACAATATAGCCTTGGTTCTGTAAACTGTCCTCGCTACAGGGTCACTATGTAATTTATGATATACTTTGGAAACATATTGAGAGACAGGTATGCTTAAGAATTATTCCACAGGACTAGTAAGATGGCTTTGGGTCAAGGTGCCTCCTGGCTGGAGCTCAGTCCCCAGGACCCTAACAGGGAAGGGAAAGAATGACTCCCACGGTTCGTCCTCTGGTTTCAGTGGGTGCTGTGGCATGTCTCCCCTAGTCTTTCTCAAATAAATAAATACAAAAATATTAAAAATGAATGATGTCTGGATATTAGGTATGCCCTGCCCTTTCCTGGCAAGCCTGCACATCAGATGATGCCTTAATCGGGTCACATGGCTAAGGCTGAATCTAGCGAAGGCCCAAAGCAACAAAAGATAAAACGCAGTGACCTGGGGTCCCCTATGCCTTTCGTTGGAGGTTGCTCATTGTTTCATCTGAAAGAGAGCTGATCTTTATTTTTTTAAAATCCTATTTGTGAAAGTGGAACCCTCAAAGGCAAATGAAGTGAACTCGATAGTCGGAAAGTGCAGTAGGTGGAAGTCACGCTTTAGTAGATGAATAACGAGAGCTTCACTTTTCAAAATAATTACTCTGTAATGAAAAGGCTGGTCAGATTCCTAGCCAGAAACCTGTGTGCCTGCGAGTCAACACACCGATGCCTTAACTAGAGATATTTGTTGTTCAACTTGTAAGTCCAGACGCTTTATACAACTTTAGTTTCTCAGCAGAGACTCAGGCTGCCAGCAGAGTAAATTAACGACATTTAGCAGCTACCTTTGCCACTGCAACCTGGAAGGTGCTAGATCTCAGGCATTAAATGGTAAGCAGTAGGGACTGGAGAGGGCTCAGTGGCTAGGAACGCTGGCTGCACGGCAATGAAAACCTGAGTTCCACTCCCCAGCACCCACATAAGAGTTGGAGGGTGTGCCTGGAACCCCGGCACTGTCGTGGACGGAGATAAGAGGAGGAGTGGGGCTTGAGAGGCGTCAGCCTAGCTCCAGGTTCTCTGAGAGACCCTGTCTCAGGGAACAGGTTGAGCCATAGACGACCTCTTTGGGCCTTCATATGTACACACAAGAACCCACCTGCATACCACAAACATACTGCATGCTCATACACAACAAATAAATAACAGTTTAATGAACTGTAGAGTGGTCTGACCTGCAGTAGACATCATTCAGGCCTTGTAAACCTTTATACTAGCACATGAAAAACTGTTTCTATGGTTTATATAACCAGTGTCTATACAGACATCCCAGCAACCTGTCGTCATTTTTAGCTTATTTATGGCTGTAGACGCCGTTCTTTTATTGAGTCCATTAGTAAGTTTGCTGGTGTATGTGTACACCAAGCAGCAGGTACCTAGCCTCATTCCTACCTGGGCAGAGTTGTTCCATTGTCTCTTATCTCGTATTGTCTATCTCCGAGGAGCTTTTTGGGTTCCTACTTACAATGGGACACTGATTCACATACTGACTGGTATTCAAACATCCTCCTTCCACCTCTTAATGAACAGTGGCCGCAGTGCTAGCTTTTCATTCACAGGCTATCTTGTCTTCTTAACATTTCATGCTCCCTGCTTCTGTCTGTAAACCTATCATCCCCCAATATTGCCCCTGGTGATCCCCAGTGCCAGCCACCAGATCCCGAGTTCTTACATTGCAGCATTTTGTAGCCCCGGGTGCCTGACTGCTATTACCTAAATCCAGATGCATTTTTTACCTTTAGCACATCAGCCCATTTGGTGGGAGTAAGTGTCCTGGACTGTGATTTGTTACTGATGGGAAAATCTATAGAGTTTCTGCAGATGTCTGTGCCCTCTCTGCTCTCTGATGCTGTGGAACTCCAGGCTGCTCCACAGGCTGCTATTTGTCCTCTGTGGGTTGGCTAAGCGGTCTGCCCTGGTTAGTCAGACTAACTAGACACAAGCCAGAGTCATTTGAGAAGAGGGCAGCTTAACTGAGGAAATTCCTACTAGATTGGCCTGCAGGCAGGCTTGTGGACAAGCCTGTGGGGCATATTCTTGATTAGTGGTCCATGTGGGCAGGTCCATGTGGGAAGTGTCATCCCTGGAGAGGTGGTCCTAAGAACACAGGCTGAGCAAGCCATGACGAGCAGGCCAGGAAGCAGCACACCTTCACGATCTCTCCTTCAGTTTCTGTCTTCATGTTCCTGCCTTGTTTGAGTTCTCGCCCTGGCTTCCTTCAGTGGTGGGTCAGGGAGTGTTAAATGACACAAAGCCTTTCCTCCTCAAGCTGCTTTCGGTCACATTTTTTCCATTACAGCAATAGAAACCCTGACTAAGACAAGTCCCCCTCAAAGACCCATACGAGAAGGCTCAGTTTCCACCCTCTGGGGAGACGCTGTAGGAGGAAGTTATGTCACTGGGGACAGGCCCTGAGCAAGTGTGGAGACCTGATTACTCTTTCTTTTCTGCTCTTAGGAGATGAGCCATCTCCTCTGCCACATCTGCTACTATGAGCTTCTGCCTCTCGGGCCCAAAGCAGTGGACCAACCTCAGCAATGGACTCCAACCTCCAGAATGGAGCCAAGGTAAACCTTTCTTCTTTTTAAGTTAATGCCGGCGGGTATTCCAGACACTTTGCTGTGACAAGGGGAAAGTGGCAAACGCGCTCTTAACGCTTGAGAAAGGCACTTTCCCCCATCACCTAGCTTGTTTCTGCCCTGTCACAGGAGCCTCATGGCTCTGTCTTGTTAGGGTTTTTAATGTTTCCAGCTCAAATCTTGCTTTTCCCTCAGTCTCATTCTGCTCTTTGACTCCACCCTGCTGTCTTCTGAGTTTATGGGACCCGCTGTCGTAATGTAATGACCAGTTCTCATATTTACCCAATGTTCTACTACTATGAATGAGATGCTATCCGAAACTGTCCTTACCTACCAGACATTATGTCCATATTCATGTGTGTGTACACGTGCATGAGTGTATATGTGAGTATATATTTATATTCATATATGTGCATGCATATATAAGTATGTATATGTGTTTTTATACATGCATTGTGCTGTGGAATATTTATTTAATGATGCAAAGATATATTACATTCCTTTATATCGAATTTGTTTAACTCTGTGAAGCTGTGTTACTTTGCCTGTCTAAAATACCTGGTTGGTCTAATAAAGAGCTGAACAGCCAATAGCTAGGCAGGAGAAAGAAACAGGTGGAGCTGGCAGGCAGAGAGAATAAATAGGAGAAAAAGAGAAAGAGAGGAGCAAGAAAAGGAGAAGAAGAGGAAGATGCTGGAGGGTCATTCACCCAGCCACATAGCCAGATACAGAATAAGAAGGAAAGAAAAGATATACAGAAATAGAGAAAAGTAAAGGCTCAGAGGCAAAGGGTAGGCAGGACAATTTAAGTTAAGAAAAACTACTAATGAGCCAAGCTAAGGCCAAGCATTTATAAGTAATAATAAGACTCTGTGTATTTATTTGAGAACTGAGAGGCAGGCCCCAAAGACCAAAGAGTAAAGAGAAAAAGGTTTTTTAAAAACCAGCTACAGTGGGGTCTATGTATGTTCATATACATACATGTGTATGTGGGCATGGATAATTGTGTACATTTGTACATATGTGTATGTATATGCCTGTGCATGCGTGTATGTGTGTCTCTTTATTCTATGATTATTTTGATGATCATGCTGGCGCTGAGATGGAAGGGAATTAACACTCACAAGGCCAGCCAATACCTACTGCACAGTTGCTCTGCAGAGTTTGGTGCCCAGTGTTGGGAAACAGTGAATGGCTCCCTTCCACCACAGGAATTTCCAAAACAGAGTCCATTAAACAAGAGATAAGGAAAAGGGCCAGATTTGAAGCCACAGAACTAGACACCAAGTGAATAATGTCCTGGTAGAGAATGGAGCTTTGAATGACAGCAGCGAGAAAACCTCAGTTACAAGATGAACAAACCCATTAGGAATGTTCAAATGTTGGGGCAATACCGTTTTTGTTGAGAGTTGCTTTAATGAATGTTTTGGTCAAATCCAATACCCTATACCTTCCCCCCATTCCCTCTCCTATTCTTCCCACACACTTTTCACTTCCAGCTTTATGTGCTCTTAAAAAAAAAAACCAAGACCAACACACACACACACCCCAAAATCATTTAGTGCTGCTGTATGTATGTTGGTGTAGGACTACCTCCTGGAGCATGGGTTCAGGGGCTACATTCCTAGAGAAAACTGGCCATCATCCCTCCTGCCACCATCATATAGCTTCTCAGTGAGGGGTGGGACTCTCTGAACCCTACCATGTTGGAATTTTTGCTGGCTTGATCTTCTGCAGGACTTGTATGTGCAGCCATTGCTGCTATGAGTTCACATATGTACAATGGACAGCAAATAGTTTCACTATCATATTTCTGTCCCTGGGTCCACAAAGATGATGCTTGAGCCTTGGTGTGTGTGTGTTCTGTGCGCATGTGTGTGTGTTCTGTGCACGTGTGTGTGTGTGTGATATAGATGTCTCATTTAGAGTCAAACATTGCACAGTCTCTTCTCTGCACTCTGGCAAGTTGTGGGTCTCTTCCTTAATCTTCACCCACGGCAAGAAGAAACTCCTTTAGAAATGCCTGTTTCAGAAATAGAGGCATATTGCAAGGAGCCACTTGTTTGTCCTGGCTGCCCAGAACCGAAATAATCACACAGAAACTGTATTAATTAAATTGCTGCTTGGCCCATTATCTCTAGATTCTTATTGGCTAACTTTTACATCTTAATTTAACCCATTTCTATTAATCTGTATATTTCCATGTTGGCTGTGGCTTACTGGCTAAAGTTCCATCTGGTTCTGGAGGGGCTACATGGCTTCTCTCTGACTCCGCCCTTCTTCCTCCCAGCATTCAGCTAAGTTTTTCCTGCCTAGCTAAGTTCTGCCCTGCTATAGGTCCAAAGCAATTTCTTTATTCATTAATGGTAATCAAAGCATACAGAGGGAAATCCCACATGAGAGGTGGATACTTACTGACAGCAAACCTCACAACTGCAGGAGCTGTTCCCAACAGGCTCTGAGAGTCTGTGTGAAAGCCTTACAGACAATGGAGCCTTACTCTCCAAAGGCAAGAAGGCCCCGTTCCATGCCCTGCTACAGCAAGCTGAGGCCTTGTTTAGGAGCCAGGCACCAGAGGGAATGTTTGTGAATCCCAGCATTTAGGAGGCTCAGGCAGGAGGACTGCCAAATGTTTGAGACCAGCCGGGGTAACACAGTGAGTTCCGGGGGCATCCTGGACTTCAGAGTGAGATCTCACCTCAAAAACCCAACAGTAACAAGGAAAAAATAACAGGCTGCTGTAGGTGGTGGAGGCAAGGAGGAGATTCTTTGTGGTGGTGCAGGGGTTTGAACCGAGGGCCTCCTAGGAAATACTAGGGAAATACTCTGCCCCTGCACACCTTCCAGTCATGGAGAAGATTCTTGATGAGGAGGAGGGCATCATGGGAGAACAAGCCAACTTCATAAACATCTTCCAGAAAGCAATGGCCATAAACTCCAGTACTATCTGGGGCTTCCCTGGAGCCACTGGGAGACTTTTAGCCCAGAATGGCGTTAAATTACTCCTTAGAAATCTTCTGGGAGCTTCATTCCTGGAATAAAGAGTAAAGGTCTCTGTGCTAGTCCGCCAGGGTCACATGACCCAGGCTTCTGACCTCTGTGTGTCTTTTATACTCTGTAGTCACACAAGCATCTCTTATTTCTTTAAACGAGAGAGATCCCATCCTGCCTCAGGGCCCCACCCGTGCCTTCACCCACGCTGGATGTTTCTGGCTCACATCTCTCTTTCCTCAGGCCTTGCTCAGATGTCACCTTCTTGAGGAATTGTCCTCTTTATTCCCCGCATTCCTGAGTCGCCCTCCCTGGCTCTACCCTTCTCCGCGTATGTGGTCACCTCAGAGGACATTCCGCCACTCACTGGCCTCTGCTTCTTTTCCGTCTCCCTGCTCACGTGAGCGCCATCCACAGAGGCATAGAACTCTGCCCAGGCGCTCTCTCATGTAGCCCGGGGTGAGAGCACCACCTCCCATGTGGTAGGTACATCTAGTCAATGAGCCAAGCGAGCAGGTGCGGCTTTGGTTGCCGATGCTGACAGAGAGAGCTGTTTTCAATGTTACTTTGATGTCGTTTTTACTCTTAGCTGGCTGTCTGGGGACCTCACACTCCAGATGAAATAAGCCTCTGCCTTCATTTCCTATCCGTTTTTAAGGACTAGGCCCATAGACTCCATTTAGAATTTCTCAATTTCTTACATGTCTAGAAGAAAGCCATGGTGTGTAAACCGTCTCTTCAGCTCCACCAAGGAAGAACCAGGTAGGGAACTTCGGTACTGTTTTTCACAGAAGAGAAATCCATTGGTAACTTGAACAGTGGCTCCTTCATGTATGGAGTCAAATAAATTAGCAAAGGGACAAACGCTGTTGCCCCAATTCACATCCCCCGCCCCCAGACCATGAAGACTTGCTTATCTTCAGTGGCTGTAAACACAGTCATGAAACTCCCCAGTCCCCCACTTAAGAAGCCATTAACAGCCAACTTATTAGCCATTAGCGGCTGCATGGGCCCGTTAGTGCACAAGTCAGCGGTGCAGACAGCTGGAGTTCAGGCTGGCTTAGGGTTGGCTGGCTTTGGCTTTGTGATCTTTGGGCTGGACACTGTCTAAGTGGGTAAGACATGTTTCCTTACACCGCATTTACTCTGCGAGACACACCTGCCCTTCACTTCCCCTGGTGTGGAGTTTTCTGGTTGCCATTTGGGAAGGAGCAGTTTTATTATCCTTGTAATCTGCAGACACTCAAGTGCCTGTGACCTGACCTGAGCAACCGCCCAGAGGGCTAGGCTGCTACTGCTGAGGTCAAAAGTGGATTAATACACTTATACCTGAGACAGGTCTTTGACTATTGGCCCCTTTTTGGCAGATTTGGTGATGGCAATGCACCTGCTGTCTTGCTTCTTAAACCTGACTTTGGCTTGCTGACGGCCTCCTCCAATGTACCTGTGTAATCAGTCCTCAGCTACCTTGGGCTACTCCAGTCATTAACTCCTTCACTATTCTAATTCATTGTATTTAGGGAAATTTGATGGGCTTAGAGACCTTTCCATAGTGCCTCACCTTTCCTTTGCTCACTGTATCTGAGACCCTTTCAGTTGCACTTTGGGGACTTTAGCAGGGAGTCAGCTAAAGCTCACTGGGTGGAGAGTTGTGGCATCATAGTGCACCCCAGTGAGAGTGTGCGCACAGTGCACCCCAGTGAGAGTGCGCACAGTGCACCCCAGTGAGAGTGCGCGCACAGTGCACCCCAGTGAGAGTGCGCGCACAGTGCACCCCAGTGAGAGTGCGCATAGTGCACCCCAGTGAGAGTGCGCGCATAGTGCACCCCAGTGAGAGTGCGCACACAGTGCACCCCAGTGAGAGTGCACGCACAGTGCACCCCAGTGAGAGTGCGCATAGTGCACCCCAGTGAGAGTGCGCGCACAGTGCACCCCAGTGAGAGTGCGCGCACAGTGCACCCCAGTGAGAGTGCGCATAGTGCGCCCCAGTGAGAGTGCGCACACAGTGCGCCCCAGTGAGAGTGCGCATAGTGCGCCCCAGTGAGAGTGCGCACAGTGCACCCCAGTGAGAGTGCGCGCATAGTGCACCCCAGTGAGAGTGCGCATAGTGCGCCCCAGTGAGAGTGCGCACACAGTGCGCCCCAGTGAGAGTGCGCATAGTGCGCCCCAGTGAGAGTGCGCACAGTGCACCCCAGTGAGAGTGCGCATAGTGCGCCCCAGTGAGAGTGCGCACAGTGCACCCCAGTGAGAGTGCGCGCATAGTGCACCCCAGTGAGAGTGCGCATAGTGCACCCCAGTGCGAGTGCGCATAGTGCACCCAGTGAGAGTGCGCGCACAGTGCACCCCAGTGAGAGTGCGCACAGTGCACCCCAGTGAGAGTCAGCACAGTGCACCCCAGTGAGAGTGCGCGCACAGTGCACCCCAGTGAGAGTGCGCATAGTGCACCCCAGTGCGAGTGCGCATAGTGCACCCAGTGAGAGTGCGCGCACAGTGCACCCCAGTGAGAGTGCGCACAGTGCACCCCAGTGAGAGTGAGCACAGTGCACCCCAGTGAGAGTGCGCACACAGTGCACCCCAGTGAGAGTGCGCATAGTGCACCCCAGTGAGAGTGCACGCATAGTGCACCCCAGTGAGAGTGAGCATAGTGCACCCCAGTGAGAGTGAGCATTGGAGGACTTCTAGCAGCCAGTTCCTTGGGTATAGAGTGGGGCAAAGGGAAAGGCCTCATATGCTTGCCAAGCTTTGTCCTGTGGACCCCTTCTCAGCTAGGCCCTGCCTCCTCTAGTCTGCACCACTTTCTTTTTTTTAATTTTTTAAATTTATTTATTTATTAAAGATTTCTGTCTCTTCCCCGCCACCGCCTCCCATTTCCCTCCCCTCCCCCAATCAAGTACCCCTCCCTCGTCAGCCCAAAGAGCAATCAGGGTTCCCTGCCCTGTGGGAAGTCCAAGACCTCTCACCTCCATTCAGGTCTAGTAAGGTGAGCATCCAAACTGCCTAGGCTCCCACAAAGCAGTAGGATCAAAAACCCATTGCCATTGTTCTTGAGTTCTCAGTAGTCCTCATTGTCCGCTATGTTCAGCAAGTCCGGTTTTATCCCATGCATTTTCAGACCCAGGCCAGCTGGCCTTGGTGGGTTCCCGATAGAACATCCCCATTGTCTCAGTGTGTGGGTGCACCCCTCGCGGTCCTGAGTTCCTTGCTCGTGCTCCCTCTCTTTCTGCTCCTGATTTGGACCTTGAGATTTCATTTCAGTGCTCCAATGTGAGTCTCTGTCTCTGTCTCCTTTCATCGCCTGATGAAGGTTAATATTCAGGAGGATGCCTATATGTTTTTCTGTGGGTTATCCTTATTTAGCTTCTCTAGGATCACTAATTATAGGCTCCATGTCCTTTGTTTATGGCTAGAAACCAAATATGAGTGAGTACATCCCTTGTTCCTCTTTTTGGGTCTGGCTTACCTCACTTAGGATAGTGTTTTCTATTTCCATCCATTTGCATGCAAAATTCAAGAAGTCCTTGTTTTTTACTGCTGAGTAGTACTCTAATATGTATATATTCCATACTTTCTTCATCCATTCTTCCATTGAAGGGCATCTAGGTTGTTTCCAGGTTCTGGCTATTACAAACAATGCTGCTATGAACATAGTAGAGCATATACTTTTGTTGTATGATAAGGCCTCTCTTGGGTATATTCCCAAGAGTGGTATTGCTGGGTCCAGGGTTAAGTTGATCCCGAATTTCCTGAGAAACCGCCACACTGCTTTCCAGAGTGGTTGCACAAGTTTGCATTCCCACCAGCAATGGATGAGTGTACCCCTTTCTCCACAACCTCTCCAGCAAAGGCTATCATTGGTGTTTTTGATTTTAGCCATTCTGACAGGTGTAAGATGGTATCTTAAAGTTGTCTTGATTTGCATTTCCCTGATCGCTAAGGAAGTTGAACATGACCTTAAGTGTCTTTTGGCCATTTGAAGTTCTTCTGTTGAGAATTCTCTGTTCAGCTCAGTGCCCCAATTTATAATTGGGTCGATTAGCCTTTTATGGTCTAGTTTCTTGAGTTCTTTATATATTTTGGAGATCAGACCTTTGTCAGTTGTGGGGTATGTGAAGATCTCCTCCCAGTCAGTGGGTTGCGTTTGTGTCTTAGCGACAGTGTCCTTTGCTTTAGAGAAGCTTCTCAGTCTCAGGAGGTCCCATTTATTCAATAAGGCCCTTAATGTCTGTGCTGCTGGGGTTATACGTAGGAAGTGGTCTCCTGTGCCCATGTGTTGTAGAGTACTTCCCACTTTCTCTTCTATCAGGTTCACTGTGTTCGGACTGATATTGAGGTTTTTTAATCCATTTGGACTTGAGTTTTGTCTGCACCACTTTCTAAGAGCAAAAGCAGTTGAGGACCAAGGCTTGGTCCAGCCCCTAACTTTGGAGCCATTTAGAACAGAAACTACCATACCTACTTTGTGATGTCTCAGAATTCTCTCACACAGCTCCAAATCAAACTTTAATCTCTGTTTAGTCAATAAATGCACAGAAGGCAAGCATTCTTATAAGCTGCCTTTGACATGCTGTAAAGTTATAAATTGATGGTAAGCACTGGGCACAACATACATGCATTTTAAATTTTGTAAAACATGCTGCAATTCTCAGAATTTACCCCTAAGACTTTGTGACTGAGACCTCTGACAAAGTAGTTAGATCTTGAGGTGAGGTCACTCTGTGTTAACTAATCCAGCAACAGTAGTTTTCATGTGACTCAGGTGAAGTGAACTCAGGGATGGAGGCCATTGTTGTCACATGACTCAGGTGAAGTGAACCCAGGGATGGAGGGCAACATCAGAAGGATGCAGCTGGAAGCTGAGGCACGCCTGGGTGGCCGGACAGTGGTTGAGGTGAGTCCAGAGCTTTCTTCAGAGCCCACAGGCCTGGAGTGTCAGGGTGTAGTGGGGATAGTCTCCTCACATTTGTGTGCTAGTATTGGCACACGGAGGCTGAGGTGGTAGGACTATCTTGAGTTTGATGTCAGCCTTGGCTACAGCGTCAGACCCTGAAAACGAAGCCAGCAATGATAAAATTCACTGGGACAGCACTTAGAACGATGAGGCAGAAAGCGAGGTCCCTGGTGCCAGCTAAGCTGGGAAAGCCAAGGACACGTTCCGGAAGGAACTGCATAGTCCTACTCCAGTGAACACGCGGATGGCAACAAGGGACGTGGGCTTGTTTCTGTAGGGAGAAAGTTCGACAGGGCTAATCCTATGCTTTTGTACCCATGTGAACTCACAGGGCCAGGGATCATTTAGGAAGTGATAGTGGAGGTGAATTCTGAATAAGACTTGTTAGTGCATCTGTCATTGAGGAAAAGGATTGCCAGAACATCCTGATTGACCCAGCCATTCTAGAAGAATATTACTGTCTCCAGAAAGCACTTTCTAAGGATTCTGTTTGAGAATCCAGCTCTCTGCAGGCAGGCGTTGATGTGGAGATTCAGGTAAAATCACTATAAGGTGTATTCCTGGGGTGGGGGGTAGGGTAGTAAGCATGAGGACATAATTTGGTCTCCAGAACATACTTAAAAATGCTGGGTGTGGTAGCAGATACCTGTAATCCCAGGGCTGGGCAAGGGAGACAGACAGATTCCTGGGTCCTGCTGACCAGCCAGTCTGGCTTCATTGGCAAATTCTAGGTCAAGTAAGAGACCTTGTACCAATAATCAAAGCAAATAGCACCTGAGGAACGGCATCTGAGATTGATCTCTGACCCCAACATGTACATACACCTACATACACGTGTATCCATCTACACACTCACACCATATGCATACTGTATGCACAGGGGGTGAGGCTGCCCAAGACAGAGAGCCTGTCTCATATATGTAAGCCCCAGGTTCATCTCAGCACTGCAGAAAACAAAGTAACAATAACAGGTAAGACAAAACACCAAAACAAATGACGATATTCCACTCTGGAACTTAACAGAAACCCTTTGACTATTGTTCTGCCGTCAACAGGACTCATCTAATTGGTGACCATGGCAACAAAATCAGGTCACACGGAGGTTTGTGCTGGGATCAAGCATATGCAGATCTCCTAGTTCAAACATATACAGAGATAAGAACCTGTGGGAGAGGGCCCATAATGGAAGGTTGAAAATGGGCTCGCCTACACTGGGCACACAATGCTGAGAAAAACGGTCGCGTGTTGGTGGCTGCTATACATTTGCAGAGAAGGGAGAAGCTTTGCAAACTCACAGGGTGTGGGAAGATAATTCAGAAATGTGAGCCTGGAATGGCTGCATCTATGCTGCCTCGCAGATCTGTGTAATTTACTCCCTGGGGTTTGTAGTGTGTCTGACTTATATTTTAGACATAATTAAGTAATCAGCAGTGTACATTGTAAAATGAACGTTTAGGCTGCTTGAGGTTAAATTTTCACAGCCATAGCAGCTGCGTGGTACTAGCGACCACCCCTCCCCACAGCCGAATTCTCTCCCCTGCATACAGTCAGCGATTTAAAAATCTGTGAATGGGACTGGAAGGATTCTCAGTCACCATTTTCCAGCAGCTCTAAAGAGCAGCCACAAGGTAACCACTGGATACCAGGATGGGATGACAGCAGTTCGCGCCGGGGAGCGTTTGTCTGCCCTGGCTCAGGAGCAGGAGCAGCAAGGAGAGCATCAATTATAATCTGGTTTAGACTTTTGTTTATGTGGGCTCTCCTTCTGGCCTCATGAAGCTCCATGAGCAGGGATATTTTCTCCACAACACAGATGGAAACGCTGAGATGGTGACAGTAGAAGGTTCTGTGAGATCCTATGGTTTCCGCTCTCACATGAAGAAGTATGGATGACAGCCCTGTTTGGACCACGTGAAAGAGGAAGTTCCCGAGAGCCTGATAGTGGGAGTCATGTGGCCGCAGCTCCAGAGCGCATGGACAGACCATGGGTGTATGCACAAGGGAAGACAGGAACTCAGACCTCCTTTAATCTGTCCTTTTTTTTTTTGCTTTTTTGTTATATTTCCTGTTTCTGTGACTAACACCTGACACGAAACAGTCTCAAGAAGGAAGGGTTTATCTTGCTTGGCTCACAGTTTGCGGGAATACAGTCTACCATGATGGTAGGAGTGAGCATGAAGCCTGCTCATCACAGTGCACCATAGTCTAGAAGCAGAGGTGGACAGAAAGTAGACTATGGTGCACTCCCCACAAACCAGACACCACTTCTGAAGTGTTCCATGATCTTGCCAAATGGCCACCAACTGGAAACATGTTTTCAAGTGCATGAACCTGTGAGGGCATATTTCATATTTAGACACCAGGCTTTCTTCCTTCCTATTAAATTCAACTCACATTCAATTCCTTCTTTACCACTTCTTCCCCACCAGACCTAAGAGAAGACAAGAAAAGATGGGGGCAGACCAGAGGCGAAGGATAATGTCTAGTTTATTCTGCCAGAAGGGCAAATGACAGCTTATGCTGGATTGATGAGGCATTTCCAAGAAAAGCTGTCAATCAGTCCCCCAGATTTCCACCTTTGTGTACACATCTTTGTCATCCTCAACCTAGGCTCCAAATTTTTTGCTTTTGCCAGAAACAGTCCAGATTTTGTTAAGTTCAATTACCTTCTCTTTCTGTGTCTCACTCAGTCAGGAGAACCAGACTGGAAAGCAAGATCATTTATAGTGATGGGCAGACCACCACCTTGTTCTCTGCTGCCCCTTGGAGCTCCCCAGGCATGCTATTCAGTGTCTGCTGCACTGATCCACCAAGTACTTGCTCTTTCTCCTAGTGCATAAGATCATGAGCACTGAATCCATCTGCCTTCTGACATCCCTTTGGGCTCTGATGGTGAACTAGAAGTATCCAGGAAACAGCCTTCAGGCCATCTCGCCTGTCCCTGACCCTGTGTTTCAAGAGAAAGTTGAGCCCGCCTTTCTTTCTCCTGCTGTTTCTCCTCTTTACTGGACTTCTTTTGCAATCAAATATGTCATAACATCTACCAACACTACAGGACTCTTCCCTGGCCCTGTATCTCTCACTAGGAGAAGATTCCATTGTTCCTCTCTTACTAGAATCATCACTCTTTACTGAAACCCGTCACTCACTAGTTCTTTCTGTCCTCTTGTCTATTGAATCCACTATATTTGGAGTTTTCCTATCATTATTCCAAAGAAAATGATAAAAAACTAACCAAATCAGCCAACCAACCAACCAACCAAACAAACAAACAAATAACCAAACCAACAAATAGCCAACCCAACCAAACAACCAAAGGACCCACCAAACCAACCAACCAACCTAATAAACAAGCTAACAAACTAATCAACCAATCAATGCAATCCAACCAATCAAACCAATAAACCAACCAATCAGACCAACAAGCAACCAAACCAACTAACCAACCAACCCAACTTAACCAACTAACAACCTACCAACCAAACCAACAAACTATCAACCAGTGAACAACCAAACAACTCACCAAACCAACAAACCAACAAAGCAACCAATTCAACTCAACCAACCAGCCAACCCAACAAACAACCAAACCAATCAAATAACCAAATGACCCACCAAACCAACTAACCAACCAAACCAACCAACCAACCTACCTACCTACCAAATCAACAAACCAACCCAACCACTCAAATCAACCAAACAACCTATCAAAACAGACAAACCAATCAAACAAAGAAAGAAAGAAAGCAACTAACCAAACTAATCAACCAAATAAACAAAATGGACCAAACAAACAACCAAAGCAACCAAACTAAGCAACAAAACCAAACAACCCACCTGTTGACTGTTGATTCCCATCGTTGGTCCTCACTCTTCTTCCTCACTCAGTAGCGCCACATCTTTTCAGTTGATGGTCACTTCCCTTTACTTTCATTGTAAGTTGAGGTGTCTTCTCCGCCTTCCACAACTAGACTTCTGCTCTTTATAGGTTTTCTGACTATAAGTGTGGAGAGGAAGAGGGCTTTCTCTGAGGACATTTCATCTACCCCTAAGTCTCTTGGCTTTATATATACCTCTCTATGCCCAGTTGGTTCTTCTCTCTGAACTCCAGACTTTACATACAGCTTTCTACTTGAGGCTCAGATGGAGGACTAATTCCTAGGAGGTCAATACTCCTCTGGGTCTCCTGTGAACACAAAAGCTTGGTCTTGGGAGTTTTATCCCATGTACTCTCTCTTTATTAGGGTCTGAATATGAAATGCCCTTCGTTGGCCCCTGCGTCTGAATGCTTGGTGTCTGCCTGGTGGTGATGTTTGAAGGTTGTGGAACCTTTAGAAGGTGAAGTCTTGATGGAGGAGGTGGGCTGCTGGGGGTGGCCTTCAGGTTTCAGTTGGCTGTCTCCTTCATGAGTGTGATGGTGACCAGCCAGTCTTCTGCCCTCGTCACCGTAACTTTCCTGCTTACTGTTCTCCGCATAAAGGTGGCCTCTCGCCCTCCTGAGCTCTGAACCCGAGTCCTTTATCCCTTAAGTTGCTTTGGTCAGGCTCTTTCATCATGGCTGCCAAAAAGCAATCATGGCAGCCCCCTTTGGTGTCTGGGAGGCCTCAACTCCACTGAAAGTTCTGCGTGCCCATGAACAGCTCCTGCAAGAATTCCCTCACTTCCAAGACTTCTTCCTCCATGGTCCCCACATCCTATCCCACATCTTTTTTTCCACCTCCTCTGCTTTAGGAAGCACATAGGATTTTGCTTGTGAGTTCTCTTCTAGCACGCTGCTCTTTATTACCTTCTGCACCTGCCTTCCTCTGTCCTCAGTCCAGTTCCTTGAGGGAGACCCTTAGGGGCTTTGGTAAATTCCAATTGTCTGTCGGCTTTCAGCTGGAGAGTTAGGATCTTCTTACCCACACGGCATCGCAGCTTCCAGATCTGTTCCAAGCACGTGACAGACTCTGCAAGTCTAATGGACCACCAGGAATTCTACAAACCCAGCCGTGTCAGAGCACTGTCCAAAACAGCTGCCTGTGGCCACTGATGTGTCCCTGTGCATGGTCAGTCAGTACATCGCAGAGTGTGGTGGCCCCTCTCTGGGCTGTGTGTCGGTCTTGCTCAGAGAGCCTGACTTATGACGGCATCCCTAGGCACTGGCCACAGGCGAAGGGCAAAGCTCCAGTAGTTACAGCTCTCCAGAGCTGTTTGTTTAGGCCTTTGTGAGGAGGCGTCTGCGCTGGGCTCTTTATGGTTATTTGAGCTCCTTTTTGCTTCTGGGCCAAAAAGCTGAAGAGCAAGTGTCACTGTCCCTTGTCAGGACAAACAATGGCAATGGCACTTTGCAGACGTTGAAGTGTCTGGGGCTGGGTATCGGAGGCTGAGAGCTTCCTAGGTGATTTTTATCTTTCTGAGCAGCCCTTGTGGAGGAGTTGGAATGAGAGGGTAGAGAGATTCTGGTGGGCTGAGGCAGGTACTGCTCCTGGGAAGAGGATTTGTAGGGGACACGTGAACATGAGGGGGGTTCAGAGAGTCCCAGTTCCCTGCTTCCTGTTTCCACTTCATCCTTTCCCCTCCTCTCCTCCTCTTTCTGACCTGGGGATGCTTCTGGTAATTTGAATTCCAAGGTTTATGTCTGAACTGATGTCTGCCTTAGCACTGGTTTCTGGTAGACTAAAGAAAGAAAGAGGGTGGGGAAGGGCAAGGTGGGGAGGGAAGCCAGTGCGTGCCCACCTGTAGAGGTCAGGCACTCCCGGGATTCCTGAGTTAGCCCTTCTCCCTTCACATTGGGAATGATCCAAGGACACAGGCATAGCTACCTCCATTTTAGGCCTTGGGTCCAGCTAAGTTCAGCGACTTGATGGAGGTCAGTTTGTCCGCATGCTGGACTGAGCCCTAAAGCCAGACCTGTCTGACTCTAGAGCCGAGCTGTTGGTGTCTCTCCAAGGGGGTGGACACAGACGAGTAGAAACCTCCTGGTAACTTGGACGTGTTGCCAGGGGTCAGCACAGCCTGGCTTTCTCCTGGCCTCTCTCCTCGGGCTTGGCCATAGGGCGTATGTCTGTGTGAATTGTACCTATGCCACCAGTCTCCCAGCTGAGCCCCTTTCCTGAGCGTTACAGATGACTTTAGCGAGGGATACACACAGGCACGAGTCCCATTGACTAAACCTCTCTGGGACCTTCTGCAGCACGAGGAAATCCATGGAGCCTGGGACCCTGAGTGGATCCTTTCTCCTCCTTGGCCCCAGCTAGGGTCCACTTTTCTTGGCACCGAAGAGTCAACAGGTGTGAACAAGTACACAGAGACCTGGCTTGCCAGGGCTGGCACGGCTCATGGCCTTCACTCACAAGAGATGGCAATTGCCACCTTCTGCAGGCTGCCCATCAAAACACATTGTTGCCTGGCACTTCCACAGGCTCCTACCAACTTGTGAGCAGGCACCGTGCCATCGTAGCAGATGGGCAGAGGGGTGCGGGGTGGCCGAAGCAGACCCATCTTGGAGGTGCGTGGATAAGGGAGAGCGTGAGGGTTTGGTTTCCAGCTGAGGGGGTGCCAGCCAAACTCTTTTCACCTTGGATTTAGGGAACAAAAGTTAAAGGGAAAAGAAGCCCACTACAAGCAGGCTAGCTGGCGCTTAGTTCTTTGGGGGGATGGGATGTCCCGTGAAATCCATCAGGATTGTGTGGCTGTGATGGATTTTAAAGGAATTTAGGAAGTTAGGGAACATTACTGGTGACTGTAGGAGATAAAGGACAAGAGAAAGTTCTAGAGAGAGATTTTTGCCTAGAGTCACCCCTTTGCCACCCCTACCCTCGACTGTCCTGACTGCAGACTGACAGAGTCTGGCTCCCACCATGCAGGACTCTATCAGGGTAGGAAACATGGCCAGAGAAGCCTTCCCTTCCTACCCTGTGGTAGGCATTAGGGGCTGGGTCCTTGCAAGCCTTCAACAAAATAAAGGCAACATTCTCGTCACCCAAGCACCGGTGCCATTACCAGTCACGTGTAAACATCTTGAAGGAGCCACTCATTACTGGCCAGTAAATCTCTGGATGTAGCTGTCAAGGTGGGAGATGCTCTGAGGAGTGTGAGAGTCCCGGGAAAGGCTTTCAGGCCATTTGGGAAGAGTGAAGGCCAATGGAGGACAGAGGAAGAAAGTAAAGTCCGTGCTGGAGATGCAGTTCAGTGGTAGAGCACCTGCCCAGCATTGGTGAGGCCCTGGGTTCAAATCCCTGTGCAACCAATCAATCAAACAAAAGGAAACCCTGGAGTTGGGGAGAAGACTCGGTGGGTAAAGCACCTGTTGTGTAAGTGTGAGGTTCTCTGTTCAAAACCCCAGATTCCATGTAAAACTAGACACACACAGTCATGCATGTCCCTAATCTCAGAACTGCTGGGTGAGATGGGAAGCAGGAGAATTCCTAGAAGCCTGTGGGCCTGATGCTTGCAGCAGCAAACAGCAAAATAGAGAGCCTGCCTTTAACAGGGTGGAAAATGAGGACCAACCACCAGGGTTGTCTTTTGTTTTCTATACATGTACTGTGGCAATCACATGCACACACGCGCACACTTATGCACACACACACACACACACACACACACACACACACACACACACACACACACACACGAGATGGGAGAGGAGAGAGGGACAGAGTCAGAGACACACAGAGAGAAAGAGAAACACACAGAGAGAAAGAGACAGATGGTTTTAAAAGGTGAATGGTGTTCTATGATTTTCAGGGTCCTGGGTGACCTGGACAGGCTTGGGCTCCCCCAGCACAGGCAGAGAACCCTTGAAAGGCTTAGGACAGTTCTCAGGGTTCCTTGAGAAGTCAGAAAGCTCAGAAAGAAGCCAGGGCTCAGCACTGCACTGCCACGATTGCCCATGTCTTGAGTCCAGGGAGAGAGCCTAAGGAAGACAGGGACAGAGAGAAGTCCTTTACTGGGCTGTCCTGAGAAAATTGAGAACCTGGAGGGAAAGAAGACAGAGCAGCTGACAGAGTGGCTGCGCTGTTCACTAAGGGGAGCCAGTTTCCTACAGCAGCCAACTCCAGGCATGTTATTCTACGTTCTCACGAATGCGCAGCATCCAGACCACTCCTTCCCCTCTAGAACACGGATAACCACGAGTTTCTAGACTCACTTATTATTTCCCAAGGAAACCAAAGTCCCTACAATGAGAGCACTCAGGCCTCCAGAGCCAGCTTGGAAACCGTTTTATTTTTGCCTAAGGTTCAGTCTTCGTCTTCATATAAAGATTTTTGGAACCACCTCCCACCCCCACCCCCCCACGCTTCTTCCAGCTTCTTATTGCCCTGAAATATCCTCCCCACTTACACACATTGCTCTCATTTTTGGGTTATCATGTTGAATAATTTACAGTCTCTGCCAGTCTGAAATTGCATGTGGGGTTGCTCTGTTTGTGGCTTATCCAGCAATTAGGCACACACGACTTCATCACTGCAATTACACAGCATAGGGGGAAACCAGCTCAGCCGTCGTCCCGGGGTGGGGTGGGGGAATCTCAAAGCCATGCGTCTGGCAGGGTTCTTCTGATTAAGGATGGACCTGGAATGACACAGGAGGTTTTAGCCAGGCAGACTCCTCTTTCTCATGACTCTCCCGCCCCCTGCAATCTTTGATCTGTTCTTTGATCTGATCTCATTCCAGGATTGAAAAATAGTTTTCAATTCCCATGCTATGTCTGGAAATCCAACAGCAGCTGCCGGGAGTATTGTCCTGGATAGGGTTTTAAAGCAACAGTCATACCCAGTGGGAGAGAGTGCTGTGATCCATTAGTGATGTCTGTCACGGGTAGAGACTGTGACAGTGGGGATGGATGCTGTCTGTGTGTCTGAAATCGTTCATTAATTCTAACTCAGCCTGTGGAGATACAATGGCATAGTGACTTGTTAAGATAACAGGAGCTGTGTTTAGTAGGCTCCTGGGAGGACTGTAAACAACTCTCACACAGTCCTCATCTTACAAAGGAGGGTAGAAGAGGCCTTCTTTAAGATAGCAGGCAGAGGAGTAAGTGTCCAAATAGACTTGGGAAGACCTCTGCTTTCTGTCCGTCGAGAAGGCACAGCTCCTTAATAGCGGGGCCCAAAGGCTTGGTCTTCTGGTTCCCAACCACAGGTGCTCTCTCCTCTTTCCTCCCCCCGTTCTATATCTCTGTGTATATCTGTCTCTCTCTGAAACATAAGTCAATATTCAGGGTCTGGAGAGGTGGTTCAGTTGATAAACTGCTTGCCACACCAGCATCAAGACCTGAGTCTGATTCCCAACACCATATAAAGACCAGTCATTGATCTGCAGCACCCAAGTACAAGTGAGCTCCAGGTTTAGTGAGAGATCCTGCCTCAAAAAATAGGACTAAGGAAGACATTCTGCACACCTGAACACATACACACACATACACATACACGCATGCATGCAGCATGCTTCCCAGCTTTCATGATTCTATACCTCAAAGTCAGAAGGAAATGAAGTCCAGGATTAAGAGAAAAACAACAGTGTTGTTGAATATTCAGGGTGTGGTGGGTGCAGTGTCAGCAGGATTCAAGATGAGTGTGTCCTCAGGTGTCTCATACTTTACACGAGGGTGAGTTAATTGGAAGCTCTGCCTCCTTTCTGGGGTCTGTACCTGCCATGGGCCCTAAGCTCAGTAAGATCCGTGCTAGTGAGCCCTGAGGCTAGATTCTCCCCTGTGTTCTCAGCATCATGGCCCATTGTCACATCTAATCCCATGGTCAAGTTCACACCGAGGGCACAACTCTAAGCAGCACCCCACATCCCCCTGACCTGACAGCCCTGCATGGCTTCACCTCAAAGGGATTTGTGCATTTTGCTTTCAAAAGCTGATCGGCTTAGGACGGCAGGCTCCATCTGGAGGCTTATTTCATCAATTCGTCTTTAGACACTGGCCCTCTGGCTGTGGGATCAGGTTCTACATTCTCATCTTGTGTCAGGAAGACTCTGAAGTGACTATGTAGAGTGTGGTGGCCAGGGCATAACGGGAACAGAAAGTTTTGGCCGAGACGGAGAGAAGAGATCCTGGTATTCATAGTCACAGCTGTGAGATGGTGCTGGGTTGGGAAGTGGGGGGCTGGGGCTGGGGCCGGGGGTGGGACAGGGCTGTGCTTCCTAGCAGTCACAGGAGGATGGAAAGTGGAGTGACAGAAAACACAGCCAGTCTTCAAGGGTCTCACATCACCTAAGTTAAGAGAGCTACACTGACTGTTGGGTGGTCTTGTTTGCGTTTGTCTCTCTTCTTGTTTGAAAGGCGTCTGCTCCCATGTCCACTTCACCCACTGAAAGCACCAAGTTCCGTAACAGAAGGGACACCGTCATTTCCATCACCGCCACCCAGATGCCTGGATATCTCTGGGCTCTCAGAAAACACATTACTTAACGTTGACTTTAAGCCGAGACATTTCCCCGCCCCCAGGGCTTTTTCTCTTTGAAGGGATTTCCATCCACTTGGTTCATTTACTCAGTTTCATCACAAATCAGCACAAACAGATTTACAGATTCATCATGACCCCGACCTTGGTGGACTTGGTCTGAGCTACATGCATGCTGGATTCTCTGGCTAGAGGATGATTTGTATAATGCAAGGCGCTTAGATGTGAGAGGTGAACTCTGGGTACAGCCCTACTCTTTGCACATGTGCTCTGTGGCATGGGCAGACATATTTGCATGTGTGCCATGTGACATGGGCAGACTCTCTGAGACTCTGTTTATTTTCGGGCAAACAGATGTTATATGCACAAGCTGGATGTGCTCTGAAGAGCCACTGACGTGACATATGACCCGTGTGGACTGGCCGGCGCCAAGATCCTTAAAACCAGTACCCGTTTCCTTCACCTGTTAGGAGCCTGAGCTAGGGTTTCAAGTTGGCCCTGTGGAGCAGTGGTAACTATAATGGTGATGTGTGTTTGTGTGCAGACCGGCTACAGTGTTTCAGGCAGTTGGATCAGTAGTTCACAAGGGTTGCCACAGTTTGGCATTCTTGGCGTGTTCAGATCACCGCTGCTCTGCAAGCTAGGGTGGAGTGCTGTGCTGTGTGTCAGCTCCTGGAACCAGTTAGCATCTATCCTCCTTGTTTTAATGATTTAGGAGTGAAGTAGGATACAGCTGAGAGAGCCCTGTGGCTGGCCTTCCTAGAGTCTCATGTGAAACATGACCCATGCATCAAAGAGACATTTAACTCCCAGGAGCCCTTCCTGGAAGGACATAGGACAGCTAGTGGGGGAGGCCAGCTTTCAAGCAGGCACCTCCTAGGAGTGAATTACTCCTTTGAGGAATCCTTGCTTCCAGTAGCAGGAGTCTGATGACCATTGTGCCCATGACTAAAACAGGCAAGAGGGGAAGGCAGCTCCCTGACAATTTTGCCGAGAGAGTCCTGAACCCCACATTGCTTTCAGCCATGCTTGTCTGAGGATTTGCTATTGTTGTGTGATGCTTCTGTTCTAGAACACTCTCTGTGCTTTGTATGGGAAAGCTGTCTGTTATTGGGCAACAATCGCAGGCTCTGGAACCTTGTGCCAGCTTGCGCAGAACAAGAGAAGCCATTGCTGACTTCCCATCCCTCCCCGCTAAGCAAGGAGAGTGAGCATTGTGTAGATATTAACTGTGTTGAAGTTGTGTGAAGAACTGCCTGGGAAAGGGTGGAGTGTAGGGAGAAGAGAATAATTTTACAGAGACAAGAAGACTCAAAGCAACCTTTCAGAGAAGAATAGGGTTTATGTTGTTCAACTGAGTAGTTAACTAACTGATTGGTGCTGAGGATTGAAGCCAGGGTGCTGAAAATGCCGGGCAAGTGTTCTCTCAGTAAGCTCTAGAGGGCTCTGAAATGCTCCTGATCTCTCTAGATTGTTTTGAGGCAAAGCATTTGCTTAGACAGAATGCAGGCAAGAGTGAGACCACATAATTCCGGAGCGATAGTGAGAAGACACCAGTTCGAGCTGCATGTGACTTTGCACTGCGCCTCAGGGACTGTTCTGGATTCCTGCTTTTAGGGAGCTCAGGTTTTACTGGGAGAGACAGATGTAGAAGAAGCAACAAGTTCACCAGGGTTTATAGGTTATGGTATAGATTATGGAAGAGAAGAAGTAGGGTAATGTACCAGAGAAGAGTGGGTGTCTGGGTGAAAGTAAATTATCAGCTATCTCACCCATGCCATAAGTCTGTCTGTCTGTTTGTCTGTCTGTCTCTGTGTGTTCAGGACTGTGTTTATAGTTGTGGGTGGAGGGCGTATGTTGCATATATGTGTACATACACATGTAGAAGCTAGAGCTGGATGCTGCATATAAATCTCTATCACTCTCCACATAATTTGTTGAACCAGGGTCGTTCACCAATTTATAATGGTGTTCAGGGAAGTTCGGGGAGCATCCTGTCTCTGATTCCCAGGAGTAGCATTCTAAGGGCACCACACCATTTCTGGCTTGTGATGCCTGGCTTGTGATGCCCAGCTTGGGATCTGAACTCAGGTCTTCATACTTACATGGCAAGAACACTATCTCCCCAGGTCACACCACGAGTCTCTGATCAAAACAGGGCAATCATCAACATTGCTGCTGTGCAGTTCTCTTCGGCCCCTGTGTGCAGTGTGAGAAACTGAAGATGTGAAAGGAAGGTCCAGCTTGCCTCTCAGCCTCCTCTTCTGGCTTGTAGCTCTGGGGAAGGCAGGCCTGTTTCTCTTTGTTCCATCCTTGAGGGAGCTGCTATTGAAAACCTCATTTTGGTCCTAGAAAGCCATCCAGCTTCCCAGTGATGGGCCACCCCCCAAAAGTCAGGGACCAGCATTTCCCACATTGAGCTCAGAGAAAAAACTCATTTCAAAATTCATGGTGACATTGTAAACAGTGGAAGAAATTGGCCTGGTTTCCTTACGGAAACACCGGCACATTCTGAAATGATGGAGGCTCCCTGTCAATTAGAGAAATTAGCGTCTCACTCTGTGGTTGGTGCCGTTGCTGCACCCCATTTGCCTGACCCAAATCACAGCAGTTTCCTTTTCATGAGCTGTTCCAGTTGGAGAGTGAGTAGGATTTGGGGGGGTTCTTCTTTCTATGAGGCCGGCTCCAGATTGGACCCCGCCTTCTGCCTGTGGTGTCCCCACTGAGTGAGATGAGAAGCAGATGCGCGCAGGGACAGGCTGCAGTAGCACTGTTTGGAGCAGGCGATGAGAGACACGGCAGAGCGTGAATCAAGCATTGTTCCTGCATGACACTCGTGACCATCTGTAGGGAAGGAAGGGAAGTGATGCTACCATCAATTTGATGGCTGAATCCCACTGGGCAAAATGATTGGATCCAGGGCCAGGAAGATGTCTCAGTGGGTAGAGGAGCTTGCCATCAAGTCTGGCAGCCTCAGCCTGGCCCCTGGAACTTCGGTAAAGGTGGAAGGAGAGAACCAACTCCACAGAATTGTCCTCTGACCTCCACAGGCACCATGAGGGACATGCCCCCTCTTCCTCCCAACACTAAATGGTACTAACTGGTTGGAGAAAATGCAGGGCAGAAGGTGAGAATGATGGGTGTCAAGACACAAGGATGCTGGGCCAGCTGCATGGGGTTTCTCTCTTGCCAAGTTTGTGGCTTTGGGTTCTTTCTATTTTTGTGATATTTCATTTACTGTGGACAACGAAGAAGAGAGAAGAGATGAACTCAGTGATAGGAGTCTCATGGTGGGGGCTCTAAGGAGACAGTTTGGTGCGTAAAGCCCTGCAAATACGAAGACCCCGAGTTAAATCCCCAGAATCCATGGAAAACAAAACCAACCAATTGGATTTAAGGCCTGCTTTACAGTTGAAATTTATGGCTGGAATTGTAAATCTGGCTAAGAACCCATGGCTGGGAAGACCCCAGGGGTGAACCTACTGCCTACAAATACCTATCTCTACGCCTATAGATGATGTACTGCTCATTCCTCATCAAGAAAGGGTCTTTGTGCAGTGGGCAGTGGTTACTACAGAGACTCACAGGTGGTCAATGCACAGATAACAAGCATCTGTGGATGCTCAGTCATACATGGGACACCTCTACCACTCCCTCTGTGCTGTCTAGCTTTATGTCAACTTGATACAAACCAAAATCATTTTGGAATTTCCCTACTATATTGCCCTGCTGGAAGGTCTCTAGTACATTTTCTTGATTGATGTGGGTCGGCCAAACTCACTGTGGGTGGTGCCACCCCTGGACAGGTGGTCCTGGGGATAAAAGAAAGCAGGCTGAGCGAGCCACAAGGATCAGGCTGGTAAGGAGCATTCCTCCATGCCCCCTGCTTCTGTTCCTGCCTCCAGGTCCCTGCTCTGACTTCCTTTACAATAGACTATGATTGGGACATGTCAGCTGAAATAAACTTACTCCTCCCCAAGTTGCTTCGGGTCGTGGTACTCTATAATATCAGTAGAAAAGATAAAGGACACCCCCTATCGCCAAGGCTCAAGAAGCACTGCAGAAGAAAGGGCAAACAGATGTGTAAGCGCCTGGGAAGACGGAGGTGAGTTTTTCCTCTGAACATAACAGGATGGCTGCATTCATGAACTCAGGGCTGCCGATGTCAGCACAAGAGCAAGCCAGCCAGCATCCCAGTCTGTACTTGGAAGGGGCTCTGATCCCCACCCCTTGCTGAAGAGATAGTGACATTGATGGTTGCTGCTAAAAGGAGGATAGGCCAGTGTTTTTAGGGGTGCAGCTCCTGGTGGGTTGACTAGTGGCTAGGTACCTGTGTGTGTGTGGATGGCAGCCATGGGACTTAGGGACTTAATTAGAATGGAAGTTGTACGTGAAGGTTGGGATGGGGTGGAAACACTTTGTGTGCATGTGTGAAATTCTCAAGGAATAAATAAAACTGTTACATGAGTACAAAGCTGGCTATACTGGTGCATGCTTGTGATCCCAGTGTCTAGGTGCGTGGCGAGTCCAGGTCAGTGAAGTTGTCCTCTGGCCTCCGCAGGCGAGCGCAGTGCGCTTGAACACGCACACCCACAGAAGCCGTCGCAGACAGACAGACCGCGTCCCTGTAACTCACGCCCCCACAAAGTCTCACAGTGTCTTTGGAGCACCAGAGCAAGCAGTCCTAACACTGTTAAGATACTCCATGATGTTAGTATGTGCAGTGAACTAGGGCTTCCATAATAACGTGTCATCCAGCAGGACAGCTACTCTGTTTCCTGTCGATTCCTGGCCATGTGCAGTTATGGTTCAGCATGTTCTGTCATTAGGGTTTTCTGTGGCCAAGGCACACAAGTGTGGGTCCAGCTGCCATCCCTGTACTACCCCAGCCTCAGCTGCCACATCTTCTGCCATGTCTTCTGATTTTTGGTTGTGACAGTGATTTAGACTTCTCTTGATTTAATGATCCTAGTAGGTTTGGAGCAGCAGTGGTTGGGGCGGCATCCTCCTACTTCAGGATTTTTTTCATTAACCTGGGTTTTGGGAACAGAAACTGTGATATGAAATGCCATTTTTTAAAAAATCTATCGGCAAGATGAACTAGTAATGCTGACCTAAGCTGCACTATTTAACACACGAGGTAACACATGCAGACTCTTTGGGAGCTGAATGCCTGCCTCTGATGACTCTACTTCCCAAATCTCCTGAGCCTGGGCAGGCAGAACTACCTACATTGTACCAGCTGGGGGAATCCACATTGTACCACTGGGGGATTGGAGCTCAGCCTGGGGCTGACTGGGTTCCGTTGCTAGCCTTTCCAGGGGAGGCAGGTCTCTGTAGGGTGAGGCTGTGGGACCTTTGAAGAGGTTCGTTGACCACTGAAGGCTGGAGCCAAGACAGTCTTAGGTGGCAAAAGAAGAGGCTATGGGTTGTCTGAAAGAATGGAAATCAAATCAACCTGGCCAGAGAAGGGTTTAAAGTAACGTGTATACTATAGATTGTTTTAACTAAGCAGTATTGGGCGTCTAAATCCTTTAGATACTGTCTAGTTCTCTGTCTCCCTTTGGGGCTGTGCCTGGTCGGAAAGCATCTTCAGAAGTGCAGTTATAGTTTGAATGTGAATCGCCTCCCACAGGCTTGTGTGTTTGAACACTTGGTCCCCGGTGGTGCTATTTCGGGAGACTGTGGAACCTTTGAGACATGGGGCCTAGCTAGCAGAAGTGGGTCGCTGGGGACAGAGCTTGAAGGTGATGTCCCTTTCTGCTCCCAGCCCAGGGCCTCTGCTTCCTGCTCTGCTAACATGGGAGCAGGTCACATCCCAGGCTCCCACCACCACGGACTGAGCTGTTCTAGCTATGAGCTCCTTCATGCAGAGCCGAAATGAAACTCTCTCCCCTTAAGTTGCTCCTGTCACATGTTTGACTAGAGTAACTAACTCAAATACCAAATAAGAATCTCCTCCCGGAACTCTCAGCTCAGCAGAGTCACACAGAAAGGGGGCGGGTATTTAATTTTGATTAATTTTGTTTGTCCTTTAGGCAGAAGATGGGCAGGAGGAAGCAGAGCCTGTGAGAATGCCCCGCCCACCTTCTCTGGGGGCCTTAGTAACAGTCATAGAAATCTAGTCTCTAGGCCTCACTTCCTTAAAGATCAGAGAAATGTCACTCCTGAGACTGAATATGAATGCCACCGTGTGTGTGTGTGTGTGTGTGTGTGTGTGTGTGTGTGTGTGTGTGTGAGAGAGAGAGAGAGAGAGAGAGAGAGAGAGAGAGAGAGAGAGAGAGTGATCTGAGCCCCCAAGCCATCACCAGCCCCACAGAAGGCTGATTGGCTTCTACTATGGGATTGGGAGGGCTCAGGATAGGACAGAAGGGGTGGTTCAATGCCTTAGGGGATGAGGAGGGAGGGCATACAGCAGACACACCTACGCTGGATTCACCACGCAAATAAACGTCTTATTTGGTGAATACCTATTTTAGGGCTGTAGTGGCAAAGCCCTGGCATTATCAGGAGTAATGGGAGGCACAGGTGTAGACATTGTGAAGAAATACATAGGTGACCTGCAGTATCAGACCCCGGGGGGGAGGATGCAGGGTGGTTTTGCCTCTTAGGCAATCTATTTAGATCTTTTCTTAAGCTGTGAAATACATCGCCTTCCTAACAGGCTTTTCTGTGATGGTGAGAGTAGCCCCTCCACTTTGGAGAGGCCCTCATTTCTAAACAAAATTGCTAAAGGGCCTTAATTGAGATCATTTCAATATGTTAACACATTGATTCCTTTCTCCGGCGCCTCCGAGCTTGGGGCTGAAGCGTGCCCCACCACTCTGTATGCGCCGCCTCTCCACACCCGAGGCTTATCACAAGCAATTATCTTACCCAAATAAAAAATGAAAATGGAAAAGTTAAATAAATAGCAGGACACCTTGATGGAATCGCAGCAATGCTCATCTTGGTTAACATTAGCCCTGACTTTTGGACAGCTCGCCGTGTTAATGCGCGTCCTTTGTTTGGGTGTCTATCTCTGGGAATCTCATGGCTTTCCAGCGTGATGGATAGCAGCCATCTCTGCTCTCCCCAAAAGCACACTCCCCAGGAAGCTCCAACCCTTGCTCAAATGTTGCTTATACTAGAGAAACCCTGAAAACCAAATTCACCCGACATGGACAGGAACTCAACACTAGGCTCAGCCTATGCTTGTCCGCTCTTTCCTGTGGAGTGAGAAAGCTGTGGGCTCCAGCACTGCTTAGCACACGGTGAACCTGGCCTCTGAACTGCAGCTGGGTGGCAGTCAGGAAGGACCAGGTTGGACTCCGGCAGCAACATCTCCGAACCTCAGCCACGACGGCACAGTTGACATCTGATTCTTCTTCAAGCAAAGCTCAGTGTGGGCACTGCTGATTTCCCAGGGAAGTTAAGAACCACATCTGAATAACTTTGGCATTTTAGCATGTCCACTTCAGAGTGTGTTCACACAGTGGTCACAGCAAGGGGGGAAAGAGTCTGGAGGGTCGGGTACATTGCCTTAGCAAGAAGTAACAGGCTATTTCCTGTTATTGGTCAGAATAAGCCCAAAAGGGTGGGAATGTGTGCCTGGAATGAAGGAACCCTGGTGAACAAGAGTTGTTAACCATGGGTGGTTGTTTCTTGTTCACGAGTGTTAGCCACAACTTAGTGTCAGCCACCTGGAACTTCCTGTGTCCTGGACTCCTAAGTCATCTCTTGTGTGTGCTCTCTGTCTCTGTCTCCATCTCTGTCTCTCCTCTCTCCCCTCTTCCTCTGTTCCTCCCTCTCTCACATGCATGCACACACTTACATGTGTGTGAACGTGCAGCCACTTAACACACAGTTTAATCATATTGTGTGGGCTGTAAACTAGATCACACCCATTTGGGATTCACAGTAAACTGAGCAGGACCTACAGCAGGGACTTCCCACACCCCTGGCCCACAAGTGCCGAGCATCCCTGCTGTCAGCATCAGCACCAGGATGGGATATTTGCTACTGTGAAGGAGGTGCCACACCACTAACATGCAGAGTCATACTTGACCCCAGTGTATCTCTGCTGTCCCACTTTCTGTGGGTTTGGACAGATGTAACGCATGCAGGAGCCATTAAAGCACAACATAAAATGTGACTGTCCCCCAAACCCTCCATCTTTGGCTGTTTATTCTTCTCTCCTCCGAACCCTTGGAAGCCACTCATCTTTTTACTCTCCAGATTCGTCTTCTCTAGGATGTCATACAATTAACAACATACCATGTAGCCCATCTGGTTTGATGCATCTCAGTTATTCATATGCAATTGTTACTCCATGTGTCTTCATGGTTGGATAGCTCCTTCTTCATTGCGGAGTAATATTCAGCTGTCAGGATCTACCACCATGTGTCCACTCGCCTGCTGAAGGACATCACGATTACTTCTGAGTGTTGGCAGTTATGAAGGGAACTGCTGCAAACAGCCACAGGTCATGGTGCAGACTTCGGTTTTCAACCTGCTGGGAAAACCCAAGGTTTCCTAGATGCCCAGACCCAATTAATCACACAGAACTATGTTAATTATGACACTGCTTGGCCTATTAACTCAGGCTTATTATTAACTAACTCTCACATCTTAAATTAACCCATTTCTATTAATCTGTGTATGGCACAAGGCTGTGGCTTACTAGTAAGGGTCCAGCGTCTGTCTCTTTCAGCAGTTATGATGTCTCTTTGATTCTGCCTATTCTCTCTATATATCTCTTCCAGTCTGGTTATATTCTGCCCTGCTATAGGTCAAAGCAGCTTCTTTATTAACCAATGGTAATAAAATATATTGATAGCATACAGAGGGGAATCCCACATCATCAAGGAGTTTGGCTGCTGGATATATGGTATGTATATGTTGAATTTTTCAAGTTTCCCCAACCCATTCAGATTGGTGTGCCATTTCTGCATTGCCACTGGTAATACATGACAGTTCTCATTTCCCCATGACCTTTGGCTCTTACAATATTTTCTCCTGCTCTGCTGTAATGGGAGGAGCTGGTGGCATAGGTGCATCTATTGGGGTTGAGAACCCCACCCTCTCTTTCTCTGCACCTTGAATAGTTGGGCCTCTCTGTGTTCATTACCACCACTGCTAAGAGAACTTCTCTGATGAGGATTGAGGGGTGCACTAATCTGCGGTTTAACAAGTCACCAGGAGTCAGTTTAATACTGTGCTCATTTAGCAGAATAGTAGCAGTAGATTCTCTTATAGGGCCTGTGACTTATCTTCTCACAGGTCCTGATCCTGATAACTGTGCCAAGCATGACTTCTGTCTTGTGAAGAGGGTCGTAAATCCAATCAGAAAGTGGGTCCAATCATAGGGCCCAGCACAGGCGTTCAACTCTAGCGAAAGAAAAGGAAGAGATCCTTCTCTTCAAAGCCAGTTCTGAGCTTCCATCGGAGAGCAGTAATGAGAATAGCAACACCAAAATGCCCACTCCACAGCCTGTAAAATGTGACAGCATGTCTGTCCCCAGCCAACAGAAAGAAACCTCCCAGCGTCCTCTAGGTTTCCCACTGTGGATCTAGCTTGCAGTTGCTGCGTTCCAAATTGTGCTTTCTTTGCATTTAAAGGACCTAGCAAGACTTTCTAGGGATACTGTCCTTGAAACACGTTGGGTTGCGATTTCATAGTATTTACAGGGCTGTCCTCCGAGCCAAACTGTTAGCATCTTCATGAGTCCATCCAAGCCTGCTTGCCAAAGATCAACTCAGCTGGGTTTGCTGTCAGTTGGATTTCCTCTCGGAAGAAGTGAATGGGGAATGCCATGGGACCCGCACACGGGTACTGGGTACCCAGCCTCTGGTCCTGGTCAGTTGGATGTAATTCTGCCCTAATTGCACATGGCCCCTTGGTCTCTGGGAAGAGCTAGTGGATAAGGGGAAAGGATGAGGGGAGACGAGTCCATCGACACAGCCACGGGGAGCCATCACCCATGCTGGGTGCATGCCTTGCAGAGTGGTTGGTTTAAAATGCCTGGCACTCCTGTCCCTAACCCCTTGCCCATTACTATGTAAATAAGTAATAAACTCATTGGTTCCCCAGAGTAAGCCTCAGTAGAATTGTGCCTTGGTTTTCCATTGGGACCACAGGAAGGATCGTACATTGTTTATTCCTTCTTCAGTGAAGGAATTTTCAACACAAGGACAGCAATCTTCCATCAGCAGATGACGATAATGGTTAAATACCCTCTCCTGCTCCCAGGGCTGGACATCCAGAAGCCACTTGGCTTTCCTTGGGTGATTATTTCTATACTTTATATGTTTCTATTTTGGGGTTCGAGCCCTAAATTGCCCTTGGCAAGTAGCTCTACTGTCCCCATCTAGGCTTTAACTGAGATTTTTGAGAAAAGAGTAAGCCTTGTGTAGCCTCCCCTCCCTCCTCCCTCTGGCCCAGAATACGTGAGAGGGAGCAGAGCTGGCTGGGAGGGGCTGGGAAATTACTAGAGAATAGCTGAACCCTGTATTTACTTGTTAATTTTATTTTTATAAATCTCTTGATGAAAAGTGGAGAGAAACCACATGACAGCATCAACAATAAATCACTTTGTGTCTGTTACGTCACCAGCCAAGGGTTGTCGCTCTGTGTTTGCTACCACATACAATTTAGAGAGTTAGGAACAAGGGCTGTGAGACTTCCACAGAGGGATCCCGTCAGGCCAGGAAATTGAAAAAGAAAATCTCCATTAGTGGATGACATTTGGGGGGATAGTGAGATGGCTCAGTAGGTCAATGTGCTTTCTGCCACGCCTGGTGACCTGAGTTAGCTCCCTGGGCCCCCTATGATAGGAGAGGACTGAGTCTTGCAAGTTGTCTTCTGACCTCCACATATCTGTCAAAACATGAACACATGCCTCACACACACACTAAATAAATAAACATAATAAAAATTTTTTTTAAAGAATTGGTATTACAAATATAAAAAAATGGAGTAACCCCTCTTTGGGGCTCACCCTCACTGTATATGAATGCTACTTACTTCCTGTCATCTAAACCTGTAACAAACCTCTTCCTAACACTAGGCAAAAAGACTAAGAACATGCCAGCTCAGAATTACTCTTATGTGATAACCGCTGGACTGCCCCAGAAGAACATGGTTTTCTGGCTGCAGGTTTAGAAGCTTGTCCTAAGGACCACAAAAGGAATAGGTGAAATACCACCAAACACACTAGGAAGAGAAGGACAGCCATCTGGTTGCCTCTTCACCATGAACCACGATGGAGAGTGTGCTTTGGGATTGCCCAGGCACAGGGCCCTTATCCTCTTGATGGTGCCAGGCCGGGAGAGCACCCCGAGGCAGCAGATGCTGCTCGGGGCTTCTCTGAACGCATTTGGTCCAGATCTGAGGAGCCGGGGATTGAAGTTCAGGTTTAATCAGGGGAAACAGGATGGGGTTGAGACATTCCCCAGGCCTGAACCCTGGAAGCAGGAGGATTGGTCTGGGTCTCTGTGGGGGAAAGGACGACATGCGAATTTATCTTCAGAGGAGGTGTGGCAACAGAAGTACCTGGATGAGAATATCACAGTCAGCACCCAGATGACACAGTCCTCACCTGGGCCATGCGCTTTCTGGGCGCTGCTTTAGCTGCCTCCTCGTGCTCCTCCATGCAGGATGAGGCAGCCGCAGGATCAGGACGTGTCCCCATTCTGAGACGCAGCCTTGCCACCTGCATTTTCCAGGACACACTCTGAATCCAGAAGGTCAGAAGTCCCTGAGTCTATGGCGTTGACTTTGCCTCTGTTCTGGACCAGGTCTGCAGAGGCACAGGAGCTGCTCTTGTGTCCACCCGGGTCCCAGAGGCTTGCTCGGGTAGCTGTAGGTGGAGGATGCATTTGGAGCTTGGGTGTCTTGGCTGGAAGGTTGGCATGTGGTGTAGGATGCAGCTAAGTGGAAAGGGGAGAGAGAGGAAGGGATTAAAGGGAGGGGAGGGAAGGGGTGAGGAGGAAGGGAAGTGGAGGAGAGGGGAGCAGTGGGCTCTGGGGGGACTCGTTTCCTCCAAACCTCCAAGTCTTTCCACAGAATGCTAAGGAGTTTTAGAATTGTCATTGTGCAGAAGCCCCTTCATGTTGAGGGAAGATGGATGCATAAGCTGTGAGGACAGACAATGTCATCTCTGTCATTAGCTTCACAGGCTCATCAGAGAATGTGTCCCCCATGTGTGCCCTGTTCCAGAATCAGCAGTGCTCATTAGATATTGCTGAAGATGGCCCTTTAGAAGTGTCAAGGGTTGAAGAAGAAGGCAGCCAAGGCGTGGCCGTCTCTTCCCAGTGAGCCAGCAGGACTTACTATGGTCAAAGTGTACTGGAAATCCCAACAAATCATTCTGAACTCAGTGGCCTTTCCTCTGTGGTCTGCAGAGGTTTAGCACAGGTGTCAATCATTTTGTGACCTGCATATGAGATGTATGATGTTCATGGTCCCTGCTTCCTCCAGCTCTCAGGCAGAAGTGGAGGTTTTAGATGGGTGAACGGCAAGACCTTTCCATTTGCGGCTTCCTATGTTGCACACAAATACCATATCCACACATCACACAATACACCACACCTGCTATACATATCCACACATCACACAATACACCACACACACTATACATATCCACACATCACACACATGGATCACACACACATGTACATGTACCACACACCTCACACACATATCATATACACCACACATACACAGATTCATTATACATAAACATACATCTATGTATATACACATATCATATACACCATAAATGCACTCACCAATATAAACATTATATACACACATCATAATATTACATCATATATAACACTCATATATGCACAATGCACACACACACTCACATCATATACACCACAGAGATGCACCAATACACTCATATGCATTATACACATTACACAAGTAAGCACATACACAAGCATGCATATATACAAGCAGACACATGCATCAGTATGCACAGACACACAAGCACGCACACACACACACACACACACACAAGCATGCACACACAAGCACACACGCGCGCGCGCACACACACACACACACACACACACTCTGGGAGCGTCTCTTCCTCCTCGTCTCACTTGGTTGGCTCTAGCAGGTTTTTCTTCCACCTGCCTGCATCCTCTGCAGATGGGCTTTTCAAGAGTTCCTGTGCTCATCTTTGCAGATAACAAGAGTTGGCAGATGTTTTTTAATTAAAGAAATTCAGGTTATGAAAAAGATGTCATGGGTAGAGAGAGAAAGGGAACCTGCCAGCCGCAAACCCCTGCTCACATCCACTTAGCCCCAGCTTGCGGCATCTGCCTCCAGATTCTACAAAATGCCACTATCTGGAGTGGAGGGGAGTGGGGAGCAGATGTAGGTATCCGGATGCTGCCAGCTCCTGATTGTCTACCATTTGGGGTGCGGGGTGCGGGGCTGAAACGTGGGTGAGTTCCATTGTGGAGGACTGTAGCCAGATGTCTGACTTTCTTCTTTGAGAAAGCACCCCATGGAGCTCTGCAGGGCTCAGGGGTTCTTCCTGACATTCCCCCTTTCTTTTTGGCCAAGGACAGCAAGCATAAGACAAAGGTTGAGCATAGTGAGTCCAAATCTAAAATTCAAAATGGTCCAGAACCTGCTGCTCCATGGGCTTCAATGTGACTCAAGTGGGAAGTCCCACCTTTGACCTCCCACGACAGGCAGTAATCATGTGGGGGAGGGGGACACTAAAATACCACATGGAGTGACATCCAGGCCACATGTATAAGATGCACATGGAAGGTGGATTAATTCTGTGTTCAGATTTGGGGACCAGCCCTAAGACCCTGTCTGATTATATGTGTGCACATAGTTTAAATGGAAGCCACTGGCGTCTGAGGCACTTCTGGTCCCAGACATTTCCCGTTAGGGATGCTCAAGCTGTACCGAGGAAAGAGGAGCAAAGAGCCTCCATCCCGCATGCTGACCGATGGGTCAACCAAACCATGCACCATCTGGTGTCTTCCTCTTGACTCTGCTCTTCACATGGAGGAACCAATCCACAGTGTTTCCCTCCTCTGCCTCTCACCCGGTCTGTGACAGAGCAAGGCCCCTCAGCTGTGCACTGAGTGCTCCTGTTTCTCAGAACTTATAGAGCATCTCTTGACCTTGCTGATTAAAACGGGCATTGAACACTGTTCTTGAACCCCTCCTGTGTTAGAATCTTTCTTTCTGTGTATATGTTCATGCGTGAGGAGATCCATGTGAGCATGTGTGAACCTGTATGCAGAGATCCAAGATCAACTTTGGCTGTTATTCCTTAGGCACTATTCCCCTTATTATTATTCTTAATTTTGAGACAGGAGCTGATTTGGAAAGGCTGGCTGGCCAGTGAGTCCCAGAGACCTGTCTGTCACTGCAACCCCGAGCATTGGGCTCTGCTCATTAAACTTGGGTTCTTATGACTGAGCTATTTCCACCACTGCCATTAGGGATCTATTCTATATGCCTGATAAAAATATAAAGACGTAAATATAGAGAGATCCCAGCTAGGTAAAATCAATGTACACATGAGCAGATTAACAAACGTTGGGGATGGTGGGCTTTTATACCATGAGATAAAGTCCTACCTAAATAACTTTGGATTACAAAATCTGGAAATTCCATGTATCCAGCAAATAATCTGTTGTCTTTGGGGCTGGTGGACAACTGTCCTTGTCTTAGCTCCCAGGAATTCACTGTGGTAGCTGGACATTCAGACCAGTACTGTCTGATGACATAACAGAAATGCCTTCCAGATGTAATGTACATGTTTCTCTAGAGCCCACATTAAGAAAGGAAAAATCCAGGTAAATCGGTTGTAATAATATATTTTAACCCAATAGTCTAAAACTTTCACTATGTCAACATCTAGTTAACATAAAGACTACTAAAGCAATGCTCTAGATACAAGGTGGGGTTTTGTTGTTTGTTTACTTCCTCACTCTTTCACTTCCAGCCTGTGTTTTGTGCCAGTTCTGGGGTTTGACCTCACCTTCCTCAGAAGCTGCTTGCACTGTTTCACGGACACTGACAGAGCAGATGGAGCTCTTGGGACAGAGATATAGGATCCTTGTTACTCATAGCACAGAAAGCCACACGAATGCCAACTTCTGTCTTTGTCCCCCATTCTCTGCAGTGGACGGGCTGCAGGATGTCCTCAGAGGCGCCTCTGCCAACACGCACCTTCCCTGTGCTGCGGAGGGTTTTGCGGGTGTAGCACCTGCAGTTTTCATGAGCCTAAAGAGGGGATTTAAGCAGGGGAAGCTGATGCAATCATCTGACCTCTTTAAATACTGGTCTGAGGGTCAGAGGTAAAGAAGTCCATCTAAAATCATGGCAGGAAAGGTGGAAGGGTATAAGCTTGCAAACCCAGCTCCGGGGAGGTAGAAATAGAAGATTCCAGGGGCTCCCAGCCAGGCAGTCTAGCCAAATCGGTGAGCTCCAGGCCAATGCAAAACTGTCTCAATGAGTGTATCCCCAAGAATGATGCCCAGTGCTATTTTCTGGCCTCCATACTCTTGAGTAACCCACACTCAAATGTGCACCTGCTTGCTCACTCTCTGTCTCAATGAGGATTTGATAGCAAGAACGTCTACATTTTTGGCTTCTACATGGCAGGGGTCCTGTGGGCTCCATGAGCTAAGAAAACAGCCTGCTGAGAGCCAGCGAGGAAAATGGGGGCATCAGTTCATAGTCCACCCAGAGCAACCTGAGTGTGCTTGGAAGTAGGGAGTCCCACCCCCGAGAAAACATCTATTCATTCTCTAGCTGCAGCTTCTCAGAGCTGAGCAGAGAACTCAGAAGTGGCTCCTGTTTTAAACTATTAGTTAGCTAGTGGTTGGTTTCTCTGTAATACAAAATGAACACAGCCCTCAAATCTCAGGGAGAGTGAGGTAGAGGCCCAGATAGATGCAGTGTGCGACGTGGGTTTGTGTCATGAAGGAGCAGACATGGAACTTGGTAATTCATCCTAACAAAGCAAAAAGTAAGCTAGTTCTGTCTCTCAGGTGATGTTATCTTTCCCCTACAGTTGCTCCTGGGGAATCCTTGGAAACACTCCAGGACGAAGTAGTTTAGGGCCTGGGATCAGACGTCCACCAAGAGGTGAATGGGTAAAGAAAATCCAGCAGGTAGACACAGTGGGGTTTGCCAAACTTCGAGAGAAACAGAATGACGACCTTTGCAGAAAGATGGTTGAGCTAGAGGTTGCTGTGTGAAGTAGATAAGTCAGAAGCAGAGACAGACACGAGACACTTTCTCATATATGGGATGTGGCTTTAAATACATGTGCACACATATGTAGGGCACGGAACTAGAAAAGGCACCGAAACAGGAGACAGAGCATTCTCAAAGGCCAGGGAACAGGGGAGTGTAGCAGAATACAAATGGAGACCCCAAACGAGGCCTTTTGGGGCTTGGAGGGATCAGAGATGGAGGATGGTGGGGGCAGAGAGGGAGGGTAAATGAGAAGGAAGTTTAATGACATGCGTGTATGAAAATGCCACAATGACACCTGTGACTTTGCATATTAACTTAAAAAATGAAACAGATGTGTCATCCAGAATTGGGTTGCATGTTTTCAAGGAGCACCAGTTATCTGTTTGAATTTTTAAGCCGTTTTTGATCTGCACCATTTTTCCAATATTGTCATATTTTAATTACTCTTAGCTTGTATACTTCAGACTTGTCATTATTTTAAATCATTTTTAATTCATATTGTTCTACTCATTAATATTTATTTTCTTGTCATTGACTTGCAATTTTATCAATTCTGCTGGTTATCACTTTTTTTCATTTTAATTCTATTGTTTTAATTCTATTCTTTTCGAAAAGAAGCACTTTGGTGGCTCTTGCATTGAGGGTTTCCTTGTAATAAATTCTCACTTTGATAGTGTGAAAAATCCATGCTTACCTATATGTTGCATATTTTCTTCTCTGAGTTCTTTATGATTATAAAGACCCTCATTTTTAGTCACCACTGTACCTTCACTCTTGAGTGACGAGTTGACTGGGTATAAAAGTCTTGGTTCATGGGTACATTGTCACCATTGTGCCTACACCCTTGAGTGACAGGTTGACTGGGTATAGAAGTCTGGGTTCATGGGTACATTGTCACCATTGTGCCTGCACTCTTGAGTGACAGGTTGACTGGGTATGGAAGTCTAGGTTCATGGGTACATTGTCACCATTGTGCCTACACCCTTGAGTGACAGGTTGACTGGGTATAGAAGTCTAGGTTCATGGGTACATTGTCACCATTGTGCCTACACCCTTGAGTGACAGGTTGACTGGGTATAGAAGTCTAGGTTCATGGGTACATTGTCACCATTGTGCCTGCACCCTTGAGTGACAGGTTGACTGGGTATAGAAGTCTAGGTTCATGGGTACATTGTCACCATTGTGCCTACACCCTTGAGTGACAGGTTGACTGGGTATAGAAGTCTAGGTTCATGGGTACATTGTCACCATTGTGCCTGCACCCTTGAGTGACAGGTTGACTGGGTATAAAAGTCTAGGTTCATGGGTACATTGTCACCATTGTGCCTGCACCCTTGAGTGACAGGTTGACTGGGTATAAAAGTCTAGGTTCATGGGTACATTGTCACCATTGTGCCTACACCCTTGAGTGACAGGTTGACTGGGTATAGATTTTAAGTTCTGTCCACCCCCAAGGAGTTATAAAATACCTACACCTAGCCCTGAAACCCTCTTCTCTTGGTTTGTGACCTGACCTCTGTAGATGGAGCTTCTCCGCACCCTCAGGCTCAGCCAACAGGGAGATCCACAAGGACAGGACAGGACGCAGGAAAAAGGAGCCCTTTCCTTTTGTCTTGTGGCACAGTTCCCCCTTCATCTGTGACTCCTTCCAGTCAGCTTCTCCATGGCCGTGTTAGAGCATGGATCTCAACAGCCCTGGCTCAGCAGTGGCCAGTTGGTCACCACATCAGCAGGCACTCTGTTGTCATGGCAACCATGGCTTCTCCTCTGTGGTCTGCATTTCACTGCTGCAGGGCTCCCTCCCTCCTCTGAGATTCTGATTTCCTCTCCAGTTCACGGTCCGCTCCGCCCAACAGGCAGTATGTTCTCAACTGCTACCCTGTTTGTTTGCCCACTCGCTGGCCGGCCACTTTCTATTAGTTAATTATTTATTACATCAGAAATTTTCTGTCTGTCTTACGTGTTTGCCTTCAATTTCTTGATTGGACTCTGACTGATGAAATATTATTCTGCTGCTTGCCTTCTGGGATATTTTATTGCTGAACAAAAGTGTGCTATCAGCAAAAGACCCAAACAGACACTACACTGAAGAAGATATATAACAGACTATAAGTTTGTGAGAACGTGCTTGGCGATGTTGGTTTTCGGGGATGTGCAAATTTAAACCACAATGAAGTGTCACTACATATCCACTTGAACGAAGGCATCCAGGAGGAAGTGCAGTGACGGAGCTTTCTTTGAGAAGGTATATACACACACAGAGATGTAAACACATGCACACGCTCACACGCGTGCACATGCACACGCTCACACGACCCCCAAATAAAATAACAACAACCTAAAATAAATGGTTAACGGATAAATCTATGTATAGAGAGATGGAGAACTATATTGTTAAGCAAATACTAGATTATTATGGTCTGATTGTCATAAGTATTTGCCATAAAGTTTTATCACTTCTGCTCTGTCATTGAAGATTTTATATTGAAATGTTAAAAAAAGTTGCTGGCAGTCTAATAGTTCTTTTTTTAAGTAATCTGTTTTCTCCATGATTTTAATTGTTTGTGTGTATGTATATTTGTTTGTTCATGTGTCTCTATATAAGTCTGTGTTTTCATTTTACAAGTATTTGTGTGTGTGTTTATGTATGTATATGTTTGTATGTGTGTCTGTATGTGTGTGTCTATGTGTTTGTGCATGCACGTGTGTATATATGCGCGTGTGTGTCTGTATATGTGTAGTATGTGTGTATCTCTGTGTGTCTGTACATGTGTATGTATGTGTGTGGGTTCTGCAATTCCACAGTTAAAGTACAAGTTTATTTCTTGTGCTCAGCTCAGGACTCACAGGCTGATGTCCAAATTTAGACTGCATTTCTTTGAAGATTGCTTTTCTTCTCCTTTTCTGGATTTCTCCCTAGATCTGCATGGAAAGGCCTCATTTCACCATCCTCTTATCTCATCTGTATCCGTATTTCTCTGTTTTCTTGTCTATCCACAGCATGGTCACCCTCCCTCGAATGTTGCAGTCTGGTTGGTCCAGATCCTTCGTCGTCGTGCCCACCTGTCACTTTCCTGGCTCTTCCCAGCCGTGCCAGGACCATCGGTGTTGGTGAGTCTATGACGATCGTTACCCAGAACCCCTTTCCTGTGGGCATCATAGGGGTATCATTCGAACACTACTTTGCATCTTAATCCTGGTAGCTTGTGTGGGCATTCCAGGGTTGGCACCTGCAGCCTGTCAGCTCCTGCTCACTGTGGACTGCTTCTTCATGAATTTGGAGAGTGCTGTATGCCGAGTGGGCATTGTCTGAGGAATTTTTGCAGATTGAGGGAAGTTCTGCGCTTCTAGAGAAAAATTTTCATTTGTCTCCCCCAAGCCTACTGGGGTTGTAGGCCCTGATCACTTTTCTTTAATTTTTTTTTTATTGTTTTTAATGAGCTATACATTTTCCCCTGCTACCCTCCCTTCCTCCCTTCTCCCCTTTTATCCTCTCCCGTGGCTCCCACACTCCCAATTTTGTCTTTTTCTTCTTCCTATATAGATCCATGTATGTCTCTCTTAGGGTCTTCTTAGTTGTCTGGTATAAAATGGAAAAAAAGAAAGCATATTCAACAAATGGTGCTGGCACAACTGATCACTTTCACATCAATTTTCTAATCACGCATTCAGGATAACAGAACTCAAACCCCTGTGAAGGCACACACACTGGCTTTCAAGAGTTTCAGTGTGGAGAGGGAGGGGCATTGCAGTGTGGGGAGGGGCACCCTGAGCTGGCTTCTGAGTGCAAGCTCAGGACGCTGAGTGTTTGCAGAGGGCAAAGGAGGCTGGAGGCTCACTGCACAGCAGGGGGACATTTGCAAGCCAGCCCTTGCACGACCAGACCCAGCAGCCCTCCCTCTGGCAGCTGAGGCGACAGCTTGGGGTTTCTGTTTTGGGTCCCTGGAAATTTCTGTCTTATAACCCCAGTTATTACTTTTCAAAGACTCTTCAGTATAATCTATTCAGCATTTTCTAGGTGTTTCATATTGGGAGTGTCTTCAAGCAATCTGATTGTCTGTGGTACCGGAAATGAAAGCCAGCTTAGCCGTTTCACACAGATTATTTTTATCATCCCTTCATAACAATTCAAGGAGAGATGGACGGCTTTTGCAGGAACTCCATTCCCAGAGCTCTTAGTTAGCTGCCTCTCTGAGTCTTACAAGCCTGTGAACGTGGAGTCCTCCAATGTCTGCCTGATTTTAAGGCTGGGCTTTGCCCTCTGTGTCACAAGGGCACTGAGCGGCACTCTGGGCTGGGAAGCTACTCCGAGTGGGAGTCACTGATGTTAGTGAGTATCAAGGAAACAATGTCACACCAAGATGTGTTTCCATCTTCTCATTCTCCCCATGGAAGGAGGTCTCGAGTCCTCTTGATAAGAAGTAGGTGCCTTTGAATTTCTCCTATTGAATTTCATCGAACATGTGGGCTGGCCGGGAGAGTGTCTGATGTGTGGGATGACTCTCATGTGCCCCTCGGCTGCCTGATAAGAACACTCAGTTTCTGAGCTGTAGGATCCCTTTCTCTCCTGTTTTGTATTGTCCTCCATTGTTTTATTGAAGTTCTTTGCCATTGTTTGCAGCTATGAGAAGAGAAAAGCCAGCTCTCTGATGGAGATGCTGCTTGCGCAAGGCTGCCTTGGTTTGCTGAGATGGGGGCTTTCTGGGACCCGGATGCTCAGTTCTGGAGATGGGGGAATGCTGGGCCAGCCAGCACAGACACTTTGGGGTTTGGCTAGCCAGTCTCTGGTGTCCAGATTTCCCCAGAGATGAAAGGAGAGGAGTTTCTGGTGGGAGGAGGTTACAGAGGATAGAAGACTCACTTTCAGGGACATATGGGAGGACATAAAGCTGACCAGGTAGTTCCCAGCTGTTACTAGTTATGTCCCAAAGGAAGATGGAACGGTCAGAAGGACAGCATCTGAGCAACAGGGGAAGGGAACTAAGATTTATGGAGCATGCTGTCCTGTGCCAGGTGCTTGGTTAAAGTCACAGTCAATATGATGTCATTCAGCCTGACTAACTCCATGAGGCAGACAATGTTAGGACAGCTAAGGAGACCGGAGCTCTGCACGGTCCCTAGCACGGCTTTGTACCTACTGCTGCTCAGCCTCAGACCTGGTGGCTTGTGCTGGTGCTGGGGATGTTTCTAGCTGTCTGTGTTGAGGCTGAGCACTGCTCCTCAGCACTGTCCAACTATGGACAAGGGAGGGAAAGAGGACAAAGGTGGGTTTTCTAACTGTCCCAGGCCTTGCAAACACCGTTACTAAAAGGAAGCAGCAGATGTGACCACTGTTCCGGAGGCCTGAGAGCTCCAGAGAAGTGGGCAACAGCACCAGGGTGCTTTCAGCTGACTGCTGGATCCAAGTTGTTTATCTCCTCACAACCTATGTCTACCACTGTCTTGCTTTGGTGTGTGTGTGTGTGTGTACACCCAACCTGGAGAAGTAGTCTTCCTATACTTTCAGCTCTGCTATTCAGAGTTCCTTGTAGTTCCAGGGCCTTTGCAGTTTGGTCTGAGGTCACGAGAGTGGCTTATCATCCGCCCACCTGCTCATCTCCTGAGAAGCGGCTGCCCCATCACCTGCCTGTCACACTGGAAAGGCTGTATCAATATTAAGCATCATTAGGGCCCCTTTCTTGATAAGCACATCCCCAGGATCCAGTGATCAAGGCTGCTTTAAAAGCCTCTCCTAATATTTACCCAGCCCACTTCCTTCTATTCGCTCTGCTGTGTTTTTCCTCTCACAGCCGTGTCAGGGACGTGAGGCTCTTTTGTGCAGACTCCTAAGTCACCTGGACTTATTTTCTGTGTCCAGAGCTGTTATGCTTGGCAGCAAGCTCTTCTTTTTCAAATATGAGTGGGTATTTGATATAATAGATTATTACATGTTTCAGCATATAAATTACTAGGTCTTAGAAGCAAGAAATGAGTAATTTTGCCCCGAGGTAATATAACAGCTACTGGAGTCTCGGTAAAATCAATTAAATGGATCATCTGTGGTCAGGGCAGGAGCACGGAATCACTACCTGGATAGCATTTAGCAGCCATTGCCTCAGTGAATCATGTAACAAACCAGAGGTGAGTTTGAAGTATTATCTAAGTGCTGGAACAAAATATATATATATATGTCAAACATCCAGCCCCTGAGGAGAATAGAGACTTTACCCAAACCCCTTTTTGACCAATAAACACAAGTGTTAGGAAGGTGGCCACCCCAGGAAGCCAGTTTATTGGGAGCTGGCCACCCGAGGGGGCTGACCTCAACTGTTGTGTCCTGGCGGCAGGGAGTGGGAGAAGAGGCAACATGGGCCAGATGCAGAAGACTGCCTTCAATTGCCGGCTAAGCGGCACGCGGTGGACACAGGCCTGCTGCTTCCGGGTGAGAGGGCTGGAGGCGAGTTACATCACCACCTTTCACTTTTCTCATCCGTGTAAGGGAAACTCACTGTGAGGGTAAATATTGGTTGTCAACCTAACAGCATCTGGAGTCGCCTAGGAGACAAATTGCTGGGCGCATCTGCGAGGGAGTTTCCGCAGCAGATTGAGGTGGCAGGTCCTGTCCTGAGCGTGGCTGAGCTCCCGGGATGAATGAGGTGGAGGAAGTGAGCCGAGCGCCAACCCGATCCTCTGCCCTTTGACTGCAGATGCTTCGCTCATGTTCCCACCACCAGGGTGCCCCTACCGTGAGGACTATACCCTTGATGCAGGAACTGAAAGCAGCCCTTCTTCCCAAGTTGCTTCTGGGAGGCGTTTTCCTTCAGTGATGAGAAAGTGACTGAGACACTTGCCACCCCTTAGCACAGGGCTACTGTTGGCATTAGAAGAGAAGATGCCTGTGAAGTGCCTGGCACACAGTAGGCACTCACGACAATGACCATGGTCTTCTAATACCATACTGCTTGAATGAATTGAATGCTTTTCTTTCCCTCTGGGGCATTTCCACAACCCAGGCTCAAAAGACCACAGCTCTGGGGCCCTAATTCTGTCCTCTGTCCTCTGTCCCACCTGAAAACAAGACTCCAGTTTTCTGTGCTCCATAAAGGCGAAGCCATGGAGACAGCCATACTCTCTGCTCTGGATGGAAGACCGTTTGCTGTGCTGCCATCTTTGCCAGCAGGGACCCTTTCTTTCGCCTCTGTAATTCAAAGAGGACCCTTGGGTCAGTGGGTGAGTGTCATCTGGCTTGTGAGTCCTTTGGATACTTGTCTGTTTTTTATCTAATAAGCTGAAAATGGACTGGTCCTGGTCAAATGGTGAAGGGGTGAGGGCAGGGGTGGGGAGGTGAGGTGATCTCCTGAACCTGAGCAATGCCACCAGAGGGGGGAGGGGCAACACTGCCCACAACACTGACCCCACCCCTCTTCCTTGTCACCAGGAGACCCACCTAATGGGAGCGGGTGGATCAAAGTGAACTCCTTTTATGGAAGCACGGAGGGAAAGATACTATAAAATAACTCTGTCAGGAACCAAAGCTAATGTCAGCCTCGGATAATTAACACTATCAGGCTTGACAGCAGAATATGCTAAATAAATTAGTCCTTAAACGCTTGTGTCTTCCAATTATAGGTTTTTGGTTTAATAATTGCTTCCCAGAATAGACGGATTGCTTCAATATTCTGCTTACTTTTGCCTGTAAAGATGTGGCCTTCATAAGCTAATATTAAATGGAAGCACTTGATCATCCTGGCCTCTACCTGTACAATGGAGGGCTCTTTTGAATGACATTTAAAGGGATTTGTGAGAATTATTTTGATGTGATTCAACCAGATGTGTGTGAGAGCGTGTGTGTGTGTGTGTGTATGTGTGTGTGTTTTCTTTTATATCTTTTTGACAGGATCTCATATATCTTAGGTTGGCCTAAAACTTACTCTTTAGTTCAGAATGACCTTGAACCCACATGCTGGGGTTACAGATAGGTGCTATTCTACCCCTCAGTTTATCTGGTGCTGTAGGTTGAGCTCGGAACTTCGCGCATGCTAAACCGGCATTCTTCCTCTGCGCTACACCACAGGCCTTCACCTAATGCCTTCGTGCATCTTCTTAGGGAAGTGGGCTAGCCTGGGAAGGGGACAATGATGTAATTGTTGGTCTCAGGAGGGGAGGAGTTAGAGCAGGCACACTGAGAACTGGAAGGGCCTGGAGGTACCAGGAGAACCCCACTTTGCCTTTGACAGTAAACTTTGGGAAGCGAGGAAAATGCAAGGGCAGGTTTTCAGTGTAGAGACTCGGCCCTGGGATACAGGGACAGGGAAGGGCGACAGCGCCACAGAGGCTCAGCAGTGGCCCAGACTCCCTGAAGGGACCTTAGCACCAAAAGCATGCCACATGTTCAGAGTCCTTGTGTCCCTTTGGACCATCCTTCACCAGCTTGTAATCACTGGCCACCAACAAAGAGGCCAAAATCTGTGTGGTCCACATGATGCTGATGGTCTCGAATGCCACACAGTTTCTTCCTAGACCCAGGACACAGCAGAGCCATTGGGGGCATCTTGGAGGCATATCAGGGATATCACTTCAGGTCACCTCTAGAACCTTGGGTCGGAGAGTAGGGCGGGCATCTCAGACCCCGACGACCTTGTTAAGATACAGCTTTGGATCAGGCATGTTTGTGACACTGCCCGAAATGTCACAAGCTTCCAACTGCCGTGGGCTCACCAGGCTCTGGACCACCGGGGCAGGCAGGGCTGCAGAGTCCTTATCTCCCTAGGGGCCGAGAACCTTTGGTCTCTAAGCCTTCTGTGGGCTTCTCCTGATGTGGCTAACATCTGTCTATAGTAGATGTGGAAGGAAGTCAGCTTGCAGCTGGACCATGGAACAGGGTCACGGGTGGAGGCTGCCAGGTGGGGAGGCAGTTATGCTACTACAGGCTCCAGGGGCGTCTAAGACCTAAGGCAGGCAGATTGGAGTCATAGTCTGTCCCGGACAGATCCCCACACTGCTGCCTCAGAAGGACTTGCTGACTGAGTATGCTCATGTGTCTCTCACACAGGAGGGCCAGCCCGATTTATAAGCAATTTCCCTTGGTGCCCAGGAGAGATGCCTGCCGATGTCCTCCAAGGGAACAACGTGGTGTTTTGAAGCAAACCCACACAAAGGAAGCCACAGACGGGTCTTTGACAGAAGGATACTCTGGCCTATTCTCTCTGCTTCCCAGACTGGGGGATGTTGTTATGTTCTAGTTCCACTGAAACGAAACACATTTTAAAGGCTTTTATTTTTAATAATGAGAAAAGCGGATACTCCAAAGTGACCAAAATCTGAAAAGTAAATGAATTTTTAATTTTTATAAAGTCAGGAAATAGTTTCATTGTTTGAATCTAGATATAATCAAAGCGTTGATTTAGCCCCATTAAAAAGTGAGTCTTTATCAAAGAGGCAGCGGCCTGGTGATCGAGCAGGGCACAGCCACAAGGTACAGATGCTGAGGAGGCTTTATGCAACTTCAGAATGTGAATATTTTTACAAAAAGATAAAGATTGGGATTAGTGAGTGTTCTCCATAGGAAATATGGGGGATGCCCCTCCTTTTCCTAGAGCTGCCGTCTTGACAATATTGTGTTGCTGAGGAACTAACAAAACAAGTCTCTCTGTGCCTGTCTCTCCCTGTGTCTGTCTCTCCCTGTCCCTCTCTCTCTATCTCCCCCTGCCTCCCTTTGTGCCCCTGATATTTTTCCAGGCTGGCAGCTGTGAGGGAAACAACGTGATTTGCTTAGGGACAGTGTCCTGCTCTCAAGTCTGGAACCAAACAGATAAGAACTTGCATGTCAGATACAAAGTTTACTTAGCGCCAGTCAGAGGCGTTTGATGTTGCCTGCCCAATCTGGCCCCACATCTTTGAAGTTGTATGACACATGCTAGGGCTCTGTCAATAAGAAACAGGCCTTTCTTCCTGCTAGCTCACTCATCTGCCTCCCGGGAACACCCTGTGAAGGCAGGACATGATGGCTCCAGGCTGTAACATCAGTAGCAAGAGGGGCAGTGGTTAAGAAGTGGAAAATGTTTAAGGAAACCCCTCAGGACCAGGGATGGGGACTGCCTGGGAAAAGATGGGGCAGATCGGGGCTCTCTGAGCAGAGTCACCAGGCCAGTCTCTTCCGGAGGCTGTTTACACAGGGCTGCTGAGTCACGTGAGGTCCGCTGCCTTTATCTGGGGCACTGGCTGCTATCGGTGAAAAGGCACATTGGCGCGTGGTGTCATTCGCAGTGCCGTTTAAACTGCTCGGTAAATGGCATATTTGTCAAAGAATATTGCTCTTTCCTGGAACAGAACCTAGTGACTGATGGCTGAAATCTCTGGGTATCAGAAATGATATCGAGATGGTGCCCTCTGAAGGGACGGAGGCGGGGGCAGAAGGCCTTTATTCTTGGAAGTAAGAGCGTCTAAACAATAGATTGTCTGAGGCCCTCAGATGTCAAGCGCTGGGCACCCAGCTCTAGTCTGCAACAGAACTCATCTCTCTCGGAGTCCTGGGTTCTCCCTTGGTATGAAGGGAATTCACACTGCGGGATTCTTAGATCATACATTTACCATGTTAACACGCATGTAACCCTTGATCTGTGCATGGGCACCCACTGGGTCGGTGTGAGAGTTCGGTAAGAGGAAAGGTAATGCCTATCGTTGGCGTCTACTGGGGTCATGGTGGAGAGGCCACCCATGATACCTGAAAGTGACCTGCCCTTGCACATGGAAATGACACGGGGGCTAGTCAAGGAGGCAGGTACGGCAGATCTAGGGCACTTCATCCCAGTCACCCCCGTGGACTCTCCACCAAGCTCTGGGAGGGTGACTGTCCTCTTGTCTCGTTCTGGGAGAGGGAGAAATGGTTAGGCACAAGAAGCCTGGTGGAAGGGGTGGATAATGGCAAGGTAGACAGTGGAGGGATGGAGGGTGGACAGTGGAGAATGAACGGTGGCAGGAGGGACCGTGGGGAGGTGCACTGTGGGGGAACGGATGGTGGGGGGATGGATGTGATCTGGAAATGGGGGGGATGGAGGGATAATGGGGGAAAGACAGAGGCAGGACGAAGGGTGAGGGGCGGACAGTGGTGCGATCGATGAAGCGACGTGGAAATGGCTGGACCCTCCATTTTCAAGGCCACGTGGACTAAGTGACTTACCTCCAGGAGGCCGAGATGAGCAATTGCTAAAGGGCAGAGGGCGGGGCCATCCTGGTTGTCCTAGGCTTTGTTTCTCAAGATGGGGCCTGGTGACCGGGACCCAGAGGACAGTGCTGACACCGAAGGCTTAGCTTTCTGCCCACACTTTCACACCGCCAGGGCTCAGACCCTCTGGGAAGACATTCTTTCCCTACCCCTGGCCTGCTGTCCCCACCTCTCACCAGGATGACGTTTAGAGGGGCTTGGGTTGGATCTTGGTGTGTAGGGCAAGAAAAAGCCCAGGATTTGGGCTCGAGCATCAAAAAACAGCCATGTAATCCTGTTTTACAACAAAAACTAAAAAAATCGAAGAAAAATCAAAGCAGACCACTATTTTGATTGCACATTGCTAGGCTGGCCACGCAGGCTGTTCCATCTGCCCACATCTGTACTTTGGTTTGGTTCACACAGCATTTCTGTGGGCTTACAGTGCAGCAAGAGGAGCTGCTTATCTAAGGAAGAAAATGGACTTTTGGTGTATCTTTTCCAGTACAGGAGTGCTGCGGTTTTTTTTTTTTTTTTTTTTTTTGCCAAAATATGGACCTGGGAAGTAATGAGCTGTACTAGGTGACAACAGGTATTGCACGTGCCCTGAATGTTACTAACCAGGTGCTTCTTGATACCAGCCAGCATCATGCTCATTCCCAGAACCACAGAAGAGGTGAGCTTTATCCCCACTCCATAAATGTGCCTCTTGACTTAGAGAAAGGTTGAGTAACCAGCTGTCCCACTCAGCTAAGCCACTATGAGGCCTCCGGCTCAACCAATAATTCTGTTCTGTGGTTCACAAAAGGAAACACTTGACCGTAAATCTGGACTGGTGCAGTCGAGTGAGTTGACTCTGACGATTGTAAGATGCCAGTGGAGTTTAGAGGGGAGAGGCATGAGGCTGGAGGCTTGCTTTGGAGAACGGGGAATCGTGGAATCACCCGAGCTTGCTCAGTGAACAGCAGGACAATGGCCCAGAAGCAGGTGCCAGAGCAGACACAGGGACCCACACTGTGATGATGGTGGAATGGCAAAGGCATGCAGTGACGGCCCAGGATGCTGAAGTATGCAGGGTACGGTATCACTGAGAGTCTGGAAGGCAGAGGGGAGAGCAGAGGCTGCACAAGGCTGGAGCTCCAGCCGCGGGACCGCTTCCACAGCGCGGGACCGCTTCCACAGCGCGGGACTGCTTCCACAGCGTGGGACCGCTTCCGCAGCGCGGGACCGCTTCCATAGCGCGTGGGCGTTCTCTGCAGAGGGCAAAGGGGAAAATGAAAGCAAACAATCAGCGCAGTAGTGACAGCAGCCGTTGATGCTGAGGGGTTGCTGTGAGGGGCAGAGCTGCACTGTGCTGTTTCCCGTGGACTCTGCTGGGAGTCTTAGCCTGGGTTCTCCTGAAGCAGGCCTTGGGATGAAGAGTCTCACACCCCTGATGCACTGATGGCCAGGTCTCAGGAGACACCAGCAGGCAGCCCAGAAGAAACCAGCCAAGGGTGTGATGGAGTGCAGTTCCAATACAATCCCAGGGGGCGCTCTGGAGTAAGGGCCCAGACAGCTCCATCTGAGGTGGCTCCAGCCCGAGGAAGAACAGGTGGCAAATGGAAGCCTGTGCCCTAAAGGGTGGTGCTCCTGTTCAGAGAGCTTCTCTAAGCTGCTGATTGCTCAGGTCCTAACCCCAGCATCACAGGCCTGCACTCCTTTGCTTGCTGTTTTCTGTCCAGGTTCTGTGCTTGTCCACCCATTCCTTCCCTTCCTTCCTCCTCCTCATTTTCCACATTTCCTCTGTAGGAGCTTCCTTAGGTCAAGGCCAGAAAAGGCTTACTGCATTTGGTACCTGCTTATAGAGTAACATTGGAATATTAACCAAAAATAACTAGCTTTTAACCAGGCCTAGTGGCGGTGCATTCCTATAATCCCAGAGCTCAGGAGATGGAGGAGAAGCACTGAGAGCTTGAAACCAGGCTGGACTACAGAGAGACCCCGGCTCTCAAACGAGGAAGTGAGCCTCTTGCGTTTATGGTATTCCCTTTTCCCATATGTATCTCTGTTCCTAACAAGCCTTGAGATCTTGAAGAGCAGAACATTTTTATGATCCATCCATGCACACCCAAATGCTGTCTTGTGTGCCCGGCAAGAACTGAGAATAGATACCGTATAAGAACTTGGTGAACCCAGAAGTGGGGCGGGCTGTGACTATGAGTACAGAAAGGGAAAGGGACTTCCTATAGAGGGTGCTGCCTGCCTGAGAGACTTAGGGTTACAGCTCAAGTTCTCTGCTCCTCTCTCTGTTAGATACTAGACATCTCCAGCTGAGCTCTGCTTTCCCGAGGGTTTCAAGGTATACCCACCGAAGAAAAGCAGAACCCAAGCAAAGACAGCCTATGTGGGCTGTTCTCTGAAGTCATCTAAATTCCTTCTTGAGCATGTTGCTTTATTCCTGTGTTCTACTAGCCTGGATCATACTGCCTGGTGAACATGTCTGTGTCACTCCCTAGGGTCCTGTGCCGTTTACATGGACTAACAAAGCCAGGTTTATGCAAAGAGAAGGCTTCTAAAGTTTTCGAGTTGGGAAGGAGGGAGTTTGGGGGTGAGAGGCACAGGGAGTATTTGTGATTCTGTGTTGCAGAGTGAGGAAAGAGCTGGGGTGTTAGGGAGTCGACTAAAGTCACTTAACTCATCAATGATGAGACATCAATAAATTTCAGAGAAATGTATAAAACAAAGTGTTGTTGAGTTATAACTTATGCCCAATAAAGTGCCCCAATTGGAGTGGGCAGTTCAGTGTGCTCTGAAATGTACCTTGGCAGTAGCGTCAAGACGGCATTTCCATCCCCTGCACCAGCCCCTTGCTGTCAGTGTTGGCTCCTATCTTAGTTTACAGAGATCCACCTTCTGGCACTGTAAATTAGGGTTTTTTTTCCTTTTCTGGTTTTTGTGTCTGAGTTTTCCCACTTAAGATGCCACTTGGAGATTCAGCCCTCTGTGTGCATATGCTTTATTTGTGTATACCATCGAGCCCTCCTACTCCAAGACGGCCTCTTCACCTGGGCTCCCTCCATCATGTCGTGGGCTTTGGTTCCTCTCCAGTCTGGGGCTATGATGAACAAAGTTGCTGTGAACGTTTGTGCATACATCTGTATGTGACCTCATGTGACCCTGTTTGTGCATATGTCTGTGTTTGACCTCGTGTGATTCTGTTTGTGCATACGTCTGTGTGTGACCTCGTGTGATCCTGTTTGTGCATACGTCTGTGTGTGACCTCGTGTGATCCTGTTTGTGCATATGTCTGTGTGTGAACTCATGTGATCCTGTTTGTGCATACGTATGTGTGTGACCTCGTGTGACCCTGTTTCTGTGTTCTTGGGTAAGTAAATATGTAGGTGAGGCACTTGCTCTCAAAGGAGCAGACCCCCTGGGTTGCACAGAGTTTGGTTTTATTAAGACTTGGTCAAACTGCTTTTCAGAGAGATTGAAACATTTTGCATTCTGAACAGCAGCAGGAAGGTCCCAGATGTGGGGCTTGGTTTGACACTATGGTCACCACAGTTTGTCTCTTGATATGACTGGTGCCCAGGATTCCTGATCTTACAGGAGAATAACCCACGAAGCCTATTACAGCAGACTCTGAGCCCTGCCCTCCCTGTCTGTTCAGTGGATCCAGAGGAAACCTGGAATTCACAGTGTTAGGGTAGAGTCCATATCATAGTCTTTGGGAAACTGCTATGCGGTTCACTAGACATTTTTATTTTCCAGAAAAAAAATCCCCCAAATAGGGACATCTGGTATTCTAACAGAGAAATGGCTGCAGTTAACAAATGCCAACATCTGGCTGAGCCAGCTGTTTCTGCCTCACCATTATCTGTGGATGCTCTGGATGTGCAGAGACAAATGACGTGGGGTGGTGGATCACGTCCAACTCTTTCTGAAGTGACTTTGAAATGTGTGTTTATTCTTACTTTCTCCTAATATTGTGTTCCAGAAATATATGTCAAGCAAACAGAGAGAGCATGGTTTTGGATAAAGAAATCCAGGAATTACTGTGAATCAGCTTTGGCTCCCTCTATGATCAACTCACCGAGGACACAGACACAGTGAAAAGAGGAACGGGTGGTTCTTCGATGCTTTGTGTGTGCAAATCTTGTAGAACAGGTGTCAGGATGGAGGGGGGGCGCCTCCCACCTGGAAGTTGCGCTTATGTGAAACCCTAGTTGCTGATGAGAATGGGGGACCCCAAACATTTGAGAGATGTTGGAGGACACTGGTGATTCTCAGTGTCTCCCCACAACCAAGGACAACGGTCAGCTGTCTGGGTTCTAAAGCGTTTAGGTAAAGCCAAACACAAAGTGGACGTGGCTTTGTTAGTGGCTCTCTCTAGAGCAAGTGTGATGGGCAAGCATGCCTGCCTCCAGAGCTAAACCTGAATCCTAGCTGCTGCTCTGCTTACCAGCTGCATCATCAGGGCTCGGTCTGCACAAAGCCCCAGCGTCCTCAGCTGCCAGGTGACAATAGTGACATCTATCTCATTAGCAGTTCTTAGTGACTGAGCACCAAGTAGAGTGCCTGAGACTCAGCACCTAGCATAGAGTCAGTACTCAGCGAGGGTCAGCAGTGTTGTTTGGCTCCTGCTTGGCTGCGGTTGAGGACACGGAGTCTGATACACAGACCCTCGGTCTGCAGGAAGTTCTCCCCTGTCCCCTGACAAGGGGGTGCACAGTGAGGCGCCTAACCCTTCCTTGCTCTGCTCCCAGGATGACGAAAAGTACTGTTCCTCCCCGACACGCCTGGCAAAACCCCAGGACCACAGAAAGCCAGAGTTTCGGGGGACTTCTCCCTTCTTACCTGATTGCCATACAACACAAAGGCCATTCTTGGCTAGTCTGACGTCTGGGCAGCAGTGACCTTCAGACACCTGTGGGAATGCGGACACTGCTCAGGAAGCTTTCAGTGCAAATGCCTCTTGCCCTCTCCCGTGGAGTCCTACCCCGCGACTGCTGCCACCACCGCGGGCCTCTCAGGGTTTAGAAGCAGCAGCGTTCTGCTCTTGCTGCCTTGCAGCCCTAGGCTGCCGTCTGCGTCTAGCACGGCTGGAGGCTTCTCTGGGTCTCACTACCCAGACCCAGTACATAGCCCAGACTGATAGTTAGCTGCATGTCTCTAAAAGAGAGACCAGGCTTGCATCTTCTCATGGCTCCTCTACTTTGAGGGCATATTGAATTGAGAGCCAGAGTCCCAGCTTGGGAAGCTCAGGCCACTTTCCCCTCTTCCCCATTCTAGCAGAAACCAATCCAGCCTCAGCCTTTGCAATCATGTCTTGTCTACCCAGGGGGAATGCTCGTTCTTTGAGATTCTTTGCTCTCTTCTGAAATATACTCACTTCCTACCCCTCCCCATTGCCATCGGCGGTGACCTTGGCATGTCTGCCAACACTCAACGTTGCCAGGCTTTATAAACCTCATATCTCAGAAAGGGGCTGACATTACATTACAAGAGGATCTGTAAACCTCCCAGGATGACTGATGTCTTTTTTAAACAACAGACCAAGACTTCATTTAAATTAGTAGCATGGAGATTAGAGGCGCTCTCCCAGCCCCTGGCTCGGCCACACCGAGGAGCTGGGAATATCAGTCACATGAAGGCTGTTAAGTTTGAGGTGGAAATGAATCAGGGAGCCTGTAAAAACTGTCAGCGGGTCAGGGAAGTTTATGAACTCTTGCTGTATCTAATCATAAATCATCAGAATAAGCTAAAACTGAGAAGAAAAATGTCCTCTTTTGTAATCTAATGCTGTCTGTTAGGGCAATAAAACTCAAATGAAATGCGCGCATTGCAATTTTTAGCTGATACTTTACATTATTAGCAAAGCGAGGCAAGGGGCTCCAAGTTAAAAGAGTGAGACGGATGGGGGAAGGCCGCCATCCTTGTGTGGCTCTCGCTGTGAACCCTAGGGCATTGGGCTTTTTCCTCCTCTCCCACCTCCTTGGGCCTCAAAGCCAGAAATGAGGTGATGGGGATGCCTGCGCCATGGGCCACTACCTGTCTGGTGATGACTTTGAAGTGTGCCACATGGCCCAGTGTCTTCCCAGCCAGAGTCCCCACACTACCTCCATTCACCCGAGACCTGGCCCCACACATTCTATCTCTGGAGGGTGGAGGTGTGTGCCGGCCATGCTCAGGGCTCCAAGCTCTGCCGTGCCCTTTAGCCTGAATCTATGCCCCGACCCTCTCAGCCCTCTGGGTGTGACCCCCTCCTGAGCCGGGCTTCTTGAGTGCTCCCCTGTGCTCCTTGGAACCTTCAGCAACTAGGAACCTGGCCTGCCCCTCCTCACATTGTCTGTGATACTTGAGACCAAGGGTTGCACGCTGCCTGCTGCCTTTCTGTTCTCCTGGCCCTGCCAGGGATGGACAAAGCCCTGGCAGGCACAGAGGGTTTGCGATGGGAAAGATGACTCACCTAGACCAACTGTTTGCTGAGCAGCAAAACCGTGCTGTGTCCTAGAGACCCAAAGAGACAGGAGTGCCTGCTCCATAAGAGGAGGGGGGCAGTGGAGAGGGAGGCGGTAGCCTTAGGTTCCCACCCTAAACAGTCAAGCTGGTGTCGGTTTCCTACAGCTTCACCTTCAACTTCCTGGATACAGGGCAGAAATAGGAGATTCAAACAGTGTAGGCTCAGAAGTACAGGGATGCCTGGAAAAATACCATCAAGAAGATGGGCGGGTAGGGGCAGTCTCATCAGTAAAATGATGATGGTCGCGTGTAAGGACTTTGAGGTTGACACCTGCCCTCCCAACCCACAGAAGGGAACCAGGCATGGTAGCATATTCTTGTCAGCCTGCTGCTGAGGAGTAGAGAGAAGCAGTTTCCCGAGCCTTCCTCTCCAACCAACCTTGTCTAATTGATTCCCTTGTTACAAGAAGAGATCCTGTTTTAAAAACAAACCAAGGTGAGGAGCTAGATAGATGGCTCAGCAGTGAAGAGCACTGACTGCTTCTCCAGAGGCCCTGGGTTCTATTCCCAGCACCTCCATGGCCGCTCTTGCGGCTCACCTCACCTCTACCTGGGCACTGAGACGTGACAGATGGCTTCACAGCTCTTGCTGTCACAGGCAGAGCCGCACCTGGATGTCATGCCTTCCCACGGTGTATAACCGCGTGCTGCAGAACTGTGAGACACCACACACCTTTGCTTCTGTATGCGCTCCTGCCAGGGTACCTTTGTCACCGTGCGAAGGGAAGCGACTCCCAGCTCTACCAGGAATATGAGGAAGCAGCTGTGGAGAAATCGTGGCCTCCCACAGCAGAGAAGTACACGGTAAGTACACAGGGAAGGTCAAGGCCTCCAGCATGTTCTTTCCTGTGTGAATGAAGAGTTTGACAAGCAGACGTGAATTTGAATGATCGGTGGGCTCCAGGAGGCCTGGGACCTCCTCTCGCATACACCCATGCTTGCCTAAGTCTAGACTTGTTTTTTCAGGTTTCATATGAATCCCACGAGAAAATCCCAAAGGAAGTTGGTCTGTCTGAGTGCATCTCCACTTCCTGTTAACTTCTGCGCGTTCATTGTCGTCGGTCAGCAACATGACCATTCTCTTGACTTTATAAATAGGGAACAGAAACTCTGATTTAAAACTGCTTATCAGTCATGTAACTGCCAAAACCAGGGTCTCTACTCTCAGACCATTGTGTTGACCACACGTTTTTACAGCCCGTTAGCCTTCCAAATGCCACATGTGTGTCATAGAGGACCAGAGAAGTATTGTAAACAAAGATGGGAGCTGGCCTGGCTGCCCGAGGCTCAGGACAGAAATGGGATAGAAGATGGATGGAAATGTAGAATTTACAGGCATGTGTTTTTCTCCTGTCCTTATGATGGGGTATTTGTCTATGTGTGTACTCATGTGTGTAAATACTCATATGTAAATATGTGTATGTACGTATGTATGAATATATTTGTGTGTATGTACATATGCATGAATGTATGTATTTGTGTGTATGTATGTATGCATATGTGTGTGTGTTAGATGAGGAAATATAAAGATCCATCTATGTTTGGGTGAGGAATGAGAGAAACTTCAATGTTGTACTTTATTTTCTGGAATTAGAAAGAGAAGCTGATGCTGCCCCTCCAGGGGTGCAGATAGCATGAGGAGAGTGAGCTGTGAGTAGAAAGGCCCCACAGGAAGGTGAATGGAGAAAGGAGGAGAAGAGGCCGGTGATGGAGGTGGACACCCTCAGAGAGGCAGCGGGACACAGGGTCCAAGGATGAAGGGATGGGGGACAGGAAAGTCAGCACCGGGAGGGCTGCATTTTTGAGAAGCAGACAGGAGCTTTGATGGCAGTGTAGGAGAGAAGGTAGAGGAGAAGGGGTCGCAGGGAAGCCCCAGGCTCTGGTGCAGCCTTAGTGGATTCCTCGCATACGCTACAGTCCATTTCCCCTCAAAGCCCCTTCCAGTGTGTTCTGGGAGCAGCTCCTCCTGACTGCAGGGACCTCTCCTCCTGAGGCTAACTTCAAAGAAGAGAGTCAGCCACAAGCTGCAGTCCGTGCCATTGCAGCGGGCACGGTGGCTAGCTCTGCCCACTGTATTTCAGTGTTCCTCTCTGCTGGCTGATGCTTCTGCTGGTCTCAATCGGCCTTCGGCTCCATGACCCCAGCTGACATTACTGAAAGATGAGTTTCACAGCCTTCCTCAGACGGCAACTGCTCTATGGTTTAACTGTTAAAGCTGGGCAAGAAAGAGCCATGGGATGTCTAAGCATGTCATCTGCGTGTTGACATAGCCCTCTCTGCATATATTCTGTAACAACAGATAACGCTGCATGAAGTCGGGGGCAACATCCCTGTTATCTTAACACATGAGAAACTGAAGGTGCCAGGCACTTTCCCCAAAGCCTCAGTTCAGTTTCCCCAGGGTCAGCAAATAAAATTATTCTCATAACTATATTTCCCTCCATGTTCCACATGTCTCCTGGGCCACCCTGGGCAATGCACCTCCTTCCACGAGGACAACCAAGAGGGTCCTCAAATCCTCACTGCTGCCTGGCAGCAGGAGGTCTTTGCATCTTGCCCTTCACCAGGGATAGGGACCTGCTGCCAGCCGAGTAGAAGACCAGCTGCAAAATGACTTCTTACACAACAGTGCCACTCAGGGTCCTCCGGCTAAGTGTCCGGGGGTCAACCAGGCATCGCTTTGGGGAGCAACACCTATGAAACAAGTGTAGGCAGAGGGAGAAGTTGGGTTGTGCTGGAGATGGGATTGAGGGCTCAGGAGAAGCAACGGAGACCAGCATACTAGGATGTCTCTCTGAGCATCTGAGTTGGAGAAACAGGACAGGGACCTGGGGGCATGTCTCTTCAGCTTAGACAGTGACAGTCCCCAGTAGGGCCTGAGAACATTTGTAACACCCCTTGCAGAGCACCGGGTCTTATCCTCCACTCTCAACAGGAGACCAGAGTGGGGCCTTTTAATGCCCACCACATGACTGATTTCCATGGCTTAAAATAATCAAAGATGAGATGGAAGTCAATAGATTTTCTATTCAAAGCTCGGATGACTTCTGAGTTACCGAGCTGAAGGGAGCAATAAAAGAGGAATGCAGAAGTGAAGAGAAAATTATGAGTTGCAGGTTATTTTTTTGTCAAAGGTTTGGTTGAAATTCAGGAAGAAATCAAAAGCAAACCAAAGGCATGAGGATTCAGAGATGAACACGGGCAGGATGCGTGTATCCGGCCTTTTATTTCAATTGCACAGTTGTGATAATTAGAAGCTTCGACTTATCATTTTAGATTGATATTTAAAATTTGAACTGATAGAGAAAAGCACAAGGTGTGTGTATTAATGTGATATGTGTCACGCTTACACATTGTAGAATCAGATTAAAGCTCGACCTCCTCAATTACTTACCACTTCTTTATGGTGCAAAGATCCATAGTTGGTACATAGCCACTATCGAAGTCACCCTATTGAGCAAATGACAGTGCACCCAAAACCCATAACCCTGTCTAACCAAAGCTTAGTACTATTGAGAAACCTCCCTCTTCCTTTCTTTCTTCCTTCCTTCCTTCCTTCCTTCCTTCCTTCCTTCCTTCCTTCCTCCCTCCCTCCCTCCCTCCTTCCCTCCTTCCCTCCCTTCCTTCCTGAGACAGGGTCTCATATAAGACTGGCCTGGACCTCACTATATACCCCAAGATGACCTTGAACTTGTGATCCTCCTGTACCCACTCCCCAGTGTTGGAATGGCAGGCATGTGCCATGAGTGGACAACTGTGTCTTTATGTGGCACTGGTGACTGAACCCAAGGCTTTGTGCAAGCATGCTAGGCAAGCACTGTCCTACTTGAGCCACCTCCCAAGCTCCAACTTTCTCACCTTATTGAAATCTCAAAGGTCTATTTTTTCTTAAATAAAATTGGTGCTCGAGATGATACTAGGTCCATATTTCTGTGAGGCAGCAGTGGTGTGAGCCCAGTGGCCCTGTCCCGGTGGCACCTGTGTGTGTGTGTGTGTGTGTGTGTGTGTGTGTGTGTGTGTGTGTGTGTGTGTGTTGCTGTGTCTCTGGAGACATTCGAGTTCACCCTAACTGCCTTAGCAGCTTCATGATGACTGTGGACCGTGATTTTCCCTTTGCAGTCACTAGTAGGTCTTTGATTTTAGCAACTGTGAGTTACATGGGATCCCAGTTCGTTGACTGGAAATATTAGTTAAGAATGTCCGTTGTGCTGGGGTCCTGGGGCCTGAGATACAATGGTTAGTACATGAAACACGCTGCCTGCTTGTCTTCTAGCGAAGAGGCAAACTCAACTAGTGAACACATAGTTTCAAATAGTTGGAAGAAAATCTGAACACGGTGTGGTGGGTTGGATAAGAATGACCCCTATTGACTAACCAGGAACTGGCACTGTTTGAAAGGATTAAGAGGTGTGGCCTTGTTGGAGGAAGTGTGTCACTGGAGACGGGCTTTGAGGTTTTCAAAACCCCAAGCCAGGCCCAGTGTCTCTCTCTCTCTCTCTCTCTCTCTCTCTCTGCTGCCTTCAGATCCAAATGTAGAACTCTCAGCTCCGTCTCTAGCACCATGTCAGCCGGCATGCTGCCATGCTTCCTGCCATGATGGTGGTGGACTAAGTCTCTGAACTGTAGGACAGCCCTGATTAAATGCTTCCTTTTTATAAGAGTTGCTGTGGTCGTGGTGACCCTTCACAGCAGGAGAGCACTGACTCAAACACAAGGTTGTAGAAAGTGATGTACAAAGGCTCAACAAAGCCAACTGTAAGATCAGAGGAAGGAAAAGCCAGATGTGGGTGGGTGCACCTACTCATCATAGCAGCCCTGGGGAGGCAGAGAGAGGCAAATGGCTGGGACTCTCTGGCTGGCCTACTTGGTGACTCCCTATCAGTAGAGACCTTGTATCAAGAAGAAGGTGATGGCACCTGAGGAATGACATGCGATGTCCTCTGGCTACTATGCGTACATGCTCACATGTGTACCCTCACACGCCTGCATGTGTACTGACATGCACATGCACACATGCACATGAGAATAAACACAGGCCATAAACAGAATCCTTGAAGGGTGTGAGCCTGGGTGAGGAGCAGGAGGGAATGACTGCAGGAAGTCGGGCAAGGCAGCATACTTGAGGGGAAGAAACTGACCAGGCAATAATCCCTGGGGCAAGCATGGCAGACGGCAACAGAGGCATTGGCAAGGTACTGGGGCTGAGGCGGACTCGGCTTGCAGGCCCTCAAACAGGTAGAAGTGACAGAGGAGCAGGCAGGTCATACTGGGAAGACATAGAGGGAGCGGGATGTAGGAAGTAAGCCCCTGGAAGGGTTTCGCTGGGGACAGCAGTGATGAGATAGCAGCTCTGTGCCTCAGAGTGCTGTGGTGATGCTGTGCTGGCTTTGGTTGCAATTGGGGTCCTCTTTACAGTGTCCACCATGCTTCCACACCTCCATTGGTGTTGGAGACATCTGCCGGTGTCTCCGTAGCCTCATGAGGTGTGGAGTTATACCAGCAGCCGGGGTGCAGTTACCGTATGGTCAGTGGCTGATGAGTTCCCATGAGCAGCGTGAGGGCTGGACCACCCCAGTAAGACCAGGCATAGGTAGTGTCAGGCACCTGGTTTGAGAGGGTCTCAACACAGTCTGGAAACTTTTCTGGGGCAATGGTTTATGAAATGGCAGCCCCTCAAACTGAGCTCAAGACTCTGCACCTCACAGGAGAAAATACTTGGCCGTCTACCTGGGTGTAACTGCTGGTAGATTCTCGCGTTTCCTCTCCCACACAGTCCCTCTTTATTCTGGGCCGATATTGAGATGAGGCAGTGGATGCTGTGTGTTGGTTCCTTTCTTCAGGAGGCCCTGGTGTGTCTCTGTCCTACAGCTTCTTTGTTCCCACCCCTGCCAGTGTGCTCAGACACTTTGGGGGGTGGGGAGAGTCGCCCTGTCCTGGCTTTGGTTCTCTGATGTGGAAGGAAGCAGGCCAAACCCCTCTAGACAGCTATCCTCATCAGAAATTTTCACTAACGTTTGACCTTAACTAACGAAAACTTGATATTCAGAGAAAGATTGCACGCCCGATTTCAAAATCTTAGCATGAAGGGGATCAGATATCTCCTTTATAAGTTTACGTTGATTACATATTGGGATGTCAGGGTTTGGAGACACAGGCAATTAAAATTAATTTCACCATTACTTTTCAAGTTGTGATTACTAGGAATTTTCCCATCACCATGAGGCTGCCGTCTGATTTTTATTTGACAGTGCTGTTCTTAAGAGGCGAGGCAAGGGTCTCCTGCAGTTTCCTCACTGGTAATTTAGAACTGGCTGTTAATCAGGGATTTGTAACAATAGGAAAATCTATTAATTACTTCCTACAATGCGATTAGATAACGTTTCCCTAACAAGCATGCGGATGCTGTTCTAAGTACCATGCTTGTGTGCCAAAATGTATCCTCGGTTCTCAAGGCATGGCGATGTTCGCCCAATGGGATGTAGTCTTCCTGGTGGGAAGAGATAGACAGGGAAGGTGTCAGTACGGGAGGCACAAAGATGGTGGAAAAGACAACAAACTGAGACCCATCCTGCCCAGATCGTAGCAGGGTTACACTTTTGTGGGCTTGGTTTTATTTTTCCTCAATGCTAGGCATTTAAATTAGGACCTTGGGGCATGAAAATGCTGTGCCACCAAGCTATCTCCTTGTCCCTTCCTTTTTTTAAAAAAAATTTTAAATATTGAGACATGGTCTTGCTAAGCTGCCCAGGCTGGCCTCAAGCTCACTCCATAGCCTAGGCAGACCTTATTGGGTTTGCCGTCACACCGCCTCAGGCTTCCCAGCAGCTGGGGCTGAATCTTGTACCATCAGGACAGGTCAGAGTCTGGACATAGGTTTTTGTTGAAGAAAACGTATATAAAGTAGCTCTCTTAGATCTCAGGGATTGGAGTGGTGTTGAAACAGAAGCAGCGAGAGCCAGTCTCGAGCGATAGGTTTTTTATTTGCCATCTGAAGCTGTGAGAGCAAAAGTTTCCTGTTTACTGAAATAAAGGTGGCCTCTGTTCTGTGGCTGCAATGACACCTACAGACGGCCAGCCCGGCCTCTTCCTCTGTGCTGACTTTGAAGGCATCGCTCCAGTATTATCTGAGACGGACACAGGACACCAGACGCAGACTCAAGTTCATGGGTCAGAAAACTTCTTTTCCTTTCCTGTTAAAACTTCCAGCTCCATCCATTAGAGCCCAGGGCGACTGACCCATGTCGGGTTAACGACAGCAACTTCCTCCTGCACCCTCCAAAACAGAGTTCATGCTTACACTCCAGTCCTCGCAGAGTCTAGGGCAGAGGAAAAGGTGATGAGACAGCCTCTGGTCCGCTTCTCCTCATTGTTGTGCCGAGAGGACATTACAGCAGTGTTTCCTCTGCAGAGGGCCAGCAGGAGAAAGGAGCAGACAGGCACACAGGTGTCCCCTTTGGCCCATGGGGGCTGGACACAGGTCATCAGCTCTTAGCCCCCTCAGCTGCTTTCAGAGCCGTCGGCTCTGTCATGGAACCCCATTCGTTCCCCATGCAGCCACCACAGTCTCTTCTGACCCCTCAGAGGCTGAGCCAGCAGCATCTCACGGGGAATCGGGGTGAAGCCGAAGGTGAGCTGCGTGCTGACGTGGACATGAACTGCACATATCTTCAATGCTCAGGCGTTTTTAATCCCCCCAAAATGGAATTGGGAAGTGTGGGTGCAGGCCAGTGGCAAGTTGTCGCCTCTCATGTGCCTAGCCCCGGATTTGATCTCTAGCCCTGGAGGAAAAGTTATTCCGTAGATGATAACCTGTGGTTACGGGTTTGAAGCACCACACCCAGCTCTTGGTCCACTGAGTGTTTTGCAAGTGAGCACTGGGCTGAGAGATGATGGCATGGGGTCGCTGCTACGGAGTTAAACATGGAGATACACAGCAAGAGAAACAATAAGGATATCGCCCATCACATGTTTAAAGTCTGTTCACATCCTGTCCATCAGCTGACATGGCTGTGGGGACAGCATCATGGGGATGAGGTGGGCAGGTTGCTCCAAGAGGAATCTAGGCCAGGGTGAGGACTCTCAGCCTGGTCGGACCCAGAGCCCACTAGGTTCATCTGAACTGGAGAACGGATGCACTATGCTGGCTACTGTGTTCTCTTCTGCACTAGACATGTAAATTCTCCCTGTGTGCGTTTGTCTCTTCTTCTTTGGTGTCTTCCCCATTGTCACCCCCATAGACTCAGACATTCGAGCACTTAGTTCCCAGTTGTGACACTGTTTGTGGAGAGCTGTTGGTGTGGTCTTATTGGAGGAAGGATGCCACTGGGGCAGGCTCTGACAATAGAAATCCTCACATCTTATTAGCACAGCTGCAGCCCCTACCGTCATTGGCTGGCAGACTCCAGCTTTTTCCAGACTTCCAGCATGGACTAAGGACCAGATGGATACAGTGGAGGTACCTGGCTTCTTTGGGGACAGGGCTACCGGGTCTTGGTCTTTTCATCACGCCGTTGCGTTGTTGGACTGCCCGATTCCATGGTGTAGGCCATTCTATTAACACCCCCCCCCCATAACACTTACAATGCGTCAGTCTGTTTCCTAGAGACCTGAATATGTCTTGTCAGTACGTCAAGAGAAGCTGTGTCTACTGAGGGCAAAGAAGCCCTGAGTTCTGTCTGAAGGACTCATTCCCCTGTTGTCAGTCAGGAAGGCTACTCATAGAATAGTGTGAGAGATGAGAAGTGGGGACCGGTCAGGCAAGTGGGGCAGCTAGGGTGCAGGGCTATAGGGACACTGGCTTACTATAAGAGTGAGTGACTTTTAATAAAGCTTACATATGCATGAATGCACTCATACACACACCCCAGCACACATACAGCAACACCTTTTAGAAACAACCTCCTAGGAACCACGTGAGGAGGGTCATCCTTGTCCTTCAAACTATAGATACCCTCAGAGCTGCAGGAATCTTAAGGCAGTGAGGCTGTCCCATGCCCCAACAGGAAGGTGTAATAGCTGCTTTTCTAGTTGCTGTAATCAGATCCCTAGAAGGATCTCGAGGGAAGGATATTTTGGCTCACAGCTTCAGAGGATATATATAGTTCATCAGGCTATTGAAGGTAAGGTGGCTGGAGCAGGCTAGGCAGTGTCAGCCAGGAGGTCGCAGGAGTTGGCCACATTGTGGTGGCACACAGAAAGAAGAGAAATCAGGGGGACTCCAGGGGCAGATACCACCTCCAAGGTCCAGCCCATCAACCCAGCTGGGTTTCATGTCTGAAGTTTTACATGACAACCCCAGGTAGCACCACCAGTGCACACCAAGTGGCAGACACAAGAGGCTGTGGGGAATGTTCCAGTCAGGGTTGCTGGTGGGAGTTCTGACTTCCTTAAAGGGCGTGTGATCTTCACATATTTATTTCTTTCCTCATCCTTCTTATGACTGTGACCAAACGCCTAATAAAAAATGGCTTGTGGGAGGAAGAATTGATTTTTGGCTCCTGGTTAGAGAAGTTAGTTGGCGCCATCACTTTAGGGAAGATGTAGTAGTTCCTCTGGTTAGAGAAGATGGTAGACTCCTTCCCTGTAAAGAGGCATGGTGATGCTCCTGGTTAGAGAGGGTGGTAGGCTCCATCACTGTAGAAAGGCATGGTGATATTCCTGGTTAGAGAGGGTGGTAGTCTCCATCACTGTAGAAAGGTATGGTGATATTCCTGGTTAGAGAGGGTGGTAGGCTCCATCACTGTAGAAAGGAATGGTGATATTCCTGGTTAGAGAGGGTGGTAGGCTCCATCACTGTAGAAAGGCATGGTGATATTCCTGGTTAGAGAGGGTGGTAGGCTCCATCACTGTAGGAAGGTATGGTGATATTCCTGGCGGTGGACGCTGTGCCTGGCACACCTCACATCTCAGAAGATCAAGATGTAGAGAAAGAATTGTTTTGGTGGCAGGCATGTTTCTCCTTTCTCTCTATCCATTCTGGGACCTCAGCCCACACTCAGGCAGGTTTTGTCATGCAATTAACCATCTCTAGAAGCCCCCCCCCCACACACCCAGCTGTGTGCCTCATTAATGCCCTAGGTATTCTTTAATAAAGACATTTATTTATGTATCCATTTTATTTGCATGCATGTATTTGTGTGCATACCGTGTGTACGAGGCACCCAAAAAGGCCATTAGAGGGCATTGGATCCACTGGAGCTGGAGTTCCATGATGTGGGTGCTGGGAACCAAGCCAGGGTCCTCTGGAAGAGCAACAAAAGCTCCGAATCCCTGAGCCATTGCTTTGGTCCCTCCCTAGGTTTTTCTTAATCCAATCAAACTGACAGATAAAATGAAATTTGTTGACAAAGAAGGCTTCTCTTTACAAAAACCACTCAGCCCATCCACACATGGACCATTTTTCAAACTTACTTCCTCAGGGCAACGAATGACAACCAAGTTCTACTTCAAGCCCTGCTACTGGTTACCTAAGGAGATTTGGAACAAGTGACTCTCTGTCTTTGGGGGGGGGGCACATAAGCCATAAAGTACTACATGCGTTGGGCTTAACAATCTTCCACTTTCACACTCCCCTTCATTTATCTAAGGAAAATGGAAAAATTAGAGAAAAATAAAAACATCAGTACTATCCTGGGAGAGAAAAATAACCTTGGAATAAACGATTTTGACCCTTTAAAGAAGACTGATTTTTGCAGTTAGGATCTGGTAGTATTTCAGATGATTGTGGGTCCCCAAACACCGAAAATCAATGCGCGACACTTTCTGTGCCCCGTGTGGTGTTTGACAGTAGACAGCTGGGCTGCAAGGCTATCCCGTTGCTGTTTTACACGTTCGCAGTCACTGGTTGAGTTTGTTATAAACAGCTCTGCTCTATTTAGGGAGCTTGTGATCAATAAGGCAGATAATATTTTCATCATATTTGAGAGACTAACGCTGTGAAGGCTGCCTGTCAGGGGCCTCTGTTTTCTTAGCAACTTTGCAATTTCCTGTGGTCTCCCACGCAGGCTCTTGGCTTTGCTGGGCCCCTTCCTCTGTTCCAGGCACCAGAAGACTCATTGCCAGCCATTTGTTAGTGCGGCAAAAAAAAAAAAATTACTTCTGTAAAATGGGACAAGACAAACAGAGGGAGAGAGGAAGAGAGAGAGAGAGAGAGAGAGACAGAGACAGAGAGAGAGACAGAGAGAGAGAGACAGAGACAGAGAGAGACAGAGAGAGAGGGAGGGAGGGAGAGAGGGAGGGAGAGAGAGACAGAGAGAGAGAGAGAGACAGAGAGAGAGAAGCAGGGAGAGAGTAATGGCAAGATTTTCTTTTTTTCTGTATTTCCAAACAGTGGGAAAACAATGAATGTTTGCCTTAAATTTTGTGTCTCCGGCTGCAGTGATGAGAGAATTTCTTGAAGGCAAAAATCTGTCTTTTGTCTTATTGTTGCCATCTTCCATCAGAGGGAAATCTGCTCAGGCTGGCAGCTCCGTGGTATTTTTTTCAACTCAAATCTGTCCCTTGTCCTAGCTGTGAAGTATCATGATTCAAACGTGGGGATGGCCGTGAGTCAGGAGGTTCCATTGGTCATTCTGTCTGTGACTTTCCACTCCAGGCTGTGGGGATGGGGAAACCAAGTCAGAAGGAATAGTTTGCATTCCTCTTGATTCTTTCTTTTGTCTTTTCTTCCCTACAAGGCCTTAAGTGATGAGGAAAGGCTTCCCAGCTTGGGACTTGGCAAGGCGAGCGCTTTCCCACCTGTGCTCACTTTGAGGTCACTGGGGTCATCCCTAAGTCCCACCTCCTCCTCAATGCCAGCCAGCAGCACACCAGTATTCTGGCTTGAAATGCTCAGATCTTAAATAGTATGTATCGCCACAAAACCCGCGACAGTCCTGATGCCACGTGTGGTTGAAATTAGCTACTCAGTGATGTTTGGTAAGCAGACAACAGAATGAATGAGTGGAACTGGAGTTTTAGTTAGGATCTTTTTCACTTTAGCATTTCCTGTGGGATGGAGTCTCAGAGTTGAGCACTGACTCCAGTTATGAGCAGTATACTGAAGTGTATTTTCATGGTCCTCTGGAGCCTTTTTCCATCACTGCATTTTTTTAAAAAGTGTACACGCGTGTTTTGCATGTGTGTGTACCATATACACGGCTCATCCTACGGAGGCCAGAAAAAGGTGTCAGATTCCCTGGAACTGGGGTTACAGATAGTTGTAAGCTGCCATGTGGGTGTCAGGAACCAAACCCGAGTCTTCCGTAAGAGCAGCAAGTTCTCTTAACTGCTGAACCATCTCTCAGGTCCCCATAGCACTTCTAAATATGGCTTTTCTGTTTAACTTCTTTGTTTAGACCAAGTACTGCTCTGTAGCCCAGGCTCAGCTTCAACTCTCCATCCTCAGGCATTTGTGTTTGGAGCACACTGGTTATACTTGCGAGCCATCGTGCCTGCTGTGGTTTGGATTTTAAATGTCCCCCAAAGGCTATGAGTTCAAGGTTTTGTCTGCACCTTGTAGAATTGTAGAGAAGCGATGGGACCTTTAGGAGATGGGATGAAGTGTAGGGAAGCCAGGTCACTGGAACTAAGCCTTTAGAGGAGACAATGGGGCACTAGCCTCTTCCCACCTCCTTCTCTCCTTGACCACAGTAACATGGATGGATTTACTCTCCCAATGCTTCCTGCCATGGCACTCGGCTTCACCACAGGCTCAGCAGCAGCAGAACCAGCTGACCACAGACTGGAGCCTCCGCAACCATGCTCTGACCCAGTCTTCTCTCTAGACAACCTGTGAAGTGATTCGTTTCATACATTTTGTAGCAGTGGGAGAAGGAAGCGTTATACAGCCCCAAATATCAGTCAGCCTTGTCCCAAACCTAAGGACTGCTGCTACCCCAGGCTGGAAGGGAGAATAAGGTGCAGATGTTATCTGCGAGGCACCCAGATGACGCTCTGGTTTCCAAGATGGAAGGAAGTCACAGTGCAAGAACCAGAAAGCTGAAGATGATGACCCCAATACCCCAACGTGGAGCTAGATTTGGGGTTCTCAGAAGCAACTGAGACATCCCAAAGGCAATTTAATTTTTTCTTTCTTCCTTTTGTGGTGTGTGTGTGTGTGTGTGCACACATGTATGTAGCTGTGTAGGCATGTGTGTGTGGAAGCCAGAAGCAAACTTTTGGTGTCAGGTGTTGTAGGAGCTGTTGTTTTGTTTTTGAGGCAGGGGTCTTGGTCTAGCTCACCAGTTTAGCCTACGTTGAAAGGCCAGTCCACCTCAGCAGGTCTGAGATTATAAGTGCGCACCTCCACCCTCAAGTATTGTATTTGTGTTTTTTGGGGGGAATGGAGCTGGGATCCTCTTGCTTGAAAAGCAAGCCCTTCAACCAGCTGAGCTCTATCCTCAGCCCTCTTGTCTTTTCTCCCTGATCTTTTTATCTATTTATTTTTCTGAGACAGGGTCTTGTGAGTCTCAGACTGGCCTTGAACTTACTGTATAGCTGAAGATGACCTTGAACTTATGTTCCTCCCCTACCGCCTCTACCTCTTGAGTAATGGGATTTCAGGCATGTACCACCACACTTGGTTCATACATATTTTCCTTTTCTGAAACAAAGTTCTAATTCAGTCACAATGAATGAGATCTGAAACAATAGCCCCTGTTTGCTTTTATTTTACTTGAATATGTTTATATGTCATTAAAAGAAAATCTTCAAGATACACAAGTGGATGTCAGAGAGTCAAGGCCTGAGAAAACAGCCACACGTTCCGGGGCCTTGCTTTGTAAGCCTCGGAAACTGGCGAGGACAGTTCTGTTTAGGGACAGGAGCTTCTGAACCAGGGAAGGGCTAGGGGCTAGGACTGAATCCTGGGATGTGAACACGTGATTTCCAGAGTCAGGCAGCCACTCGAGTGGGAGCAGAAAGCTGTTGGCTGGGAGGCTGGCTCAGGAGGCGGTTGAATTTGGAAAGAATATCGTACAGCTCAGAGGCTGACTCGGGAGCCACTGGTTGGGGGGTCTTCAAAGAAGGAAGCTGGCTGGGGTGGAGGGGAGGACAGAACAGATGTTTGGGGTCATTGAGATGGGTACAGCTCCAACCAGAACCTCACATGGCTCTCAGAGGGTGGGATGCTTTCTATGGGAACAATTGATTGATGACTAAGAGTCCTCAGAACTCCACCCTCCACGGCAGAGCATCTTCTCTATGAATTCTTTTGGTTGGGTCGAGAGACTGCATCTGTTTAATTACTTATGTAGTTCCTAGGAGGTAGACCTAGAGATAATTCCGACCCTTACAAATAAAAAGTGTGGTCTTCATTTCATCCTCCCTCCCTCCCTCCCTCCCTCCCTCCCTCCCTCCCTCCCTCCCTCCCTCCCTCCCTCCCTCTCTCCCTGTCTTTCAGCATAAGGTCTGTAAATACAGTGAGAGAATGATGTTTTGCAGTCTTCCTGGAGGCTCCTCCGTGTCTCAGAAGAAGCCGCCATAGACTTGATTTTTCAATCATCCTCTCCACTCAGTCGTGACCTGAGGTTCAGATGAGGAACAGGGGCTCCAGAAGGCAGAGATAGATGAAGGTCCCAGCTGCAAATACGAGATGCCAAGTAGAGTTAGGAAGGGATTTTCTGCGTGAATATCTCTCGTTCCCTGTGCTTAGAGTCTGGAGAATAGTTTGCAGAATTCTCTGAATGGGACGCCCAGGGTGACACACCCCCGTTGTGCCCAGAGAGATCAAGTCATGTGGTGTGTTAGTGTGAGAATGCTTACCCACCCTGGTAGAGTGTGGAATCTGGTATGTTTTTATGGAGTTTGAGAACTCTAGGAGTCTCCAGAGGCATGTGGTATGTTAGCCAAGCTTTTCCAGCTATCAGTGGTAACAGTGAACTTGACGTGTGTGTGTGGTTTACCCGGCACAGCCGGGAAGACTTGCCCCATTAGATAGTGCAGCCATCACAAGGGCAGATGCTACTCATTTTTTATTTTATTTTAATCTCTTTCTCTCTGTGTGTGTGTATGTATGTGTGTGTGTCTGTCTGTCTGTCTTTCTCTCTTTCTCTGTGTCTGTCTGTCTGTGTGTCTGTCTGTGTGTGTGTCTGTCTCTCTCTGTGTGTCTGTCTGTCTCTATCTCTCTGTCTGTCTCTCTGTCTCTGTCTGTCTCTGTCTGTCTGTCTCTGTCTCTCTCTCTGTCTCTGTCTCTGTCTCTCTCTCTGTCTCTGTCTCTGTCTCTCTCTCTCTGACAGTGTTTCATATGTAGTCCTAACTGGCCTAGAACTCACTATGCAGACCACACTGACCCAGAAATCATAGGGATCCTTCTGCCTCTGTCTCCCTGGAGTTAAGATTAAAGTGCTCCATGACACCTGATGGTTTTTGTCTCCACTTTAAAAATGAAGCAAGCCCAGGAGACACAGCTAGTCCGGAACCACACTGCGTGAAGGTCAGGGTTCAGAGACAGGACTGCTGGCTGCAGACTCCACACCCTGGTCCTAGCAGGGCAGTGCTGCAGCAGCTTCCGACCTCACTTCCTGGGTGACCCTCACCAGAAACCCAGAGCTTCGGAAGTGCTCTGAGGAGTTCCTGCGCCATACGGGAGTGCTAGGGGAAGAGAAGGGGCAGCGAGCGATGACAAGGGGTGACCGCAGTGGGGCTCTAGGCTGCAACCCTGTTACTGTCCTCATTTTAGGAAGGCCTTGGCAGTGTCTCTTACACTCCCACAGTCCTACTGCCTAATTGCTAACTTTTTCCAACTGCAGAGAAAATCAATCAACTGATTTGGGAGACAAATGGTCCTTATGCTTTGAAGAAAGCTATTAGCACAACGGCTTTTTATTTGTTTCTTTCCCCTTGAGGAAACACAGACAATACTTTCTGCTGTAGTTGAGAAAATTTGGAAAATGTAGAGAGAAAATAATGAAAGTCAGCCGCACGCTGTCCAGTCAGGTATCTGGGTCCATTTCCTTCGCCCTTCCCCTCTGTGTGCCTCCTAACCACATGCATCAAACAGTTGCTTTCTTTTCCGAATTAGCTCGCAACCGGCTGCTCCGACCTGACGCACTCTAAGGAGGTTTCCTCCTCTCATGCCGTTCCACAGAGAACGTTTTCACTCTGCTCAGTGTTCCCCAGCACACGTGACCATGATTTATTTACTGACCACCCCCCGTAGACATTAAAGTTGTCTGTGATGTTCCTGGTTATAAATACACATCTTCCACTCAGCTGGTCCCTCTCTCTGGTGCCAGCCTGTTCTTGTACATGTGTTTCTACCTTGTTCTTTGTCACCGGCTCCCCGCCCTGTGCCCCATTTCTGAGAACTGTCTCTGCTTGGTTTCTGTACAAAGCTCCAGTTCCTTCCAGGGACTAGAGTCCTGTCTTTGAAATCACTCTCTCCTGACTGACTTGCCTGTTGATAGGGCTGTCAGGAAGGCTGTGGGTGCTCCCAGCTTTGTCAGGAAGGCTGTGGGTGCCCCCAGCTCTGTCAGGAAGGCTGTGGGTGCTCCCAGCTCTGTCAGGAAGGCGGTGGGTGCTCCCAGCTCTGTCAGGAAGGCTGTGGGTGCTCCCAGCTCTGTCAGGGAAGCGGTGGGTGCTCCCAGCTCTGTCAGGGAAGCGGTGGGTGCTCCCAGCTCTGTCATGTGTTCACGGGTCTCTGGTGGATGCTGTGTGACTATGTGATACCCCAAGGCTTGGGCTGTGGGGCCTCTCGGGGCTTGGGGTGGTGTGGGCACTCTGGGTGGCCAACCTGAGCTATCTAGCTGCATATCACATTCCTGTTGATAAACCTCACCAGATCGAGGAGGGACATTTATCTCATTCATCTAGGGTGGCACTGGGCACATAGGCAGTATTTGTGAGGGACCACTCCTGGGCCTACTGACACCTCAGCCTGTTGTCCTGTGTCAGGCAGCACTTGGAAGCAAAATGGCTGAAGCACAAGGTTTGGGGAGGGCCAGGATGGAGCTTCCCGAGGCTCTGACGGGCGATGGGAGGGGGATCATGAAGGTCATAGCAGAGGACACAGGCAAGGGACAGAACACCAGGTGCGGGGAAGAAGGTGGCCGCTTGCAGAATGAGGCTGAGGGAGTGTAAAGTATGATAAGAAAAGCCCAAGGAGAGGATGAAAAGAGGTTTGCACCAGAGGTCAAGGCAGATAATGAGAAACACTCCCTGTACAAGAGGAATGCCCGCCAAGGGAGGAAGGCGGTGGCACCCCTCCCAAGCCAGAACAGCGGCAATTTATTGATGGACACCGGAGTTGAAAATTAAATGGATCTTTGCTTGGTATGTTCACAAAAGGAGGGCAGAGGACAGGTCCCACAAAGACACACATTTCTCAAGGGACAGAAAAGAACTGTCACAAAAGGTGTGGGAGGGTGTGAAGAAGAAAAAACATCTTATTTCCTTAGCAGAGCACTTGGCCTTCTGGGGCTGGCAAACAGGGTCCGAGTGGGACCTCAGTTGAGGAAGCTAATCTCTTATCGCTGGCAGTGCCAACGCTGCCAACTGTCCGGTGCCCGCATCTCTCCACAGGGACATGGTTTGTCACCTTCTGTTCCTGGGTCTGAGGCAAAAAACTCAACTCCTAACCGACCCATTTGCCAAGTGAGGGCCTTGAGAAAGCTGTGCATTGGGAGTTTTGCTGGGTGCCTTCCTTGCTGAGGTCTGCAAGAAATTGTTTCCCAGCAAAAGAGGCTTAGGGGAAGCACAAACAATACCACTTGAGGTGGACAGGGAAACCATTGTCTCCTATTGCGCCAGTACGGTTCAGGTTCAAGGCAGCCAGGCAAGTCTGAGGGAGCATGGTTGGAGCTCAGGTCGGGGACACTGAGGAGGGTTTTTTGGGGTTAGGGGTTCTCGGGGGTCTCAAACTGTCATGTGTGGCACTTACTGCTTTCCTGGTGCTGGAGATGGCATTAAATTCTGTACTTCTGAGAAAGAAAGGTAAAGGTGGGGGCGGGGGATGAAGCAGGGTCTCGTGTATCCTGACCCGAGGCTAATTACTGATGTCAAGGATAATTTTGTATGCCAGATCCTCCTGCCTCCACCAGCCCAGTGCAAATGAGAGCATAGGTGTGCACCGCTATTCCTCGCTTGCGTAGTGCTGGTGATGGAGCCCAGGGCCTCACGCGTGCTCGGCAGTCACTTTTCCTACAAATGGAAGCTTCCACGGCTGGTGCTCACGACCACACTAGGCCTTGTGATGGCCACCTTGCACATCGGCTCATTTAAAGCCCACACGATAGTGATGAGAGGGCACAACCACCTCCATCCCACACGGAGACGCTGAAACAGAAGCCGTCTGTGTCCACAGGTTCACAAAGCTTGGTTCTTAGCGACCAAGGAAAGCCAAGATGGTCCACTCAGCCGTGAGAGTTCCTGTTTCCTGACCACACAGTGTGCGTGCTGGGTGGGTGTGTTCGCCTTTGCACCTTCTGCTCAAGGAACTTACTGGAAAGCCAAACTCACTCAGAAGGGAAAAGTCAAACCCTGGAGGTAAACACAGTCCAGCAAGAGTTGTGCATGGGAGAATGGCTCACAGTTTACAAGGAAAGGAGGTGTGAGTCATAGATTATATAGTTATGGTTTAAAAAAAAAGATTTGGAAATTTAGAATAATCTTTGTTTGGCAGGTAAGAAACGAAAGCTGAGGATGTTAGATTTCTGGTTTTTTTTTTTTTAGGAGAGACTGCTCTCTGGGGGTTTCAATTCTGGTATCTATGCCCCCACTCCCTAACTACACTGGGATCACTTTGGAGAAAAGCAGGCAGGGAACACAGAGCGGGATCCCCCCTCAATCGCAGTTTATGAGATAATGACAATAAACACAGAACTGGGGCCTCTCCTGCTTTCTCTACCTGCAGACGTGTGGGGCAGGTGTGTCCATTTGACATGATGACGTGACATCATCTACAAACTACACCCTCAGAACCATGCGACCAGTTAATAAAAGACAAGCACACCCCAGAGTGTTTTAGGTAAACTTCTGATTTTTGTGTCTATCTTGGGGTTCACGTGGCCCACGAGCTGCAGGTTAGATACCTCCAGGACTTGAACAAGCTGGGGTCTGGCTGTGCAGCCATGCTGGTCTGCATCTGCCTGGCTTGCTTCTCGTTTGGAGAAAGAACATCACGACAGCCGACTTTTCTTCCTGTTTCAGTTTTCTGATCTATAGGCCTCCATTGTGCCCTGATAATGTAGAACTCCCTGGTCACTGCTGGAAAACAAATGCTACAGGGGGAAAAGCAACCTCTTCGAAACTTTGTTCTTCAGATGTAAATGAACGCACCCAATACTCTGGTGGGTTTGTTTCTCTTTTGTATGTGCATACACATGTTTTAGGTATGATTCTGGAAGAATCATACAGTAGCTATAATTCCACACTTTGCTATACCACCCTCTTTATCTGCTTTTATTAACATCTTCATTGATAGAACTTTTTCATTAACATAATTTGATTGTGCTTATCCATATGTGGCTATCGTGTAACTCAGTAGAATGTGTCAACATAGTAGCTTTACGCTGTTATGACCCAAGCCCTAATGATAAGCAACTTCAGGGAGGACTGACTTTGGCTCACGGTTTGAGGGGAAGCAGTCTGCTGTGGCAGGGAAGTGTGGTGGCAGACATTGTACTCAGCTGTTAGCATCAAGAAGAAGAGAAAAGATGGAAAATGGGGCTGTCTGGACCATAAACCTCCAGGTGTGTCCTGGTGACTCATGTTTAGGATGGCCACGCCTCCTAAAAGTTCCACAGTCTTCCAGACAGCACCATCCACTGGGAATTAAGTGTTCAAACATGTGAGCCTGTGGAGACATGTCTTGCTCAAATAGCTATGTGTTGGTATATGGTAGAAGAACGTGAGAACACAGGGATGGAAGAAGAGAAGTATTGAGGGAGACGTAGAAGGGGGAAGATGAGTTGAAGTTGAAGTGGGAGGAGAGGGAGAAACTGAAATAACCCGAAGTAGTTCCAGCCTTAACACTTCTGTGCTTGATCTGTGGTGAAAGGACACATGAATACACACATGCCACACGCCTAAATGTTTAGAGGTTATAAACCTGGTACCAAACTGCTAAATAAAAGCATCCCATCCTTCTCTGGAACAATCTGGAAGTCTGGGTTCAGATTTAGAACTCTGGGACTCCCTGAAGTTCTGCGGTAGAACTGTAGCCCCTGGCCACCCCACTTCTCATGGATTAGTCTCCCGCGTTCCTGTCTGTCACTATGCCTATCCATCTACCATGAGGACCCTTGCATGTATACATACACAGATAACCTATGGGCAAGCTCTATCTGCATTCCCACAAGCAGACCCCTCTTGCCTGCCCCTTCTTTTGGAGGGCATTGTGGTCCGGCATCTCTAAGCATCGTTAGAAGTGAGGAGAGTCTGTGCATTCCTGGAAACAGGCTGGAGGCCACTGGGGTTCTCAGGAATTCTAGGTCCTATATACTAGGGTATGTACAAGGAAGGCTAAGAGTTCCGGTGCTTCCCCCTTGGTCTTAGAGTCTGTGCTCAGCAGGGTGAGGCACCACCCCTTCCCAGGGAGGCTCTGGAAGGACCCAAAGCCCAGGGTGGTAGAAATTTAAAGGAGACCAGGAGGAAAGTTTGTGAGCAGATCTTTCCAGGTATATATCTCTGGACATTCACTTATATGCTTGTACATAGGCTCAATTACTCACACGTAGGAGTACACACACACATGTGCACCACAAATAAGATTGTTCTGTACATGCTATCTTATCATTCTTTAAAAACAAGACATATTCTGAATACATTCTCAGGCTAATGAATACATAACCACCAAAGCTAGGTTTTATAAGGTGTGTGTTAATAAGATTTTATGCCTCATCAGATTCGTATTATTTTAACTTTAAAATATTTTTTATTTGTTATTGCTATTGTTTATTTATTATTATTGTTAGTGTGTATGTGTGTGTGTGCCACTGTGCATGTGGAGAGGTCAGAGGACATCTTCCTCTCCTTCTTCCATGGGTTCCAGGCATTGGGCTTTCGTGACAAGCATATTCACCCATGAAGCCATCTCACTGGCCCCATACCTTATTTTCAACCACGGATTTGTTCATGCTGGGCATTTCTCTGTTTGCGCCATTGCTCATGGAATGATCAGAAAATGGCTTTGTCATTGTTGAGCCACAGTGAAGCTCTCCACATCCACAAAACACTATGCTTTTCTTTGGTGTTCGGACTCCTACCTCCTCTGCCTGTTTAACCCAAACCATTCCAAAACATTTGAAAACCCGAAGAGGGGAGAAATGATGGGTGACAATGGTGTTGACCCAGTGGCTGACGAAAAGGTACAGACTCCCATTGCTAATGAGGACCTGCTCTTCTGCTCTTGAACTCTGAGACTTAGAGGTCACAAAGTGCAGCCGGGGACTGTTCTGTCTGCTTCCATGGCTGAGGTGGAGACATGGCGGAAGTCCTGGCTAGCAGGGATGCAGGATCTACCCCCACAGAGGAAACACGGTCGGCTCGTTTCCTGACCCCTAGCCATCTTAGGGCTTCCTATAGGATGATTCAGCCTTTCTCCCTCAGGAAAATATACTATGGCTTGTGACCTTGAAGTTTCTTCCTATGGTGAATGGTGATTGTGGTCTGAAGTACACAGCACAGGGTGTGATTGTCTCAGGGTTTCCCTCCTGGATGGCAGGAAAACAGTATTACCATCCACATGTTCAGGTAGGCAGACATCACTCACTCCCCCAGGACCAGTGGGCCGTGCTTGTTTGTGGAAGGGTCTGACAGGTCAGATCAACTCGGAGTCACCCGCATTTGCAGGCAGAAGCAGCTGAGACCCTTTCCTGTTCTTGAGCCCATCTGCTGGGGTTCACCGACACGGTGACATCCAAATGTGTGAAGCGTTTCCCGTCTGTGATAAATCTCCTCTGGGTTTGTCTGTGGGGGCTGACACCATGGATAGTTACAGAATGTCTTGTGTATCTCATGTGTGATTTGAAACCTTGCTCCCCAACCACACTTCAAGCTGGAGACTCGTCAGCACTGATGGTAGTGATGCCAGATCGCGTGTTCCTTCTCCATTTTCTTTCCTGCTATGTGGAAGTCACCCCGCACGCACACCCTTTGGGTCCTCTCCGTACCCTAACCCGCTTGCTTGGGAACTCTGGCCCCTGTCCATTCATCCTTCTCCTTGGGACTCAGCTGCCCCGGTGCTATGACTTTTATGGAATGGGTTCATCATGCCTGCCTTCAAGTCCCGGGTGCTTCCTGGAGCCTTCAGTGAAAGGAAAAAATTTACAACCAGAGCCATCAAGCGGGGATCCTGCTAACCTGTTGAAACATCATCACGAGAATGAGACATGAAGGGTGTGTGTGTGGGGAGAGGCCAATGATATGTGGGAGTCACAGTTTCCCTCCTGGAAAACTCCAGCAGCAGAGAGAGAGCTTAAAGAGGAATCCTGTGAGGAGCCAGGGCAGAGGACAGGCAGATGGACCAGACCTTAGATGGAGGGAGGATTGAGAACACACTGTCCCTAGCAGGGTGGTAGCTAATTGAGAGAACCTGTAGGTCTTTGGTGCCAAGCATAGTCTTCTGTCCAGAAGTATTAGTAGCAGCTGAAAACTTTCAAAAAAACTGAATGAATTCTTGGGTTTCTCCCATGGGACCTACTGAATTTCAGTAGAGTGGAGCCTTCCTACCTATGTCTAACAATTCCTTCTTGGGAGCGATGCTCCATCTCAATTTTGAGGGCAGCTAGCCCTGTGTGCTACCCAAGCCTGCATTTTGGATCAGTAAGAACTCTTTTTTTTTTTGTTTTTGTTTTTCGAGACAGGGTTTCTCTGTAGCTTTGGAGCCTGTCCTGGAACTAGCTCTTGTAGACCAGGCTGGTCCCGAACTCACAGATATCCGCCTGCCTCTGCCTTCCGAGTTCTGAGATTAAAGGCGTGCGCCACCACCGCCCGGCTTCAGTAAGAACTCTTACAGCAGAGAGTTGGTCAACTACTCTGGTCATTACCAATATCAAGGTGCATTTGGCAATTTGAATTAAAGACCCTCAGGCATTTAATGTTGAGAAGAGGTAAGGGCATAAGACAGGAAACCTAAGCTATAGTGTCTATTGCTAGAACTTCCATCGTTTACTTTGTAGCCTTCATCGGTGACGTGGCTGGGTCAGTGGTTTCCATATGCAGCTCAAGGGATGCTATATAAACGACACATCAGTCTCCAGAACACTGAGGATTGCAGTGAGTCCAAAGGTAGCCTGACAAACATAGCAAGACCCTATCTGGGGGGGGGGGGGGAGAGAACAACCCAAATAAGTGAAAAAAAAAACAAAAAATAAAACAACAACAGCAACAAAAAAGTAATTGGGAAACTCTAGAACTCTAGGTGAAGTCTCTAGAGAGTCTGTAACGTGCTTTGGGCTGTGGAGATTGGTCTCAGGCCAACACTATCTGAATCTGGTTTCTGGAAAATTTGGTCTCTTCCAAGCAATTATAGCTTTACAAGAAATCCAAACTCCTTTTGGATTCAGGCATGGCTCTCGGTCCAAGACTGCCTTACATAACCATGTGGGAGGGCCTTTGTCTCTGACACACATTAGGATCTACATAGCCGAAGACCCCTTCGACTTCTGCTGTAGAGAGGGGAGGAGGTGGTGTCTCCCTTGCACTGTCTTCCAAACAGAAGCCGCTGAATGAGAACAAGGGAAGGCCAACGGCTTCCCATTTCACGTCCCCTGCTGTCGCACTGGCTGCTCACGCCATCCATCATCATCGTTTGCTTTCTTCCAGCCAGGTTGGGTAGAAGTCATTGAGACATCAACACATCTTCAAGGCCGAGTCACCCTTAGGGACAGAGAAACACTGAAGCTTGCAAAAGAATTGGTATCCCTGTGAATATGTGTGTATGTGTGCTGTATCTGCATGTCTCTCTCTCTCTCTCTCTCTCTCTCTCTCTCTCTCTCTCTCTCTCTCTCTCTCTCTGTGTGTGTGTGTGTGTATACACCTGTGTGTGCAGGTGAATATGTGTGCATGTGTGCTGTATCTGCATGTGTGTCTCTGTGTGTGTGTGTGTGTACACCTGTGTGTGCAGGTGAATATGTATGCATGTGTGCTGTATCTGCATGTGTGTCTCTGTGTGTGTATGTGTGTACACGCCTGTGTGTGTACACCTGTGTGTACAGGTGCATTTCTGAGTGTGCGTGTGTGTACACCTGTGTGTGCAGGTGAATATGTGTGCTGTATCTGCATGTGTGTATCTCTCTCTCTCCATGTGTGTGTGCTGTATCTGCATGTCTCTCTCTCTCTCTCTCTCTCTCTCTCTCTCTCTCTCTCTCTCTCTCTCTCTCTGTGTGTGTGTGTGTGTGTATACACCTGTGTGTGCAGGTGAATATGTGTGCATGTGTGCTGTATCTGCATGTCTCTCTCTCTCTCTCTCTCTCTCTCTCTCTCTCTCTCTCTCTCTCTCTCTCTCCATGTGTGTGTGCTGTATCTGCATGTCTGTGTGTGTGTGTGTGTGTGTGTGTGTATACACCTGTGTGTGCAGGTGAATATGTGTGCATGTGTGCTGTATCTGCATGTGTGTCTCTGTGTGTGTGTGTGTGTGTACACCTGTGTGTGCAGGTGCATTTCTGAGTGCATGTGTGTACACCTGTGTGTGCAGGCTCATTTCTGAGTGTGTATGTGTATACACGGGAAGGTCAAAGGACGGCATCTGACATCATCCCTCGATGACCTATTTTTGAGATAGGGTCTCTCACTTGGAACCTGACCATGCCAACTTTATGTGTGAGGACCCAGGAGTCCACCCACCTCCAGCCCCCATTGGGCCGTCTTTGACCTACGTGATTGGAACCATGTCTCCACGTTAGTAACTTCAGAGAAAGTTCCCAAGGACCAAGATGCATCACTGTCTCCCCGTCCTGGGTCTCAGCCCCAGGTTGAGTTTGACATTTGTCTATGAGAAGGTAGCCTTTTAAGGTCCCTGCCCCATCCTAGTGTGGCTCGGGTACTGTGCTAAGAGGAGGGTGGAGCCTTAAAGCAGAGGTTGCCACTTACCACCCAAGATGAACCGGGACAAAAGCATACCCCCCTTGATTAAGATCAAGGAGAATATAGCTGTTATTAGATCCTGGATGCCTGTCAACTTCGTTATCTCTGACCCTAATAGACGGAACTGTTGACACTGGCCAGTGTTACTGGCCTCCTTATTTTTTAACATAAAGGTCTCCCAGTGGCCATCTTAGAGGCAAGGGACCTCTACTTGTGCACAAGGGTTTGGGGTAAAGCTGTAAGCCACGGAGCCCTGCAGTCTGTGGGCTGGAATCAGCCATGGGCAAAGCAGACCAGCGAGGTTCTGTCTACTCTTTACTCGTTTCTGAGCCTATGTCTGTATCTTACGGAGACACAAAGCCATTCTACACACGGCCATGCCCATCCACACTCTTGTAGCTTGCCAGGCCTCAGAGTTGGACCGGGTCCTCCTCACCTCAGCCATCTAGGGACTATGTAGACAGGAGGCCAGAGGGGAACAGGCTTCCCCAGGGAAACAGCTGTCCTTGGAGAGCCCTGTGCAGCAGTACAGCTTCTGCAGAGTGTGGACCTGGAAGACTAACAAGCCAGCTTAGGGAAACTGATGAAGAGCACCCTAATTCCTAGAGTCATGCCTCCATAGCAATGTTGCCCCAACTGTTTCTGACCAGAACCTGAACGCCAAGGTCCCATCCAACGGTGGAAATGAACATTTACCTTATTTACCACGTTAGGGGAAGATTTGTGCACCATGCCCTGTTTACCGGCCTTCTCTCTTCCCCCTTCCCAAATTGTACTAGGAAGGTGGAGATCTCTTCCTCATTTCTTGGTCTCCCTTGTCCTTGTCCCTTTGTCTCTCTGCCTTGTTTATAGTGGGCGGTTCCATTTGAAAGGTGTTCTGAGAGGAATGATCAGTATTGAAGAAGAGTCACGCTGCCTCAGATGTCCAGACCCTGAGTCGGGTGCAAGACTTGGTTCAAATATTTGGGATTGTCATACACAGCAGGAAATACATCTTGAGTCTGCTCTCTCTCTCTCTCTCTCTCTCTCTCTCTCTCTCTCTCTCTCTCTCTCTCTCTCTGTGTGTGTGTGTGTGTGTGTGTGTGTGTGTGTGTACGTGCATTATGTTTTGTTCCTACCTGTTTCACTTTGACAATTTCTAGTTGTGTCCCACTCATGTCTCCCTCAGGTTGTGGTTTGATTGCTACTGCCTGGGAGATCAGTCCCTTGCAGCTCCCTCTGAGAAAGCCAGGGGAGTGGGAGGTAGCCCGGAGAGGGGCTGGCACTGCAGATCGCCCAGGCGGCTGCTTGGAGCCTGCAGAGCCAGCAGCACATGGAAGGAACAGTACAGGGCTCTTGCATTGGCCAGTCCCCACTCTGTGGATAAACAGAAGACACCAGCCTTCAGTGCCTGCAATCTGCTACCTCTCAAGAGCTTTCCAACTCAGCCAGAGTGAAGACGGAGGCTTGATTAGAGGGAAGGGATTTGTGCTGACCAGTGTGCCTCTAGTTCATGCGTCGAAGGCTTCTTTGGCTGTCTCAATGCTTATTGAGAGCAAGACATTCTGTGGAAGGATTAGGAAAGAGGGACAAATGATTTGGTGGCTCATAGCCCCAGGTGGCTTTCTTCCCTTTCTGATGCCTCCCTCCATCACTGTGTGCTCCACAGAACACGCCATCTGGGGGCTTTGGTGCAGAGAATGGCTGGGATTCCGAAAGCCAGCTGAGCCTCTGCTAAGCCAATGTGTCCCCGAGAAGAGGGTACACTGAGTCCAGGGAGGCATCCGGGCTGCCTCCGTTGGAAATGGCTCTGCCAGTCTCCATGGGGACTTATGGGAGCCAGCTCTCTCTGCAAAGGGTGGTAGCGGAGGGAGGCATGCCCTCTGGCTAGCAGTTTCAGGAGGCTAGCTGGTTCACTGGCCACCTCTAGTTCTCTGCGTGAGAAAGGTGAGACCTCTCAGAACAGACATTTCTCCTCACCCTTTGGTGCCGTGTGTCCTCTTCTTCGGCAGCCTCAGGCTGTGGAAAATAGTAGAAAGTAGTGCGAGGCAAGGCCCCAGCTTCTAAGAGGCTTCACAATCCAATCAGGAAATGGGTATTAATAATAGAAGTTTGGTAATGTACAGGACATGAGAAAATGAAAAAAAAAAACAGTGTGAAATGGGACAGAAGACAAGCGCTTAGGAGCTACTTGTGGGAGGGAGGGAATGTGGAGACACGGTGGTGTGGTAGGCGCAAGGCAGAAGATAAGAGGGTCACGTGACAGGAGAAGCAGCCCTAAGAGGTTATTGGTGTCTAGCTGATTAAGTGTCCTTGGGGTTCAACATTCAAAAGCTTCATCTTCCGGTGACATATCTGGCCACTCAAGAGTTGCACAGAGCGCAAAGTGGACACCCACTGGGGAAAAGGGTGAGTGGGGTGTCTGTGGAGGACAAGACACTAGAATGATCTACTGAGATTGAGATACACTTCTGCAGATTCTGGCTGTGGAGAGTCCCTGACCCACACAGATCAGTGCTGTCCTTACCCTCCTCGTACATCACTTGTCACAGGCCAGTCCTCCTCCCACCCTCAGGAAACATTGTTGCTTCATTTCTGTCTCTGTATCCTGTCACCTGTCTCGGTACACAAAATGACAGGCAGACAGAGCTCACCCTACTTCTGAGTCTCTCTAGGGGGTTCCCATGGGAGCACTGGGTAGTTACCTGGCATCATCCCCTCTGTGGAGAAGTTAGGGGTGTCTCCATGTCTGATGGGAGAAGCATCAAGCACAGCCACTGGGCAGGGCCCCACTCACATGGATGGGTTTGCATTGGTTGAATTGTGTAATAGACATCAGGGACCCTGGAAGAGGCTGAGGTATCTGTAGATCTCAGGGCTATAGACAGAATCTGAGTTAGCTCCACAATGCTGTGTGGTACAGGTTTGGTTGCCAGCCTGCAGAGCTGTTGGAAGATGCTGGAAGTTTTAAAGGAAGCAGAACCTTAGGGGGAGTTTTAGGTCATTGGGGGCATATTCTTGAAGGGGTATTGGGGCCCTGGATCTTTCCTCTTCCCCTTTATCTTGGTTTCCTGGCCATCATCAGTTTAAGGACCTCTTCTACCATTCACCCCTGCAGCCCTGAGGCCCAAAGCAAGGGGATGCAGAGCCCATACTTAGAACCCTTTGAAGCCCAGATGAATCTTTTTCCCTCCTAAGTTGCCTTAAATATTTTATCATGCGACAGAAAGCTAATTAACACGCCATTATTAGTCTGTTTCATTTCAAAATGTGTTCAGTGCTCTCTCCATGCCAATGTCATGCCGTCTGCGTACCTGTGGCCCCGGAACAGCTCGGTCCCATGCTTAGCCGTGGATCCCCATCAAGAGGGTAAATACTGGAAGTGAGTCATGAAAATACAGGCAAGATTTCTGTCTTCTGTCTTTAAGGGAATTGGGTAGGAGAATATCCGTGTTCCTGCAAAATGAAAGCATACTCCTCCTCACGCCCTCACCGGGGACATCGGCTGACGCCCCCAGTGTCCTCGCTTCCCGGGGTCCTGCTGAAGGGCAGTTGGCTAGTGCTGGCATTGGGCTCACCAGGACAAAGGCATTCTGCAGTGTTAACACCAGACATGGAGACCGGAGAGCCCTAAGGAACGTGATATTGCTCTGGCCGAGGGTCTTCATCAAAGAGGTGTTGACAGAAGGTTCTTTCTTAGGGTGACAGATGTGAGACGGACCGGGAATTGGGGAATTGCTCTCTGCATCCTTGTTCTCTGGGGAATTGGTTCTTCCTCGTGATTTATTTCTCTGCTGTGAAATATTTCATTCATTCACCCCACAGCTCATTTCATCAACATGCCACTATGAAAAACTGGGCCAACTGGGTTTTTTTTCCCTTTAACACTGAAAAAAAAAGTTTCTCCATTCAGTGGTATTAGGTAATTTTCCCTTCTAAAAAGTGGTTTCTTATTGAAAATGAAATTTTAAACCAGGAACCTGGAGGATGGGGACAAAGCAAGCTGTCTGGTCACCCCCGTGGAACTTACACCTAGTCAGCAGCATAAGCAACCTCCAAGCATCATGGGTAATCTTCCCATAGTAGCATCATGGGTAATCTTCCTTACAGTCCTACTGAGAATGCTGAATGAGACCATGTGTGTAAAGCATGCACATGTACCGAGGCATAGGAGGGAGTTCTCAGGTGTGAAGCGTGCAGAGCCCATGCTCAGGGCCAGATACCTGGGTTCCTATCCTATATTTATCATTTACTGGCTGTGTGTCTATTAGCATATTATTTGTTGCTAAAGTGAGAAGCAGCATGCAACAGTTGGCTTTTACCCACCATCAACTTGTTACTACATAGAATCACCTGGAAAGAGTCTCAAGCGAGTAACTGTGGGCATGTTTGCTCAGGATTGTCTTGAGTGTTGGGTGTCGTCTTGAGTGCCTGTGGGTGGCACTCTTCCCCAGATAGGTGGTTTTGAGCTATATGAGACCACTAGCTGAGTATCAGCGAGCCTGAGAGCCAGCATGCAGCATCCCTTGTGGTTCCTATGGCACTCCTTTCGCTGTGGGTGAATTTCTTGGTTAGAGACATGCTCTGTGGACAGCAAGCAAGCTTGCCTTCAAGTTGGCAGCTTTGAGTTCTTGCCTTGAGCTCAGGACCAGGTTATGACCTGGCTTTATCAGCCCTTTTCTCCTCAAAGTTGTTTATGGCCAAGGTGTTTGTCACAATAATGGGGATGAAGCTGCAGCAGCTCACGTACAGACAGGCATTCTGAGAGCTTGTCACAGAGTGCATAGGGGATCCATAGTTATTATGCAAAGACAACGTACTGTAATCATTATCATGGTTTTCCGATTATTTTCTGTCTTGGGATGACTCATGTGACCTTTCTCCAGCTTTCTTAGTGATATTTTGTTTGGAATCATCTCAGAAATTAACCTGTAGCCAAGGCTGCTGATGTCAGTGAAAGGTGAGGTCAAAGAGCACAAGTTTGCAGAAGGCAGTTCTGCAGTGTTTCTGGGGTGGAGCCGTCTTGGGGTGAGTTCACTTCTGTTCATATAAGATACATCCCTAACTCCACACTATCAGGGTGCAAACCATCAATCTAGGGGGTTCCCATGGGGCCACTGTATGGCAGTTGCCTGTCATCATCCCCTCTGTGGAGAAGTTAGGGGTGTCTCCATGTCTGATGGGAAGAGCATCAAGCATGGCTGCTGGGCACCAGCATTGGGACCCACTCACATCGATGGATTTGCATTGGTTGAATTGTGCAATAGACATCAGGGACCCTGGAAGAGGCTGAGGTATCTGGATGTGGAGATGGGAAGAGGAGCATAGATCTCAATGCTATAGACAGAATCTGAGTTGTCTCCACAATGCTGTGTGGTACAGGTTTGGTTACCTCTACCTGTTAGGGCAGAAGATACTGGAAGTTTTAAAGGAGTTGGAACCTTAGGGGGAGTTTTAGGTCATTGGGGGCATATTCTCGAAGGGATTTTCAGGCCCTGGATCATTCCTGTTCCCCTTTATCTTGTATCCTGGCCATCATCAGTTTAAGGACCTCTTCCACCATCCATTCCTGCAGCGATGTGTCATGCCACCAGAGGTCCAAAGCAAGGGCATGCAGTGCCCATACTTAGAACCCTTTGTGTATAGGAGGGCAACTGATTTTTTGGAATTGATCTTGTATCCTGCCACTCTACTAAAGGTGTTTATCAGCTGTAGGAGTTCTTTGCTGGAGTTTTTGGGGTCACTCATGTACACTATCATATCATCTGCAAATAATGAAAGTTTAACTTCTTCCTTTCCAATTCGAATCCCTTTGATCCCCTTATGTTGTCTTATTGCTATTGCTAGAACTTCAAGCACTATATTGAAAAGGTATGGAGAGAGTGGACAGCCTTGTCGTGTTTCTGATTTTAGTGGGATGGCTTTGAGTTTTTCTCCATTTAATTTGATGTTAGCTGTCGGCTTGCTATAAATGGCTTTTATTATAGTTAGGTATAACCCTTGTATCCCTAATCTCCTCTAAGACCTTTATTATAAAGGGATGTTGAATTTTGTCAAATGCTTTTTCAGCATTTCTAATGAAATGATCATATGGTTTTTTTCTTTCAGTTTATTTATATGATGGATTACATTGATAGATTTTCGTATGTTGAACCAGCCCTGCATCCCTGGGATGAAGCCTACTTGATCATAATAGATAATTTTTCTAATGTGTTCTTGGATTCGGTTTGCCAGTATTTTATTGAGGATTTTCGCATCGATGTTCATGAGTGAGATTGGCCTGTAATTCTCTTTCTTGGTTGAGTCTTTGTGTGGTTTTGGTATCAGGGTAACTGTAGCTTCATAAAAGGAATTTGGCAATGACTCTTCTGTTTCTATATTGTGAAATACATTAAGGAGTATAGGTATTAGCTCTTCTTGGAAGTTCTGGTAGAATTCTGCATTGAAACCATTTGGACCTGGGCTTTTTTTGGTAGGGAGGTTTTTTTATAACAACTTCTAATTCTTCGCGACTAACAGGTCTATTTAGATTGTTCACCTGGTCCTGGTCTAACTTTGGTATGTGGTACTTATCTAAAAAGGTGTCCATTTCTTTAACATTTTCCAATTTTGTGGCATATAGGCTTTTGTAGTAAGATCTAATGATTTTCTGAATTTCCTCTGTGTCTGTGGTTATGTCTCCCTTTTCATTTCTGATCTTGTTAATTGGACTCTAGAGGGGCATGCAGGTGTCCAGGGAGATGTCCCCAGCTAGTACCTTGAGCAACTGAGGAGAGGGAACCTGAAATGACCCTATCCTATAGCCATACTGATGAATATCTTGCATATCACCTTAGAACCTTCATCTGGCGATGGATCGAGATAGAGACAGAGACCCAAATTGGAGCACCGGACTGAGCTCTTAAGATCCAAATGAGGAGCAGAAGGAGGGAGAACATGAGCAAGGAAGTCAGGACCACGAGGGGTGCACCCACCCACTGTGACAGTGGAACTGATCTATTGGGAGTTCACCAAGGCCAGCGGGACTGGGACTGAATAAGCATGGGATGAAACCTGATTTTCTGAACGTGGCGGACAATGAAGGCTGATGAGAACCCAAGGACAATGGCACTGGGTTTCGATCCTAATACATGAACTGGCTTTGTGGGAGCCTAGCCTGTTGGGATGCTCACCTTCCTGGACCTGGATAGAAGTGGGAGGACCTTGAACTTCCCGCAGGGCAGGGAATCTCGACTGCTCTTCATTCTCGAGAGGGTGGGGGAGAAGGAGAGGGGGAGGGGAGTGGGGGGAAGGGGCAATGTGAGCAAGGAGGGGGAGGGAAATGGGAAATTTTTTTGCAACAACTAAAAAATAAAATTATATATATATACATATATATATGTATATATATATATATATATATAGAACCCTTTGAAGCCCAAATGAATCCTTTTCCCCTAAACTGCCTTAAATATTTTGTTATAGTGACAATAGCTACCTTCCCAGGGGAGGGGTGACGTGGGTACAGTGGTAATGAGTCACAAATGACTGACAGGCAGACAAGAGTGAGGGCTACCAACTTATAGGAGGATGTTTATGACCACTAACAACAGAAAGCTGATCTAGAGAACAAATGGTTTGAACAGCAAAGAGACGTGCTTGCTATCTGTGATGACGGTTGGTTTTAATTATTGACTTAACCTAAGCTAGAGTCACTTGGAAGGCAAATTTCAGTAAGGGACTGTGAATTGAGTTGGTTTGTGAGCATGTCTGTGAGGGATTATTTTAATTACACTAATTGATGTGGGAAGGTTCAGCCTAGTGTGGGCAGCACTATTCCCTAGGCAGGAGCCCTGAACTGTGTAAGAGCAGAGAAATCAAGTTGCAAGCAAGGATGCTCTTACGTTCATGCCCCTCTGCTCTCGACTGTGGATGTGGCATGACTAGCTGTTTGATGTTCTTGCCTTGGTCTCCCTGTGTAGACAGAAGTTTCTGTCCCACTTGGTCCCGTAGCTGTTCAGTCCCGAAAAACATGTCGAAGGGTATATTAATTATGAACTATTTGGTCTAGTGCTCAGGCTTATTACTAACTAGCTCTTACAACTTAAATTAACCTGTAATTTTTATCTATGTTTAGCCATGTGGCTTGGTACCTTTTCTCAGTGAGGCATTCTCATCTTACTTCCTCTAGTCTGGCTGGTGACTGCATCTCTGCTTTTCCTCTTCCCAGAATTCTCCTAGTCTGGTCTCCCCACCTATATATACTTCCTGCCTGGCTACTGGCCAATCAGTGTTTTATTAAAACCAATATAAGTGACAAATCTTTACAATGTACAAGAGCATTATTCCAAAGCATCCCTGTAATGATGGGCTGGAATCATCATTTGAAATAACCTCATTATCCCCTAAATTGACTTTTGTCAGGGTATTTTTATCATGGTGCCAGGGTGAGACAAGAACCCTGTCCTAGTAAACGGTCATAAGGTGGGAAATCTCAGATGTCCTTAGCTTAATTTCTCATCAAGGATTAAAATTCTTCTCAGTAGCTCATCTGCCATCCTTCCCTGGACTATGGTCTAGATCTCCACACCAACCAGGGAGCTCTAGCACCACAAGAAAATCTACCAAGACCTGTGTTTACCTCTTATACATCTCAAGAAAAGCTGGTGCATTTCCAGGACTAAAGAAAGTAAAATTTAGCCTTCAGGTGCACAGCAGAGGACTCAGCAACCACATTTAATGAGCTTAGCCTGTTCCAGGCCTGTGGAAAAAGCAGTGGCCTTTCAGCAGAAGACCCAGGCGAGCTACCTGCAGCTTGACATTCAAGAAAGCATCAAAATGAAGCATGGGCAGGAAGCAGCTGGGTCCAATGATTTGAAAATTGGCAGGCTAGGACTTAGGCAAGGGAAGCACACGGGCAGAGGGCAGAGGGATACGGTACCCATCTCTAACTGTGAGTTCAGTTCGGGGGTGTGCATTCTTAGATATGGACTCCAGCATTCTAGGACATTCAGAAGATGTAATCTAACCAGCGTTCCCAATGCAGGCAAGTCTCTGAAGACTGGAAATGCCTGCTGTGTCCCCAGCACTAGAGAGTGTCCTCTACTGGTTTCTACAGATCATTCCCTGTGTGCATAGCTATCTTAATCAGCAAACTGCCATTGTTTTGTCATACCCGTTATGGTTTGGCTCTCGACTCTGATGCTGTGGGAAAGCAGAACCTTCAGAAAGTGGGGCCTTAATGAAAGGAGGTTTGGACAGTGTATGCCCTTGAAGGGAATATCAAGAGTGACCTTGCTGCCTCCTGTCTCTCCATCATGGAATGAGCAGATTTGCTGTGCCTCGCACTCACGCCTCTATATAACCCCTTACCACAGACCAGCAGACATGTAGCCAGGTGACCATAGACCAGAGCACCTGAAACTGTGGGCCATGGCACCTGTCCCTTTAAATTGCTTGCCTGTGTATTTCTGTCACAGACATGGAAAGCTGAATGCCGCAATGTTCCAATGGTATGGGTCAGAGATTGGGGCAGGTTCTGCTAGGCAATTCTTTCACTCCAGTTGTATCTGCTGGGTCACTTAATGGCATTCAGTTTGTAGCTGGGTTGGTCTCTGTGGTTCAAGATGATGTAAGTCACAGAGCTGATATCCTGGTGGAGGGACTAGAAGACCCTCCTTGTGTTGCTCCTCTCCTTCCCCATGCTCTCTTAGGCTCTCCTTGTGGTTTGCTCCAATGGGATGCTCAGCCTACTTGGCTCAGATAGAAACTGTGTGTACTTTGAGCATCAGGACCAGAATGGACAGCTTGGTTTTCTACCCGATTCTGTTAGGGCTGGTAGGGGCTGGTCCTGAGACAAGAGGGGGTGTGCTGAAACATCAAAATCTCCAGCAGTTCATGGGAGGGATGACAAAGGACCACAGCTGGTCTTCCCTCCCCTGAGTCCCCCAGCTACTCAGGAAGAGATGATCAGATGCGAACTGGAGGCTTGGTAGCCACCCCCCCCCACACACACACACACACTTCTTTCAGGTCAGTCTGGGCTAGATTCCAGAAGTCACACTTACCCACCAGGCTGTTACTGCTTCTCAAAGAGGATCCATGCTCATTAGAGTGAGGTCAAGGGCTAGGCAGTGAGCAATGTGTTTGTCTCGGAAGCACAAAGACCCGAGTGTGATTCCCTAGAGTCCATGTGAAAAAGCCTGTCCCCCAACCCCAGAAATGGGGAGACGGCTTAACAGGTAAAATCTTTTCCATACCACCGTGGATTTCCAGAGTCCATGGAATGCTGGGTAGGTGTGGCAGCCTGACGGTAATTCCAGCTCTGAGTGGAAACAGCGAAGCTCTGGGTTTGTTTGAGAAATCATGCCTCAATGAATAAGGTGGAAAGCAATTAAAGAAGACTCCTGAAGTCAGCCGCTGACCTAACACGCACGCACACACACCACACACACACCACACACACACACACACACACACACACACACACACACACACACACACACAGTACTTGCACACAAGTGCACCCACACAGCAATGTATATAACAAGGTGAAGAGAGCCTGAGGAACGACACTCAAGGTTGTCCCCTGTCCTCTCCGCACACACACACATACACGTGAACACAAACACCCATACACACAGAACTGTCTCAAGGGTTGATCCCTATACATTAAACCACAGGAAGAGCTATTCCTGTCCACAAGGCCATTCTCCACCACACCGGCTCACACTTCTCCCACTTGAGCTGGAGCCCCTTGCTCGGAAGGAGCTTTTGATTTCTTCTTCTTTGTGCCCAGTGAGCACCCTAGGCTGGTGTGGAAGATCCAGAGGCAAATTAAATGCATTTCAAATAACGAGAGGACAGCACTCTGTCCCCGCGGCCCCCACCACTCTCTGGGTTGTGGAAGGATTATTTACTGTGTTTGCCTTGACTTGAGCTATTTAATTTTTCCAAAACAGATTCAGGGGATTGATTAACGGCGTTCCCCACTAAAAGTCAGAAATGTCAGCAAGACACGTAGAAGCTGGTGTCACTCTGGACTGGAACAATAGATACAGCTGAGAAGCAGGGACCTGTGCCAAGTATTCTTGAGGCTAGGGGTCATGCCACTTTTTTGCTAGGAGACGAATATATATAAGGTCATGAGAACGGGAGTTTGGGGGATTGGGGCTGACTAGGTATTGTGCTAATAATAGGGGAGATCACATGACACTCAAGTCACCTCCAAAGAGGCTTGGAGGGTGTGGAGGTAAATGTGTGCCTGGACTTAAGGACATTTCTTCAAATATTCCCTGATGCACAAAAATAGACTGAAGGAAATAAACCCAGGATGGAGAGAATCGTGAGGGTGGGGTGGCTTCTGCTCTAAGGGCTGTTGTGCTGTGCAAGGGCAGAGTTAGGGGCAGAATGAGCTGCATGATGTGGGGCCCAAACCAGAGCAGCCAAGCACAAAATGATGGGGTCCCTCTGAGCACAGGGCTCTGGGAGATCTCATAGGTCAAGTACCCAGGAAGTGTGCTCCCTGACCTTGTCCTTCCTTCCTTCCTTCCTTCCTTCCTTCCTTCCTTCCTTCCTTCCTTCCTTTCTTTCTTTCTTTCTCTCTCTCTCTTTCTCTCTCTCTCTTTCTTCTTTCCTTCCTCTCTCCCTCCCTCCCTCCCTCCCTCCCTTCTACTCTCTTTCCTTCCTCCCTCCCTCCTTCCCTCCCTCCCTCCCTTTTTGCTTAAATCTTTGACTGTACTGTTCATCACTTGACTTGTTTTCATGTAAACAGTGTCTGTGATTCTTTTGTTATCATTTGAGAATTTTATCCATGCATATAATGTACTTTGGTCAAATTTAACCTTCGCCGCCCCCCCCACCATGTTCCTGTTCTATACTTTCCACCCCTTTCTCCTCCCAGCTTCGTGTACTCTGATTTTACACTCACTGAACCCAGTTAGTGCTGTCTGTCTGTGCATGGGCCGAGGGCCATCTCCTGTAGCATGGCTGCCTCTCGGGAACCACATTCCTGAAGGAAACCAATTCTCCCTCTCTAAGTATCTGTCTTAGTCCTGGTGACTATTGCTGAGATGAAGGACCATGACCGAAGCAGCTTGGGGAATTCATCATCAAAATCAGTGAGGGCAGAAACTCACACAGAGCAGGAAGCTGGAGGCAGGAGCAGATGCAGAGGCCCCACAGGGATGTTGCTCACTGGCTTGCTCAGACTGCTTTCTTACAGAACACAGGACTGCCAGCCCAAGGCTGGGCCCTCCCCCATCAATCACTAAATAAGAAAATGCCCTAGAGGCGTGCCTACAGCCCAGTCCTACGGGAGCACTGTTTTAATTGTGGTTCCCTCTTCTTGGATGACATGAACTTGTGTCTAGTTGACAGAGAAGTGTTCAGCACAGTAGCTATCCATTGCCAGTAGCTCCTGAGTGAGGGATGGGACTTCACCAGCCCCACCACCAACACACACACACACACACACACACACACACACACACACACGCCTGCTGGGATTTTGACTGGCTTGATGTTGTACAGGCCTTATACATGCAGTCACAGCCACTGTGGGTTCACATGGGCAATGGTTCTGTCATGCCAGACAAATGCTAGTTCTCTTGTATTTCTTTCTAACAGGCTGGGTCTGGCAATGAGCTAGTGGGCCATCATACCCTAGGTCCCTGCAAAACTGTCATAGGAGGGGCATTATTCTTAGGCAGGGAGTCTTTCCATATACTGTGTGTGTGCGTGCCTGTGTGTGTGTGTGTGTAGCACATGTACCAAGGCCATAGGAACACATGGGGTGTCAGCCTTGGCTACTCTCTGCCTTATTCCCCTGAGCCAGGTCTGTGTGTGGGTTCTTGGGACTGGATTCAGGTTCTCCTGCTTGCATGGCCTCCTCCTTCAGACTCCAGGATTTTGGAACCCTGGTCTTCTCTCCTTCTTCTCCTAGCCAGGACATAGACAAGGCCCAGCTGCCTGAGGTGTAAATGATCAGTGGGAGGCAGCATAGCCCCTGTGTTTGCCTTCTTACAGCTGGAGACTCGGGATAGATGGGCAGGTTTCAGGCCCCATGTGGCTCCTCGGAAGCCTAGACATCACAGCAGGACGAGGATTCACTTACTCTGCCTGCAGCCTCTGCTCTCAGGGTGAAGGCACAGCTCTGGATGGAGCGGGACTAGTAACTATCCGCAGGAAGTATCGACAGCTCTAACTCTGTCTTGGTGGCACAGGGGACCTCTTGATCTGTCCACCCACAGCCTGTGGTCCTCCCAGCTACTTCAGAGGGCAGAGCTCACAAGCCAGCAGCCCTTGTATACCAAAGGAAGCGCCCCCTAGAGGTGGCTACACAGGGGTCTTTGGGTATCACCTCCCCCAGGTCACCAACAAGCCCTTAAGCTAGTAGGGGTCTTGCTGCTAGAAGGGACAGGGCTGGACTGCTGCCTCTGGACCTCCCAACGCAGGCCTTGCTTCTTTCTCTTGGGCCTGCTGCGTTTGCTCATCTTTCCCCGGCTTCATGTCACGGAAACCGCCTTCTAAGCCCACAGACCACTAAGGCCCTCACTGTTCAGACTGATTTGGCTTCTAGGAAGTGGTTGCGGTCTACAAAGCCACCACATGAGCCCTGGAGCAAATGGTTTCAGTCGTGCAAGGCCAAACAGCAGTTGGGCCTCGGAGAGGAGGTTAATAATAGGGCCCGTCCTTCAGGCAGCCTGGGAAAGCCTTTGGAATTTCCTGTCTTCAGATACGCCTCCATCGATCTGTTCAGAAGTGTTTGACTCTCCAGCAGGCCCCTTCTCTGTGGCAACCTTGCTCTGGAAGGAAAGCAGTTGCTGCTTTGGTTTTGTAAGCTCAGCCATGACTGCTGGAGAGTTTGAAGCCAAAACATGTTGATCAAATGAAAACCTCTCTCTCCCCAGGAGTCACTCTCCGTTTTCAAACACATCAGTCAGTCTGTCAGCCACACCGACTGTGGGTCTATGTTGTGGAGAGCGCTGGACAGGGCACTGGGGGGGGGGGGGATATGCTGGACCCGGTATTAATAGTTTCATTCATCTGTGCTTTTTCTAAACATTTAATTCAATTGAGTGAATTTATTCATATCAGAAAGGCCCACTGAGTCTGACTAGGTACCAAACTAGCTCTCGTGGGAAGTAGCCATATATAGAAAGTCACAGTCTCCTAAGTTCTGGGGACATGGTCATGTGCATAAGTAGATTAGCCCAGGCATACTGTGAGAACACAGTAAGAGAAGGTGACCCCGGGAACTTCAGGGACCCAGAGGAGAGGCAATTAATGGATGTGGTTCCTTATTCAAAACGCAGAGTTGAGCACACTAAGTGTTCAGTGAGCGTATTTTGAAAACTCTCCAAGCAAGCGTCCCTAGATAGAGGCCTGGGAAGGTGAGCAAATGCAATGGCCAAGGCAGTAGCAACGTGGAGGTTGGCAGGGTGTGGTTCCTGTGGCCCACGGAAGCTGGGGAACTCATATGAGCATCACCATGGACAAAGGGCAGAGAAGACCAGTGCAAGGGATGAAAGATTTATTTTGGCTCATGGTTTCGGAGGCTTGAGTCCATCGTGGCAGGAAGATATGGCACTGAAGGGAAGCAAATATCATAGCGCTATAACGCAGGGTGGGGGTGGTGAGCGGGGAGGGAGAGGGGGGTCTAAATAGGCAGGATTTCCCCTTCCCCTCTTGTTCCACTCACCTCCCAGCCCACGTTTAACTGAGGTCCTCTCACTCTTAGTCAGCCCTCTCTGCCAATGCCTTCACAGACACACCCACAGTGTGCTGCACCACTACCTAGAAGTTCTCAGTCCAAACAAGTTGAAAATCCAAATTAATGCTCTCGGTACCCGGAGAGACGGCTCAGCAGTTGACAGCATCTGACTGCTTTTCCGGAGGACCCAGGTTCGAGTTCCAGTTTCAACATATGGTTGATAAGCATCTGTGACTTTAGTCCAGGGCATTCAGCGCCCTCTTCCGGCCTCCGTGAACACTGCACACATGTGGATATACATAGATATAGCCAAACCATCCATATACAAAAATAATAAAATGTTCAAAAAAGATTACCCGTCACAGGCAGCAGGCGGTTTTGTTTATTTGTGTGTCATTTTCCTGTCAGTACACCCATCCATCTGTCCGTCAATCCATCTCTCTTTCCCTCCCTCCCTTCATTCAGATGTCATAGTTAGCAATGAGAGATAAAACCAAGGGACAAAGTGACAACATGAAGGCAATGAATAGAAGCTTGAAACCATCTGAAAACTGAGAAGTGGTGTTGGGGGTGAGGGCCAACAGAACAGGGGGTGATAGTTCGCTGTAGACTTTTTGACAGAAGAGAAAGGGAATCAGAGCAGAACCAGAATCATGGGCCAAGGGTCAGAGACAAGACAGATAAATTAGGTTACCAGGTGCAGGATCCAAGATGTGGCCACTGAACCTTTGTTAGCAAGGGGGGAGATGGGCGTGTAGGTCCTGCCCAGGATTTAGGAATGGGTGTCAGGTGAGGGAAAGAACCAAGAGAGGCAGATGAAATGTTTATTGTCCTGACAGAGCTGATGACTCCTTGGAAGAAATTAGGATTGACAGAGAAGAAGCAAGAAAGCTGCGGCAAGCATACAATGGGAAAAATGTGTAAGCCTGGGGACCTGGGTTCAATTGCCAGCACCCACACAAAAAACTGGGGTGACTGCTCATGTCTGTAACCCACAGTGTAGATGGAAGGATCACTGTAGCTTGCTAGCCCCATCCTAGCTCCTGGTTTCAGGAGAGATCCTGCCTCAAGAGAATAAGATGGAGAGCAATAGAGAAGGACACCTGCCCTCCAGATAAACGTGGGCACATGCTGCTGTAACCCTCCCCCACATACACCTACTCAGAAAGAAAGGGAGGGAGGGAAGGTCCAGGCAGTGGTGCACGTCTTTAATCTCAGCACTCAAAGGAAGAGGCAGGCAGACTTCTGAGTTCAAGGCCAGCCCAGTCTACAGAGGGTGTTTCAGGAGGACCATGGCTACACAGAGAAACCCTGTCTTGAAAACCAAAGCCAAACAAACAAATAAACAAAAACAAAGAGAGAGAAAGAAAGAAAGGAAAAAAGGAAGGGAGGGAGGAAGGGAAAGCAATTAGCAGAATATTTAAGATGAAAATGAGCTGTGAAAATTGGAAAGGGAGAGGTGAGGTCCATACACACCTCATAAACACTGAAAAGGCCAAAGGCATCTGTGGAAAGCTCGCTAGAGACGGTGGGTTTTGCACCATCCTTTTGTGTGGAGTCACGGCTAGTAGAGGCAGGAGTTGTGGTCTAAATTGGAAACCTCTCCCACCAGCTCATGAGTTTCAGCACCCAGCTAGTGTGGTGTTTTGTGAGGCTGAAGAACCTTTAAGAGATAAAGGATATGGCTCCCTGGGTGGACCTTGAACCCTGCTTCCTGTCCTCTCTGCCTCCAGCACCACGGCTGGGGAACCTACCATCTGTGAGCTTCAGGCAGGCCCAGTCCTTTGACTTTCTTTACTTTGTTCCTGATCATCCTTGTCTGTGGGGCCCCTGGGTGATGTCACACATCCCAGATGTCCTTGGTCTTTTTCTGTCCTGACGTGTCTTGGACTGTGAAGATTGTATGACTGGTGCCACGGGAGAGCATTGCCTGTAGTGTTGGAGAGTGCTGGTTTGGTAGGCGTCTAATCGGGGCCCTTCCTGATTCACAGACAACTGCCTCACATGGCGGAGAGGACCAGGAGCTTCAGGAATCTGTCCTCATGACCTCAGTACCTAATAACCTGTCTCTTCCTCATCAGAGGCTAGGTCTGAGCACATGAATTTTAGGAGACTTAAACATTTGTGGTAAAGCATACAGTGTGTTTCCACTTTCAAAGGCTTGCTTTTATCCAACAAATAATGCATTAATACGTTTATAATGTGAAAAGGTAATTAAAATTACGGCTATCTTAGATGCTTGTTCCATCTTCAGAGGGACAGGCCTATGTTTTGTGTCTTCTTTAGGCTTTTAATTTACATTTTGGTGTGTGGCTATGAAGTGGTTTTTCTTCCCTCCTGCCTTTATCAGTGGTGAGGAATTGCTGCTGTTTGGGTGTAGTTGGTGGTTTGTTGTGAGATGTTGGTTGAGTGCCATGACTTTTAAGAGCTGGGATTAGTGAAAGGTCTGAGGTCACTGGAGCACTGCTCAGAGGGGCTAAAGGGGTTCCCTGGGGACTTGGTGTTAGTTGTCATAGTCGTGAGTTGGCAGAACAAGTCCAGCCCTGGATAGTTTCCTGGCTTCCTGTCTTGTCACGTGATCAGTCCGTCTCAAACATTCCCCGATCTTTGCAATGTCATTCTCCAGGGGTCTTTGTTAGCACCGAAATGATACTGGCAGCATGTCACCAGACCTCCAGAACTGTGAGCTAAATGCATCGCTAATTTAGAAAGATAATATTTCTAAGTAGATCTCTTTATAAAGCTACCTGACCTCGATATTCGGCTGTTGCAAAGACAAATGGACTGTTAAGCACGCTGCACACACTGATTTGCCTTTTGCTCTTTTTTCTTCTTAAAAATATGTCTGGAATCTCATTCCACACCATTGCAAATAGATTTCTCCTCTTCTTAAGCAAGGGATTGCCCTCCTGAGTGTAGATATACATTCTTGGTGATCCTTCTACTGATGGACTTTGGGTAATTTCCATTATTCATGGTATAAATAATTAGACTGAATATATCTGGAAGAAAAATCTCCTTGGACTTGTGCATGAGTATTTTCCATACGCTAGTTCTAAAAATTGGGTCATAATGTATACTTAATATCCTAATGGGTAAATCATCTTTAGACAGCTTATCAATGTAGTCTCCCATGAGTAATCTTTTAGTATATACATTTCTTCACACTCTTACATTGGTAAAAGTCAATTGTCAGAGTTATCAATATTTTAGAAATATACATTTTAAAAACCTCTGATTTTTGCTAAGTTGATGAGTATGAAAATCAGATCACACTGTTTCTCTTTTATTCAAAATCTAGTTTGGAAAATGATTGGTCTGCTTTTTCATATCATTCTTTTTCATGAAGATCTATTTATTTTATGTTATATATGTGAGTGTTTGCCTGCATGTATGTCTGTGGCCCACATGCATGCTTGGTGTCTGTGGAGGCCAAAGAGGGCGCCAGATCGCCTGGAACTGGAGTTACAGGCACTTGAGATGCTAGGAACTGAACCCAGGTTGTCTGCAAGAGCAGTAAGTGCTCCTAACCACTGAGGCATCCCTCTGATGGCTAGAGGTTAGTGTGGAACTTCTCATATAAAACTGTTTTTTTAAATTATCTTTCAATGAAGTGGGTTGCTTTCCAGCTGTTGTTCGTCTGGGGACAGCTGGAAGAAGAGGCCACTCTTTGCTAACGAGGCTGTGTCTTTGCTCATCCCTCCCTAGAATGTAGAAGAGTTTCTGTCACTCTGTGTTTACAGCAGCCAGCTCTCGCTTAGGCCAGAATCTTTGCTGTTTGCCTGTTTGCTTTAAGCGGTTCTAACAGACAATCTCTCACAATGCTTTCACTCTCCTTCCTTAGTGAGTGATGTTGGCATTTCTTCTTTATGGACCTGGATCTCCCTTGGTGAGGCATTGTTCTCCTAGCCCCTCCATTTGTGCTGAATTTGAGTGTTCCTCATAGATTACGGGTAAAGCCTTGTGCTGGAGTTATGACCAACTCTGGATAGCTAGGGTCCTGGAGCTCTCTGCATGACTTGCCTGTGACACAGCAGATCCTAGAGGCTCCTCTCCCATGACGATTTGATGTTTCTAGGACCTTATAGAGATGCTGGGTTGGTTTTAGAAGTTTCTGCTCTCTAGGACTTGTCTGCTTCTTGAGACTCATGGAGGGAATGATGCAATTCAGAGGAAACCACTCCAGGACAGTGCCCACAGAGGACCGACCACTCGAATTGCCCTTTGAAGAAATAAATGTCTTTCTGTGACTGTCATTACTTGGCTATCATTCCCAAAGGATATTTAGGATGGAAATTGAATTCCAGGCCAACGATTCTTTTATTCAATTCCTTTAAAATGGCCATGTTCTCCTCCTGGCCGCTATGGCTCTGGAGAAGGGGTCTGACTGTCTCAAACTGTTTATTGTCAGGGACCTGTTTGCCACCTTCGCTGTTCCTGTGTCCTTTGGAGAAACGTTCAGTCACTTCACACCGATGCTCATTTCTTTGACTTACTGGGTCCTCTAGGCTTCTTGAAACTATGTTTTTGTCTTTTTCCAAAACTGGGAGTTTTCTAGATTAATTTCCTTTAAAAGATTGTGGCTCTTTCTTCCTTCCTCCCAGGACCCCCACAGCACTAGAGTTTAGCTTTCTGTGGGGGCTCCTGAGGATTTCTCTGCCCTTTCTCCTTTCCAGGGCTTTCCAGGGCTTTAATATTTCCACTGTCCCCATGACAACACATCTATTTATCTGTCTCCAAGTTTATTGGCCTCCCATAACCTTCCTTAATTTTTATTTATGCTATCTTTTTAGTTCTAAAATTTCTAATTTTTTATATCTTCTTATTTTTTGATTCATCATTTTTTAAACACTATTTTCCAAGACTCATTATTTTACTCTGTCAGACATTTGAATGGCTGCTTCAAAATCTTCATCAGGCAATTCAACATCAATGTCATCTCCTCCTGGTGTCTATTGTCCTTTCCCACAGGAATTAATGACTTAATTTTGGAGTGCCTTCTCAACATTTTTGAATATAAATTTGTAAGACCCTGGACCTATTTGGACCATACAGCTCTTGTTGTTCTTTCTATCATGGAAGGTGGTGATCCGACATAGGGACAGGTTTCACGCCGTCTATTGTAGACTGTGACCTCAGCATCAGCTCTGTTCCATCTTCTATAATCTGCTGGTTGACCACCCCATGTGTGCACCACCAAGTGGCCATTCTGGGACCTGTGGAGAGGTCTGCTGACTTCTCCAGACTTCCGCGTACTTTTTCAAGTACATGCGAGTCTAGAGGTTTGTGGAATTGCGGGGACTCTCTTCCTATGTGTTAGTCTCGTGATATATCAGTTTCCCTCTGACTCCTCTCTCTGGAATCAGCTGTGTACAACTTTTGCCATGTCTGGAGCAAAGGAAAGGAAGGAAAAGCCAAAGAACACAAACAGTAAGGAAAAAGAAACAAACAGAGTTTGTCCTCCCTTCCATGGACTCCTCCTTCCCCCATGCCTACAAGTTCCCTTTGCAGAGTTATGACTTTGGGGTTTGCTTTGTGACCCATTTAGTTGTTTTACCAGCTCCATCTGTGTCCCCAGTGCATGGAGGGAAGAGGGACCATCAGTGGGTACACAGCTGAAGGCTGCTACTTAACTTACAAACAGTTCAGCAGTAAGGCTTTGGGCCTTGAGCCTTTCCTCCGCTCTTGCCTAACTGCTGTCCTGTCCATTCTTATGCAGACCCGACACAGGCATGAGCATTTGTTTCCAAATAGGCATGCGCATTTGCCGCCAATACAGGCATGCACAGCTGCGGCCAATACAGGCATGAGCAGTGGCTGCGAGCCTGTGTTTAGAATGGCTATGCCTTTATAGCCCCTTATCTTTCTGCTTTTACATTCTTTCTGCCCCTCTTCCTCAATGTTATCGGAGCCTTAGAGGAGATGGGCTAAATGTCTTGTTAAGGATGGAGCAATTATCAGTCACTGAACTCTGCTCTTAGCACACAACCTTGAGTCTCTGCATTCATCACCACTCACTGGCAAGAGGGCTTCGCTGACCAAGGCTGAAAGTGGCATTTATCTATGAATATAAACATAAATGTTTAGAAGGCAGGCTGATGTACGTCAGTTTAGCTAAATAAAAGTATTAAGTTCCCTTCTAAGGCTTGTGAGATCTCCTGCCAGGAGTTTTGACTGTAATTATGGGACCAGACATGGATTCCCTCCTGTGGAGCAGATTTAACACTCCAAGAGCAGTTGGTTATGTCCATAACAGTAGTGCAGTTATTGCACAAGCAGACCTTCTTGCTGGAAGGTTGGTCTTGTAGACTGTTGGCGTCATAGCTGTGTTTTCTTCCTCCAGGTCACTTGCTTGGCACCTTCTGGGTTAAGCAAGCTATGTACAAGGGGGGAAGCTTCCGGTCCATTCCAGCTTGATTTCTCTAGACAGTGAATACAAGGTCTATGCATCTTCAGCATTAGGGTCTTTTCATCAAGTTCTGTGGACAGCCAAGAATGCCAAGAGCTTGAGTTGTTTTGGAGGTTCCTGGGGGCACTTTTGACCAGGAACTCGAAAGGATATCTCCTACTCCTGACCCTAGAGTCTTTGTTTAACAATCTCCAGCTTCTGGGAGTAGCTTTCTCTAGCCCTGCAAAGTATCTCCCTCAAAGCTCTTTTTGAAAAATAAAAATTGTATTTTTTTTAATTTATTTATTTATTAAAGATTTCTGTCTCTTCCCCGCCACCGCCTCCCATTTCCCTCCCCCTCCCCCAACTAAGTCCCCCCCCCCCTCAGCCCGAAAAGCAATCAGGGTTCCCTGTCCTGTGGGAAGTCCATGGAACCCCCACCTCCATCCAGGTCTAGTAAGTTGAGCATCCAAAGTTGGTTTTTGCATCTGGTTTTTTTTTCATATGTTTTTATGTGTTTCCAGCACCCATGTTGAGAGATCTCAACCTGGAACTCCAGTTCTAGGGAATCCAACACTCTAGCCTCTGTGGGTATCCACCTCTCTCTCCCCACACTCCTCACACAGGCACTCAGCCATGCACATAATAAATAAATACATCTAAAAATAAGTCGAACTCTGGTTGCTCAGAAAATAAGATTCACGACTGACAAAGGGGACCCCGCTTCACGATAAAGTAGGTCTCCACATGGGTTCTTGCATCTCCCCACATCCCCTCTACTCCACATTCTTTCTTCTTAAACCTTTCCACCTCCCACCTTCTCTACTTTCAAATTACTGCCCTTCACACTTAAAGTCCCCTTCTCAATGGCCTGGCTTCCACAGCTACTCCAAATGGAGTACACGAAGTGTGCTTGGATACACATATCAGGGAAACATATAATGTTTGTTTTTCTTTCCTGGATTACTACACACACACACACACACACACACACACACACGTTCCACCCATTTGCCTGCAGATTTCACAATTTTATTTTTTGTTACAGCTGATATATATGCCCTTCATTTTCATTATCTATTCATCAGTTCATGGATATCTGGGTTGATCCCATTTCCTAGATACTAAGATAAAAATCACCAACGAGCATGGATGGGCATTTCTCTCTGTAGAGGATTTGGAGCTGTTTGGGACTATGTCCAGGAGTGGAATAGCCGGGTCACACAGTAGTTCTGTCTCTAGTTTTCTGTGAATCCCCCTCACGGATTTACACAGAGAACACACCAGTTTGTGATTCCCCCCGCAGTGAATAAGGGTCCCTCTTGCACCACATCCTCATCAGCGTTTGTTATCATGCCGTTCTGATTTGGTCAGGTGGAATCTGAAGTGGTTTTGATTCGCATTTCCCTGATGACTATTGATGTTGAACATTATTTATAGCAGCGGTTCTCAATCCGTGGGTCACAACCTCTTTGGAGGCTGCATACCAGCTATCCTGTATATCAGATATTTACATTATGATTCATAAGAGTAGCAAAATTATAGTTATGAAGCAGCAATGGAAATAATTTTATAGTTGGGTGTCACAAGGGACTGTATGAAGGGGTCGCAGCGCTCTGAGGTTGAGAATCACTGCTCTGTAGGGTTGATTAGTCATTTGTGCCTCCTCTTTGGAGAGTTCTCTGTCCAGATCAATGGCCGATGTTTGGGATGGGTTGTTTTCTTGATGCTTTGATTCTTGAGTTCTCTGTGTATTTTGTATGTTAATCCTCTGTTGGATGTGCAGCTAGCAAAGATTCTTTCCCATATTGCAGGGTTTCTCTTCGCTCAGTTCATTCCTTGCTTTGCTCTGCACACGCTTCAGTTTCACAAGGTCCCATCTGTCGACTGCTGGCCTCGTTTCCTAAGAGACCAGAGTTCTATTCGTTTTAAAAACTGGCGTGTGTGTGTGTGTGTGTGTGTGTGTGTGTGTGTGTGTGTGTGCTTGCGTGCGTGTATGAAAGGGAGGGTGGATTCTCACCGAGCCTAGAAGACGGTGCTGGATTCCCTGGGTTGGGGCTCCAGGTGGTTGAGAGCAGTCTAACAAGTGCTGGGATCCAAACTTGGGTTCTCTAGAAGAGCAAGAAGGCCTCGACGCCCAAGGTCCTTCTCCAGCCCCTGAACTTCTGTTTACAAACTTCTTATGCCATTGTAGCGTAGCGTCCTCCCTCATTTCCGTTCTGGTGGTTGCAGAGTTTTAAGTTTTACACTGAGGCCTTTGATGCACTTGAGATTGAATTTGGTGCACGGTGAGAAATGAGTTTCTGCTTTCATTCTTCTGCATGTGGACTCTAATAATGCCAGCATTATTGGTCAGAGATGCTATATTTCTTCTGCGCGTATTTTTTGTGTCTTTGTCAACACTCAGGTGCATATAGTCGTATGGACTTCTCTTCCATAATTTGTATTCTATTGTTGTGTGCCGTACCGTGCTGTTTTTCTTATGATATCTCTTGAGATTGCGTCTGATAAATAGTCTGTAGTTCTATGGATATTTTGAGAGATATAATTTCTATTTTATTTTATGCTTTGTTATTATGGATAAATGGAAATTTTATGCTTATCTTATATTCTGAAGTTTGCTAAACCTAATGGTTTTAGCACTTTATCAGCCAAATCTTTATATTTTGGGTACATGATCACATACTGCATTAGTAATGACTATTTTTAATTTATTTCAGTCTTTCCCATATTTATTATTTTAATTTGTTGGTCAAAATACCAATATATTGTTAAATGAAGTTAAAAGAGAGAGGATTGTCGTTCTGACTCAACATTATTGAAAATTCTTCTAATGTTTCACCATTAAACATAATGCTAAATACAGATTTCAGTTAGATAGCAAAATGATTGTTTATCTTTTATTCAGGTAATTATATTTTAAAACATTTTATTTTCTAATGTTGAGCCATCATTGCATTTCTAGGCTAATCCATACCATGTACTAATTCATTTTCTTTTGTCTAAGATGGACTAAGTTAGTTAATGGTTTATTAAGTACCATGTTTATTTTTAAATGTGAAAACGGCATGCACTTTTTCTTATTATACTTTAATTTGATACTTACAGCTAAATTTTCATCACCAGGAAATAAGTATGTTCAGTTTCTTATTGGCACATATATAAATACTTTAAGTATATTAAGTATATATAAAAAATAATTTTTTCACAGGCCTAGTATTTGTTAGCAAATTTTAGGTTTACAAAAAAATTCCTAGCATTCTCCTTGCCCCGCCCATGCACAGCCCCCTCCCCATTTTCAGCATCCCCACCTAACAAGAAATGAACCTTGAAAGTTTCATTCCTAGTTTACACCAAGGAGCTCTCTCAGCATCGTCCGTCACATAATGGATAAGAACACGTAACCTGCATTGTAGTCAGACATTGTAGTTTCACTGCCCCAATACCCTGCTTCCACGCATGCGTCTTCCTCTTTTACCTTCCTATTCTCCTGGCAATGCATAGTCTTTTACTGTGTCTGTGGATTACCTTGGGTCACTGTGTAGCCAGAATCTGTCTTGCCTACTTTCCTGTTGCTATGATCAACTCCATGACTATGGCCACTTACAATGGAAAGTACCTACCAGGTCATGTGGTCCCAGAGGGTTAGAGTCCAGCATGGCAGAGTGAAGGCTTAGTAGCAGGAACAGCTGAGAGCTAACATCATGATCCCCGAGCAGGAGGCAGAGCCCACCACTAGTGAGACACTTTTTCCAACAAGGCCACACCTCCTAATCCTTCTCAAAAAGTTCTACCAATTAGGGACCAAGTATCCAAGCACTTGAGCCTATTGAGACCATTCTCATTCAAAGCACCACAGAATCATACACTAGATACTCTGAATTTTCAGGGCTTCTTTCTAAATGCGTTTGTCGTTCCTCAATATGCATCTAAGTTTCTTTCTTTATCATTGAGACAGAGTCTTGTTGTGGGGATCAGGGTGGTCTCTGACAATCCTGTTGCCCACATTATGGAATTTATATGTACCCCCAAGTCTAGCTCTATTCCCATTTGACAATCTGAACAAATTGCTATGAATATCCGTGTGTAGCTTTCTACATAGATGTATAGTTTCAACTTCTTTAGATTCATCTCAAGGAGCATAAGTACTAGATCATATGGCAAGAATCTCTTGGACTTTGACAACACCTGCCAAATAGGTTCCAAAGTGGCCCCTCAGCTTGAGCTCCCATCCGTCGTGGAGATGGCGCCCAGTGCTCTACACCACTGTCAGCGCTTGACACGTTCATCTTCTGGACTTGGGTCATCACTATAAGTACACAGGCGTGTCTCATTGTTGTTCTATCTGTGTCTCTCTGATGGTACATGATACTGAGCATCTTTTCCCGTGGTCATTTGCCATCTCTCTTTTCTCTGGTGAGTTAGCTCTTATGGGCTTTGGTTCTTTTGGAATGGGGTTGTTTGTTTTCTCATGGTGAAGCCTCATTGGCATACATTAGAAGAGTCTTTATTATTTTTTCTTCTATTTTGTGACTTGTAATTTTATTGGCACACATAATTTTTATATCTTCTATATTGTAAAAATATGTGTATATGTGTGTGCATGCATACACATTAATACCTATGTCCCTCATATATGTTATGAGAGTGTATTTATTTGTGTGTAGTGTGCTTCTTTATTTCACAGTGTATGTTGGAACCTTTTTATATTAATAGGAAAATAACATCTTCAATGTTTTATGTGACCTCATGGCATTCCATTGCACAAATGACTATGATTTAATCCTATAGTGTGAGTTAGTTCAAGCATGTATAAAATACACAAATGCTCACCCCCAACCTTTAAGATATATACAAAACAAACTTTTTTTTCTTTATCGAGATGGGGTTTCTCTGTGTAGCCCTGGCCATCTTGGAACTCTCTCTATAGTCCATGGTGGCCTTGAACTTGTAGAAATCCACCTGCCTCTGCCTTCCAAGTACTAGGATTAAAGGTGTGTGTCACCACCTCACACCTCCTGACACACAACAAACTGATGCTCACAGGACGTAAACACCATTTTGGGAGATTTTTGTTAAATTATCCTTTGTAGAATGAAGGAGAACCCAAATAAATTAATATCACACTAACTCTGATTTGGGTATAATAAAGGGTTCTTTATTTAAAGGGGGACTCACAGATCACAGTACTCTGCATGAATGGGAACAGGAACCAAATCCAGCATTCAGGTGAGAGAGGAGAGAGAGACCAAGCGGGCAGGCACTCACCTTTTTGGTATCTAAGGCCACGCCCAACCTGGTCCAGCCTCTCAAAGGCTATTGGCTGAAGGGGATTCCCCATCTATAGAAATTGTAAAAATTTACCCTCTCAGAGGGATTTTGAGATCTGGCTTTCACTCTAACTCTCCATATAGTCTATGTAAGGTTTTTGTTTTTGGCAAGTGGATCGGTAAAACAAATGTATAGTAGGAAGTTACACCTGTCATTCAGAAAGATGTGCAGCAGGTCAAAATGATGTATTTTGAAGAACGCCCTGTAGGCAGGGATGACACTCACTATTTTTCTGATGAGAAGAGAGTCATCGTGTACAACTTGCAAGAAAGCAATGTAAGGAGATGGTGGGCTCTGCTTAGCAACTTGTTTTTCCGTCTTTTTTCTTTTGCTCCTGAACAAGGTAAATACAGTGTTGAAGATGCTTCCCACGTGTGGATACCACCGGGCCTAAAAGGGAGCAGAGTGTTCAGGGTGCCATGATCAAAGTGATTGGATCTTTCCACCTGTTTCAAGAGCTCTGAGCACCAAGGTATATTTTAGGCAAGCGGGAGCTGATCAGAAAATAAAAGCCATTGCTGGTGAATGATTCCTTGGTAAATTCAGCACAGAATTGCTGCCCAGAGGAATGACAACCTGGTGACCTCCAGGGCTGTTGTAAGAATGGCCTAAGCTGGGTGTCTGGACCAACCGGAAGACTCTCTACCCATTCCTGTCACGTCTTGCTCTCTGTAGGGTTGTCTCCTGTCATCCCTTGTCCTGGGTAATGTTTGACCTTGGTCCAAGATGTCCGTGAATGGGTTTGGAGGACTGTGAGAGACAGGACAGGGGAGACATGGGTTCATGGCAAAAGCTCCATTTTCTTAAGGGCTTCTGTGCAAAGCCTCTGATGTAATTTGTTAGCCCACCCAACCCTGCAGCTCATAAATTGGGTTTCTGTTTGATCAGTTTGGCCGGGCCACTGAAGCTTCATGTGTCAACAGCAGCACGACTTATCACCATCAACCCTGAGAGTGCCCAGCTCGCTGCTCAGCCTTTGCCAGGAAGTCAGGCCACACTTCTTGGTGTGCGTCTGCAGCTGAGACTGGCTGATAGCAGTCTCGTAGGCCGCTCAGTTATTCTTTGGAAACGGTGGCCTCAGTAGCCTGAGAGATAGAGGGCATGTTCAGCTGGAGTTTTGATAAAACAAATCACTGCTGGCTTAGTTCTTTTGTATTTAGCTTACCTTTTAATGGCAAGGACAAAATATTCCAATATTTTCGTTGTGCGGTTGTGTGAGTGTGTGAGTGAGTGTGTGTGTGTGTGTGTGTGTGTGTGTCTGTATACCATGTGTGTACGTACGAGTCACCCCTGAAGCCAAAGGGTCTCTTGGACCTGGATAGTTGTTAGCTACCTGTCATGGGTGCTACGACTCTAATTAGGTCCTCTGGAAGAGCAGCAAGTGCTCTTAACTGCTGAGCCATCTTGCCAGCACCAAGCAACCCAGAAGTTTTATTGGTGTGTCAACCTTTAAAGGGGGAAATGCCTTGAAGCACTTCTATGGCTGCCTTGGTGACTTTGGGAGGCTTGTTGTGCTATGGGGAGCCAGAGTCTGGGGCCAGTTTAGTGAGTTGAAACCAAATAACAGCAACAACAATAATAATGACAAAGACGATGAATTCAGTAATTATCAAACTGAGGAAGCTAGAAACTTCTGCCTACATCTGGGGCTAAAATTGTTCAAGAGTTGATGTGAGAATCAGTATCAACTTGACAGAATGACCAGGAAGATGGCTGAAAACCAGAGCCTGGAAGACCATGGCCCACGAGAAAAAATGTCTAGTGAAATATTTATTTATTTATTTATTTAAGATTTCTGTCTCTTTCCCGCCACCGCCTCCCATTGCCCCCCCCAATCAAGTCCCCCTCCCTCGTCAGGCCAAAGAGCAATCAGGGTTCCCTGCCCTGTGGGAAGTCCAAGAACCACCCACCTCCATCCAGGTCTAGTAAGGTGAGCATCCAAACTGCCTAGGCTGCCACAAAGCCAGTACGTGCAGTGGGATCAAAAACCCATTGCCATTGATCTTGAGTTCTCAGTAGTCCTCATTGTCTGCTATGTTTAGTGAGTCCGGTTTTATCCCAGGCTTTTTCAGACCCAGGCCAGCTGGCCTTGGTGAGTTCCCGATAGAACATCCCCATTCTCTCAGTGTGTGGGTGCACCCCTCGCGGTCCCAAGTTCCTTGCTATGTTCATAGCAGCATTGTTTGTAATAGCCAGAACCTGGAAACAACCTAGATGCCCTTCAATGGAAGAATGGATGAAGAAAGTATGGAATACATACATATTAGAGTACTACTCAGCAATAAAAAACAAGGACTTTGTGAATTTTGCATACAAATGGATGGAAATAGAAAACACTATCCTGGGTGAGGTAAGCCAGACCCAAAAAGAGGAACATGGGATGTACTCACTCATATTTGGTTTCTAGCCATAAACAAAGGACATTGAGCCTATAATTAGTGATCCTAGAGAAGCTAAATAAGGAGAACCCAAAGAAAAACATATAGGCATCCTCCTGAATATTAACCTTCATCAGGTGTTGAAAGGAGACAGAGACCCACATTGGAGCACCGGATAGAAATCTCATGGTCCAAATCAGTAGCAGAAGGAGAGAGAGCACGAGCAAGGAACTCTGGTGAAATCTTTAGGGATTCCCAACACTTAAAATTCTGTGGTATCTGAACTTTGGGAGCTCAGCCTAGTGCTCTGCTGTGGGTCTCTGCCTCTGTTTCCATTAGCTACTGGATGGAGGTTCTATGGTGACATTTAAGATAGTCATTAATCTTACTGCAGGGTAAGTCCTCTCCTCTATTGCTTAGGGTCTTAGCTGGGGTCATCCTTCTAAATTCTTGGAAATTACTCTAGTGCCAGGTTTCTTGCTAGCTCCATAAGGGCTCCCTCAGCCAAGATATCTCTTTCCTTGCTTTCTGTGTCTGTCCTTTCCCCATCTCGACTATCCCATTTCCTCAAGCTCTTCTCCTACTCCCCTTCTCCATGCCTTTTCCCCTTCTTCCCTCCCTTCTCCTCCAATCTCCACACTCCCAATGTTCTCAAGAAATCTTCTCTATTTCCCCTTCCCAGGGGAATCTATCTATATATGTGTCTCTTAGAGTTCACCTTTTTACTTAGTTTCTCTTGGGTTGTGGACCACAGGCTCGTTATTCTTTGCTCTACAGTTAGTATCCACTTACGAGTGAGTACATACCATGTTCATCTTTCTGGGTCTGGGTTACCTCACTTAGGATGGTTTTTCTATATCCATTCATTTGCATGCAAATTTCAAGATGCCATTTTTTTTAATCCATTTTTCAGTTGAGGGATATCTAGGCTGTATCCAGGTTCTGACTATTACAAATAATGCTGCTATATACATAGTTGAACAAATGTCCTTGTAGTATGATTGAGCATCCTTTGGGTATATGCCCAAGAGTGGTATCGCTGGTTCCTGAGGTAGGTTTATTCCCAATGAGTGAGAATATGAACAAAGAGGTCAAGACCATGATGGGGACACCCACTGAAATCACTTATCTGAGCTAGTTGGAGCTCACCATCTCTAGCTAGACAGGGAAGTAACCAGCATAGGACCAAACTAGACCCTCTGAATGTGGGTGACAGTTGTATGGCTGGGGTAGACTAATGGGACATTGGCAGTGGCACCAGGATTTATCCCTACTGCTTGGACTGGATTTTTGGAACCCATTTTCTTTGGATGGATACCTCGCTCAGCCTAGATATAGTAGGGAGGGCCTTGGTCCTTTCTCAAAGCAATGTGCCTTACCCTCTCTGAGGAGTGGATGGGGAGTTTGGTTGGGAAGAAGGTGGATGGGATGGGAGGAGGAGAGAGAATGAGAACTGGGATTGGTATGCAAAATGAAAAGAGATGGTTTGTTTCCTTTTTTAAAAATCTAAAATTCTGTGGTACCCGTTCTCTGCCATCTGTTGGGCCACTCACTTTCAGTACAGATCCAAGGCAGCTGTGGCCCTGAGGGGTTGAGTCAGAAGTGTTGGGTTCCATGCTTGGAGCACCACTGTGAGGGGCAAGATGCAGACCTTCCCACCACTCATCATGGGGAACAAAGGAGCCCCCCATGAACTATTCCAGAAGTTGCAAGTGACCTTGTGGGAGTTACTGGGGGACCTCAGCATGAAGGAGCTTGAGTTAGTTCATGTGATTATAAAAACTCCCCAAAATTCTCTGTTCACACATCCTACATATCATTTTGGTATTGTTTCACAATAGCCCCAAAGGTCTGTTTATTAAGCAGTTCTTCCCGAGCGAGGTAGGATCTATTTCTACCCCATCTAGCAGTCATTTAGGAACACCTGCCCATAAATTAAATAATTTCTTTTCTGTTTCTAACCTGCATAACACACATCCTCGTGGGTGCATGCACCCCTTGAGCACTGAGCAACTTCTCTAACTTTAGGATTAAACTGAACCCCACTGTCCTCATTGCCCATTTGACAGTGATCTTTGCCTAGGATTTGGTTTTAATCATAGCACTGTCAACAGCCTGACTTTGCAAAGACCTGAAGACATGAGAAGGAATTCTGAGCCATTGTGACCTGCCCGAAGTTGGGTGTAGACCTGAGAGTTTGCTGCAGAAACCAGGTATCTGGGTGGAGGTCAGTGTGCAAGGCCTCCATCCCATTTCTAAAGGGACCATAGACATGTACCAATACAGGTATTTTGTGACTCGGTGTGCTTGCCGTGACTCTGTGGGCTAGCCCTGACTCCATGGGCTAGCCATGACTCTGTAGGCTAGTCATGATTCCATGGTCTAGCCTTGACTCCGTGGGCTAGCCGTGACTCTGTGGGCTAGCCGTGACTCCATGGGCTAGCTGTGACTCCATGGGCTAGCCATGACTCCGTGGGCTAGCCCTGACTCCGTGGGCTAGCCAAGACACAGAACTAAACAAATTTGGCACATTGTCTCTTCAGTCCTGCCAGCTCATGAGCAACATCACCCTCTAGGGGGACAGTGAGTCCAATGTCAAGTTGGCTTGTGACAATCCTCAGACTAAAAGGTCTCACTGTAACTCCCCACAGCTGCAATGTCAGGCCACCCACTGTGTTTGTCACCTGGAGGTCAACACCACTTCCTTCTGAGACCCCAAGGGGCAGGTGCAGTCCCCTTGCTCCCAGCCCAGCTTCTAGAGATTTTCCATGTCTTGTCACACTATGGTGACACTACAGCTTTCTTCTCTGTGTCCTTGATACCATTACATCACACACTCTGCAGCAATCCTTGAGATACCCTGTGATGCATTTCATTGTGGCTTCTCCCAACTGAGTGCAGATGACACAGTTGTCATAAAGGTACCTTGGGACCACCACAGGAGCATGGCCTGTGGCCTCAGCTGGCTCTCAGATTCCAGGCAAAGCCTACCTAATCAATTAAACTTCCCTCTCCCGGAGATACCCTCCATTGTTTCCCCATCCTTTCTCTCAAGCCTAGTGGATACTTGCCTGGATCCTCCTTCACCTACTAAGAGCCTCTACTGAAGGATCACTGTGACCCTGGACTCTTGATCCCATTTCTCCCATAGCCCTAGGAGCAGCCTGGGGCTCTGCTGTGCTGTTGACTTGCCTTCAAGTTGATGGCTTCTTCTCCACTGTGTCTTCTTACACAGCTTGTGAGGGCTAATGTCTCTGACCTAAAGATAAGGAAATAAAAGCCTTCTGGTTGGGGCCAGGGCGATGGTTCAGCAGGTGAAAAGCACATACCACGCAAGTCTGACAATCTGAGACAATCTCTCAGACCCAGCTAAAATACCAGACATGGTGGTGCACTTCTGTAATCCCATCATTCACACGGTGAGACAGGGGCAGAGACCAGGGAATCAGTTGGAAGATAATAAGTCAGTTAGCCAGGAGCAGAGCAGAGACGAGGGAAACTTCGCTACCGCGGGATGGAATGCTATAACCGAGTCCTGAAGGTTGTCCTCTGACCTCTCCATGTACATGGTGGAGAATGTGGGTATACGTGTGCACGCACACACATATACACACAGAAAAATAAAAAAGGAACCTCTTTCTAAGGGACTTCAACAGTCTTTCATACAGCAAATAGCAGCCCATTCTCATTGGTTGACTGGTTCCCTAGAGGAGTGTCCACATGCCCCTCCTAGCCCTGCTCAGTCCTCCATCTCCCCCCCTCTCCAGCTTCAGTGTGTGTTCCTGCCCCACTGCCCTGCAGCACAGGAGCCCACACACCTCAGGAGGACGGTGCAGTGTGTACCTGTGCCCACCTGACAAACAGCACCTACAAGTGTCTCCCTTTTCTGTCCAGGCGTCACCCCTCATACCGTTTACCTCACTAAAGGTCAGCCTTTAAACCCAGTGTCAAGAGACAAGCCAGAAGAAAGCACCAGGGCAAGCCTTCAGACCTTGTAAGTCACGCGTGCTGTGGGTCACAGTGACTCCGTGCCAGAAAGATCACCTGCCCATTGATTTTCTTCTTCATTGAACTTCCGTCTCTCTTCTACCTACGATGGGCACAGAGTTGTCAGCGGGGACATCAGAAAAAGCCTTTTAGTGGCATGCATGGAGCCGGGTCTCATATCTCTTCTTTGCTAACACGCACCCAGGCATGGCTGAGCCGCCTCCTCTTAGCTGACACCGTCTGCTCACCTCTCCCCTTCCCACATTTTCTCTCAAGACTCCCCCCACCCCAGGTCCCCAGCCAGCAGTGACTCTTGCCAGTGGGAGCTGCACCGCAAGCAAAGGATGGAGTGAGGTGTCTAGGACCAGCTGATCCGTCCCGTCAAGGAAACTTAGTTAAGTGTCTCTTGCTGCCCCAAGCCCATGGGCTCATCTTCTCTCCTCCTCTTCCCTGTTCTGTTTAGTTTGACCTTGGTCACTGATGACAAGGCTTCTTTTCCTGCCAAACCAATCAATAAGCTAAACAGACAGAAGATGAGTATTTAGAATATGGGCAGCCAAACTCAAACACAGATAGGTTATCAGCCCAGCCCAGAGCAGACTTCTGAGCAAATATTTCATTAGCAAATTTTTCATGGCAACTTGGATGCTAAAAAAAAAGAGAGAGAGAGAAAGAGGAGAGAGAGAGAGAGAGAGAGAGAGAGAGAGAGAGAGAGAGAGAGAGAGAGAGAGAGAATAGTAGCCGGGAGAGAAAGGCTGGCTGTGTCTCTGAAGCTGGAGGCCTTGAGTGAGCTCCTTTCTGGAAAGATAAACTGAGAGAAGAACCCCAGGAAGGAGAGACCCGGCTTCTTAACATTTCTGACTCCAAGACCACCCCTCTTCCCTGCCTGGCCAGTGTGAACATCTGCAGCGTCCCGGTGGAGCCAGGCAGGCTAACCACTGCGGCGTGACACCACCAGGCAGCCAGTGGCCTGCTCCCTGTGGAGGGGCGTCAGAGGACAGAGAAGATAGACACCCTCCACTTCCCCCCACCACTCCTGCCACTGCTGCCAAAAGTCCCACAGGGGA